>NC_052613.1:33565037-34765037 GCF_016545825.1 Eucalyptus grandis
AAAATGAAGTGTTTTATGGATTTTTCATTTTTTCAATTTTTTTTTTTGGTGGAATGTTTGATTAACAGTCAACCATTTAATTTATTTTCCTAAAATGTTAATTTTTGTGTCAAATCTTTAATGTTTTTCAAAATTAACTTGGCTAAAGTGAAATTAAGGCCATTTAAGATCTTTTAGGTTGATTTTTTATTAAAGGGTTGACTAAGATATCAACACAAAAGTCAACCATTTGACTTTTATGGGTTTTCAATGGAAATGAATAGGAAATTGTTTAAAAAATGACAAAACAAAAGAAATAAATGAAAAACGACATTTTTTTTTGGTCAAGAAACAGGTTCTGTTTGCGATTGGAAACCCTAATCTCGATTTTCTACCTTTAATAACATGTCAGCTAAAAACCAGGAGTCAACATCAAGTAGTTTGAGAAGTGCTATATAATTAGTGTGAGCTTATTTGAATATCATGATCTCTATAAATGAAACCTATCTAAATTCACAACAAACATAATGTAACTCTATGAATGAGCCCGAGCATCATAGTGTATGTCCTATTTTATTTATGAGTAAAATCACTTTTTTAAATGCATTTATATGATTCACTTAGAATATGGTACAAATAAAAATGGCACATGTGATTTTACCTTTAGGAGATTCTTGGGTGTTTAATGTGTGAGCTCAAAAGATCAAATACATCAACAATCTTTACAGGGTCATGAACTATGTACATAAGCTCAATAAAACTATCATATATTTGTACCTTGCACTAAGATGTCTCTATTCTCATCCATGTTAAACTCATCATAGGTAATTGTGCTCAATCCAAGTTCTTAAAAAAAATAAAAAAATTGCACCGTTCAAGTCTCATACTTAGTTCTCAATTATGGACATCCACCGAGTATTTAAGTACAAGATATAATAAACGCTGAAATGCAGATCGGGAAAATGCACCTTATGTAAAAAGTAATGTTGGGATCAGCATACAGAAACGAAAAGCAAAGTACGTTGATAAAGCAGATTATAGCCGAGGATGCTCGACACAACACCGGAGGCCCGTGTCTCGGCATTATGGAAATCTTTACAGAATACTTTATAGGTTTATATGTTTAGCTTCTCATGGAGATTTCTTCTCCAAGTCCGCCGGCACACTCACTTTCCACGCTATTTCATCATTTTGACGGGGAGTCCAAATTGCATCGACTCGGCTGAATTCCATGGCCACCATTGACGTGTTTCGTGCTATGATGTCGCTAGATCAGGAAGCCTTAGAAACTTCGGGGCGAAAGCAGAGAAAGTGGGACCAAAAGCTTTCTTCTCTTATTTTTGCAGTCGACGACAACATGAAGAAGTAGGAATCTGAAGAAAAGTTTTGACTCGTTCAAATTTGAAAGTCTTTCCTTCCCCCACTCTCGACATCCCTATCTTCATTTATCAATTCATATGTGGTTGTTTTTCTCAAGACCCTTTATAAGTATCAGAGTCTCCAAATCTCTTCTTCTGTTCTGCTTCAAGAAATATCTCAGTCTCTCTACAAATCGATCGTTTCACTCGTTCTTGATGTTTCTGTGCGAAAGAAACGATGGACAGGGACCAGAAAGAGCTGCAGTTCCTTGGTTTCCTTGGCGTCTACAGAGAGACGTACAAGATCATCCCCAGATGGAGGAAGATCTTCGTGCACATCACGTTCGCGCTCATCCTCCCTCTCTGCATCATCTTCCTCGCCCACTCCTTGGTCTCGCAGCTCCTCTCCTACAGATCGTTGACCAGGAGATCACCCTGAACGACACCTGGGAGGACGAACCGAAGTCCAGGAACCTGTCCCGCATGCTCGAGCAGTGGGTGCTTTCTGGCTCGTCAGGCTTGGCTACTTCGTCATCGTCTTCATCGTCTCTCTGCTTTCGACCGCAGCTGTTGTCTACACAGTGGCTTGTGCTTATGCGGCCAAGCAGATTACTTTCAAGAAGATCATGAGCGTCGTGCCCAGAGTATAGAAGAGGCTCTTGGTCACTTTCTTCTGGAGCTTCGCACTCTTCTTTGTGTATAACGTTGTGGCTGTGGGGCTTCTGATCGTATGGCTCGTCATGGTGAGGCAAATTTCAGTTGGCCCTGCACTTGGGATTGCCGTGGCGGTCATTCTCTTGATCTTGTACGTCGTTGGGTTTGTTTATATCACCATGATTTGGCAATTGGCGAGTGTGATCTTGGTTCTTGGAGACGAACATGGAAGGAAGGCGATGGCGAAGAGCAAGGGATTGATGAAGGGCAAGATGGGCCTGTCGGTTTGGCGTTCCCTCGGTGTCTTGGTGTGGTCTCTGCTGGGTCGGGCACTCTTTGAATCCCTTGTTGTCTTGGGCTTTGTTCCTATTGGAGTCAAGATTGGGGTTGGGCTGATCTGCTTGCCGTTGCCGTCGATGCTGGTGCTCTTCGATTCGGTCGTGCAGACGTGCTCTACTTCAACTGCAAGTCCTACCACCATGACAACATCGACAGCTCCTGCTTGTCTGATCACCTCGAGGGCCGTGTTGGAGACCGTCCCTCTGAAGGCCAAAAGGCCGACCAGCTTGCGCAACTTCTGTCTGATGGGTTCTTTTTTATTTTTTTTTTTTAAAATACTAAATGTTTTCTGATTTGTAATGTTTCATTTACCTGTAAGAGACAAGCTGTAATTTTTTAGTGAAGATTTTTTTTTTTGTTTTATTGATTGTCGCAATCTAACCTCGAGTATACTATCACAACATCCAGAGTTTGACTAATAGATAATTAAGTCTAAATTTATTTGGGTTCTTGCAAGTTTATACCAATTAATAACTTAAGTTCAAATTCTTTTAACACGTACCAATTCATGACTTAGGCTCAAGTTCTTTTACCATACAAATGAATTTTATCTAGAGTCGTCATTAATCAGTTTATGATAAGTCGATTAGACATCTAGATAAAATAACAGGAGAACAGGGACTTGATTATGCTATATTACCTTAACGCTATTTCAGTACATTTTCTCTTCATAAAAAAATGTTTATCAAGTAGCTTGAATTCATTTTATTAGTCCAAGGTAGTCATGTGGGTACGCAATTTAACCAAAAAAAAAAAAAACAAAGCAATAAATTCAAAGCATGAGGAGGAAATAATTACTTGAAAGCATCTACAATATTAGTTAGAGAATCACATCAATAATCTAGATATGATTTTTAATTAACACGCAATCACTTGATTTTTGGATTTCTTTTATTTAAATGAAAACTAAGCCATATGTCATGCAATTTAACTAAATTGTATAATCTAGTGACAAACAATTTCTAATTAAATGGACCCAGCAACAATTACTAAATAATATGCATTTTGTGAATATGATATTTTTTTATTTTTTATTAAAATTCGTAATTAAAAATTACCAAAAGTGAGATATTACTCATTTTAAGTTAGGAAATAGACTAACCTAGATCCTATCTAAATGTTATCTAAACATGCATCTTGAAAAAAAAGTAGCAAAACCCAACAAAAAAAAAAAGTAGCAAAACTATTATATCATGTAAATCTATCTAGGAGACTAATTCTAATCTATATGATATGCATTTTTTTTTTTTGTGTGTTTTCAGCATAAATAAAGCAATTAAAGCAAGAGAAGCACCAAATCACTCCAAATCATATATCATCCAATCGATGCAAATAAAAAAAAAAATCCAAGAAACTTGAAATTTCGTGAATAAAATAGATGTGTTGATTTTAATCATTAAAGATCACAACATCAATTTAAAAGATTCCCGTATAATCAATAATTTAATCTAAAGCAAATAAAAAATTATGTGCGGTTGTGAATCAAGAAATAAATCCCAATGGATGCACTGGATATCAAAAAGCATATATTTAAGCAATAAAATATCCAAATCAAATTCAGATGAGATCTTTACCTATCTTGAGGATATCGTTTTCAAATTGAACGACGGACGACTTGGGTTTGCTAATCATGCTCGAGCGTGATTGGCTTGTAATCAAGAAGGGCACTTAGCTCAGTGGAGGTCCACGAACGTGTATTTCTTTCATGAATGGGTCTCCACCTAACCCCCACCCTCACCTTTTTGCTGTTTTCTTCTTCTTCCCTTTTCTCCTCAAGATTGTGTATTGGCCCCCGTGAAGAAGCTTGGACTTGGGCGTGAATTGTTGAAGTGAAGCGTGGATGGACCCGTGTGCTCCTTCACGAACGTCCTCTGGTTCGTGTTTTGTAGTGGGTGTTGGGCTGGAGCTCTCGATCAGTAAACGACAACTCGATCAGCAAATGACGGTTGGTGACTCATCGTCAGAAGGCTGGTTCAACGTTGTCGTACATGGACTTCGGTGGTGCAGTGAGCTCGTCAGGCCCGGATGGCGATGGCTTGACAGTGGATCACGAACTGCAGCGGCTCGGCATGGGCAGCTCCGTCGTCACAGGGTGGCTGGCTTGTGGCTAAAGGAGGGGCGATGCAGCTCTGTCGTCCACGGTGAGGGCACAATGGTGGCGACGTGGCACATCAAGACGAGCATCTTTCCCAAGGGTTGGCCAAAAGAGCTCTTTCTCTTCCTCTTCTCTCTCTATTCCTCACGTGTATCTGTGATTTGTTTTCCCAACCCCAAGTGTCTATTGAGTGTTCTCCTTTTATATGCAAAGGAATAGAGCTGACCAAGGAAAGAAACAAATTTATTTCCTCTTTCCAATCGCGTATTGCATACAATCTCCTTTCCAATTCCATGCAAGTATTTTATTAGATTGTGTGTGTTGATATCTATCGTTGCCCACTTTCCTTTTATATCAAGAAAATAAATCTTTCTCAAGCAGCGGATGCATTGTTCTCATCTGTGAATAATGTCAAATTCTTCTTTTGCCCTTTTCCACTTGCTTTGTCCACATGATTGTATTTACCAGCTCAGCCAAATCCTTTTTTCCTTGTATTATTTGCCCATACTTGCTCATAAACATAATATAATGCCATGGTTACATATGAAGAGAATATATGTTCAATTTTTTCAAGATTTTAATTCTTCTTTTCCATCAACATTGGTTCACCGCTTGGATTTTGCTTGAGCCCATCAGCTTATATTTGCCCACCCCTCCTTTCGTGGCTTAGAATTATAAAGAATATACTCTCTTGATTTCAAATTTCTTTTCAATTCAGATCACCGATGTTGACACCTAATATTTTAGAAAATAATAAATAAAATAAAAATTCGGTTTTAGAAATTTTTTGTTGAAAATATATCTTCATTTCAAAATTAAAAAAAAATCAGTTTTATTTGATTTTGGAGCCTTTTTTTATTGTTGGAGTCGTTGAGTGAATATCTCGCTTACAAAAACTTTGAGCGCTTTTACTATAAAATGCGAGGTTTCAGAACCGAGTTGGGGGGGGGGGGGGGGCCTTCTCTTCGTCTTTCGTCGAAGAAAAAAAAGTACAAAAAGTGGAAAAAGAAAAAAAGGAAGGAAAGTTTCGGTTCTTTGAGGGGAAAAGAAAAGGCAGAGAAGAAAGTCTTCTGCTGCTGACAGCAGAGAAGACAGCAACGTGCAGCAGAGGAGAAGCAGAGGCTAGCAGGGAAAAGGGAAAAGGAAAAGCGGCTCTTCTTCTTCATTGGCGTCCGCTGCCCTTCGACGCCAGCAACCCGCGGGTCGGCAGCTGAGCCGCCAACCACCACCGCTCGCTGCTCGCACCGCCGCTGTTACCGATCTCCTTTGCCGACACCCTGCCATCGTTCCCGTCACCAGCAGATCGTGTTAAATTGCTAAAGGGAAAGAGATGAGGCTGAAACTTTTTTTTACGTACAAAAGAAACAAGTCTTTTATAAAAGATAAAATACATAACGTAAAACATATCATAACTATCAATATTTTTTATAAAGCATTTGCCCCCACTAACATTTAAAAACTAGGATAACCAACACACATGACTCCACTAACTCTAATAATTAAAAAACCAAATCAGCAACATGTGAAAAAAGAAAATAACTATTTTATTAACAGATCGGTGATCGCCTACAGCCCCTGCGACGCCGGATTTCCTTGTTTCGCTGCTGGTCCGCCTCAGCCCGAGCCTGCATCTCTGCCCCGGCGTCTCCTACTGCAACTTCGCCCCAGCTGCGACGAAGCTTCTGTTTCAGCGACGCCCTTGCAGATCCCGAGTCCCCTTGTGCCGAGCGACGCCCACAGCAACACACCACCGGTTTTGCCGCGACCTGCAGCAGCCCGAACCTCTTCCGCCGCATTCCGTCTGCAGCACGATGCCGCTGCAATAGCTGCAGCTAGCCCGAACGTCACACCAGCATCGCCCAACTTCGTCGAAGATCTGCTCCTGCTTAGCCCCGCGTTCGCTGAGCCCCTCGCCGCGCTGACCTGCAAAGCTCTCCGCCAGCCACTGCCCAAGCCGGACCGCTGCCCTTCCTCGGCGACTACCCAACGCATCTCCTCTCTCTGCCGTCAACCCAGCATCCGTTGACGCTGCCGTTGCTGCTCCCCGTGCCGTCGCTGAGCACCACCAGAACCCGACGCCTGCGCCTTGCCTCCGGCGACCCGCGAGCCCGAACGCCTGCAGTGCTCGTGTCCAGCTCCGATAGCCGATCTCCCTGTTCTCGCCATGCTCGACGCCGCGGCACTTGACGACAGCAACTCCGAATTGCCGGATCTCGCCGGCTCCGCACCTCCGCAACCTCCGATCGTCGGTGACGCCACCGGTACAGCCGCCGCCCCTCACTGGAGCCAGTGACCAGCCGCACGAGCACAAGCCGTGCTTGGGAAGAAAAAGAAGAAAGGAAAAAACAAAAAGAAAAAAGAAAAGGAAATTAGGTAGTTTTATTTTTTTTTCTATTTGCTTTATTTTGTTATAGCTATTTAAATTGGAACCTTATGAATCTTGTAGGCATTATCCAAGGGTTTTGTCCGGAATTAATGTAATTATTAATTTAATCCGAGAGACATCGGATTATATTTTTAATTATATTAATTTTTGGCATTTTTATAGTATTTTAATTATTAAATCATTATAATTATTAATTTGATCCGTGAGACTTCGGATAAGGTTTTTAATTATTTTGAACATTTTTATGTGTCGTGATGTTCAGGTTAGAGTAATCGTTAATTTAACCGAGACAATAGGTTATTTTTTCGACTATTTTAATTCTTTATTTGTTGAATATCTTGATTGTGTAGATGTAAGGTTTATTTGATAATTACTTGTTTGGAAAGATTAAAAAAATCAAAAAAATCAAAAAGTACATAAAAATCTAAATACTGCATTAGAGCATTTAGATTTAGTAAATTAAGACTGTATTTTTAGGGTTAGTAAATTAGAATTGCATTTATAGGATTATAATTTTTAGATTATACTTTTAGATGAGTGATTTTTGTTAGGGTTAATTTTAAATAATGTTGGCTTGTCTTGATTTTTTTAAGATAAGATATAGTTTAAGTTAAATTGATTCCTAAAATAAATTAGAATATCATTCATTTTAGATAGTCTAATTAGTTTTTTTTTTTTATTTCAATTTCAATCAAAAGAATCAAAAAAATATTAGGTACATATTAATTAATTTGCATAATAGGTTTAATTAGAATTTGTTTATTAGTAAAATGTTGTCATATCTAGAACTTAGGTACTTAGGTCCATACACATTTCATATTAAAGCAACACACCTAGATATTTTTAGATTAAGTCAATTTTCATTTAGTAAAACAAAAGAGGAAAAAAATGTTATGCATGCTATATGAGTTATAGTTTAATTTTTTTTTAAATAAAAAGGAAAATGCTAAAAGATGATCATTGCACCATTAAGTTCCTTTCTTTTCAATAAAAAACATTATGTCATTAAAAAAGAAAGAAAAACTAAAGATCATTTCCTTGGTTAGTTAATAGGTTAATTCATAATTAATCTCATTTCATATCATCATTATTTAGCATAGGTTGCATATATGCATTAAAAAATTAATCATCATAAAAAAATCATAAAAGAGCATGTATGTAGAAATACCATGTCATTCATCCCATATCACGTAGCACATGCATATTTAGGATTATATAAATTAGATTGCATACATATAGTGATAAATTTAAGTCATACCATATGAATTGCATCTCGCATGTCATTAAAATAAATTCATGCATATTAAGTTAAATTAAGATTACGTTTAATTTAGGTGTCATGTCATTTAGAAAATCATGTTTAGGGCATACATTTTCATTAGCATTTTTGTAAGGTTGTCATTAATAATTTCTTACAATTCTATCACTTTAGTTTATTGAATGTTATTTCATTGATTGTGCACCCGCATGACCACCATTTGCATGTTATTTAGCTTAAGTTAAAATTAATCAATACTGCCTGCAAAAATATTTTTTTAAATAAAATATACCGAAATGGCATTAGACTAATCTAGCATAATCAAGTCTCCGCACCTACTGAATCTCTGGTTCGCAATAGTAAAGCATTCTCCCATACTTTACTTGGGTTTCTAACCAGCCCTAATTGGTTAGTGGCGGCTCCAAATTGAATATAATTGCATGTTTGAATAGATTAATTTCTTAACATCAAATCGTGATTGGTAGGACTTGGGAGGGTCCGTGCCAAGTCTTCGAACTTAATAATCCATTAGCCCTTTCGAATAATTCACCTTCAAAAGAATTCGGGAAGGTCGCGACAACCGATTTTCAGCTATGCGGACTTTACGGGCTTAACTGAATTTCATGCTTTTGTGGGCTCCATTAAGTTTAGGACCATTCACTTGAGTCTATCCGTCACCGGTCCAATGCAATAATAATAAATGATCCTAAAACTATATGCTTTGCAAAATAATTTCAATAATTTTTATTTAGGGGTTAAAAACTAATCTCTAACTTTCTATGCAATGAATGAATGATTGGGTTGCCAAAATTTAGATGTCAACATCGATCCTCTAATGTCATCTATTTATCATATAAATGCTTGTGTTACATAACTCTTTTAATGATCCTCTAACATCATATATTGATGAAATATACACTCTTATATCATAGGAACCTTTTAAAGTAGTTGTTTTCAACACTTAAATATTTATGTCAATGAGTAAGTAATTTCCTAATGTCCATGTTATAAAATAGACGCAACCATGAAATATAACTTTTAGCCTTCTTTTTATATAGGCATTTGAAAATACAATCCATATGTACATGTATTATCAAAATATGTGCACTTACAGAATGCATATTATTTTCATCTTTTTTTGAGATATCTATGTATAATTAGGTGAAAGAATTTATATTCCACAATAAATAGAATGTTGTATATGCAAAAGAACTGGATTTGCATAATCAATAATCCATATATAAATTATCCACTAAATATATGTAACAAACATTTTAAACAATAATTTTTTTTTTTCATTTTCCTAGATATAGGAATGCCTTTTTTTTTTTTTTTTTTTAAATTTCAGTCTTACTTTTACATAGACATTTCAAAATAAGATCTACGTGCATATAAACAACTAAGTTGAAACATGCATTATCAAGTTATGTACGATCATGAAATATTTTGCTTTCATCTAATTATTTATATATTTTCATAAGAATTGAAATAGAGCACAATAAATATATGTGTAAGAATTAAAGATTTGCTAAAGTCACCATAGAAAAACAAATTGCTAAGTAAAGCTCGTGTGTAGTTCAACCTCACGCAAGCTGTATATTTATTGGTTAGATTCTAACCATGCTTACTTCTATCTTTAGTAGATAAACTTTGTTATTAGTAATGGTGCCTCCTTTGATCATCATTATCATCATATGAAAATTAAAGCAACTTAAGGAACTGAGCGCCGTGGCTTATAGTGAAGTTGCTTTTGCTTTACCATTAAACTTTTGAAATCAATAAAGAGTGTAAACTGAAAAAAAAAATATTTGATGAGAAAACTAAATGAGTCTTGTCCATCAACGTTTATACGTTTTGAATGAAAGTTTTCATCATCCAACATTAAAGACAAAAAATTAATTTCAAATGATACAAGAAAAGTAAAAAAAAAAAAAGAGTAAAAAAAATGGACCAAATATACTTGAAATTAATGATACACGTAGACAAAATAAGTTGGAAGGGCACCATAGAAAAACCTGCGGAAATTTTAGTTATTTTCCTCCTCATTTGTGCCAAAGCTTTGAAACAAGGAGTGAGGTTGTTAGGGCGTGAATAATAATCATTTATTTCTTTATTTTTTTTTTTTTTTGTTCTACAAACAAGTTTGGAATATAATTTTTGGTAATGCAATTTCATTTTCCATTTTAGAATAAATTGTTAGCCCAAGTATAAATTTTGGAAAAATAAGAAAAAAATTTTATACTTTTCCATTTCTTGAACATAAATGATAAATCAAAACTCTTTTCTATCACTCAAATGTTGCTCGCTTGCATGCACGATCCGCTAGTTGCCAAGAATTTTAAGGCCTAGTAAAGGAATTTCTATTCCGGAAACAGAAATTTTTATTGTAATCAAATGTGTTTCTACTTCATAAACTCATCAAAGAAATAAAACTCCATTTTAGCCATAAATTATTCATAAACATAATGATTATTATTCATGCCTTAAGATAATGTCATATTTTTTCAAATAATTAATATTTTACCTTTTTTCCCTAACATGGTGCAAGACATTCTTCAAGTTCTCATTTCCTTCCCACTAAACATGACAAGTGTAGCTTGTCTCTAATTTTAAAAAATCAACAAAATGCCCTTAAGCTCATTGTGGAGAGAAACTTCACATGTAAATTTAATAATCTAAAAAGTCTGTTGAATATTGCAACAATAAGCATGGATCAAGTACTTTGACCCAGTAAAAATAATTACATGTGAGCTCATTCAAAATATCATGAGTCTTTATCCAACAAAACAACTATCTAAATATCAAAAAAACGTAAACTAATAATCAAAGGACATTGAATAGTGAGCAATAAGCATGGATAGTGCATCAGTAAAAAGTGTGAGCTCATTTGAATATTATGATCTTTGTAATTATAATTTAAAATAAATTCACTCTATGAATGTCTTGAGTTTAATGCATTTCATTTCTATGATTCACTTAGAACATGACACACACTAAAAAAAGGCACATATGATTTTTACCTTTAGGAGATTCCCAGGTATTTAATGTGTGAGCTCAATAGATCAATTACATTAACATTATTGAGTTTATAAGTTCAATATTTATTACTTAATGATGCCTTTATAATGATTTACCTCAATCTTTACCGGGTCATGAACTATATATATTGTACCTTGCTCTATGATGTCTCTATTATCTTCCATTTTAAGCTCATCATAGGCAATTGTGCTCACTCCAAGTTCTTAAAATTTTTTGGCCTATTCAAGTAATATCTCAACTATGGAACATTGGCCGAGTATTTAAGTACGAAATATAATGGATGTTAAAATGATCAAGAAAATGCAACTTACATAAGAAGAATGTTCGGATCTGAAAAGCTTGTCGATAAAGCATAGCATATCATAGCTGAGGACGGTTGGGGCAATAGAATTCTTTATAGATACATATGTTAACCTTCTCAAGAAGATTTCCTGGGCAAAGTTCCCCAAGCACGCTAGCTCAATTTCCACGCTATTTCGTCACCTATGATGCGGACTCCACATCGCATCACCTCAGATGAATTCCATAGGCGACCATCCACGCGTTTCGTGCTGCGACGTCGCTAGTTGAGGAAACCCGAGAAACTTCGGGCCAGACGCTTTCTTCTCTTCCTTAAGCAAAGTCGATTCTGGGGGAGCGAGGAAACCGCATTGACTCGTTGACATTTCAAAGTCTTCCCTTCTTTCGGCCCCACTCTGTTAACCATCGCCATCTCTTCATCTATCTCTTTACTCTTCGGTGGTTTTTATCGAGACCCTTTTAGTCATCCGAGGGTCTGAGCCTCTGCGCTTGCTCTGCTTTAAGAAATATCCCCGTTCTTGATATCTCTGTGCGGAAGAAACGATGGATAGAGACCAGCACGAGCTGCAGTTCCTTGGGTTCCCCGGCGTCTACAGAGAGAGCTCCAAGATCATCCTCAAATGGAGGAAGATCTTCGCCCAGATCACGCTCGCGCTCATCCTCCCTCTCTGCGTCGTCTTCCTCGCCCACTCCTTGGTCTCGCAGCTCCTCACCTCCAGGATCGTCGACCACGAGAACGATCAGAACTACGTCTTGGAGGGCAGCCAGAGCTACAGGGACCTGTCCCACGTGCTTAAGAAGGAGTGGGTAGCCTTCTGGCTCACCATGCTCGGGTACTTCATCTTCGTCTTTATCTTCTCTCTGCTTTCGACCTCGGCTGTTGTCTATACGGTGGCCTGCATCTACGCCGCCAAGCAGATTACTTTCAAGAAGATCATGAGCGTCGTGCCCAGAGTGTGGAAGAGGCTCATGGCCACTTTCCTCTGGACTTTCGTAACCTTCGTAGCGTTCTTTGTGGTGGCTGTTGCGCTTTTGATCGGATGGGTCGTCATCGTGAGCGCATTTCTGGTTGGCTCTGAACTTGCGATTGCCGTGTTGGTGATTCTCCTGATATTGTACGTTGTTGTGTTTGTTTATCTCACCATGATTTGGCAATTGGCGAGTGTGATCTCGGTTCTTGAAGATGTGTACGGAAGGAAGGCGATGGTGAAGAGCAGGGGGCTGATAAAGGGCAAGATGGGTATGTCGGTTGGGTGTTTTCTTGGTGTCATGCTGTGGTCTGCCCTAGTTGAGGCACTGTTTGAGTGCCTTGTGGTCTTGGACTTGGTTCAAGGGATTGGAATCAGGATTGCGGGTGGACTGATCTGCTTGTTGTTGCTGCTAATGGTGGTCCTTTTTGATTTGGTAGTCCAGACAGTGATCTACTTTGTCTGCAAGTCTTACCACCACGAGAACATTGATAAGTCCTCTCTGTCTGAGCATCTCGAGGTCTATCTCGGAGACTACGTCCCTCTAAAGGCAAATTCTGTCCAGCTTGAGCAACTTCATGTCTGATTTCTATATTGCCTGTTTTAGTTTGGGAGTTTTCTGCATCTTGATCACCTCGAGGGCCGTGTCGGAGACCGTCCCTCTGAAGGCCGAAAGGCTGTCCAGCTTGAGCAACTTTTGGCGCCTTTTTTTTTTTTAAAATACTAAATGTTTTCTGATTTGTAATGTTTCATTTACCCGTAAGAGATAGTGAAGAATTTCTATTTTTTTTTATTGACTGTTGCGACCTAACATCAGGTGTACTATCGCACCCTCTAGAGTTTGATTAATGGATAATTAAGTCTAAACTTCTCGGTTCTTGCAAATCCATATCAATTCGCGACTTAACAAATTTTTTAGCACGCACCAATTCATGACTTAGGCTCAAGTTCTTTTAGCATTCCAATGAATTTTATCTAGAGAGTCGTTATTAATTAATTTATAGTAAGTTGATTAGACATCTAAATAAAATAACGGGAGAATGGGGATTTAATTATGCTAAATTGCTTTAACCCCATTTCAATACCTTTTCTCTTCATGAAAAAATGTTTATCAAGTAGCTCGAATTCATTTTATTACTCCTTAATATGTAAAATGACCATGCGGTTATGCAATTCACCAATTTAACACCCAAAAAACCAAAGCAATAAATTTGAAGCATAAGGAGGAAATACTTACCTCGAAGGCATTAGTTAGGGAATCACATCAATTTCTAATTAACACATAATCACTCAATCTTTTTTAGATTTTCTTTATATAAATGAAAACTAAGCCATATGTCATGCAATTTAATTAAATGGTCTAATCTAATGACAAACAATTTATAATTAAATGGACCTAGCAACAATTACCAAATAACATGCATTTTATGAATCTCATTCTATATTATTCATTTTAAGTTAGGAAATAGACTAACCTAAATCCTATCTTATGTTATTTAGTCTAAAAGTTATCTAAACATGCATCCTAAAAAAAAGTAGAAAAACTATTTGGAAACTAATTCTAATCCATATTATATGCATTTTTTTGTGGGTAATTTCAGCATAAATAAAGCAATTGAAGCAAGAGATGCACCAAATCACTCCATATCATATATCATTCAATCGATGTAATTTAAAAAAAAAAAAAAAACCAATCAACTTGAAATTTTGTGGATAAAATAGATGAGTTGATTTTAAGATCAAAAGATCAATTTAAAAGATTCCCGCATAATCAAATAATTTCATGTAAATTACATCTAAAGCCTTATAGATGAAATCAAAAATTATGTACGGTTGTGAATCAAGAAATAAATCATAATGGATTCATTCAACTATGCACATTGGATATCAAAATGCATATATTTAAGTAATAAAATATTCAAATCAAATTTGGATGAGATCTTTACCTATCTTGAGGATATCGTTTTCAAATTGAACGATGGACGTCTTAGGTTTGCTAATCATGCTCGAGCGTGATTGGCTTGTAAGCAAAACGGGCTCTTAGCTCAATGGAGGTCCACGAACGTGTATTTCTTTCGTGAATGGTTCTCCACTAACCCCCACCCTCACCTTTTTGCTGTTTTCTTCTTCTTCCCGTTTCTCTTCAAGATAGTGTATTGCCCCCCGTGAAGAAGCTTGGACTTGCGCGATAATTGTTGAAGTGAAGCGTAGATGGACCCGTGTGCTCCTTCACGAACGTCCTCTGCTTCGTGTTTTGTAGTGGGTGTTGGGCTGGAGCTCTCGATCAGCAAACGACAACTCGATCAGCAAATGACGCTCCGTGACTCATCGTCAGAAGGCTGGTCCAACGTCGTCATACAGGGACTTCGGTGGTGCAGTGAGCTCGTCAGGCTCGGATGGCGATGGCTTGACAGTGGATCGCGAACTGCAGCGGCTCGGCATGGGCAGCTCCGTCGTCACAGGGTGGCTGGCTTGTGGCTAAAGGAGGGGCGATGCAGCACTGTCGTCCACGGTGAGGGCACAACGGTGGCGACGTGGCACATCAAGACGAGCATCTTTGCCAAGGGTTGGCCAAAAGAGTTCTTTCTCTTCCTCTTCTCTCTCTATTCCTCACGTGTATCTGTGTTTTTTTTTTTTTCCAACCCCTAGTGTCTATTGAGTGTTCTCCTTTTATATGCAAAGGAATAGAGCTGACCAAGGAAAGAAACAAAATTTATTTCCTCTTTCCAATCGCATATTGCATACAATCTCCTTTCCAATTCCATGCAAGTATTTTATTAGATTGTATGTGTTGATATCTATCGTTGCCCACTTTCCTTTTATATCAAGAAAAGAAATCTTTCTCAAGCAGCGGATGCATTGTTCTCATCTGTGAGTAATGTCAAAATCTTATTTTGCCCTTTTCCACTTGCTTTGTCCACACGATTGTATTTGCCAACTCAGCCAAATCCTTTTTTCCTTGTTTTATTTGCCCATACTTGCTCATAAACATAATATAATGCCATGGTTACATATGAAGAGAATATATGCTCAGTTTTTTCAAGATTTTAATTCTTCTTTTCCATTAGCAAACATTGGTCCACCGCTTGGATTTTGCTTGAGCCCATCAGCTTAGATTTGCCCACCCCTCCTTTCATGGCTTAGAATTATAAAGAATGTGCTCTCTTGATTTCAGATTTCTTTCCAATTCAGATCACCATTTACAGTTATGTGGACTTTATGGGCTTAACTGAATTTCATGTTTTGTGGGTTCCATTAAGTTTAGGACCATCACTTGAGTCTATCCGTCGCCAGTCCAATGCAATAATAATAAATGATCCTAAAATTATATGCTATGCAAAATAATTTCAATAATTTTTGTTTAGGGGTTAAAAACTAATCTTTAATTTTATATGCAATGAATGAATGATCGGATTGCCAAAATTTAGATGTCAACATTGATCCTCTAATGTCATCTATTTATCATATAAATGGTCCTGTGTTACATAACTCTTTTAATGATCCTCTAACATCATATATTTGATGAAATATACACTCTTATATCATAGGAACCTTTTAAAGTAGTTGTTTTCAACACTTAAATAATTATATCAATAAGTTAGTAATTTCCTAATGTCCACGTTATAAAATACACGCAACCGTGAAATATAACTTTTAGCCTTCTTTTTATATAGGCAATTGAAAATACAATCCACATGTACATGTATTATCAAAATATGTGCAATTACAGAATGCATATTTTTTTCATATTATTTTGAGATATCTATGTATAATTAGGTGAAGTAATTTATATTCCACAATAATATATATTACAAATAGAATGTTGTATATGCAAAAGAACTAGATTTGCATAATCAATAATCCATATATAAATTATCTGCTAAATATATGTAACAAACATTTAAACAGTAAAATTTTCTCTTTAATTTTTCATTTTCCTAGATATATGAATGCCTTTTTTTTTTTTTTGAAAAAATTTCAGCCTTACTTTTACATAGACATTTCAAAATAAGATCTACATACATATAAACAACTAAGTCGAAACATGCATTATCAAGATATATACGATCATGGAATATTTTGCTTTCATCTAATTATTTATATATTTTCATAAGAATTGAAATAGAGCACAATAAATATATGTGTAAGAATTAAAGATTTGCTAAAGTCACCATAGAAAAACAAATTGCTAAGTAAAGCTCGTCTGTAGTTCAACCTCACGTAAGCTATATATATTTTGGTCAGATTCTAACCATGCTTACTTCTATCAGTAGTAGATAAACTTTGTTATTAGTAATGGTGCCTCCTCTGATCATCATTATCATCATATGAAAAATAAAGCAACTTAAGAAACTGAGCGCCGTGGCTTATAGTGAAGTTGCTTTTGCTTTACCATTAAACTTGTGAAATCAATAAAGAGTGTAAACTCAAAATATTTGATGAGAAAAACTAAATGAGCTCTTGTCCATCAACGTTTGTACGTTTTGAATGAAAGTTTCGATCATCCAACATTAAAGACAAAAATATTAATTTCAAATGATACAAGAAAAGTAAAAAAAAAAAAAGAGAGTAAAAAAGTGGACCAAATATACTTGAAATTAATGTTACATGTAGACAAATGCAGAAAATTTAGTTAATTTCCTCCTGCTTTATGTACCTAAGCTTTGAAGCAAGAGAGTGAGGTTGCTAGGGGCGTGAATAATAATCATTTTATTTCTTTATTTTTCTATATATTTTTTGTTCCTAGGAACAAGTTTGGAGTATAATTTTTTTTTTTGGTAATGAAATTTTATTTTTCTATTTTCGACACCAATTTTTAGCTCAGAAATAAATTTTGAACAAAAATAAGAAGTAAAAATTTTATACTTTTCTATTTCTAGAACATAAATGAAAAATCAAAACTCTTTTCATCGCTCACTCTCACCAAATACTGTCAGCCGCCCTCTACGGCTCACTCACCCGCTAGTCACCAAGAATTTTTAAGGCTTATTGAATGAATTTCTTTTCCGAAAATAGAAATTTGGTATTCTTATCAAACACGTATCTCTACTCATAAACTTATCAAAGAAATAGAAAGAGAAAACTCCATTTCTAGCTAGAAAATTATTCTCGAAAACATAATAGTTATTATTCACACAATAAGGATGTCATATTTTCTTCAAATAGTTAATATTTTACTTTTTCTCCCTAGTAACATGGTGCTAAAGATTCTTCAAGTGCTCAGTTGCTTCCCACTAAACATGATGGGTATAGCTTGTCTCTAATTTTAAAAAATCATTAAATGCCCTTGGCTCATGTGACACAACTTCACTTAAGTAGAAAGAAACCTAAAAATCTCCTGATTCCATGGCAAGTTAATCATAGTACAATTTGAACCCCAAAAAAAAAAAAAAATCATCATACATCACCTCCATTCAAAATATCTTTATGAGTGTTAGAAAGTCCAACAAAACAACTTAAACTTATAGATAAAGGAAGACCACATGTAAACCTAATAATCGAAGGACATTGAATATTGCAACAACAAGCATGGATCAAGTGCTTTGAGGAGTACCATATAATTAATGTGAGCTCATTTGATTATTATGATCACTATATGTGAAACTTATCTAAATTCAAAATAAATGTAGTATACTCTATGAATGAGCTTGAGTATCATAGTGTACCCTAAAATTAGTGTGAGCTCATTTGAATATTATGATCTTTGTAAGTGTAATATATCTAAATTCACTGTTTTTAATGCGTTTATATGATACACTTAGAATGTGATGCAAATATAAATGACACACGTGATTTTTACCTTGAGGAGATTCCCAAGTATTAATGTGTGAGCATAATAGATCGAAGACATCGACATGAGTTTATAAGTTCAACATTTATACTTTATGATGCCCTTATCAAAGATTTACCTCAATGTTTACTAGGTCATTAACTATGTACCTTGCACTATAATGTCTCTATTCTCATCCGTGTTAAGCTCATCATGAGCAATCGTGTGTAATCCAAGTTCTTAACATTCTTTGGGAAAGTTCGAGTCTCATATTAGGTCTCAACTATGGACATTTGTTAAGTATTTTAAGTGCAAGATATAACAGTCACTAAAACGAAGATCAAGAAAATGCAACTTACATAAGAAAGAATGTTTGGGTCATAATACATATAGAAATGAAGAGCAAAGTTCACGTACCATGATTCTCTCACACTCGTGATCCTTGTAGTGGAGCTTGGAGTCACCGGGTGAAGAGTGAACGATGCAAAGGGATAAATATAATTGATCTATGAGAGTGACATTAAGACGGTTAGTGCTAGGAATTCTAGCATAGAACAAATATATCTTTATATGGCTCTGAAGGCAAGGATAGTCTCCCATGCACAAACTAGTCTAAAGCTAATGCTACTCTCCTATTGAGGTTATGGTAGACCAAAACTAGTTGTTAAGTCTAAAGTGATATGCTATTTCACTCGATAGACTAGACACCCAAGCTAAGCTGAGCGTGGTACAATTTGATCAATGTATGCTATTTTTCATATTGTTCTTTGGAATAACCATTGAAGGGAGGCTGGCTTGATGTTTGTTTCCTCACTAGGCACTGCACAAGCTATTCTGTGGCCAAGGAAATGCCGGCCTGTGACAAAAGCATGTCGATAAAATCAATTATAACTGAGAGCGCTTGGTGTGACACCAAACGCCATGTCTCGGCACGATAGTCTTCTTTATAGGTAATGTGTCGACTTCTCATGGAGACCCACAAGCACGCTCGCTCACTTTCCACACTATTTCATCACTTCGACACAGACTCCAAATTGCCGGCCCATAACAAAAGAATATCGATAAAACAAATTATCCCAAGAGCACGCTCACTGACTTTTCAAACTATTTTATTACTTTGCCATGGACTCCAAGTTGCATCGACTGGGCTGAATTCCAATGGCCACCATCGACGCATTTCGTGCTGCGATGTCACTAGATCAGGATACGCGAGAAACTTAGGGCAGAGAGCAAAGAAAAGTGGGACCAAAAGCTTTCTTCTCTTCTCGAGAACCTTCAGTCATCTGAGTCTCTGAGTCTCCTCGCTTGCTCTGCTTCAAGAAATATCCCAGTCTCTCTCTACCCATCGATGTTCTTGATTTCTCTGTGCCAAAAAAACAATGGACAGAGAGCAGCACGAGCTGCAGTTCCTTGGGTTCCTCGGCGTCTACAGGGAGACCACCAAGATCATCCTCAAATGGAGGACGATCTTCGCTCAGATCACGCTCGTGCTTATCCTCCCTCTCTGCGTCGTCTCCCTTGCCGCCTTTGAGATCTTGCAGCTCCTCACCTTCATGATCGATTTCGACCTGGACAACGCCTGGAAATACAGCCCAAGATACAGGGACCTGTCCCGCATGATCAAGAAGGAGTGGATTGCTTTCTGTCTCTACGAGCTCGGCTACTTCATCTTTGTCTTCATCTTCTCTCTGCTTTCAACCTTGGCTGTCGTCTACACGGTGGCCTGCATCTACGCTGCCAAGCAGATTACTTTTAAGAAGATAATGAGTGTCGTGCCCAGAGTGTGGAAGAGGCTCATGGTCACCTTTTTCTGGTGCTTCGCACCCTTCTTTGTGTACAATGTGGTGGCTGTAGGGCTTTTGATCGCATGGCTCGTCACGGTGTGGCAATTTGCAGTTTGCCCTGCACTTGGGATTGCTGTGGCGGTCATTCTCTTGATCTTGTCCATCGTTGGGTTTGTTTATATCGCCATGATTTGGCTAATGGCGAGTGTGATCTCGGTTCTTGAAGATGCTTATGGAAGGAAGGCGATGGTGAAGAGCAGGAGACTGATAAAGGGCAAGATGGGCCTTTGGGTTTGGTGTTTTCTTGGTGTCTTGGTGTGGTCCGTGCTGGTTCAGGCATTCTTTGAATCCCTTCTTGTCTTGGGCTTGCCTCCTATTAGAGTCACGATAGGGGTGGGGCTGATCTGCTTGCTGTTGCTGTCGATGCTGACGCTCTTCAATTTGGTCATGCAGACAGTGATCTACTTCGTCTGTAAGTCCTACCACCATGAGAACATCATCAGCTTCTGCTTGTCTGATCACCTCGAGGGCCGTCTTGGAGACCGTCCCTCTGAAGGCCAAAAGGCTGTTCAGCTTGAGCAACTTCATGTCTGATGGGTTCTTCTTCTTCTCCTCCTCCTCCTCCTCCTCCTACCACCATGAGAACATCGACAGCTTCTGCCTCCTCCTTCTCCTTCTTCTTCTTCTTCTTCTTCTTCTTCTTCTTCTTCTTCTTCTTGTCCTACCACCCTGAGAACATCGACAAGTTCTGCCTCCTCCTCCTCCTCCTCCTCCTCCTCCTCTTCTTCTTCCTTCTGCTCCTCTCCTTCTTCTTCTTTGGGAAATACTAAATATTTTCTGATTTGTAATGTTTCATTTACCTGTAAGAGATGAGCTATAATTCTTTAGTGAAGAAATTTTTTCTATTAGTCCTCTGATGTCATCTATTTATCATATAAATGGTCTTGTGTTGCATGACTCTTTTAATGATCCTCTAACAACATATATTGTTGAAATATGCACTATTATATCATAGGAACCTTTTAAAGTAGTTGTTTTCAACCTAAATATTTATGTCAATAAATAGTAATTTCCTAATGTTCATGTTATAAAATGCACGCAACCATCAAATATAACTTTTAGGCTTCTCTTTATATAGACATTTGAATATACAATCTATATGTACATTTATTATCATGATACGTGCAATTACGGAGTGCATATTTTTTCATCTTATTTGAGATATCTATGTATAATTAGATGGAAAAGCTTATATTCCATAATTATATATATTACAATTAGAATGTGATATGTGCATAAGAAATGGATTTGCAGAATCAATAATGCACATATAAATTATTCGCTAAATATATGTAACAAACATATTAAACAGTAAAATTTTCTCTTTAATTTTTTGTTTTCCTAGATGTAGGAAAGCATTATTTTTTTTGTTGAAAAAATTTCGGCCTCACTTTTACATAGACATTTCAAAACAAGATCTATGTCCATATAAACAACTAAATTGAAACATGCATTATCAAGATATGTACGATCATGAAATATTTTCCTTTCGTCTAATTATTTATATATTTTCATAAGAATTGAAATAGAAAACTACATATGCATAAGAATTAAAGATTTGCTAAAGTCACCAAGAAAAAACAAATTGCTAACTAAAGCTTGTGCGTGGTTCAACCTCATGCAAGCTGTATATATTTTGGTCAGATTCTAACCATGCTTATTTCTATCAGTAGTAAATAAAATCCTTCAGTATTAGTAATGGTGCCTCTTCTCATCACCATTATCATCATATGGAAATTAAAGCAACTTAAGAAAACTGAGCACTGCGGCTTATGGTGAAGTTACTTTTGCTTTAGCATTAAACTTTTGAAATCAATAAAGAGTGTGAACTCAAAAAATTTGATGAGAAAATGAGTCTTGTCCATCAACGTTTGTACGTTTTAAATGGGAGTTTTGATCATCCAACACTAAAGACAAAAAATTGATTTCAAATGATACAACAAAAGTTAAAAAAAAAAAAAGAGAGTAAAAAAGTGGACCAAATATACTCCAAATTAATGACACGTGTAGATAAAATAAGTTGGAAAGAGCACCATCAAAAAACTTGCGGAAACTTTAGTTATTTTCCTTCTACTCTTTGTACCAAAGCTTTGAAGCAAGGGAGTCAGGTTACTAAGGGCGTGAATGATAATCATTTTGTTTCTTTATTTTTTATTTTTATTCCCAGAAACAAATTTGAAAATAAATCAATTTGATAATGCAATTTGATTTTTTTCTATTTTCGACACCAATTTTTAGCTAAGAAATCAATTTTAAAAAAAATGAAGTAGAAATTTTATGCTTTTTAATTTCCCGAACACAAATGAAAAGTAAAAGCTCTTTTCATCACTTGCTGTCGCCAAATGCTATCAGACACCCTTCAGTTGTTGGTCGCTGGCCGCCAAGAAATTTGAAGGCTTATGAAGGCTATTATCAAGTGAATTTCTATCCCAAAAACAAAAATTTTATATTGTTATCAAACATGTAACTTTGTTCATAAACTCATCCAGAAAATAAAAATAGAAAAATTTATTTTTGGCCATAAATTATTCCCGGGAACAAAATAGTTATTATTCGCACCATAAGGTTGTCCTATTTTCTTCAAATATTTAATATTTTACTTTTTCCCGCTAGTAACATGGTGCCAGAGATTCGTCAAGTGCTCAATCGCTTCCCACTAAACATGATAGGTATAGCTCATCTCTAATTTTAAAAATTTATTAAATGCTCTTGGCTCATGTGACCCAACGTCACTTAAGTTGACAGAAACCTAAAGTTCTTATGGTTCCATGGCAAGTTAATCTCCTGATTCGATAAATTAGATTATAGCTAAGGATGCTTGACGTGACACCAAAGCGCCGTGTCTCGTGTCTCGACACAATAGCATTCTTTATAGGAAATATGTCAGCTTCTCATGGAGACCCACAAGCATGCTCACTTACTTTCCACACTATTTCGTCGCTTCAATGCAGACTCCAAATTGCTAGCCCGTAACAAAAGAAAGTCGATAATGCAAATTATAGTTGAGGACGCTCAACGTGACACCAAGCACCATGTCTCGTGTCTTGTGACTTGACACCATAGAATTCTTTATAAACACGCACGTGTGTGTGTGAGCTTCTCATAGAGGCCTTTGTCTAGTGCACCCCAATACTAAAACTAACTCCACACTACTTCCTGAAAACACAATGTTTGCAAAAGTCAAGTGAGACCATATGGTCCCCACAAAGTAAACCACGGTTACTTAAGATGGTCTTTCCTCTTTTGCTTATGTGGCCCAATTGCATATGCTCCAACATTGATTTTTCAGAATCTAAAGAGGATGATATACTTAAAGAACTCACATCAATATTTCCCTACAGACGTAAAGATTTTTCTTCATGTTACCTCTCATCAAAATCAAGGAGCCTTTTTGAAATTTTCAAAATTTCACCTCCACTTGTGTACATGCACCCAATGGAATCTAAATTGCTCAATGAAATAAGGCTTGTCTTCAAATTTGGGATGTGCCTAACGTTTGTCAAAGTTCTTATTACATTGTCCTGATATTTAATCCGCATTGTACCAATACCTATAACATTGCAAATTGCATTGTTGCCCATCCAAACTAAACCATTTTTTGACTTTCTCATATGTGTGGAGCCAATCTCTATGTGGACATGTGGTATGAACATGCTGAATCCAAAATCCATTCATCATCAACATGACAATCTGAAGACGAAATAGTAAGAACATTGTATGTATGTATAACTCCAATTTGGAGGTTGGTTCAAATTGTCGTGTTGATGACAAAACATTAAGGTGGAGTATTACTATAATCACAAATTCAAACACTACAAGAGTGTCTAATGCTCAAAGCTAAGGGGAAGAAGTCAATGGAGAGTTTCGATTTGGCTAGTTTGGTGAAAAATAACGAGTCAGCTAATGTAGACAATGTTTTTATTATTTTGTCTTCAGATTGTCATGGTGATGACAAATGAATTTTGAATTCAACATGTTCATACCACATGTGTTCACATAGAGATTGGTTCCACATATATGAGAAAGTCAATGGTAGTTCAATTTTGATGGGCAACAATGCAGTTTGTAGGATTGTAGGCATTGATATAGTGTAGATTAAATGTCATGACGATGTAATAACTTTGACAAATGTTAAGTAGATCCTAGATTTGAAGAAAAATCTTATTTCATTGAGCAGTTTAGATTCCATTGGGTGCATATACATAAGTGGAGATGAAGTTTTGAAAATTTCAAAAGGCTCTTTGATTGTAATGAGAGGTAACATAAAAAGAAATATTTACATTTTGCAAGGAAGTACCATTGTGGGTTCTTTAAATATATCATCCTCTTTGGATTTGAAAAGTCAATGCTGGCATATGTAATTGGGCCACATGAGCAAAAGAAGAATGACTATCTTAAGTAAACGTGGTTTATTTTATGGAGATCATACAGTCTCACTTGACTTTTGAAAACATTGTGTTTTTGGGAAGCAGCGTAGAGTTAATTTCAGTATTGTGGTGCACTCGAGGAAGGGCACAGTTGACTATATTCACTCCGATTTGTGGGGATCGGCAAAGGTAAATCTAAAAGTGGTGCAATTTATCTTATGATATTTATTGATATTTTTTCTAAGAAAGTCTAGGTTTATTTTTTGAAGCGTAAAAGTAACATTTTTTATACATTCAAGAAGTGGAAAAATTAATAGAAAATCAAACTAGGAAGAAGATAAAGTGTCTTGGAATGGACAATGGTCTTGACTTTTACAAAGGTGATTTCAACAAGTATTATGAAAATCCGAGGATTGTTTGACATCGAATAGTTAGGTATACACCTTAATAGAATGGGATAGTGGAGCGAATGAACTGCGCACTTATAGAGAGGACTAGGTGTATGCTCTTTAATGCTAGACTTGGGAATGATTTTTGGGTTGAAGACGTGAACACGATGTGTTATTTAGTGAATTGTTCTCTTTCAACCGCAATTGAATGTAAAACTCCTAATGAGGTGTGGTCAAATAAACCTTTTGATTATTCTAGTTTACAAATATTTGGATGTCTCTGCAAATATATATGCAAATATATATATTTATATCTTATATTATTATCATGTAAAAGAGGGTAAGCTTGAACTTTTGAAGAAAATGTATTTTCGTTGGTTATATAGATGAGGTTAAAGGATATAGGTTATGGTGTTCTGAACCTTAATCATCAAAGTTTATAATTAGTAGGGATGTTACTTTTGATGAAAATTCTATGCTTGAATAGGGAAAGATTGTTATTAAATCTATAAGTATTCTTGAGGAGAATATTCAAAAAGAGTTGGAGCTTCATGTAGGGCATCCATGAAAAATAGTTGAAGATGTTCATATTCTGCCAGAAAGTGACAATGAGCAACAATAATTAAATTTTATCAAGAAGTAGAAAAAATTGAGTAACCTCAAAGTTTGGCTACAGTGAGAGTTAAACGACAAATTAAGCCTCTCCAAAGGTATGGTTGCGTTGATTTGGTAGCATATGCTCTTACAACTGCTGAAGAGCTTGGTATTGAAAAACCTTTTACGTTTTGTGAAGCAACTATTTGTTCTAAATCTAAGAAGTGGCTTGTTGGGATGAATGAAGAGATGGATTTTCTTCATAAGAACCATACTTAGGATCTTGTGAAATTTCCCGAGGGCAAAAGATCTATTGAGTGCAAGTGGGTCTTCAAAAGAAAAGAGGGAATTCTAGGGGTTGAAGATGAAAGATTCAAGGCATGTTTGGTAGCGAATGGCTTTAGTCAAAAGGAGGAGATTGACTTCAATGAGGTGTTCTCTCCAGTAGTGAAATATAGTTTCATTCATGTGTTGCTCACATTAGTAGCCCTATTATGATCTAGAACTTGGGCAACTTAATGTCAAAATTGCTTTTATACATGGCAAGCTTGAGAAGACAATCTATATGTCTCAACTAGAGGGATTCATTATTGAGGGTAAAGAAGATCACGTTTGTAGGTTGAAACGTTCTTCTCAAGCAATATTCATGACAATAGTACAAGAGGTTTGGCAGCTTTAAGTTGAGTCATGGTTATTTGCGAAGTGAGCATGATAGTTGTGTGTGCTATTAAAAATTGCATGATAGTTCTTTTATTTATTTACTATTATATGCGGATGACAAGCTTATTGCGTTGAAGAACATAAATTTGAAAGGGCAACTTAATAGGGAATTTGTGACATCCCGAATTTTGATTCTGTTTTAATGGAATAAGTCAGGCTTTTCATCAACACACCTATAATTCTATTCTCTGAGTTGATCACTTACAAGATAACTAGTCTATCAGGTGAAGCCGTTAAGGAATTTAAACGCAATAAACTTGAGAATTCGACCAGAAATCGACTACTCAACCGTGTTTATCTGTAAGGGTCAATACGGCACGGTCAAAATCGATCAAAGATCGGATATAGGTCAATTTGATTGAGGTATGTGATTAGAGTATGGGTGATTTTACCTAATTGCAAAATCTCGTTGAATGTCACTAAACCGATTTTTCTATCATTTTTGTACCATGTGTCCGCATTTGAAACCTTGAGATTCTCGTCAACCAAGAGTCGCCAATGAGTCAAAGACGCACAATGTGGCTCGGAAATAATCGGCCACGGGTCAATTGCATTAAAAATTCCTAAAAGTTACATAGTAAGTTAGGTCATACTATAATCATGCTCGGTTGAAATTAATAGCAAATTTAAACCTAATTTCAGAAATTGAAAGTTTTGTAATGTCACAATTTGTTTTAGGACCATCGGCTCATCCTCCAAAGATTTTTTTGCAAAACGAGATTTTTGGCGAAAATTCAATATAAGGCCATTTTTTATCGGAAAATTCAGGGGACCGTTCTTTATCGCGTTTTTGGGATGCAAGTTGCTTCTATTGGCGAGGAAAAATGTTAATTTGATCGATGACATCTTTGTGGAATTTATGGGGACTGATTTATGTCCAATTGAAGAAAAATTTGGTTTAATTCGGGGAAAATGGCACCAAATTCGTAGGCCATGGTCTCCACCACTTTTGGACCACTTCATTGGCTTGCAAGGGAAGTTTGTGAGGATAAGTACACTATTAGTGCCATAAGTTGTGTACGACACTCACTTTGGTGCCAAAAGTTTCTGTCAGATCACTTAAGTACCAAAAAGTTTGAAAAACACTCACTTTGGTGCCAACTCTGATCTGGTTGGCCGGAAATCTGATGTTGCACCATTTTATTAATTTTTGAAGCTGATGTGGCTTGCCGGAGAGTACAGTCAGCATCCTAACACCAAAACGACGCCGGTTGGTATCTCCCCTAATTCAAAATCCTAAATCTCTGGCCGTCACTGTCCTTGATGGCTCCCGCGCTCGGGCGGCCGCAACTTCAACCCCGACCCCAAGATGGCCACTCAGTGGTGACAGCTCTAACCCCAACCCCGACCCCGACCCTGAGATGGCCACTCAGTGGCCGTAGCTCCGACCCTGACCCCAACCTCGACCTTGACCGCGACGATGGCCACTCGGCGGCCGCAGCTTCGACCCCGACCCCGACCCCAACCCTGACGACGGCCACTCGGCGGCCAAGTCGAAGGCCGTGATCTAGCCGATGCTCGGGGAGGCCGCCGACAAGTGTACCGCCATTGATGTCTCCCTCTCCATCTCCGATCTCCCCGATGAGTGCCTAGCTTGCGTCTTCCAGTACCTAGGCTCGGCGACTGGGGTTGGTGCTCCCTCGTGCGCCATCGAGGGCATCTGAACAGGGTTGAGCAATGGCGATTGAGTGAACAACGGCGGCCTAGCGATGGTGGAGGTCGAGTGACAATGGAAAAACCCTAATTTCAATCCCCAAATAAAAATAAAAAAATCTCCAAATGAGTTAAATGGTGTCATTTTGTGAGGCCATCCATGTAGGATGGCAAAATGACGTAGTTTTCTTAAGGACCGAAAACGATGTCGTTTAAAGAACTTGTTGATTTTTAAAAGAAGAAAAAAAAAAGCCACATAATCATTTTGGTTGGAATCTTTCGCCGGTGGCACCAAAATGATCAATTTTCCTCCGATTTGGCACTTAAGTGATTCGACAGAAACTTTTGGCACTAAAGTGAGCACCGTACACAACTTATGGCATTGATAATGTACTTCTCCCGAAGTTTGTAGGCTGTCAAGAGGCTGAGGGAGACAGCCAATGTTGGTGGGGCCTTGCCAAGAGACAAATGGATAAGAGAGAAGGCTTTAGAAGCCAATGGGGGGACCCTCCTATCTTTAGTTGTCCCCATCTTCCTACCAAGCCTTGCTTTATCCTTTGTTGAGGTATTTGAGAGCTTGAGAGAACTAGAAAAATCAGCCCTCACATCTCTCTCTTTCCCCTCTTTAGCCCTAAGGAATTCACAATTCTTTCTCCCCTGCTTTTCTTCTCTTCCTATTTCTGCTCCAGCATACCTTTCTCTAAAAACCTGAATTAATAGTTGCCTTCCCATGCAAATCAGCTCTCGTGCCACCCACCACCGTGTCCAGGAGGCCCAAACCATACAAACCAACCTGACCGCTCGCTGATCGAAGTTGCCGGCTGACCTGCCAGCCGACTAGAAGCCAGCACTCATCGGACCGTCATTCCACCGCTTGCACTGTTCAGCCTGTTTCACTTGTTTCAACCTTTTTTTCTCATTTAGACCCAACCTCCACCCAGCCCAGCTATCAACAGGTCCCCCTCCACCCCTAGGTGCCACCAGTCGCTGTAGCCAACCCCTCGCCGGAGCTCTGATTAGCCCGCCCAACTCCTTTCCTCCTCTAATGTTCAGTTTCCAGAGTTGCAATGTGAAGCAGAGGTTGTTGTTGCTGTTTTGAGCTTGGGACCGCCTTGGATCGTCATGGTTGAGGTTCTCGAGTGTAGCCTCTATGACATCCCGATTTTCAAATTCTAGTTTCAATCAATTGAGACGAACATTTCGTTGGCACACATATAATTCTTTTCCCTAAACTTATCACTCATGGGATAACTAGTCTATCAGGTGAAGCCGTTAAGAAATTCTAATGCATCAGACTCGAGAATTTGACTAGGAAATGACCTTTCGACCGAACTAATTTGCAATGGTCATTACGGCACAGTTAAAAATCGATTAGAGATCGGAGATAGGTCGACTCGACAAAGACATGTGATCGAGTGTGGGTGATTCCACCATATTGCACAATTCTTGTTGATCCGCACTAGACCGGCTTTTCTGTCGTTTGGGTACTCTGTGTCCATGTTTGAAACCTTGAGATTATCCCAACAACCAAAAGTCGCCAATGTGTCAAAGATGTACATTGTGGCTCAAATTGATCAACCACAAATCAAATGTATGAAAAATTCTAAAAGTTGTTCGGTAGATCAAGACGCACTAGTATCGTGCCGAAGTGAAATTAAACGTGAATTGATATCGAATTCAGAAATTGGAAGTCCGGGCATGTCACAAATAATTTTAGGATCATTGACTCATATTCGGAAGACTTTTCATGCAAACCGAGTTTTTCAGCAAAATAATCAGAGAATGGCTAATTTGGCTCGAGAACTTAGTAGGCCCGCCTTTGGTCGTGCTTTTGGGACTTAAGTTGGTTCTATGGTCAAGTGATTATGTGAATTGAAGTGTTGTGATATTGGATTAATTTTATGGACTTCAATTGGATTCCATTGGAAGAGAATTGAATAGAATTGGAGAAATTAGTGTACAAGATATCATGCCACGACGGAGGATGGAATTGGACCTATTGAAGAATGTTGTGGGAGGTTTAGAGATAGTGGAGTATGACATCACTTGATGATGTCATGGTGGGCCATTTTGTTCATCTTCTCCCTCCTTCTCTCTCCTTCTTCTCTCCTTCCTCTCTCCCGTCGATCATCTCTCCTCCATCTTCTTCATCTTCTTCTTCGGACGCCAGCAACAACGAAGATCGACCAGCAAGCCCCCGGGCCTCACGCCATCGCACGCCTTCGCCGGACCGCCGTTAGTTGGCCCCCTCCTTTCTCCTTCTTCTCTGTCCGTCGAGCAGCCTCTCTCCTCCATCTCCAGCTCGTGCTCGACGCTCCAGCAGATCTGAGAAGACACTGGAGCAGTCAACAGCACCGTCAGAGCAGCCGCACGCCTTCGCCCGTCACCGTTTGTCACCGTCGCCGGCGCCACTCGTCCGCGCACGCTCGCCGGCCAACCATCACGCGTTGCTTCTCCTTGCTTGCACGGCCCCGAGCTTCCAGCACATTCGTTCAGTTGCTGCCGTCGTCGCCAGGGCTGCCGAAAAGCCGTCGGAGCCATCGCCAGCAACCATTCGAGCAGCCACCATGCTCCTTCGCCAGTTTCGCGCCCAAACCGCCGCCGAGCCACCTCCGTTCGACCTCAAACAACAGCTGGTTTGTGGGTATCTCAGCCTAGTTTTGGCCCATTTTGGCTAGCTTCCCGACCCCGAATGCTTGGCCCGCTTTGAGGAAAGTTGTTCCCCTCGGCGTCCCCATCATTTTTGTCCGCTCGGCTCACTAATCTAGTGAGTTTAGCTCACTAAATCTTGATTAGACGGTTAATGATGTCCTAAGTGTGCTTAGTCTAAGTTAAGTAAGCTTAGGTGGTTAGTTTAGTTTATTTAATTGTGATTTAGATTAAGACGTTTGTTTAATTTAAAGCATGTTTAATTAAAGGCTAAGAGAGTTTATTTAATAATAAACCTTGATGGGACATAATAGGGTTTTTTTTTATTTACTTAAATGTTTTGAAATTTTGGAATTTTTAATAATATATTATATTACGAAATTATTAAAATAATATTATTTATAAAAAAACTGAAAAATTATTTTTGACCCCTATTGCTTAGAATTTCGTGCCGATCACTTCTTTGTATATATAGAATTTGAATTTGATGATTGATTGTGGCAAATGGAGTGATTGCGATAAATAGGGATTCTTTTTATAAAATCCCAAGTGGCAAAATTTGATGGAAGAACGACCGTATTTGACCACCTATTAAAGGTCGTGCCCAGTGGGGTCGTGATTGACCACCTATTAGAGGTCGTGCTTAGTGGGGCCGTGATTGACCACCTATTAAAGGTTGTGCCAAGTGGGGCTGTGATTGACTACCTATTAAAGGTCGTGCCAAGTGGGGCCGTGATTGACCATCTATTAAAAGTCGTGCCCATCGGGCCGAGATCTATCACCTAATTAAAGGTTGTGCCGAGTGGGCCGTGATTGCCACTGGTTGTTAAACCTTCCTATAGGGTTGTGATTGGAAACAACGATTGATTCGCTAGAATGACATGTAATCGGCCGAGTCGATTGATCGTTGAGACGATCCAAGTAGTTGAATTGTTCTGATAATGTGATTGTGCCATAGTTGTTTGGTTATCATAATTGCATGTGGTTGAATTATATAAACTGTGCTAACCTGTAGATGAAGACTAATGCGAGGTAAGTCTTCTTGATGTTGTGGCTAGGCCACTCTGAGGCATATTTACTTTCTAGTAGGGGTTTAAGGGGTTGAATTTGCTGAGACAATATCTCATCTCGGTTGTGGGATTAAAATTTCAGGTCCCTGGTGGACGGAGCAAGCAAATAACTTTGGTTTTGTGGTATCTCAGCCCAATTTTGGCTTGTTTTGGCCAGCTTCCTGACCTCGAATGCTTGGCCCACTTTGAGGAAAGTTGTTCCGCTCGGCGTCCCCATCGTTTTGGTCCGCTTGGCTCGCTAATTCGATGAGTTTAGCTCGCTAAATCTTGATTAGACAGTTAATGATGCCCTAAGTATGCTTAGTCTAAGTTAAGTAAGCTTAGGTGGTTAGTTTAGTTTATTTAATTGTGATTTAGATTAAGACGTTTGTTTAATTTAAAGCATGTTTAATTAAAGGCTAAGAGAGTTTATTTAATAATAAACCTTGATAGGACATAATAGGGTTTTATTTTTTATTTACTTAAATGTTTCGAAATTCTGGAATTTTTAATAATATATTATATTACGAAATTATTAAAATAATATTATTTATAAAAAATTCTGAAAAATTATTTTTGACCCCGATTGCTCAGAATTTTGTGTCGATGGCTGATGTGTATTTAGAATTTGAATTTGATGATTGATTATGGCAAATGGAGTGTGATTGCGATAAATAGGGATTCTTTTTATAAAATCTCAAGTGGCAAAATTTGATGGAAGAACGACCGTATTTGACCACCTATTAAAGGTCGTGCCTAGTGAGGCCGTGATTGACCACCTATTAGAGGTTGTGCCCAATAGGGCCGTGATTGACCACCTATTAAAGGTCGTGCCCAGTGGGGCTTTGATTGACCACCTATTAGAGGTCGTGCCTAATAGGGCCATGATCGACCACCTATTAGAGGTCGTGCCGAGTGGGGCCGTGATTGCCACTGGTTGTTAAACCTTTCTATAGGGTCGTGATTGGAAGCAGCGATTGATTCACTAGAATGACATGTAATCGGTCGAGTCGATTGATCGCTGAGACGATCCAAGTGGTTGAATTGTTTAGATAATGTGATTGTGCCACAGTTGTTTAGTTATAATAATTGCACGTGGTTGAATTATATAAACTGTGCTAACCTGCAGATGAAGACTAATGTGAGGTAAGTCTTCTTGATATTGTGGCTAGGCCACTCTGGGGCGTATTTACTTTCTAATAGGGGTTTAAAGGGTTGAACTTGCTGAGACAATTTCTTATCCTAGTTGTGGGATTAAAATTTCAGGTCCCTGGTGGACGGAGCGGGCAGATAACTTTGGTTGGCCTTGAGGAGTTGCAGAGGTGAAGTCATAAGGATTGGAGAACATGTCCAACTTGTAGGTCGTAGGACAGTTCCTTTTTAAAAGCCAGTCTTTTGTAGACTTTTGGCCGTAGACCTCTGTTTGTAATTTTGTTGAATTATGATAATGTTATGTTGTGGTTTTGCTTCCTGCTTTTCTATCTCGTATTTCATTATGAGGGGTTTTATAATATGTTCCGCTTGCGCAATAATAAATTAATGGGGTCGACGACGCTACCTGGAAATGTCGCATTTGCATGACCATGGTGGGATGTTGGCACGCTCGAGGTTTGAGGCGTGACATCCCCGTTTAAGTGGTATCAGAGCATGGTTTGTGTATGGAGTGATAAGGTGTGATGAGTCATGGGATAGTTAGTAGGAAGGGCTTTTAATATGCTGATGCATGTGGTTGATAGCTGTTTGGTAGTGTGTTTGTGGGGTCACTCAAATTATAACCTGATGTTGGAATTGGAAATCGGGTGTCTATAAAGATCCTGTAGCATGAGTGACCATGAGTGGAGAACTCCATGTAGGAGGTCGATAGGACTTGTATCTCGAGGTAGGACGCTAACAAGAGTTGGTACCCGACGTAGAGCGCAGGCTTAGACCAGCGCAAGTGTGAGAGTACCGCCGTAAGTCAGTACTATGAGTGTAGCAGCACCGAATAATCCTAGGTTCGGCGGGATCGTTCAGGTGTTAAGAGTCTTTGGAAAGCATTTTGGGTCAGTAAGCTTAGGACCAAGCCACCGTTGTTGCTGTTGTTTCTACCACTGCCAGTGTTGTGATTGTTGTTGTTACCACACCTACTGAGGCCCAATTTGGAGTTGTGATCGAGGATCAAGCCATTGTATCTGAGTCAAGGTTCAATTTAGACAGAGATGGAAATCGATTGGGGAGAAAGGCTGATGTCAGAAGAAATGTGCCCTATTTCACCCAACTGGAAGAGTAGAATTGGAAAGTCAGAGCTCAACTCGATTTATGTGTGTCGTGTCTGTAAGGAAAGACATGGATCTGTTCTGTGCTGTAAGAGGGAAAGGTCTTGTTACAGGTGTCACCAGTAAGGCCATTTGATCAAAGATTGCCTGTATAGACAGATGGAACCACAACTGTTTCTATCACCACCGTTGATAAGATAGAATAGAGGAAGCATGCTTCAGGGCATTTAGTGGGATACTTGGAACGGACCTCAGTGCAAGGAAGGGTGCATGATGTCACTTGTTGAGAAGTAGATGACTCACTGATTGTGTGTCGAGTTTGTGAAAAGGATGCATGAGTCAACCTAGTGTCATAGTAAAAGGGAGCATGATTTGAATATGGCCAGCACGGCCGTCAGGTTAGGAACGGTCCGTGTAAGTCCATGAGAGTGTAAGTACTGTTACTATAGATAAGAAGCCACTAGGATGGCTAGAAGAGCATGAATGGGTTGACCAAGCATCGATCAAGGGAAGAATGTTTTTGAGATGCTTTTATCAGAGTAGTGGAGCAGAATTTTCAGTGAAGGTTATAGGATTTTCATTGTGGTAATAAGGTAATAGAAAGATGAATCTCTGACTATAGTTGTACTTGAAAGGTTTGCTTAAGTATGACTTGGAAGTCATTTATAAAAGGGTTTGGCTTAAGAAGTTTTCTATTGTTTTGAATTGTGGTAGTGATATAATTCAGTTTGTTCAGTTAGCGTGCAAAAATTTGAATCACTGAAAGTCAAAGAGGAACTTCAATCTTTGTTATTCGTCACTAAAAGTGACCTAGTTTTGGTTGTTGGTTACCGAATCTACATGACAACTGTAATGGAGGCGTTAGTTAGGGAGCTAAATATGGAGAACATAATCGTGATACAGGAGTTTTCTAAGGTAAACTCTGAAGAATTGCCGGGTTTGCTATCAGAAAGAGAAATAGAGCTCGTGATTGAATTAGCACCCGGAACAGAGCCAGTCCCTAAGGCTTCTTACGGGATGGTGTTATCCAAGTTAAAAGGACTGAAGGTGTAGATGCAGGAAGTGTTGAATAGGGGATTCATTCGTTCCAATGCATCACCTTGGGGAGCACCCGTTCTATTCGTGAAGAAGAAAGTTGGTTCGCGTTTGTACATTGATATTCTCCAAGATCGACTTGAGGTTAGGGTATCATCAGTTGAAAATCAAGAAGAAAGACATACCGAAGTTAGCATCTTGCACTTGATACGGCAGTTATGAGTTCACTGTAATGCCGTGTGGTTTGACGGACACCTTAGTTATTTGTTGGGTTTATGAGTAGAATGTTTAAGGGTACTTAAATCAATTGTGATCATGTTCATTGAAGTTATCTTGGTGTGTTCAAAGAGTGCAGAGAAGCACGAGAGACATTTGGAGAGGGTACTTCGGACCTTGAGTACTCTTGGATTTTACAATAAGCTTAGCAGATGTGAGCTTTGGATGACTCGTGTTGTGTTCCTAGGTCATGTGATTTCAGGAGAAGGAATCTCCGTAGACCTCATCCAAGATTGAAGCAGTGAACAGTTGGCCGAGATTGACTACAGTGATAGGGATCAGAAGTTTCTGGGGATTAGCAGGATATTGCAGACAATTCATAGAAGGGTTTTTAGCGTTAGCGTCACCGTTGTCAAGACTACTGAGAAAGGAAGAGAAGTTCGTATGGACAGGTAAGTGCAAGTGTAGTTTTCAAGAGCTTAAGCAGAAGCTGACTACCGCACATGTGCTGACTATTCCATCTGGTCCTGGAAGTTATGAGATCTGCAATGTTGCGTCATTTAAAAGATCGGGTTGCTTGTTGATACAGCATGAGAGGGTTGTGCATACGCATCCCGTTAGTTGAGACCTTAGGAGTTGAATATGACATATCATCGCTGAATGGAACTCTTTAAGGATTATGACTATGATATTTTGTATCACTCTGGAAAGGTGAGCAAAGTTGCAGATGCACTGAGTCGAGAGTCCTTAGTTGCATAGGTGGTACTCAAGGATTGGATCTTATTTGAGAAAGTTCGAAATTCGATTTTCAAATCTAAGGTAGGCTACCTTTTGAATCTTATGACCACATTCAAAGTTGAGCCGAAAGTTCATATCAGAATCAAAATGCTTCAGTAGACAGATTTAGAAATTCAGAAGACTCTATAAGAGAATGCAGATAAGAGAGTGGTTGATTCTCAGATTTCTGAAAACAAAACGCTAAGGTTTTAAGGATGATTGTGTGCAATTAACGATGCAGAGATTAAAGAAGAGATCTTATGGGAAGCTCATCATAGCAACTTCAACGTTGTTCAGACAGTACGAATATGAGTCAGAATCTACATCATCGGGATTGGTAGATCGGTATGAAGATAGATATCACCGAGCAAGTTGTAAATGTTGGATGTATCAATAAGTAAGAATTTGGTAATGTAAACCATGAAAGATTTTTCAAGTACTTAAGAGAGCCCTATGTGCGAGTGGAAGTATAGCATGATGGAATGTTATGACAGGCTTATTAAGGAGTCGGGAAGAGTATTGATTCCTTATGAGATTGTGGTCGACAGATGAACAGAGTCAACTCACCTTAGTGCAGCACGAAAAGATCTCGATTAGAATAGGTATACCGAAGTGTGTGTATATCATATCAATCATCTACAAGGAGTGTCGGGGATGAACTGTATTTCAAATCTAGATCAGATGTTCCAAGTTGGCAGAGCTTTCATATGGTTCTTTCTTAAGCAGTGCATAGCAGAGAGTGTAGAATTTCAATTGCTGAGATAAAGTCAGGGAAAGAAATATCGCAGGCCAGGGTCAACACAGTAGTTAGTGATTGCAGTTGTCGAGATCAATGTCAGAGTTATATCGGATCTTGCTAGAGGTTCCCAGTTCAGCAGATCAGTCAGATAGTTTATTTTTAATTAGTGCAGAGCAGAGTGTTCAGAACTCCAGTTGTTGAGTTCAGATCAGAGAATGAGAGGTCACAGCCTTTAGTCAATTCAGTAGTCAGTGGAAGCAGTTGCAAATATTAGTGACAGATTAAGGACCGCTCGAGAACCACCGAAATAAGAAATTAGGCAGTTAAGCGTCGGAAACCTTTGAATTTCAGGTCAAGAATCCTGTTCTTCCTCGGATGTCACCTAGGATAGGGACGTCTCGAATTGTTAGGAAAGGAGAGCCAGAACTATTTAAACGGCGGAATATTTCAAGTTTAGGATCAATTAAGAAATTTGGCTTTAAATGGAAAAAGAATGCAGTTTGGAGCACCGTCAGCGCCTCTAGCTGAGTGGTACCCAAGAAGAAGCGAAAGGTCCAAAGTCAGGAGTTCGAATCCCCGAGGCAGCAGTTAGCTGCTTTATGGAAAAAAAAAAGAGAAAAAAGAAAAGAGGAACCAAAACTTTTGCAACTTTCATTTTTGTAAAGATGGACAAATGCTTAGCCTTTTTGGGAATCAAGAATTTGTCTGGATAATTCAGAAATGTTTCGTCGGCACCGAGGATCTTGGATAGTAGTACGAAGCAGAATGAAGGAGTAGAATTGATGAGACGACAATACCCCACCATTTTGAAGAAGAATTTTTAATGGTTTAAATTTCAAGGACGAAATTTTTATAAGAGGAGAAGAGTTGTGACATCCTGATTTTCCAATTCTATTTTGAATAAATTGAGACGGACATTTCATTGGCACACATATAGTTATTTTCCTTGAACTGATCACTCATGGGATAACTAGTCTATCAGGTGAAGTCGTCAAGAAATTCTAATGCATCAGACTCGAGAATTTGATCAGGAAACGACCTTTCGACCGAGCTAATCTGCAAGGGTCATTACGGCACACTTAAAAATCGATTAGAAACTGGAGAAAGGTTGACTCGACGAGGCATGTGATCGAGTGTGGGTGATTCCACCAGATCGCACAATTCTCGTCGATCGGCATTGGACCGGCTTTTCTGTCGTTTAAGTACTCTGTGTCCGTATCTGAAACCTTGAGATTACCCCAACAATCAAAAGTCGCCAATGTGTTAAATATGTACATTGTGGCTCGAATTAATCAACCACATGTCAAATGCATGAAAATTTCCAAAAGCTGCTCGGTAGATCAGCACGCGCTAGTATCGTGCCGAAGTGACCTCTGCAAGTCAAAGATGTACATTATGACTTCACCTCTGCAACTCCTCAAGGCCAACCAAAGTTATCTGCTTGCTCCGTCCACCAGGGACCTGAAATTTTAATCCCACAACCGAGATGAGACATTGTCTCAGCAAATTCAACCCCTTAAACCCCTATTAGAAAGTAAATATGCCTCAGAGTGGCCTAGCCACAACATCAAGAAGACTTACCTCGCATTAGTCTTCATCTACGGAGTTAGCACGGTTTATATAATTCAACCACATGCAATTATGATAACCAAACAACTATGGCACAATCACATTATCAGAACAATTCAACTACTTGGATCGTCTCAGCGATCAATCGACTCGGCCGATTACATGTCATTCTAGCGAATCAATCGTTGTTTCCAATCACAACCCTATAGGAAGGTTTAACAACCAGTGGCAATCACGGCCCCACTCGGCACGACCTTTAATTAGGTGGTAGATCTCGGCCCGATGGGCACGACCTCTAACAGATGGTCAATCACGGCCCCACTTGGCACGACCTTTAATAGGTAGTCAATCATAGCTCCACTTGGCACGACCTTTAATAGGTGGTCAATCACGGCCCCACTAAGCACGACCTCTAATAGGTGGTCAATCACGGCCCCACTGGGCACGACCTTTAATAGGTGGTCAAATACGGTCGTTCTTCCATCAAATTTTGCCACTTGGGATTTTATAAAAAGAATCCCTATTTATCGCAATCACAATCCATTTGCCACAATCAATCATCAAATTCAAATTCTATATACACAGCAGCGATCAGCACGAAATTCGAGCAATCGGGGTCAAAAATAATTTTTCAATTTTTTTATAATAATATTATTTTAATAATTTCATAATATAATATATTATTAAAAATTCCAAAATTTCGAAACATTTAAGTAAATAAAAAAACCCTATTATGTCCCATCAAGGTTTATTATTAAATAAACTCTGTTAGCCTTTAATTAAACATGCTTTAAATTAAACAAACGTCTTAATCTAAATCACAATTAAATAAACTAAACTAACCACCTAAGCTTACTTAACTTAGACTAAGCACACTTAGGACATCATTAACCGTTTAATCAAGATTTAGTGAGCTAAACTCACTAGATTAGTGAGCCGAGCGGACAAAAACGACGGGGACGCCGAGGGGAACAACTTTCCTCAAAGCGGGCCAAGCATTCGGGGTCGGGAAGCTGGCCAAAACGGGCCAAAACTGGGCTGAGATACCCACAAAACCAGCTGCTGTTTGAGGTCGAACGGAGGTGGCTCAGCGGCGGTTCGGGCGCGAAACTGGCGAAGGAGGACAGTGGCTGCTCGAACGGTTGCTGGCGGTGGCTCTGACGGCTTTCCGGCAGCCTTGGTAATGGCAGCAACAACTGAACAAAGGTGCTGGAAGCTCGGGGCCGTGCGCAGGGAGAAGCAATGCATGATGGTTGGCCAGCGAGCGCGCGCGTGGCGGGCGCGGACGAGCGGCGCTAGTGACAAGTGACGAACGGCGACGGGCGGAGGCATGCAGCTGCTCCGACAGTGCTGTTGGCTACTCCGATGTCTTCTCAAATCTGCTAGAGCATCGAGGATGAGCTAGAGATGGAGGAGAGAGGCTGCTCAACGGACATAAAAGAAGGAGAAAGGAGGAGGCCGACTAACGGCGGTCCGGCGAAGGCGTGCAATGGCGTAAGGCCCGGCGGCTTGCTAGTCGATCTTCGCTGTTGCTGGCGTCCGAAGAAGAAGGTGAAGAAGATGGAGGAGAGAGGATCGACAGGAGAGAGGGAGAGAGGGAGGAGAGAGAAGGAGGGGACCATTTTTTCTCTTTTCTCTTTCTTTAATCCAACAAAATGGCCCACCGATGTCATGCTCCACTATCTCCAAACCTCCCACAACAATCTTCAATGGGTCCAATTCCATCCTCCGCCGTGGCATGATATCTTGTACACTAATTTCTCCAATTCCATTCAATTCTCTTCCAATTGAGTCCAATTGAAGTCCATAAAATTAATCCAATGTCACAACACTTCAATTCACATAATCACTTGACCATAGAACCAACTTAAGTCCCAAAAGCACGACTAAAGGCGGGCCTACTAAGTTCTCGAGCCAAATTAGCCATTTTCTGATTATTTTACTGAAAAACTCGGTTTGCATGAAAAATCTTCTGTATATGAGTCAATGATCCTAAAATGATTTGTGACATGCTCGAACTTCCAATTTCTGAATTCGATCTCAATTCACTGTTAATTTCACTTCGGCACGATACTAGCGCGTCCTGATCTACGGAGCAGCTTTTAGAAATTTTCATGCATTTGACTTGTTGTTGATCAATTCAAGCCACAATGTACATCTTTGACACATTGGCGAATTTCGGTTGTCAGGGTAATCTTAAGGTTTCAAACACAGACACAGGGTACCCAAACGACAGAAAAGCCGGTTTAGTGCCGATCGATAAGAATTGTGCGATCTGGTGGAATCACCCACACTCGATCACATGCCTCTATCGAGTCGATCTATCTCCGATCTCTAATCAATTTTTAATTGTGCCGTAATGACCCTTGCAGATTAGCTCGATCGAAATGTCGTTTCCTGGTCAAATTCTCGAGTCTGATGTATTAGAATTTCTTAACAGCTTCACCTAATAGACTAGTTATCTCATGAGTGATCAGTTCAGGGAAAATAACTATATGCGTGCCAACGAAATGCCCATCTCAATTTATTGAAAATAGAATTGGAAAATCGGGATGTCATAGCCTCTGTCGACGCCGCCGCATCTGTGTCTTCGGCCCATTTAATTGGTGAGTTTAGCTCATAATCCATTGATTAGTGCCTAAACTTGCTTAGGGTTGATTTAATTAATGTTATTCTAGTTTAGGAGATTTAATTAAGCTATATTAGCCCTAAGATAGATGGTTAGATGAATGGCTAAGATTAGTTTAGCTTAATCTTGCTTTATTGGCTTAATGATGCTTATGTGCTTAATTAAGCTTATTTAGCTTTAATTGATTTATTGCTTGTTTTAATTAGTGTTTTTAATGACTTTTGGATTTAATTTATTGGTTATTTAATTCTGGAAATTAACTGTTCATGCAGCCCTATTCACGCACAATGTTCACCCGAGAGTGAAAAGTTGTCTAAATTCATGTGTTTTGACCTTATGAGGTGATTTGAATGTATAAATGCATGGACATCCGCGTGAATTGAGTGATTTTCACAAAAAAAAAATGGAAATATGCTTTGTCTGAGGAACACCGAAATGGACCACCTTTAGAGGAAAATTATTTGAAATTGTATTTGCAAGCATTGTGCATTGGTTAAATGCTCAAAGATAAGAATGGAGTCTTAGTGGTGTGCTTGTGTGATCAAGAAGTGGAATCTGTCACCGACGAGAGTTTGGGGGCGATCCCCAGCGAGAGTCAGAAACTGATCGCAATAGATTCAGAACCAATGTTCCTTTTTGGGGAACTGTCTAAACAGGAGTTTTAGATGTAGCCGTACCCGATGGGACATGACGAAGCCTGATATTTATCAATAGCCTGGTGGGAGTCGGATGATCGCTGACTGGAAAATTAGCCATGGTCAGGAGGTCATTAATAACCAGAGCACGCATGAGTGTTGAGGTCGGTGATCACTGACTGTAAAGTTAGCTAAGGCCGAGAGGTCCTATATAAGTAGAATACGCGTGCGTGTTGAGATGGTTAGGCCTTATTATGGAGTAAAATTGTGTACCATGATATGGGACGTGTCATAACGATTTTACCTTATAATCGGGACACGTGCGATCGATTGACGCATGATGGGTGGCACACTAATATGCAAGAGTATATGAAAATCATGGCATCATTGGTTTTGACTATGCCCGAGTTGAGCACCTTATTTATGGCACGCACACATGAATCGATAATGTGCAAGATGTGGCAATAGCAGGTGAGATCGCTTGTAATGTGACTCGTATGTGATTGATGAACTACATCATTTAATGGCAATGTAGACACCGGCTGTCTTATGTGATATGGTCGATACCGACACGTATATTTTTTAAAATGTTTTTTTTTTAAGAAATAAATTGCAAGCTTCACATTAATATGTTGACAACTGAATCTTGTGCATAAATCCTTGAGAAATACAAAAATTGTTTTTATTATGGGTATTATTATTATTATTATTATTATTATTATTATTATTATTATTATTATTATTATTATCTTCGGTGAGTCAAATGCCAAGAGCGTCAATCAATATTTGGGTTTTGCCAGCACAACACCTTCTCCGCCTTGACTCCTAGGCCTCACCGGACTTGCACTACGCTCAACAAAGCACCACGTGTAAGCAGGGAGCCACGCGTCTCCTCCTCCTTCCCTCCCTTCTAATTCGGCTCGGAATGGAATTCTTCTCTCTCTCTCTTTTAATTTTGTTTTCCCTTCTAACTATACGCATGTGTGGTCCGATTTCTTCCACGAGAGTGGTTCCACTTTTCCTGCGATCGAAAACCGTTGATTAGGGATGCTTGATGAATCGTTTGGAACTCATTTATGAACAATCTATCGAGATTTTTTGAGAAGATAAATACTGTTGTGCTTTGATCTTTCCATGGAATGCCCTTCGACGTAGACTCCAAATTGTTGGCCTGTAACAAAAGCATCTCGATAAAGCATATTGTAGCTGAGGATACTCGATGTGACACCAAAGCACCCTATCTCATGTCTCGGCATAATAGAATTCTTTATAAGTATAAAAGTCAGCTTCTCATGGAGGCCCACAAGCATGCATGCTCACTTTCTACACTATTTCATCACTTCGATGTAGACTCCAAATCGCCGGCCCATAACAAAAGCGTGTCAATAAAACAAATTATAGCTAAGGATGCTATGCATGATGCCAAAGGGTTGTGTCTCATGTCTTGACATGATAGACATGATGGAATTCTTTATAAATATATATGTCAACTTCTCATGGAGACTCACAAGCACGCTCATTCACTTTCCACATTATATGATCTCTTCAATGCGGAATCGCATAAGCTCTACCGAATTCCAATGGCCACCATCCACTCGTTTCGTGCTGCAATGTCACTACATCAGGAGACCTGAGTAACTTCAGGCAGAAAGCAGAGAAAGCGGGACCAAAAGCTTTCTTCTCTTCTATAAGCAAATTCAATTACAGGGGATGAAACCACGTGAAGAGGTAGGGAATCTGAATAACAAGCTTTGACTCGTTGAAATTTGAAAGTCTTCCCTCTTCCTACCCTATTCTGTTAACCATTGCCATTTCTTCATTTATCACTTCACTCCGTGGTTGTTCTTCTCGAGATCCTTCAGTCATCTGAATCTATGAGTCTCTTCGCTTGCTTTGCTTCAAGAAATATCCCAGTCTCTCTCTACCCATCCATCGTTCCCTCGTTCTTGATTTCCTTGGGTTCCTCGGCGTGCCCATGAAAAGCCACCATGAAAATCAAATCGCAAAGTTAGGCTCACGCGTGGCTTAACCTCACGTGAGCTATATATTTTGGCCAGATTCTTAAATATGCTTATTTCTATCAGCAGTAAGTAAAATCCTTCCTTATTAGTGATGGTGCATCTTCTGATCATCATTATCATCGTATGAAAATTAATGCAACTTAAGATTTCATTTGTTTCGCAGAAAATAAATAATGTGAATTTTTTTCCCTAAAAATAATTATTTATATTACTTACAAAAAGAATAAATGAAAAACACCTTTATCTTCCTTGAACATATTTAGATATAAATTGTTATCGACAATATAATTTTTTTATTAACTAATTATTTCAAATGATGTAAGTATTTATTTTTAGGAAAATATTTTCCAAATCATGTATTCTTTAGTGGAACAAACAAAGGCAGAAGACTGTTGGTTGCAGCTCATGGTGTAGTTGCTTTTGCTTTACCTTAAACTTTTGAAATCAATAATGAACGTAAACTGAAAAAAAAAAAAAAAAATTGATGAGAAGATCCAAACGAGTCTTGTCCATCAATGTTTGTACGTTTTGAATGAAAGTTTTGATCGTCTAACATTAAAGACAAAAAAATAAATTTCAAATAATACAAGAAAAGTAAAAAGAAAAAAAAAAGGTGGACCAAATATACTCTAAATTAATGACACATGTAGACAAAATAAGATGCAAACAGCACCATAGAGAAACCTGCGGAAACTTTAGTTATTTTCCTCATGCTCTTTGTGCGAAAGCTTTGAAGCAAGGGAGCGAGGTTTTCTAAGGGCATGAATGGTAACTTTCTATTTCTGTTTTTTTTTTTTTTCTGAACATAGGTTTGGAATAGGAATCCATTTGGTAATGCAATTTCATTTTCTAGGATAATTTTTAGCCAGATATAAGTTTGGAACATAAATGATTTTCTACTTTTCCATTTCTTGAATATAAATGAAAAATTAAAACTCTTCCATCACTCAACCGTCAGTCGCTTGCACACCGATCATTGACTGCCAAGAAATTTTAAGGCCTACTAAAGGAATCTTTGCTTTGGGAATATAAATTTTGCGTTGTAATCAAACATATTTCTACTTACAAACTCGTCTTGGGAACATAAATAAAATCTATTTCTAGCCATAAATTGCTTTCAAGAACATGATGGTTATTATTCATGCCTTACGACTGTGAGATTTTTACAAAGAATTAGTTAATTACCTTTTTTCCCCTAGTGCGAGACATTCTTCAAGTGCTCATTTGATTCTCACTAAACTTGATAGGTTAGCTCATCTCTAATTTCAGAAAGTCCAACAAAACAATTTAAGCTCATTAGTGCATAGAAACCACATGTAAAGTTAATAATTTAAGTATGTCGAATATTGCAACAATAAGCATGGATCAAGTGCTTTGAGGAGTACCATATAATTAGCGTGAGCTCATTTGAATATTATGATCTCTATAAGTGAAACCTAACAAAATTCAAAAGAAATGTAACGTATTCTATGAATTAACTCAAGTATTATAGTGCCTCACAAAGTGTGAGCTCATTAGAATATTATGATCTTTGTAATTGTAACCATCTCAATTCACTCTCTTTAATGCATTTCTATGATTCACTTAGAATATGATGCACACTAAAAAAAGGCATGTGTGATTTTTACCTTTAGGAGATTCACGGGTATTTAATGTGTGAGCTCAATAGATCAAATTCATTAACATGATTGAGTTTATAAGTTCAATATTTATTACTTAATGATGCATTTATCATGATTTACCTCAATCTTTATCTGGTCATGAACTATATATTGTACCTTGCTCTATGATGTCTCTATTATCTTCCATTTTAAGCTCATCATAGGCAATTGTGCTCACTCCAAGTTCTTAAAAGATTTTGGACTATTCAAGTTTCATATTTATGTCTCAACAATGATGGATGTTAAAAAGCAGATCAAGAAAATGCAACTTACATAAGAAAGAATGTTCGGATCGGAACCGTATAGAAATGAAGAGCAAAGCATGTCGATAAAGCATAGCATATCATAGCCGAGGACGCTTGGGGCAATAGAATTCTTTATAGATACATATGTTAACCTTCTCAAGAAGATTTCCTGGGGCAAAGTCCCCCAAGCACGCTAGCTCAATTTCCACGCTATTTCATCACCCAAGCAAGCTCGCTCACTTTCCACGCTATTTTCGTCACCTATGATGCGGACTCCACATCGCATCGCCTCAGACGAATTCCATAGCCAACGATCCACGCGTTTCGTGCTGCGACGTCGCTAGTGGGGGAAACCCGAGAAACTTCGGGCCACACGCTTTCTTCTCTTCCTTAGGCAAAGTCGATTCTTGGGGATCGAGGAGACCGCATTGACTCGTTGACACTTCGAAGTCTTCCCTTCTTCCTACCCCACGCTGTCAGCCATCGCCATCTCTTTGTTTATCTCTTTACTCTTCGGTTGTCATTTCACGAGACCCTTTTAGTCATCCGAGGGTCTGAGCCTCTCCGCTTGCTCTGCTTCAAGAAATATCCCCGTTCTTGATTTCTCTGTGCGGAAGAAACGATGGAAAGAGACCAGCACGAGCTGCAGTTCCTTGGGTTCCTCGGCGTCTACAGAGAGAGCTCCAAGATCATCCTCAAATGGAGGAAGATCTTCGCCCAGATCACGCTCGCGCTCATCCTCCCTCTCTGCGTCGTCTTCCTCTCCCACTCCTTGGTCTCGCATCTCCTCACCTTCAGGATTCTCGACCACGAGGACGACCGGGACTACGCCTTGGAGGGCAGCCAGAGCTACAGGGACCTGTCCCACGTGCTCAAGAAGGAGTGGGTCGCCTTCTGGCTCACCAAGCTCGGGTACTTCATCTTCGTCTTTATCTTCTCTCTGCTTTCGACCTCGGCCGTTGTCTATACGGTGGCCTGCATCTACGCCGCTAAGCAGATTACTTTCAAGAAGATCATGAGCGTCGTGCCCAGAGTGTGGAAGAGGCTCATGGTCACTTTCCTCTGGACTTTCGTGATCCTTCGTAGCGTTCTTTGTGCTGGCTGTTGCGCTTTTGATCGGATGGGTCGCCATCGTGAGGGCATTTCTAGTTGGCTCTGGACTTGCGATTGCCATGTTGGTGATTCTCCTGATCTTGTACGTTGTTGTGTTTGTTTATCTCACCGTGATTTGGCAATTGGCGAGTGTGATCTCGGTTCTTGAAGATGTGTATGGAAGGAAGGCGATGGTGAAGAGCAGGAGGCTGATAAAGGGCAAGATGGGTATGTCGGTTGGGTGTTTTCTTGGTGTCCTGCTGTTGTCTGCCCTGGTTGAGGCACTGTTTGAGTGCCTTGTGGTCTTGGACTTGGTTCAAGGGATTGGAATCAGGATTGCGGTTGGACTGATCTGCTTGTTGTTGCTGCAAATGATGGTCCTTTTTGATTTGGTAGTCCAGACAGTGATCTACTTTGTCTGCAAGTCTTACCACCACGAGAACATTGATAAGTCCTCTCTGTCTGAGCATCTCGAGGTCTATCTCGGAGACTACGTCCCTCTAAAGGCAAATTCTGTCCAGCTTGAGCAACTTCATGTCTGATTTCTATATTCCCTGTGTGAGTTTGGGAGTTTTATGCATCTTGGTCTCCGTGCGATAGAAAAACTTGGAGGTCATGAAGTTATTAGTGTTAAGACAATAAAGTTTGCAGCTTGGAAATGTATGACTGTTTGATATATAATCTATATGACAGTGCGCCTTTTACAAGATGTGCTCTAGTTTTTCGTTGTTTTGCTTTTATATATGTAGAGTTTTTGTCACAATCATGATAGTAAATCTTTCCCAGTTCTAAACCGGATCAGGAAGAACAAAGCTATGGGTTGATTAGAATATATCATAAAATAGAATGTAGAACGAGTTACATAGCAAGTTCCTGTCAGATTCATTACAGGACCCATAGGAGCTTCGGTTATTGCCTGTCCTCCCATTGTGCAGATGAATGAACCGCCATGCCATTGTGATGTTGGCTTTGTTCCTAGGACAGAACAATGAAAACCCTATCAATGTTGATTGAATGAAGTTCAATATTTCAGTAATGATACCTCCGTGTGAGAAGATGATCATTATTGCATACTGATAGGAAGAGATGGCAACCCTTATATTTAAAAATGAAGGAGGCTTTGGGCTCTTTTCATTCCCTTCCTAGAATTCTTTGCATGGTGCACCATCTGGTACAAACTGGAGTCACGCTAAAATAATGCAGACAAAGAATAAAATTGAAGCATAGTTTTATTGAACAATTGTAATTTGCTGTAGTCAAAACAGAGTTATTTTATCATTTGCTCATGCTGGGCGTAGATTCTCACACATTTGAATGGCCGATTTTCCCTTACCACATTGTTAATCAATTTTAATTTTATATTTGGATTTATACTCTGAGAGAGGATAAGAAAAAGGGGGAAAGAACAAAATTTGCCGGAGCATTAGTATGACAGTATCTTTCAGTGTAGGCATATTATAACAGTGAACGACAACAGATCACCCCAGCTAGCAGCTAGCTAGGGCAAGACTTTGTCATTGTCACTGTCTTTTGTCCAAAGAATTTGTTTTGCTTATATTAAACAATGTAGATTGTAATCCATGCAGAGATGAGCAACATGATCAAACTGTCATTTTAGAAGTGAACCTCCGTAGTCATCTACAGAGTCTCTCTCAGCAACATCTGCAGAATTTCTGAACCACCTATATGGAGGACAACATAAGCCGAGTGTCAACTAAGATGGATAGTGACGAAGAGAAGCTTGGATATCTCTGGTTCCTTGGCATCTGCGAGGAGTCGTTCAAGATCATTGTCTCATGGAAGAAAATCTTCACTCAAATCACACTAGCTTTTATCCTCCCTCTCTCCATCATCTTCTTCGTTCAATTCCAAGTTTCTGAGAACCCGAAAGCAAGAATTCAATTTGAAAAATACAGACTTCATCACAGGGGAGACAATGAACGCATGGATGAATATCTATCATCCCAGCGAATAGAATTTTGGCTTATCAAAATAGCGTACTTAGTCTTCCTCCTGGTGCTTTCCCTTCTATCTACTTCTGCAGTCACATACACTGTGGCCTGCAATTACACGGGAAAGTCCATCACCTTCAAAAATATCATGTCCATGGTCCCGAAGTTGTGGAAGCCACTCACCATCACGTTCATATGGAGTTTCTTGTTCCACTTGGCCTACAGCTTATGCATGCTGGGGACTTTCTTTGTGGGAATGATGCTGATCGGTTTCTCCTCGTTTGGGATAGCAATCTGGATCATCCTCTTGATCCTGTTCTTCGTTGGGTTCATGTAGCTGAGCATTGTCTGGCAGCTGGCAAGCGTGGTCTCTGTCCTGGAGGAGGAGAACTATGGGATCAAGGCAATGGTCAAGAGCGTAAGTCTTATTGAGGGCAAGCGACAAGTCACAAGCTTCATCTTCCTGCTGCTGGTCTTGTTCTATTATGGGATCATGATAGTGTACCAGTTGTTTGTGGTGTATTTATGGAACTTAGGAATCGTGGTAGGCATCGGCACCCTCTGCCTCGTCCTGCAAATGCTCCTGTTCCTGTCCAGCCTTGTGATCCAAACAGTGATCTACTTCGTCTGCAAGTCATATCACTGCGAGAACATTGACATGCTGGCCTTGGCCAACCATCTGGAAGCTTTACTTAGTCTGAACCTCAGAGGGAAGCCACCAACGATGTCCAGCTAGAGCAAGGTCATGTCACCACCAAGGAAGATCAAGTTTATGTCTGAAGTTCAAATTGGAGTTCTCTGTACTAGCTGAATAAGATCCGAACCAACATATATGGTCCTTAGCACTAAGTTTGCAAGTGTACCTACGAGTGTCCTATGAGTACATTAGATCTGAAAGTCCTTGATGTGTTTGACGTGGGGAAAGTCAAGGAGATACCCAAATGAAATGTGCTTGTATCAAGAATCAGTACTAATAAATACACAATTACTTTCCAGATTCTTCTATTCTAACTCCTGTGACGCTTTTAAGGTGGGTGTATCTCATCTTTCCTGTTCTGATGGGTTCCTAGGACTAGCAACCCGCTTCATTTGGTAAATTATATTTTTTTTGGTGAAGAAAAATCAATTTGTGACTTATATTGTCGTATATTAAAATCAATTTGATAAATGACGTTCGAGATGTAAGCTAGATGTGGAAATCTTTCGTTGCCTTGATGTGTGTGTGTGTGAGAGAGAGAGAGAGAGAGGCTTCTGATTGATGAAGAACCTGACAGCAAGGCTTCTTTTCTGATACTGACACGTGTATAAGTTGTTGATCAAGCGCACGACATTTCTTCCATTAGATGAGGAGAAAAGACTACCATGTCAAGAGTTAGTCACAGATACTATTCATTTACATTATTTGCCGAGGATATTCTGTGAGGTCTTTTCAGACAATGAGAGGAAAAAGCTCGTCTCATTTCATCTTATCATGATTAGACTTCTCCCTTCTCTTTTCACATGGTTTACTCAAATGTCAAGCAATGACAATTCTTGACAGGTTATGAGAGATTGTGATGATATGCTATGAATTGCCACCCTTAGAAATTTCCTAAGCCGATCTGCTAGTTGCTCTGCTTACCCTTTTGCTCAGGAATGAATGAAGTTGGACACTGTAGCCAATCTCTTCAATTTTTATTTTTATTTTTGTCGAAATATTTTGATAAGTAGAACAGCTTTAATTCTTTGGACTCTTGAATAGTTTTACTGCTAACCAGAAGTTACAATTTATGACATCCTGATTTTCCAAATCTGATTTCAATCGAATAAATCAGGTCTTTCGTCGATGCATCTATAGTGTTATTCTCTTAGCCGATCACTCAAGAGATAACTAGACTATCTGGGAAAATTATTAAGGGATTTTAACGCAAAAGATTTGAGAATTCGACTAGGAATCGACCGCTTGACCGTGCTAATTTTCAATGGTCATTATAGCACAATTAAAAATCGATCATAGATTAGAGATAGGTCGATTCGATTGAGATGGGTGATCAAAATGTGGGTGATTCTACATGATTGCAAAATTCTCATTGATTGACACTAAATTGGTTTTCTATCATTTTTAGTACCATGTATTTGTATTTGAAACCTTAAGATTTTCACGACAATCGAGAGTTGCCAATATGTTGAAGATGTACATTGTGACTCGAGATAAATCGATCACGGGTCAATTGCACTAAAAATTCCTAAAAGTTACCCGATAGACTAGATCACGCTAAAAGCGCGTCGGATTAAAAATAACCGTGAATTTGAACCCAATTTCAAAAAATTGAAAGTTATGTGGTGTCACAAGCTATTTGAGGAATATCGACTCATCATCCGAAGAATTTTCAGAAATTCCGAGATTTTTACGGAAAATCGATACGGACATTGCGGAAAATTAGCAGAAATTTGTACGGGCCAAATTAAAGAAATTTGGACTTCCAAGCCGAGCCTTCGAGTGTCAAGGATTTATAGAAAATAGTTCAGGATTTTTCTTTGACAAACTTGGACTTCAAATTGGAGGAATCGGAGAAGAAATTGAATCCCAAGTTGAGTGCCAAAAATGTGAAATTCGGATTTAAGTTTGGGGCTGCATTTTTGGCATTTAAATTGGATTCTTTATGGATTCCTAAACAATAAAGTAATAGGGGACAATGTGATAAGCTTGAAGACTAAAGGGGGAACCAAGCTTTAATTGGTTTAAGATATTTTGTGGACTTTTTGGACTATTTCTTCTTATCTTCTCGAGCGTCCGCTTCTCCAATCCCCCTCCTGTTATTCTTTTCTTTCATTTTGGTGATGCTCGACTGCCCTCTGAAGCCGCCCCACCATTTCACTCCATCATTTCTTCTCCATCTTCATCCACTCACACGCCCACAACTCCGTTGGATTCTCCTCTGCACGCCACTCGTCCAAGCATCCATTTCCTTCGGTCAAGGCCCAGCAGAAGGCCATTTTTGTTGACCAAAAACTTCAACGCCTACAACTTCATCTCCGTTCCTTCTTCCACCGAGTAGTCCAGTGTCTTCGGCCAAGCTTCAACGTCCAACGAAGCCAGTTGACCACCGAAGCTGCTACCCTTTTTAATCATCGCCAGCGAAGCCTCCACGTGCGTCCGTGTCTTCTCTCCTTTGCCCGCACAAATCCAGTCAACAGAAGCTGCCTCTCGTCTCCCAGCTCAGCCACGAATTCTGCAGCTCAACCCACCGAATAGCTTGGCTTCTTCGCCGTCCCTCACACTATCCTCCAGCTGCCAGCGATTCTGTCCCACCGAAGCCCATGTCTGCCACATTCCAGTCAAATGAAGCAGCGTTGGAGACACCGAAGTTGACCCGTTTCGCTGCTCCGTCTCCGCGTGGGCTTCTTCAGCAACTTCCAGTGCTTCTTTGGCCCAGCTGAGGCCATTTCAAGCCCGCATTTGGCCAGATTCGGCCCAGCTTTCAGCAGCAGTCCACGCTAGGGGTGTCAACGGTTCGGTTCGGTTTTTTTGAAAAACCGAACCGAACCGAACCGTTAGAAAAATCTTCCAAACCGAAACCGAATCAGAATGAACCGGACCAACCGAAACCGAAATTTCGGTTTGCCCGGTTCCGGTTCCGCCTTTTTCGATTTTCAACTTTTGGTTTTCGGTTTCTCTTTGTATCTCTCTTTCGTATATCTCTCTTTGTATCTCTCTCTCGTCCTAGGATCAAACCATTCGAAGAAGGGAAGAGAAGACTCAAACCCAGATGACGACTCGAGCTGAAGACGTCTCCCTCCCCCTCACCCCACACGAGCTCGAGGCGAGAATCATGGTTGAACTGCAGGCAGAATTCACTACTCCACAAGCCCTAGACGAACAGACCCGAACCCACTGCCGAATCGACGATTCACCGCACGAATCGCATGATAAACCCGAGGAACTCGCATCGAAACACCAAATCAACACTAGCATGCGGTTCGGCAAGTGGACCGCAACCTACTGTGGCACGACTCACCCGAATTCATTAGCAATTTGGGACCGCCCCCACGAAGTTGCGCACAATCGAGGGCAGGTTCACGAGGTCGATCGGGTTGGCAGCCTTCTTTAGGTTGTCGGCCACAACCTTCTTCATCTTTGCAACAACATTTTCCCCTTCCTCTCGCGACGGCGTTCCTTCCGAGAGCGCAGCCCGTTTCCGTCGATGGTGGGGAGGAGGACGTCGAGGGGAGCAAGACATGCTCAGGCACATCCCTCAATCGGTTGCCGTCCGTGTCGCCGTCGCCGTCCTTGCCGCCGTCACTGTCCCTGTTGCCGTCGCAGTCACAGTCGCCGTCGCACCGAGAGGAGACAAGAGAGAATTAGAAATAGGGTTTGCCCTTGCCGGTTTGGTTAATGGTTTTATTTTATCGATTCTTCGGTTCGGTTCGGTTCGGTTCGGTTAACCGATAAAACCGAACCGATAAAAAGATTTCGGTTTTTAATGAGAACCGGAATCGAACAACCGAACCGAAAAACCGAATTTTCGGTTCGGCCGGTTCCGGTTCGGTTTTCGGTTCGGTTCCTGACACCCCTAGTCCACGCAAGTCTTGTGGCCCAACAACTGGGCTTGTCTTCAGTCCATCAAGCCCAGCGAAATTCAGATTAGTTGGGCCCAAAAGTCCAGCAGTCCAGTCCAACTTTGAAGCCCAGCAAGTTGTCTTCTTCAGCAGTTTTCAGCCCATCCTCAGTCAATTGAAGCCCAGCCCAAGTTGAAAACAAATCTTAGATTTGGGCTGAGATTTGTTGGGCCTGTTTTAGGCCTGGCCCAAGTCCGCCGACGCCGCCGAAAATTTAGATTTTGGCCGCCGTCGCGTCGTCGTGGTGGTGAACCGGTTTCCGCAATTAACCAGTAAGTTTATACTCTAAACTCTGCTTAGTAGGCTAATGACGTTTAAGGGGTGTTTAGATTTATTTTATTAGGAATTAGGTGGTTAGTTAGATTAAATTAGAAATGTAATTATTTAATTGAGCATGTTAGGTGGTTAGCATAGTTTAGCTAAGGCCTAAACAAATTGTACTATTTATCTATAAGGGTTCAGGAATTTCTCCGAGTCCGTATTGGTTATTAATTTAATGATTATGGCCTAGGTTAGTATTTTTAGAATTTAAATTGATTTATTTAATTAATTTCAGTAATTACTTAATTATTAATTATTTTTCCGGAAATTAGGCCGGGATAGCCGGTGACCGGAATTTCATGCTGATTGCAATGGTGTGGTTAATTTCTGCAATTAAGTATTAAATTATGCAAATTGAGTGCTTATTGGATTTTTGGTATTTAATTCTAAAAATTGTGAATTTCTAATATTTATTCAGAAAATCCCAAGTGTCGGGTTTTGGCACCGAAAATAGTTTTTGTACTATTTCAAATAGTGAGATTTCAAAAAGTAATAATATCAATTTTTCTAGGTCAAGTTGACCGTGTACCCACACACGAGTAATTTCATGTGAATTTCTAATACGAAGAAAAATGCCAGGCTCACCATTTTAATTGAAGCATTTAAGTGCAATGCATGGTGCCCTGAGCCATATTTGAGTGATCGTGTGATGGTTAAGAGAAATCGTCCGGGCTGTTAAGCTGGATGTTATCCCTATTCGAGATACCCCCTGGACAACGGGAAGCCGATCACATTAGATTTTGGACCCTATGCTCTTTTGAGAAAGCCGTCTGATAAAGAGACGTGCCATGCTCAATGGGCTGAGACGAAGCCTGGCAATGCCAAAAGACCGCCGAACTGAGAGTACGCCGTGCTATATGCCGAGATCAAAACTAGGAACGCTTAATGAATTGAGTATTGTGTTCCAATTAATTAAGCTTGAGTGATGCTCTGATTTGTGATATGAATTGTGCTGACCTGCAACATGTAGCTGAGACGAGGTAAGTCTCCTTGATTGTGTGATTGCGTGCTTAGGACGCTTCTTGGCGTATTTCCCTCCTAATTAGGGTTTAGAGCTTAGACTCGCTGAGATGATATCTCACCCTATTGTGGGACAACATTTTTAGGGTCGTCGAGTGGAAGACCTGGAACTGAGAGGAGGTGATTGGAAGCATAGGTTAGTTAGGACCGCTTCTTTTTGGAAGGCTAGTCTTTTGTAGTCTTTTGGCCATAGACCTTTGTACATGACTCAGTGTATATATAAAAGCATGTTTGTTTGTGAATCAATTGTCCTGCTTTTCTATCCCGAGATGATTACTATCAAGGGATTTCTTTTCGCTTCCGCATGTGCAATAAAATGGAAAGGGTCGGCGACTCGTCCTGGGAAGTCGCAAATTATTATCAACCATATAGGGATGGGCACGTGTTCGGGGTTCGGGGCGTGACATAATTGGTTGCATATAAGGGTGAGCAACAACTCAAGAACCAATGCAAAGTGGCCTTACTCGACCTGTTCTAGGTTGATTCATAAGGAGACTGGTCAAATTCTTGGTTCCAAAAACAAGTAATGCACTTTATTGGTTCGATTCCTAATTATATACCCCGAATCTATCAATTAGGTTTGCAAACTTGGAACATAGGACCTAACTAGTTTACCCCTAAACCTAAATAGTTCGTTTACTATTTTCTATAATAGAAAATTCTTGTTGCAAATTAAATATGCTTGACCTACTATCTTTAAGTTGAAGGAATTGTATTCATGTTTGACATATACATATTGTGGATATAATAATATGAGATGAAAAAAAAAAGCCTTGCTTAGTTCTCGAATTGACCTCAGAATTGGTTCTAGCCAGATTCTAAGACAACAAGATCAATTATTGGTTCCAAAAGCTGGGAGTCAACCATAAGTTTGAAATCTACCCACTCTTGAGTAGATCACCACTCTTGTAATTAGGGATGAGCAACCAAGCCAGTTCAATTTAAGAATTGGCTTGAACCTACCTTACACGGCCGGTTTAAGGCCAATTTGTAGGGAGACCAAAACCTAGGTATTAACCTTGACTAGTTCGATTCCTGGTTCTACCTAGAAATGAGAACTTGCAATTTGCAAGGCCTATATCATATTAAGTTGTGTGCAAATTCATGAGTATGAGAAAATCAGCAGATTAGTCCTAAATCTCTTTTAATGAATGGCAATTCAATCATATCCTTTCAATTTTAATCAATGTAGTCCTAAATTTTTATAGTGCCAATTTTAGCTTGAAAATGGTTTCACAGTGATTTAATTATCACCAGCTACCTTATGTGACACACTAGCAATTGACCATGGATAAATTTCATCAAAACACCGTTATTTTGAAAAAAAAAAAAAAATTATGAACTTTTCGAGCGTTTTCCTTTCTTTTTTCATTCCATTGTTCATCGTCTCCAACTTACTCTTCATCTCCAACCTGCGGCGTGCCATAGAGAGGAAATCACAGCAGAAGCTCGGAGTGCTCATCAGGACCTTCGAGCCCATCCCTTTCAGCAGCCTCCGTCGATTTGACCCTAGCCGAGCTCGAGGCCTCTGTCAGTTTGGCTAGTTGTTTCTTCTCAATTGATTCGGATTCAGAGGTTCGCCTGTGGATTCGAAACAGGATCCTATAGATCTTCCATCTTGCGTTCCGAGCACTACGGCATGGACAGCGAGGTGTTCGGGAAAATGCTCGAGAGGAGTGCGGTTTCGTGGAATGCCTTTCTTGGATGCCTTAGTTCAGTTCGGTGAGTTCAATGCCGCGAAGTTGTTTGAACCGGATGGGGACACGCAGAGCATGTTCATTGTCGAGTGCTTACGTCCGGTCAGATAAGAAGTGCAAAAAAAATTTAAAAATAAAAAATAAAATAATAATAATAATAATAATAATAATAAAAAAAAAATAATTAAAATAATAAATAAATAATAAATAAATAAATAAATAAATAAATAAGGAGGCAAAACGACATCATATTGAGAAAATTTGATTAGTGTTAGATTGCCAGCCATGACATATAGGTTATTCGGTGATGACTGGGTACCAATAATTTATTAAGGACTATATTGATAATATTGAAAAGTTTAGAATTGAATGGTTATCCATACAACAGGTTTAGATTGAATTGATATTGCAGCGTAGACGACGTTTTATGATTTGGCAAGTCTCCATCAGTTATCTCCACCGTGTGGTTTGACGCATGCTCTTATGTAGAATTGATCTCTCCAATTTTTAAAAAGTGATTTATTATCTAAATAAATGGTATTTTGTTTCCTAGCAAGTGCTTATTGACATTGACACCTAATAGCATCTGAATGTACTTCTGGAGGCGAACATGGTAAGGCGCGATGGGTTGGAGCAACTTTATTTTTATGGTAATAATTTAACTTTGGGACAGTTACATTGTCTCACATATAATAGGTAATCCATTATTCTTTCAATCGTGAAAAACATAATGAGTTGGACACTGCCGGTAATTGAAAATTCTTGATCAAAGCTAATGAAAATCAATCGCTTCCCCATCACCAGTTGCACAATATCAGCCTCTACCTCTCTCATTTCCTCTAATGGAGTTGTGGAGTCTGATAGGAAAAAAAAATGTTCAAGCAGAGAAACAATTTATTTTGGACAGGCACTTCCTAGTATATCACCGATCCTATAATGTTAAAGTAGTCAATAGGACTTTTATTGCTGCTAATAGCATACATGTAATTTCTACATCAATTACGCATGCCCTAAACTCATGCTATATATAAGGTAATATCTTTTATAGTTGTAATGGTGAAGTTTATAATCCTAGAGCTTGTAACACAGATACTAGTAGTGGAAGATTACCTAGTGCGACATCGTAGTTTTTCCCTTTCCTAATTTTGGGAAGAATTTTCCACGTAAAATTTCTCACTTATTTTTTCTTATCTATTTTTCTCTTTATATATTCACATTCCTACCAACTGGAATTAGAGCCTAATTTTGGCAAAATAGTGGAAGTGAATATGGATGAAGGGAAGGTGACGATTGATTGGCTCCAAGGCAAGGACTTTGGTTTTAGAATATGCATATCGAGGATATGCTATACCAGAAGAAATTGCACCAGCCTCTGTCTAGAAAAAAACCAGACTTTATGAAGCAAGAATAGTGGGAATTGTTAGATCGACAAGCTCTAGGTTTGATTGGTCTCACATTGGTGCAAAACGTTGCTTTCAATATTGCCAATGAGGCGACAATGGTGGATTTGATGGCGGCATTGTCCAACATGTACGAGAAGCCTTTTGCATCAAATAATGTATATTTGATGCATCGTTTTTTCAATCTGAAGATGGACAAGGGTGCTTCCATTACAAATCCCATCAATAAATTCAACGTGATCACAACTCAATTGAGTTCAGTGGATGTCAAATTCAATGACAAGGTAAAGGCCTAAAAGTTGGCGTGCAGCTGTGACTATAGTAAGCAATTCATCTTGTAGGAAAAAGTTGAAGTTTCAAGCAATCCGAGATTTGATTCTTAGCAAGGACATTTGCATAAAACAATTGGGTGAATTTTCAGGTACTACCTTAATACTAAAGCTAGAGGAAGAACCAATCAACGAGGGTGAAACTAGTATCATGGTAAATCGAAGTCTCAAGGGAGAAGCAAATCAAGACCATGTGGAGAAATAATTTGCTAGGATTGCGAAAAGAAAGGCCATTTGAAGCCCCAAAGAAGAAATTTCAGTATGGAGATGAAATCAAGAGGAAGAAAATTCTGTGAATGTAACTCTTGAAGAGACTCATGATAGTGATGCTTTAATTTGAGCATTGGTATCCACTTGAGTCTTGGATTCTTGATTCAAGTGCGTCATTTCACTCTACTTCGTGCAAAGAATTAATGCACAATTTTATATCTTGAAAATTTGGAAAGGTTTATCATGTTGATGATGAACCTTTAGATATTATGGGAAAGGGTGATGTTTATATAAAATCTACTAATGGCTATCAATGGAAGTTGCATGATGTCAAATATGTTCCAGGACTTAAAAGAAATCTAATATTTATAAGTCAATTAGACAGCACATGATACATAATTATTTTTGGGGATGGCTCTTGGAAAATAGTTAAAGGTGCTTTGGTTGTAACATGAGGAACAAAGTCAAGGACACTATATATGATTGAAAGTAGTAGAGAAACTGCAGCAGTTATTGAATCAGAAGCTAATTCAAATTGTGGCACAACAGGCTTGGGCACATTAGTGAATAGGGGATGAAGTTGTTAGCATCTAAGGAAAAACTACCTAATTTGAAGTCTATAGATATTGGTCTGTGTGAATATTGTGCTCTGGGCAAGCAAAAACATGTTAGTTTTTCAAAGATTGAGAGAGAACCAAATAAAGGAAAATCAGAGTTGGTGCATACAAATATGTGGGGATCAACCCCTGTGCATTCCTTGGAGGCTCACGTTATTATGTCATGCTCATTGACAACTCCAACAGAAAGGTAAGGATTTGTTTTCTGAAAAATAAATATGATGCGTTGGCTACATTTAATAGATAGAAAGATGAAGTGGAGAATGAGATTAGCTTGAAGATTAAATATTTAAGGTTCGATAATGGTGATGAGTATGATAGTAAGGAGTTTATGTGATTTTGTGCAAAGAATGGAATCAGAATGACAAGAACTATTTCCAACAGACTGCAATGAAATATAGTTACTGAAAGGATGAATATAACTTTGAATGAGTGTGCAAGAAGTATGAGATTCAGAGATTGCATATAGGATTACCCAAGACGTTTTGGGTGGATGCAATTAACACAGCAGCATATCTGATTAATAGAGGACATTTGGTTCCACTTGATTTGAAGTTACCAGAAGAAGAATGGAGTGGAATGAAGGTAAATCTTTCGCATCTGAAAGTTTTTGGTTGTGTTTTGTATTTCCACATAGATTCCGAAAATAAAGGTAAGCTTGCAAAAGCTAAAAAAATGTTTTATTTTTCATTAGATATGGTTCTAATTATTTTGTTTATCGATTTTGGAATGAACAAAATAGAAAAATAATAAGACCCGCCGATGATACATTCAATGAAAATATGTTGTATAAGGACAAATCCGTGGTAGAATCTAGTGTGAAGAAACCAATGGTGGATAATAAAGAGATTGAATTGGAGGAGGTTTCTAAGAGTGTTGTGGTTGAAATTCATGAAACTATTGCTATGGATTGTGATAAAAAAAACCAAAATAAGAATCATGTACACCTAAATCCACTTTGAGAATATCTAATAGAACACCTAAACCTATACAAAGATATTCTCCGTCATTGCTTTAATTTGCTTTTGACTGACACTGACGAACCAGTAAATTTTCCGAAAGCAATGTAGCTTAAAGATTCTATGGGAGTTAGCAATGCATGATGAGTAAGATTTACTCGAAAAAAAAAAAAAAAAAAAAAACAGAATTTGAATGTTAATTCAGTTACCATATGGGAAGAAAGCATTATAGAATAAGTGGATGAACCTTATGATAGCAAAATGTACAAAGCAAGGTTAGTAGTAAAAAGGATTCAACAAAAGGAAAGAATTGATTACACAGAGATTTTTTTTCGCTTGTTATGAAATTGACTACTATTGAGTTAGTATTGAGTATTGTTGCCACTGAGAATTTACATTTGGTGCAATTTGATGTTAAGACCACGTTCCTCCGAGAGGATATTTACATGATACAATTAAAAGGTTTTTAGGTTTCTGGAAAAGAAAATTATGTCTGTAAATTGAAAAAAAAAATTATGTATGACTTAAAATAGACTCTTAGATAGTAGTACAAGAAATTTGACAATTTTATATGTGGTAACGGGTTCACTAGAATGTGTATGGATCACTATTTTTATTTCAAGAAATTTGATTAATGCTATATTATTTTGCTATTGTATGTGAATGATATGCTCATTGCAAGACTAGCATGAGGGAGATCAACATACTAAAGCATCATATGAAAAGAGTTTGAGATGAAGAACTTGAGCGCAACGAATCAAATTCTTGGGATGAGGATCATGCGGGATGATCCAAAGGAATTCTAAAATTGTCTTAAAAAAGGTACATTGAAAAGATGCCAAACGGATTTGGAGTCAAAGTGCAAAGCCCAAAAGTACTCCTTTAGGAAATCACTTCAAGCTCTCAAAGAAGTAGTCGCCAAAGACATATGATGAGTGGGAGTATATGGCTAAAGTGTCTTATGCATCAGCTATCGGCGGTTTAATGTACTTTATGGTATGTAGGGGTGAGCATGATCCAAGTGGTGGTTCCCACCTTGGAAGTGGGTGGTTCCCACCTTGGAATTGGGAACCACCCACTAAAGACCAATTCCAAAAAATTGGAACTGAGAATAGCCCCTTAGTATCATGGATCTACCTAGGAACTAGATCAGAATTGAACCGCTGGTCCGATCCGATTCCTAGGTGGGTCCATAGAACCAGTCCTCAATCCCTACAAAATTACATTTATCAATTAATATCAAGGTAAGCCTAGTTTCTATTTTAGAGCATCAAAGCTTGTTCGATATTATATTTAAGTTGAATTGTGAGCCATTGATTTTGATTAAGATTTGAAAACTAAATGAGAGAACAAATAGACAATTCTAGTTAGCTAGAAACTTAATTTCTTCGAAGGTTATGGTATAATTCTCTTAGGGTTTCCAAACATTGGGAACATATGGAGAATAAGACTCTACGTTAAAAGTTCTACCCTCCACAAATGTTGAAGTATTAATTGTTTGATCCATATTTTGTTAATATCAACCTAATTTAATCATGGGAATGGCTAAGGAGAGACCTAATTATAGTTTTTAAACAAGTTGATGGCTCTTAATTTTGTATTATGATGACAAACTGCCCCAACATTTATGGACATCTCCAATTGGTCATTTCTTTCCTCTTCGTTTTTTTTTTTTTTTTTTTTTTTTTTTTTTTTGAGAAAGCAAGTGAATAGATTATTAGAATGAAAAAAGAAGAAGAAGAAGAAGAAGTAGGGAGTTAATCCTATTTCATATCCAAGGGACAAAATTAGTCAATAATGTTTAATAACTACAAATATACATATATGTACATATATATTTGGTCAAAAAACTACAAAATAATTAAGTAATTGAGATGGAATATATATATATACTTTATATATATATATATATATATATATATATATATATATATATATATATCAATCAGGTCTAGGTAGATAGATGGACGATTCCACACCTAGAATCGAAGATTGAACCGGTACTCACTAGTTCCGCTAAATTGAAATCAGGAATCAGATGGAGCTAATCGGTCCAATCTGGTTTGGTCCAGTCCGATTCCAAGCGATCTGAGCAATTCTCAAATCTTTTAAACACCCTTAGTGGTATGTACTCGACCATACATAGCTCATGCAATGATAAAAAGAGCACCTTGGGTTATATTTTTACCTTAGGTGGTGTTGCAATTAGTTGGATGTTTAAACTTCAAATGTGTATATCTCTCTCAACTATTGAGGCAGAATATGTTGCTATATCTAAAACTAGTAAGGAGATGATTTGGCTGAATTTTTTAAAAAAAGAAATAGGCAAGGAGCGGGACAACAATGTTCTTTTCAATGACAGTGAGAGTGCTATTTGTCTTGCAAAGAATCTAGTATTTCATTCAAGGACAAGACACATTGAGTTAAAGTATCATCAAATTCATCAGTTGGTAAATTATAGGACTTTGTCATTGAAGAAGATTTTTGGTGCAGAAAATTCAGCAAATATATTAACAAAGGTTGTCACCACTGAGAAACTGAGGCTGTGCATTGCCTTAGTTAGCGTCCATGGTAAGTGATGAGTGATGCCATAGCATTTGGACAATTTGGGCTATAAAGAAGGAGACTATAAAAAATTATTGTTGTTTTTGAAGATCAGCCTCCAAATGGGAGATTGATGGAGTTGTGGAGTTTGATAAAGGAAAATAATGTCCAAGCACAAAAACAATATATTTTAGGTAGGCACTTCTTTGTAGGTCACCCAACCTATAATGTTAAAGCAGACAATAGAGTTTTTATTGCTGCTAATGACATACTAATTATGTATGCCCTAGACTCCTGCTATATATAGGGCAATATCTTTTATACTTATAATGCTAAAACTTGTAACCCTAGAGCTTGTAACACTGATACTGATAATGGAAGATTGCCTAGTGCGGTATTGTAATTTTTTCTTTTCTTGATTTTGGGAAGGGTTTTCCACGTAAAAATTCTCGTTTGTTTTTTTTTTCTCTGTTTTTCTCTTCATATATTCACATTCCTAACATCCTCTACCTTATGCTGGACTTTCCTCGTTTTAGTGCATCATAGAATGGCTTCCAAGAACTGGTCAAGCCAAGAATGCCCTTCCCGGACAAGAGGGAAAGATATGTCCTTTAATGAGTTTTAGCTAGCTCGATTAGGCTAAGGAAAGAATCGATACGAGACAAGTCAAAGTTTCACCATGGATTGCAGGATTCGGGAACTTCGATGTCCTCGTTTACCTTACCTCTCGACGTAGGGTCAATGATCCTAAAACTAAGATGCATCTAATTTCCAAACGTGAGAAAATGCAATGAGAAATGCTGATGCAGGAATATACATAGTAACCCTGTGTTAGAGGTCGAATTCTAACGATATCGAAAGATTTTGTTCGCTAAATTTTGTAATGAGAAATGAGACTTTTTGATCTAATGATTTAGGTGTTGATTAAGCGTAATTTCGGGGGATGCGTGAGGAAAAATGGGCCTTTTTAGGTTGAGGGAGATGAAAAATGAAGGTTTTGAGATGTAAAGATGGTACTTGGCGTGGGTAGCAAAGTTGAGGAATTTGAGGAAAAAGAAATCACGCATACACCCACAGAAATGTACTCTCCCTCCTGTTGGAGAAATCTTCTTAAAGTGTTTTGAAGTTGACAAAACGTTTCTATCGCCCAGTCCGAAGGCTTCAGGGCACTCGCGTTTAAAGTCTGAAGACCTCCGGACAGCCAGACTCAAGACTCAAAGTATATCCTCATTGATAGTCTATAATCCGTTGAAGAAAGGTTATCCAGAACTGTATGTTTCGTTAAGGATTTAACCTTATCAACTGGAGAAGATCTCATGGCTGGAGAAGACATAACGGAGTCCTTTGATTGATTGAAGATTGACTCGATAATTGAAGATCCGGTGATTGCCTAAATATTATTGGAAGATTCTGCTTATGGAAACCGAGATCCTGATTGTATGGACGAACATGATTGATGGGCTATCAACGTGTTCCTTTAATAGCTTGAACAATCTTCCTAATTGATTCCGTCCAACGGGTAGATTGGAGGAATTCCTTTGGTAAGTGCCAACGGGTATGATGGCATAAAGGAGTATATAAGGAAGACTGTCTTAGTTGTTCAAGGTGTGCGCGATAGAAGAATTCCAAAGTCTCGAAGCTCCTTTTTGTTTAGACAAATCATTTGAGCGAATACTTGTATACAAAAGAGAGTCTATATTTGTGAGAAATCTTGAGGAGGTGTGGTAGAACATCTACACTTTGTGGAATCAAGGCAAAGCTGTGCTGTAACTTCTTTTGTTCATAGTGGAATCCAGCCAATAGGCTGTCAGTGAAGAAGAGTGGACGTAGGCTTGATATAAGCCGAACCACTATAAACCGCGTGTTCAATTTTCTCTTCTCTCAGTCTTACTTTGATTAACGTTTCCTTCTATTGTCTAGTATTGTGCAATCGTTGAAGAAAAATATTTTATATACCTATTCACCCCCCTCTAGGTACTCATACTAGCAATATCAATTGGTATCGAGCACGTGTACTTACTTTATTTGAAGTGTTTTACTTAGTAGTGAAAGATCCATGGCTAGTATGCTAGCACCGGGGCTGATGGAAGGGCAAAGCAATACCGGACCACCCTACTTTGATGGAAAGGATTACAACATCCGGAAGAACAAGATGAAAGCTTTCCTTCGATCAAAGGATCCTCTCGGAATGGGACGTTGTAGAAAAAGGAATTACTCTTACCACGCATCGGTCTCGAAAGAGGAAAAGAAACGATGAGACCAAGCGGAATGACTCGGGAAGAAATAATAAAGAGACAAGCACTCGATGCAAAAGCAATTTATTCCTTATATTGTGCTTTGTCACCAACTGAATATAATAGAATATCTTCTTGTGTTACAGCAAAAGAAGTTTGGGACAGATTGCATATCACCTATGAAGGAACAGATCGAGTGAAGGAAACAAGAATCAACATTCTTCTCGGTCAATACAAAGCCTTCAGAATGAAACCAGGAGAATCTATATCTGACATGTTTAGTCGTTTTACAGATATTGTGAATGGTCTTGAAAATCAAGGTCAACCAACTTCGATCCCATGAAGGTAAACAAGCTACTGCGTGGACTCTCCAGGATTGGAATCACATAAAGACTTCGATAAGAGAGACGCAAAGAATTATGCCACTATCTGTCGATGAGCTAATTGGAACTCTTCAGTCTTATGAAATGGAACGGATCAATGAAGATGAAGATCCAAAAGGTAAGAAATCCATTGCATTAAAATCAAATGATGATTCGATGATACGATTCGAAGAAGATATGGACGATGAGGAGCTTGCTCTCATGATAAGAAGATTCAGAAAACTGAATAGAAAAGGAGAAGGTTCAACTCAAAGAAACAAAGCTTTCAAAAACAGCAGACCAAGTCCGTTGATGATGAGGAACCAAACAAAGACGTAGTCTCGCTTTGAATGTAAGAAAAAGGGACACATCGGACCCAACTATCCTCTTCAAGAAGAAGAAAGGAAAAGCTGAAAAATTTCGAAAAGCTCTCAAAGCCGAAACCCGGGAGTGATACGAGTGTGAAGAAAATGATAATGAATATGCCAATCTATGTCTGATGGCACAATCAGACTCAGACTCTGGATCAAACTCAGATAGTGAATTTGAGGCAAGCAATTTTAAAATTCCTGTCAAAGTTTCTAAATACATTGATGAACTGTGTTTTAGTCTTAAGATTTCTCTCAAAAGAATTTCCGAACTGAAAAAGGAAAACTAGCTCTAAAACAAAAGGAAAATGTTTTAGTAGAAAGAGTTAAAAGTCTAGACTTGACTGTTTCCACTCTTAAAGAAAATGAATATAATCTTTTAAAAAAAAATGCTCTTTTAAAAACAGACTTATCAAATATTTCAAAGAAATTTTCAATAGGGTCTGAAAAACTTGAGAAAATTCTTTTAGCTCAAAGACCTTACTTCAATAAGTCCGGTCTAGGTATGACAGCAAAAACAATTCCCTTGATTGATTTTCCTAAAGTAAAAGAAAGAATTAAGAAAAGACTCTCGAGAGAGGCTTATAAAAATCACTTTAAGAAAGTTTTTATAAAATCTGTAGGTAGAAATGCTCTCAAATGTTCAAAATGCAACAGTCCGGATCACTTTGAAAAAGAGTGTCCTATGGTTTGGAAACCTATTAAGAAAATATGGGCTAATACTGCTTATGTTACTAACACCAAAGGACCCAAGAAAGTTTGGGTACCAAAGAAAGCTTGAGACTCTATTTTAAATGCAGGTCACCGTCAAGAAAAAGATAAAGTGGTATCTTGACGGTGGATGCTCAAGACACATGACAGAGACTCAAATTGTTTTATAAAGCTTGCTCAAGTAAATGGTGGAAAAGTTTCATTTGGAGGAACCAGCAAAGGAAGTATTGTGGGATTTGGAACTGTAAAAATTGGAAATCTCACAATAAGTAATGTTTCCTTAGTGCAAGGACTCAATTACAATCTTCTCAAAGCATTAGTCAATTGTGTGATACTTTTGGTTTCAAGATCTTCTTTCAAGAAGGAATATGTTCGGAATCGCAAAGACTCTACTCGATCTTTCATGGGTCGAAGACATGGAAACATCTATCTTCGGATATGAAACCAAATGAATCGCAATGTTTTATCTCAATTCAAGACGAAGCAAGCTTATGGCACAGAAAGCTTGGTCATGTCAACATGAAGCAATTAGTCAAAATCTCATCAAAACAGCTTGTTCGTGGACTACCCAAATTACCTTATCAAAAGACTGATCCATGCACTCCATGTATTCTGGGAAAGCAGGTAAGAAATTCATTTAAGTCAATAAATCATGTCTCTCCTAATCATGTACTACGCTTGCTGCATATGGATCTCTTCGGACCAACCAGAACACAGAGTATTGGAGGTAAGAAATATTGCCTAGTAATTGTGGACGATTACTCCCATTTTACTTGGGTATATTTCCTTGCAAGTAAGTCCGAAACCTTCTCGTATTTTGAAAAATTTGCTAAAAAGGTTCAAAATGAAAAAGGATGTGTCATCTCAAGTATAAGAACAGATTATGGAGGTGAATTTGAAAATCTAGATTTTATAAAATTTTGTGATGAATCTGGATTTAATCATGTGTTCTCCTCTCCATATACTCCTCAGCAAAATGGAGTTGTGGAAAGAAAGAACAGATTTCTTCAAGAAATGGCTAGAACTCTTTTAATTGAAAGCAAGATTTCTTCACGATTTTGGGCTGAAGTTGTTTCAACAAAGATGCTATATTCTTCTTAAGACCTATTCTAGAGAAAACCCCTTATGAGTTATTTAAAGATAAGAAGCCTATTGTTTCATACTTTCATGTATTTGGTTGCAAATGTTTTATATTGAAAAATGCAAAAGATCGAGTTGGTAAGTTTGAAGAAAGATCGATGAAGGTATCTTCCTTGGATATTCTACATCAAGCAAAGCCTTCGAGTCTATAACAAGAAGAGCCGTCTATGGAGGAGTCAATGAATGTCAAATTTCAAGACTCAACGCAAGATGAATCAAGTCGACTCATCAAGAAGAGTCCGAAACGCTCCGCACCTTCCAAAACTTACAACTCAAGAAGCATCTCAGACTCTGGAAAACCAGCATTAGGATGTTCGTGAAGATCCAAACAAAGAGAGAGATCATCAACCAGACAAATCAACAAGCAACTGGAAGCATAAGTCCAGTCATCCCAAAGATCTTATAATCGGCGAAATTAATGAAGGAATTCGCACCAGATCCAAAAGGCGAGAAGAGTCTAGTGATGTGGCTCTTGTTTCTGAAATTGAACCAAAGAACATAGAAGAAGCTTTATCCGATGAAAGCTGGATTGAAGTTATGCAAGAAGAGCTCGATAGGTTCAACATTAATGATGTCCGGGAATTGACATCCAAACCAAAAGGTAAAACGTTATTGGAGCTAAATGGGTGTTCAGAAACAAGATGAATGAGAAAGGAAAAGTCGTACGAAACAAAGCAAGACTCGTAGCCAAGGGATATACGCAAGAAGAAGGAATAGACTATGATGAGACTTACGCCCCAGTAGCAAGGTTAGAAGCTATTCGACTATTACTTGCGTTTGCTTGTTATAAGAATTTCAGGTTATTCCAAATGGACGTCAAAAGCGCCTTCCTAAATGGATTTATCCATGAGGAAGTTTATGTGGAACAACCACCAGGGTTTGAAGACCCAAAGAAGCCGACTCGTCTTCGAGTGAAAAAGGCTTTGTATGGTTTAAAGCAAGCACATCGAGCTTGGTACGACAGATTAAGTAAGTTTTTAATACAAATTGGTTTTGTCAAAGGTAAAGTAGATACGACTTTATTTATCAAAAAGGAGAACAAAAGTTTCTTACTTGTTCAAATATATGTGGATGACATTATTTTCGGATCTTCTAATGAAAATATGTGCAAGAAATTTTCTAAGTCTATGCGGGGATGAATTTGAAATGAGTATGATGGGAGAGTTAACATTCTTTCTTGGTCTTCAAGTAAAACAATTGAAGGAATGAACTTTTATTTATCAAGAAAAATATGTTAATGATCTTGTCAAAAGATTTAGACTGAAAAGTGCAAAAAGACCGACATACCGATGTCAAGTTCTTTGAAGATAGACAAAGATGAAGAAGGGAAGAAAGTTGATCAAAAACTGCATGGGAGCATCATTGGTTCACTCATTTATCTTATCGCTTCTAGACTCGACATCTTGTTGAGTGTTTGCATCGTGCTAGGTTTCAATCATATCCTAGAGAATCCCATCTCGGTGCTGCGAAACACATCATTAAATACGTTGCTTCATCATCAAGCATCGGTCTTTGGTATCCTAAGAAGGAGACTTTAATCTTCCGGGATATTCAAATGCAGATCTGGCCGGTTGCGAGTTGATAGAAAGAGCACTTCGGGAACTTGCCGTTGCTTGGAAGGGGACGGTGTCTTGGTTTTCAAGGAAACAAAGCACCGTGTCTCTTTCAACAACGAAGCGAGTATGTAGCCTTGGGAAGCTATTGTTCGCAAATTCTATGGATAAAACAACAGCTAAGAGACTTTGAAATTAAAGACTCATGCACGGAGATTAATTGCGACAACACCAGCGCTATCAACCTCACCAAAAATCCAATTCTCCACTCAAGAGCAAAGCATAAGAGATTCGACATCACTTTATTAGAGACCATGTTCAAAATGGAGATGTTTCAATTCAATTTGTTGACTCAAAGAATCAAGCGGCGGATATATTCACAAAGCCTTTGGAGAAAAATCAATTTGAGTCTATACGTTCCAGACTCAACATTTTGAGGTATGAGGATATCAAAGTCTAAAGACTTTCGGACTCGGTCTTACAAGACTTTATCCGAAAGATAGTTTTGGTACGACCGTCAGACTGTAAGTCTTTCTCTCTTGAATCTCATCTTGAAAAGGTACGATCGTCAGACTGTGTTTAAATTGTTGCTATATTTAATTGACGTAAATATTGCATCGTTTCATTTTCAAAAAGGAAGTTATTTTTGAAATGGCTATTTTTGCGGAAAAAGACAGTTATTTTGAAAATGCATTTTTTTTATTTCCTCTGTGACGGTTCGTTTATCCCTCTTTTTAACCGATCGTGCACTGTCGATTCCTCTTCACTTTTCTTTCAAAAACCCTAGAAAGCATCGATCCTCCATTCCCGTTTGTCTTCTTCGTTTAATCCTCAAAAAGTTGTCATCTTTCCTGGGAAAGTCAAGCAAGGAATCTTCCAAAACCGAGAAAGATGTCATCTTCAAGAAAATCTTCGAGAATTGCAAGGGGGACCACGGCGGATGAGTGAGGGGCCTACGCTCTTCGATCTTGCGAAGATGAAGTGACTCTAGAACAGCAAGCGAGCCCACAACATTCTCAACAGCGTCATTCTCCTCCATCTAGTCCTCAAGGCGTTGATCATCAACAACGAGGAAGAAATCATCGAGGATGCACTCGTAAGAGTTCAAAAGCCCGCTTATATTTACCGGTTATATCGTGCCCTAAAAGGAATTTGTACTCCTTTGAACTATATTGATGATTTTCTTAAAGACAAAGGACATGGGAATGAATATATCTTTCTGCGAAAAATGGAAAGTTTGGGAATTGCTCGAAAAGGGGTGGCCGAGAAACCCTTGCAAATATCCCAAGTGATCCTCGTGGATCTGGGGGCCGAATCTGTAGATGGGAATGATGATGATAAATTATACGGTCAATTTCAACCGAAAATGGGTGTTGCGGTTGAAAATCAAGGAAAAATGGGATATTTGTTCATATCAAAGGAGCAAAAGGATCCGTACTGAAATTGCTGAAGCGTGGGGTAATAAACCCTAGGAGTGTGGATTTTGATTTTCTGGATCTGTGAATATGAACTTGAGGGAAAAGTTCAGTTATCTTCAACTTGAAAAGTTCCGCTTGACTCTGAGAGGCCTATGCCGAATTAATCGCATATTTCTATTCAAATCTAAGCTTTTTGGATGCGAATAGATTCTCGTTCAGCGTTAAAGACCAAGACTATGTTGTGGATATGAATATGCTGGCATATGTGTTAGAAGTAGAAAGAGGAAGATATCAACCAATCAAAGTTTCCATTGGTCGGGCCACACTTGAACTGGTGAAGAACAGGAGAACAGATGAAAAGATCACCTACTTAAGGATGGGTGCATTCAACATCTTGCTTCACAAGATTGTGATTAATTGCCTCCGACCGAAATCAACTTCCAAGACCGATGTTTCAAGTTCGAGGCCAAGCTAATGTATGCCATTCTCTTTGGAAAAAGGTTTTCTCTCCCTCACACCTTGTGATGTTTCACATGTATAGAGCAATGATGAAGGACAGAGGTCAACTCCCTTACCCAAGCCTTGTTACGAAGTTATTCAGTCATCTAAATATTCAACCTCCACAAATCTTTTGTGTTCGACCATGCGATCATATGGTGGTAGGACTGAAAATGGTGACCAAAATGCGTTTGAAGGAACTGAGCAAGGAGTTGGAGAAATTCAAGGAGAAGACTCGCAAAATCTCATCAAATCTCTTCTCGCACTAAAAGAAAAGGGAATGAGCCCATGGTTGCTCCATCCAAAAGAAGAAGAGCTCTCCTCGTTGAGGATGAAGATGATGAGGAAGACATCACCATCTCTACATTGGCTTTGAAGAATTTAAGTCGTCCTTCCACGTAAAGAATCGGAACAAATGACGAAAGAAGCGAGAGGAGAAGGAAGAAGAAGAAATAGAAGCTGAAAAAGAAACAGAGGAGGAAAGACCTGAAGAAGAAAGAAGAGAAGAAGGAGAACCTGAAGAACACTCTTCTCCACCGTAGGCATGGAAACAAATGGGGGAGATCGGGAGAAAGGAGTAAAGTCTTCATGTCCCGATGCAAGTGAAGGAGTCATCGCTCACCAGCGGACCAGAAGATGTTTATGCATCTCGGTTTCCTTAAGAAGGTCATGAAGTTTCATCGCCAAACCTACAAGATTATGCTAATCTACCATCGTCTACATTTACTCCATCGATCGAGCCGAAGCAAGTATTCAAACCGATAATAATGGAGCAGATTTTCGCAGAATCATGGATATTCTCTTGGAGATGCGAGGTCAAATTTATGCCTTGGGATGCGAAGTTCAAAGCTTGAAGAATGAAGGTCAAGCTTCTTCTTGTTCATTGAATGATAAATTGCAAGCCCTCTCTCAGAATCAGGCAAATGCCAAGAGTGAGGAGATTGCACATCTAAAGGAAGACTTTAAAAGGCCGGGAAGGCATCGTTCGTCTATGGAAGATTTCCAGCTTGTCCGCGTTCCTAAGCAATCTTAACTTCATCTCATCCTTTTTAATGATGACAAAAAGGGGGAGAGATGCAAGATTTGATCAAAAACTTTTCATTCATCAAACTTTTAAATTGTTTGTTAGATTGTTTTGTGGTTTGAACTCTGTTTAACTTTGTTTTGTGTCTGGATGAGAACTGAACTAGACTTGGACTTGACTGCTTCTATTAACTAATATTGATATCTTATGGATGGCTTCATCATATACTTGGACTAACCTATTTTCGTGGTTGCAGATTCTAGTGTTATTCGTTAGCCATTTACCTCTACAAGATATGCATATGTGTTTGAGAAATGTTTTGCGGGTCAAAGATATCTAAATCGCAGGAAAGTTTTGTCACCATCAAAAATGGGGAGATTGTTGGAGAAATCTTCTTAAAGTGTTTTGAAGTTGACAAAACGTTTCTATCAGTCTAGTCTGAAGGCTTGCAGACTCGCTATTTAAAGTCCGAAGACCTCCGGACAGAGACTCAAGACTCAAAGTCTATCCTCATTGACAGTCTCTAATCCGTTGAAGAAAGGTTATCCGAATCGTATGTTTCGTTAAGGATTTAACCTTATCAAGCGGAGAAGATCTCGTGGCTAGAGAAGACATAACGGAGTCCTTTGATTGATCGAAGATTGACTCGATAATTGAAGATCCGGTGATTGCCTAAATATTATTGGAAGGTTTTGCTTATGGAAACCGAGATCCTGATTGTATGGGCGAACAGGATTGATGAGCTATCAACACGTTCCTTTAATAGCTTGAACAATCTTCCTAATTGATTCCGTCCAACGGGTAGATTGGAGAAATTCCTTTGGTAAGTGCCAACGGGTATGATGGCATAAAGGAGTATATAAGGAAGACTGTCTTAGTTGTTCAAGGTGTGCGCGATAGAAGAATTCCAAAGTCTTAAGCTCCTTTTTGTTTAGACAAATCCTTTGAGCGAATACTTGTATACAAAAGAGAGTCTATATTTGTGAGAAATCTTGAGGAGGTGTGGTAGAACATCTACACTGTGGAATCAAGGCAAAGCTGTGTTGTAACTTCTCTTTTGTTCATAGTGGAATCCAGCCAATAGGCTGTCGGTGAAGAAGAGTGGACGTAGGCTTGATATAAGCCGAACCACTATAAACCGGGTGTTCAATTTTCTCTTCTCTCAGTCTTACTTTGATTAACGTTTCCTTCTACTGTCTAGTATTGTACAATCGTTGAAGAAAAATCTTTTATATACCTATTCACCCCCGTCTAGGTACTCATACTAGCAATATCACCTCCCTCTCTCAGGAGCAATACTGTAGAGCCTAGAGAATATCAGCCGCTGGATATTTTATTATCATTATTACTTTAACCATAATTATTGTTCATGTAATTATTGTTTCAGCCGTGCTATTAATTATGTTATCCCACATCCTAATTTAGTTATAATAACTGTCCTTTTTCTGTAAGCAAGATAGAGCTATCTTTACCTTTGAAAATGCTGGATGTAATTTCTTTGACATGCGAATGGCTAATTTGTCCTTGCCTAGCCAATTTCTATTTTACCTCTTGGTTTCATAATCTAAAAGAGGATTAGAAAAAAAGGAGGGAAAGGACAAAACTTGCCGGAGCAATAATATTTAGTATGATGGTATCCATCAGCGTGGTCGTATCATGAAAATGAACGACAAAAATCATCCCAGATAGCTAGAATAAGCCCTTGTCATTGCCGCTGTCTTTTGTCCAAAGCATCTGTTTTGCTTCTCCAACTCTTGCCAAGAAATCACATCAAACAATGTAGATTGTAATCCACGGAGAGACGAGCGACGTATCAGATCATCGATTTTAGATGTTAACCTCCTCAGTCATCTACATGTGTATAAATATGGATGGTTTCTCTCAGCTTCATCATCTGCAGAGCTTCTGAACTGACCTTATGGAGGACCATGTAAGCCGAGTGTTAACTATGATGGACAGTGATGGAGAGAAGCTTCAACATATCGGGTTCCTTGGCATCTTCAAGGAATCGTTCAAGATCATCTCCTCATGGAAGAAAATCTTCACTCAGATCACGCTCCTTTTTATCCTCCCTCTCTCCATCATCTTCTTAGTTAAAGTCCAAGTTTCCGACCAGATGGAACAGAGAATTGACTGGGAACGACTTGACTACGGTCGCTGCGGAGACAATCGCCTGAATGATATCTTAACATACCAGCGTCTGGTATATTGGCTCATCAATATAGCATACTTGGTCCTCCTCCTGGTGCTTTCCCTTCTCTCTACTTCTGCGGTCGTATACACTGTGGCCTGCAATTACACAGGAAAGCCCATCACCTTCAAGAAGATCATGTCCGTGGTCCCAAAGGTGTGGAAGCGAGTGTCCCTCACATTCATATGGAGTTTCTTGATCCACTTGGCCTACGGCTTATGCATGCTGGGGACTTTCTTCATGGGGGTGGTGCTGATCGGTTTCTCGCCGTTCGGGCTAGCAATCTGGATCATCCTCTTGATCGTGTTCTTAGTTGGGTTCGTGTACCTGAACATCGTCTGGCAGCTGGCAAGTGTGGTCTCCGTCCTGGAGGAGGAGAACTACGGGATCAAGGCCATGGTCAAGAGCATAAATCTTATTGAGGGCAAGCGACGAGTCACGAGTTTCATCTTCCTGCTGCTGGTCTTGTTCTATGGGGGGATCATGATAGTGTACCAGATATTTCTACCGGATGGTTGGAACTTAGCATTCCAGTTAGTCGTTGGCATCCCCTGCCTCGTCTTGCTGACGTTCCTGTTCCTGTTCAGCCTCGTGATCCAAACAGTGATCTACTTCGTCTGCAAGTCATATCACGGCGAGAGCATTGACAGGCTGGCGTTGGCCAACCATCTAGAAGCTTACTTTCAGCCTGAGCCTCAGAGGGAAGCCACCAGGGACGTCCAGATGGAGCAAGGTCGTGTCGCCACCACAGATGGCCCCCTAGATCAAGTTTATGTCTGAAGTTCAAATTTAAACTCTCTGCACTAGCCGAACTGACAAACACATATGGTCCTTAGCTTTAAGTTCGCAAGTGTGCTTATGGATGTCGTGTAAGTTGTTTGATCTGGAGCCATGCGTACTTCTCGATGTGTCCGACGTAGGAAAAGTGAAAGAAATTCCAGTGAAATTTGCTTGTATCTACAATGAATGCTAATAAATATTTTCTTATTCTAACTCCTGTGATTATGTTGGGTTTATCTCATCCTCCCTCATCAGGTAACTAGCTAGGATTTAGCAACCCGCTCAATCCAAGAAATGGAAGTTGGAGAAGTGAGTTCAATGTAGAAATCTTCTGAGCAAGTGGGAAAACAAGGCTTTTCCTTGATGAGAGAGAGAGAGGGGGCTTATGATTGATGAAGAACCAGATAGACGAGGTTTTCACTCTGATATCATGACACATAATAAGAGATTGATTAAGCGAGAGAGATAGGCTTATGACTGATGAAGAACCAGATAGACAAGGTTTCTACTCTGATGTCATGACACATAATAAGAAATTGATTAAGCACGCGACTGATCTTCCATTAGATGAGACTACCATGTCAGGAGTTTGAAGTTCGCACAGATATTACTCCTCGACCTTGTTTGCCCATAGATATTCAGCGATCTTATGAATCTTTTCGGGCAATAAGAGGGAAAAGCTCATCTCATCTCGTCATGATTCAAGATTAGTGTTCCTTCCTTCTCCCTTCGTATTGTCTACTCAAATTTCTAGAAGTGACAATTCTCGACATGTTACTGAGGGATTATAAGATATGGTATGAATCGCCACGTCTAGAAATTTCCTAAGCAAATCTGCTAGTTGCTCAGCTTGCCCTTTTGCCAATGAATGCGGTTCATACCTTTAATTAGGAGAGAAACTGAAGCTCAGGAATTAGTGAAGTTGGACACTATATAGCCAATCTCTCCACTCAATTTGAACAGTTCTTATTTCTTCGGACTCCTGAGCAGTTTTAATTGCTAACGAGAGGTTATCGTATTGCCAAGCAACCAATCCTGAGAATAGTGAATTTAGGCTTTTGTTTATTTCATAAAAAATAAATAGTTTGGAAAATATTTTCTTTAAAAAAAAACCACTTTCGTTACTTAAAATAATTAATCAATTAAAAATATTTTCATTATCAACCACAATTTACATCTTGACATTTTTGTGAATGGAAAATATCTTTGATTTGTTCATTTTTTTAAGCAATGCAAGTGATTTTTTCAGGGAAATGTTTTTCAAATCTTTTATCTTTTACAAAACAAATGAGTCATTAGTCATATTAGTTTTCTTGAGAACTAACCATTATTTTTATTCTTCTTCTTCTTTTTCCTAAATACTGAAAGAGTGGCCTAGTTAAATATTGACATGAACATTGTATAATACTTTAAGTGACTGACCAGTCCTCTGTAGAAAAGATTTCTTCATACTTCACAAGTAATAATGCCTATATCATGGAACATGATCGCACTCTTATATCTTTAGAGCACAAACTATCTCACTAAGGTCCTTAATAAAGATGACCAGAAATTAGAAGTCAAAGTTTCAAGAAATGAAAAGAGAGAAATAAGATTTCGTGTGACATCCTGATTTTTCAAATTTGATTTCAATTGAATAAATCAGGCCTTTCGTTGATGCGTTTATAGTGTTATTCTCTGAGCTGATCACTCATGAGATAACTAGACTATTTGGGAAAGTCATTAAGGGATTTTAATGCAAAAGACTTGAGAATTCAACTAGGAATCGACTACTCGACCGTGCTAATTTGCAAAAGTCATTACGGAACAATTAAAAATTGATAAGAGATCAATGATAGGTCGATTCGATTGAGATGGGTGATCAAAATGTGGGTGATTTCACTTGATTACAAAATTCTCATCGATCGGCACTAAATTGATTTTTATCGTTTTTGGTATCCTATGTCCGTATTTGAAACCTTGAGATTTTCACGACAATCGAGAGTCACCAATGTGTCGAAAATGTACATTATGACTCAAGATAAATCGATCACAGGTCAATTGCACCAAAAATTCTTAAAAGTTACCCGGTAAACTAGGTCACGCTAAAAGCGCGCTGGATTGAAAATAACCGCGAATTTGAACCCGATTTCAAAGATTGAAAGTTCTAATGTGTCACAAGTTATTTTAGGAACGTCGACTCATTCTCCGAAGATTCTTAAGAGATTCCGAGATTTTTACGGAAAATCAGTTCGAATGTTATGAAAAATTAACAGAAATTCAGATGGACTCATTTGAAGAAAATTTGGACTTACAAACCAAGCTATATGGCGAAAGGGACTTGTAGAAATTTCGTGGATTTTTTCTACATCAAAATTTGGACATTAAATTGGGAATTTGTTGAATAATCTGAATACCAAAGAGTGAAATTCGGAGCTTGGACTATGGCTGCAATTTTTGTCATCAAAATGGTTAATTTTGGGTTTGATTTGTTGGAAAGTAATAGGGGGACATGTGTTTAATTAAGGAGATAAGATTTGCTGATATTGGGCCCCTCTTTGAGCTTCTCCAACACGTCTTCTTCAATCCTTACCCTCCGCAGCTCCTTTTTCATTTTTCCTGTCCTTCTGTTTCGGTTTTATCTTCTCATTTCCTTCGAGTGCCCCATTCTCTCACACATCAACTCTCCTCCATCATCATCAGTTCTTGCCCTGTTTTTTTTTTGTTTTTTTCCTTTGTCCTTTTCACCAAGCCATCAACGCCTTCAGCTCATGTTTCGTATCCACCATTGGCCGAATCCCCAAGCCTAGTCAACCAAGAGTCCAACAAACCAGTTTTGTTGACTCCTCTTCGTGTGCCTCTCCACGCGTCCTCCACCTTGGCATTACTTCGAAACTCCACCCTTGCCGCTTCCACGAACCTGCATCCACACGGCCTCTTGTTCTACGGCACCGAGTCAAGCCCAAAGAAGGATGGCACCGAGTCAAGCTCCATTCCTCACGAAGGAGCCACGAACGTTGACGTGCAGCTCCATTCCTCACGATTTCAGCCGAGCGTTCCACCGCCGTTGTCCGCATGCCAACAGTTGCCTCCGTCTGCTTCCTCTCCAACTCGACGCTACAGCCCCACTCACTGAGATCTCCATCCACGAGCAGCTTTCCACCAAATTGAAGCCGCGGATTCATTTTGAAGCCCACCAGCCACACGCTCACTTGAAGCCCAACCCGTGAGCAGGCAGCCCACAATTCGGCCCAAGCTTCAGCCCAACAGTTTCTTCAAAGCAAGATCAGCCCAGTAATTTGAAGCCCACTTTCAGTCAAGCCCAGTCTCGAAAGCCCAGCAAATCCAGCCCGCAAAGCAGCCCAACTTGGGTCCAACCCAAATCAAAAACAAATCTTAGATTGGGCCGAGATTTGTTGGGCCAAGTTTAGGCCCGTTCCGAGTTTCTTCGACGCCGCCGCAATTTAAGTTTCGGCCGCCGTCGCGCCATCGTCGCGGTGAACCGGTTTCTACAATTAACCGGTGAGTTTATACTCTAAACTCTGCTTAGTAGGCTAATGACGTTTAAGAGGTGTTTAGATTTATTTTATTATGAATTAGGTGGTTAGTTAGATTAAATTAGAAATGTAATTATTTAATTGAGCATGTTAGGTAGTTAGCATGGTTTAGCTAAGGCCTAAATAAATTGTACTGTTTATCTAAAAGGGTTCGGGAATTTTCCGAGTCTCGTATTGGTATTCAATTTAATAATTTTGGCATAGGTTAGTATTTTTAGAAATTAAATTGAATTAATTAATTAAATTTCGAAATTAATTAATAAATAATTATTTTTCCGGAAATTAGGCCGGGATAGCCGGAACTGAATTTCGTGCGATTGCAATGGTGTGGTTAAATTCTACAATTGAGTGTTAAATTATGCAAATTGAGTGCAGATTGGATTTTGGGTATTTAATTCCAAAAATTGTAAATTTCTAGTATTTATTCAAAAAATCTCAGGTGTCGAGTTTTGACACCGAAAATAGTTTTTAGTACTATATGAAATAGTGGGATTTCAAAAGGGATGAATATCAATTTTTCTGGGCCAAGTTGATCGTGTACCCACATACGAGTAATTTTATGTGAATTTTTAATACAAAGAAAAAGGCCAGGCTCACTATTTTAATTGAAGCATTTGAGTGCAATGCACGGCGCCATGGGCCATATTTAAGTGATCGTGTGATGATTAAAAAAAATCATCCGGGGCTGTTGAACTGGACGTTATCCCTATTTGGGATACTCCTGAACAATAGAAAGCCGATCAGTAGATTCTAAACCCTATGCTCATTCGGGAAAGCCGTCTGATAAAAAGACGTGATGTGCTCAATAGGGTAAGACGATGCCTAGCAATACCAAAAGACCGTCGAACAGAGAGTAGGCCATGTTATATGCCGAGATCAAAACTAGGAATGCATGATTAATTGAGTGTGGCGTTGGAGCTTATTGTTGCTCATGCTCTCATGATGTCTGGGATATAAATTGTACTGACCTGCATAATGGATCTGAGACGAGGTAAGTCTCATTGATTGTGTGATTAGGACGCTTCTTGGCGTATTTCCCTCCTAATTGGGGTTTAGAAGCAGACTCGCTGAGATTATATCTCACCTCGTTGTGGACAACATTTTCAGGGTCGTCGAGTGGAGGACCCGGAGCCGAGAGGAGGTGATCGGAAGCGTAGGTCGTTAGACCGCTTCTTTTTGGAAGGCCAGTCTTTTATAGTCTTTTGGCCATAGACCTTTGTACATGACTCTATATATATATATATATAAGCATGTTTGTTTATGAATCTATTGTCCTATTTTTCTATCCCGAGATGATTACTGTCAGGGGATTTCTTTTCGCTTCCACATGTGTAATAAAATGGAAAGGGTCGGCGACTCATCCTAGGAAGTCGCAAATTATTATCGACCAAATAAGGATGGGCACGCGCTTGGGGTTCGGGGCGTGAAATTCGGTGGGACTTTTTAACTTTGCCCCAAATGCGAGTGATTGAAAAGAATTGAGTAATTATGATCTACTCGAAGTGAATGAACTGTCGGGAGTGCAGTAGAAACTTGCTATCTTCACTGGGTAGACTACCAAGAGAGCCCAATTTGAACCCATTAACATATTTAGTTAAATCTCCTTTCATTAGAGTACTTAAACCAACGATTTATGGGCCAATCGGGGTATTAACTATTGCACATCACGTCAATTTTGCCATTTTGGACTTTTCTATGCGAGCATCATCTCAACACAAACACGTCCAGAAATCAAGACAATCACAATAATGGACATTAATGGTTTGTAGCCTTAGAACAAACAAATTCATCCATTTCTGAAACCCCCAGAATTCCATAGTTACTTTGGAACATTAAAAGCCCCGTATAGATGGTACAATGCCCTCGTGATTTTTTTAAAAAATCCTTGGAGACAAAAAATAATTAAATTAAAGATTGAGTTTCAAGTGGACAGTCCGTTCAGATTTGTACTAACGCCTTAAACGTGGGAGTCAATCTACAAAGTAGAATGAAACTTTGTCGTTGAGCCACATTATTTTAAAGCTCCATTCCCTCTCGCTTTCTTCCTGTTACTAAAAAATCAACCTGTTTTGCATTCATCAAATATGGAAGGGCCTAATTACTTTTTAGCTTTGATGTTCTTAAAAAATTAAAAATGGTTTCATATATAGGAAAAGGTTGGGCGAGCCTAAGCAAGCTCCATAGATTTGGGCGACAAAAGGTTCATAACAATAGACATAGACTGGTATTAATTAAGTTATTATGAAGGTTAATACCACAAAAAACTCATATCGGTGTAACTATGTTACATTTACACCAAACTAATTTTTGTGTCATAAAACTCTGAACTGATATGTTTATGCTAAATTTATCCAAAAGAAAAAAAAAAATCCTTGATTTATTACAATTTGGAGTAACTATGGCATAAGTGTTATAATTTGGGGCAAATGTGGGCACGAGTTTACCAATTCAAAAGTTTTTGTGACACAAAAATTAATTTTAGAATAAGCTGTGATACGGATGTATTAGTTCGGAAAATTTTTGTGATAAAAAAATTAATGTGAGGTAGATATGACACTATATACCAGTTGAGAATTTGTCTATAGTATTATCTCTCATTATAAATGTTCACATTCCTAGAGGGCCCAATGCCCATAAGTGAACACATAAGTCAAATCTTTTGGCTGGAAAGCTCAGTGAGAAGAGGAAGCCCATATGATCACCACCACCAATAAAAAAATCTAATTGCAAGAGGACCAAAGCCATTTGAAATGCCATTCTGAAGTATGAACGATCGATTGACATTCGCATATACATTTCTAAATATGAATCATGATTCATTGAAATGACAGTGGACTTACAAAGTCGTAAACTCCACTTTCTAAGCAATGCACTCGAGACACATGAACTTATTTCCAATCGTTTATGCTTTTGAGAGAAAAAAATACCTATCTCAATGTAAGAGCTTCAAGCAAATCATGTTACTAACAGATTGCTCATATTGATTACTACCGTTTGCTGCACTTATGTCACTATATGACATTATGTAGTAACCATCCCCCGTTTCACATTTACAGTCCGATTCACACCCTGAAGGTAAATGTTAAGAGTGAGTTCAGTATGCATTCCATACATGGTTTTCACGACAGGGTCTTTTGAGAAAGTCCCATATTTGTCCACTATTTCTGTTGTTAGGTGATGCAAACGATGAATTTCATCGGTGGCCACTACATTTTTGGTGGACTTCATAGTTAGGTCATTGAACTTTGATTTCAATAACATGATGCACTAAGCTTTTATTTCTTTGCGATTGATGTTTTTCTATTGGAATCTGGCCAAATTTCTCAATAAGATGCTAACGTAGCAGACGCGACGCGTGGCCAATTTATGTGGATGCCACGTCGCTGTCACGGGGCCACAATGTTGACATTGTGCCAAATAGAGATTATTGTGAGTATAAGATTGGTCTGGTAATTTGTGGTGACATTGCATGTAGGATAATCGAGAAAAATAGTTAGTAAAAAAACACAAAATAGAGATTAAAAAAACTAATTACACATTGTATGGTACTATGCATGTTTTTTGTTCATAGTCCGTTTGGATGATCTAAGCAGTTTGAGAAGCATCCTGGCCTTCGTCTTGGTCGTATCAGCACACTGGCTCTGCAGAAGCAGCAGCAACTGAGTCAGAGCTCCTGCTTTCAGCGCAGCTTCTCTTGCCTCTGATGAATCGTAGCACAAGAGGATGAGCGAATTCACTGCGCTATCGCTTCCTTCAAGATCCGATATTCTGAACAACGTCTTGACCAGAGCACTCGTTATGCCCTGCGGTTCATCAAGAATTGCCTCTTTCGCCTTCTCGATTCCTAGAAGATGCTCGAGCAATCGCATCCCCAACGGCGCCGCTGATGCTCTCTCTTGCGTCTTGGCATGTAGGATGTATGCGAGGAGTCCGTTGATTAGGCCTTCTCGCAGCAAGATTTCTCGGATTGATTCCACAGAGCATAGAGACGATATGGCCTTAATTGCCGCCTCAGAGACCTCAGGCTTTTGGTGGAGGAGGAGGATCATCCCACGTATGAGTCGGAATCTGTGGCCAAGCATAGTGAAGAGCTCTTTGGTCTGGAAAGACGATGACATTGTCTCGACAAGTCGGCACAAACTGATCTTGGTGGTGACTGTTCCGTGCTCGAATAGTGCTAGAAATGATGACAATTTCGACTGTTCTTTGAGCATATTGAGACACTGAAGCTCACCTAGGTCCAACAGTTTTAATATGCAAGATAGAGCTTGGTCCACAAAATGCACGTGATCAGGACTTGGAGCGGAAGGCGCTCTTGATTCCGCGTACCCGAAAATTAGTTCCAACAGCATCGGCAAGAATCCCAACCGGAGAAAAGCAGCACATTTCAAGGGAGATTCTGCGGACAAAACCTGGATTCTGCGAAGTGTATGAACCTTGTCAGCCAAGGTGGACTCAGGGGACTCAAGGCTGTGTCTCAAGGCGATGAGGCCACGGTCAGGATCGATCATCCCACCGGCTTCGCAACTCAATTGGAGCCACTGCTCAATCAAATGCCGGAGAGTGTGGTTGGGACGACGGACGGGTCGTGGAGCCTCTGCATTGTGACAGGGCAGGTGAGGTTACCGGCAGCGAGCCACTTCTCTATGCTTGACCGGTCATATGTCTGCCCTGTGCACAGAGTGACCGGGTCAGTGAACAAGTCTAGGCTAATTGGGCATCTGAACAAATGGGGAACAGCCATTTCTGGGTCTTTCATGAGGAATTTGGATGAGCCCAAATTCTTCAATCTTTCAGATAAAGCAACAAAGGAACCCACAGAGATGGGGGGGAAAGACCAGAATGAGCAATCAATGTGTGAAGAAGCAGATCATAGTGACAATCCAGAAACAAGGAAGAAATGAGAAGGGCTGCTTGGCTTGAAGGCAGTCAGATGAAATGAAAACAGCAAGAAACAAGCACTTTATGAGGAAGTCGAGGACAGGATACAATACACCCAGAAAAGATTACAGCTATACAGAATTATTGTGGGAAATTCTCTCTCTCTCGCTCTCTCTTTCTCTCTCTCTCTCTCACCCACACACACACATATATGTAGATATATTTGTTTTGCATAAGGGAATATTTATGAATACAGTTCGGTCAAACTGACCCACCTAGAAAGAGTTAATGGGGCGTTGTCTTTGAAGTTTGAATCTGCCCCACATGAGTTGAAAATGATAGGGCATGATGTTGTTTTTTAAAGGAGAGGTGCTGGCTTCATTAGTGTGATGAGAGGTGCAAAAGCAATCATCCTATATGAATCACCTTGTGAAAAAGGGAAAAAATAAAATTGTAATATTTTTTTATTTTATTTGGTAAGGAATAAAATTGTAATATTGATCTTGGAGCAACGTCTTAAATAGAACCAATCACAATAAACGAACAAAGAGAGATTTTTCATTTTTGGGTGCAATTCACAAATTCTTCATATATGATTGGCTTGGTATGATAGAACGAGTCTAGATAATAATGAAACATAAACTGGACATCACTGATTCATTAAGCCATGATTGTTTTTGCATAGAAAGGAAATGATAAATAATGCATCGTTCTCACTTGGACGGATATGATCAAAAGTGCCCAACAGCAGATAATATTTCTTTTTCAATAACAACTCGCATTTTTGTTAATTGTTAAAATATTAGTCTTTACTTAGATTTTTTTCAAGAGATACAAATAATATTTTTTTAACACAATATTTTTCAAATTACTGATTTTTCGTCAAATGAAAGCATCGAATAATTGAAATTTGACAATTATTTAGTCATTTGCTTTTTGGGAATTGGAAGAAAATGCTTTGAAATTTGGAATCTTTGAAAAAAATATTATGCTTCGGATTTCTGGAAACTAGGGAAAATTTCACAAAAGATAATGTGCTGACTTTGGCAAAGAATTTTCAGCTTTTTCAATACATCTTTTTGATGCAAGAATCTTTATATTGGATTGATATAAATGCCCAAAAAGAAATAGTGGTATATACATGTGCATGCATCTAGAGAAGAGAAAAAAGAATAAACCAAGAATAGAATTCCATCAAGTGGCTCTACGCAATCACTCTTTTGAATGCTCACACCTAAATTCAGTATTGCTTCTTGTAAATTTATGATCAAATTTCACTTTGCATCTAGTTTCAATTAAGGACATGACTTAATTAAGAATGTCTAGTCCCTAAAGAATAACTGAGAATAGATTATTCCATATTTCAAAGTAAATAAAAGTGATTCATTAATCTCTTAATTGATAATTTTGCACAAAGAGAAAGAAGAATTTATAAAACATTGATTCCAGCTACTAATCATTGATCTAATTGGTTTTGAGGAGCTTAGTGTTTGATTCAATTCACAAATTGAACTGTCAACAAGATCTAATTTGAGACCCAACTTGACTATGTATGTATTTTGTACTATTCCAAAATTGTACCAGTGACTCAAAAATACCTTCCACCATAGATCCGTTCATAAGGGGTTATTTAAAAGCCTTCGTGGCGTTGCTCATGCACACTACCATGTTAGAGTCTTAATGGCTTCACTAGTTCAAGTTTAGGTTATTGAAAATCTTTAAGGTGTTAATGTCTTATAGGGATAAGTTGGGATTTTTGGTATTTTTATTACCCGATGATAATGATGGTACTATTCATTATTATAATGAAATATCCCCATTTAGATATATTGGATCTTAGTTGTTTTATTAATTAAAAGCCAAAAAAATCCTAAATTAGTGACCTTGATATATTTCCACGCTTAGTATTAGACGAAAAGATAAGTCTAAGCGCAAAAGGGAATGATAGAGTATTTAAATATTGAATCCAGCCTAAAATCTCTCGCTATAAATGTTCTTCTTGGTAAAAGGATATTGGCAATAGGAATACCCTTGGTAAGTTCAACTGTCTAGTACAATATTGCAAAGAATAAACTTTGAATTTAGGATAAAATTTACCTTTTAATCGAAATCCTTAGAGGGAGATCAACGGAAGTGAGTACGCTAAGCCAACCTAAAGTTTTTTTTTTTTTTTTTTTTTGGCTCCTTTTGATGTCTAAATTGGGAAAAAGGGCACCAAAATCAAGAGAAAGAAGGGGATAGAAGCGGAATTGTTGAGTAGGGTGAAGATAGAAAATTTTGAGGAAATACTTGAAAGCGGAAATTTTTTCAGGATTGGGCATAAGAGGATAACTTAGCCAAAGACACCCAGCAATATCGGGAAAGTGGCGTCGAATTTCAACTTCCTAGACTCAATTAGAGACCGGCCAAGCAAAAAAAAAAAAAAAGACTCAATTACAGCACATATCTCATCAGCCAAAAAAAAAAATGAAAAGTATAGAGGTGGCTGGGCTTGAAAAACCCAAAAGGGGCCAAAGAAGACACTAGACCTCTTCTCATGCATCGACAGGTGTGCACTCGTCATTCCTTTGTACGGAGCAACAAGAACAAGTCGACCTAATGGGATCATTGTACCCACGACCAAATAATATGCTACATCGATGAAATCCTCGAAAAAACTTTGATAGATAGGTGACAAAAGAGGCACCAAGAGAGCCAATACATAAAAAAGTGTAGAGTGTCCATCATGAGTGACCTCTCCGGAATCTCGATAGAATGTGGTTATAAACTTGGTGTAAGAGAATTCTCCAACTGTCATAAACTTAAACTATTGGCACTTAGAAAAATCATATAGGTCATTAATACTCCATAGAAACGAAGATCGATGACACTAGCTAAATTGAGAAGAATGATCAATATTGGTCATAAGTGATAAGTTATGTGACAATTACTGGCAGCTACATAATGTAGTTTCAACTATGATAAAACTGACTATGAACGATGATTATCGATGATCATGAATTACAGTTGTTAATGCACGATGGCAAATGGTCAATGAATTTCTCACTTCAATGACAAAACCAATATATTGCTAGTTATTAAATTTGGCTTAGTGGTGGACACTAGGAAAAGAACAAAGGGGATAGTGAAAATGTCGATTAACATCATGGATATCAAGCTATGGTGGCACGACCATGTTGCACTTCAGGGTTGTAACCGCTTATGGAGAGGATTAACATGCAACTAGAAAGCCAAGAATTGCAAAGACGCAGTTGTAACTACATTTGAAGTATCAACAACTCATACGTAATCAAGTTTAATAGGCTAAAGATGATGTATGATTATTAGCGGATAAAGACACTAAAAGTGCCATAAGTTTTGCATTGTACTCACTTAGGTAACATAACTCTTTTTTCAATCACTTGAGTAACATGATTTCTTATTTTAAAAAAATTATTTACTTGAGTGCTATAAGTTTCAATCGATTACTTAAATATCATAATTTTTAAAAAACGTTGACATAGGTATTGGAAATTCAACGTGGCCTAACACTTGTGATGAATTTTTTTAAAAATCATGCAACTAAAGTGATTGAATGAAAAGTTATATGTAACTCAAGTTATTGAAAAAATAAAAATCATTGCACTCATGTAAACATCGATATTCAAGTGATCGGAAAAAAAAAAAGTTATAATACTTGAGTGAACGTCATACGAAAATTATAGCATTTATGGTGTCATTTCCCTAATTATTAGAAAGGGATCCATCATCAAGAATAAATATTTCAATGTACTTTTATCAATTCATTAGACTCCATTTCTTTTATAAAAAATGAATAATTTGGAAAATTATTCACAAAAATAATCATCTATTTCACTTACCAAAATGAACAAATGAAATATATTTTCATTCTCCACAAAAATGCTAAATATAATATATTTTTAATAATGAAAAAATTTTCTATTAACTAATTATTTTAAATGATACAAGCAACCATTTTTAAGAAAATATTTTCAAAATTATTTATTTTTCGCGAAACAAACATAGCCTTAATATTAATGCCTTTTCAGTTTTCATCCTTTACAATCTTTCACCTTTAAATTCATTGTTCTTCTTCTTGGTTACACCGATTGAATTCCTATACAAAATCACCACTGAACCCATCTCGTGAAAAGTCAAAAATCAACTTTTTGGTGAAACACTTGGGTCAACAACACCCTTTTTTGGTGAACCACTTTTTATCACAGCTTGATTTGGGGAGTCGTCTCTTGATCTTCGAGCAATTGCGCAACTAAGGTTTGGTCATTATAATAAAAGTTTAAATCTGTTTGGTCACTAAAAAAAGATTAATACTACTAAAACCTCAAACTAGTATAAATGTGCCAAAGTTCATCCAAACTAAATTTTGTGTCATAAAAATTCCCAAACTGGTGCATCTATTTCCCATTTGTCCCAAACTATCTAACTAATATATCCATGCCACATTTACTAAATTGGAGTAAATATAGGATTTTTTTTTTTTTTTTTTGTTGGGGGGTTAAATGTGGCATGGGTACACTAGTTAAATCCTAAAAAAAAATTAACCAATTTAATCTTAAACATTTTATAATTACATCAATTTAGTCCATCCAGCCAATTTCGATTGTTGGCCGGCCGACAAACGTTGACATAGCAATTTTTGTTTTATAATTTTTTTGAATTTCTTTATTAATTTTATTCATTTTCTTTTTCCTTTCTTTTTCTCATTTTTTTCCTCCTTTGGCTTCTTTTTTCTGCAGCTCACCGATGAGCGTGGGAGGGTTGCCAGAGCGTTGCCAGTCACTGTGGAGAAAAGAAGCCAAAGAGGAAGAAGAGAAAGAAAAAAAGAAAAAAAAAAAGAAAAAGAAAAGGGAAAGGAAAAAATTAATAAAAAATTTGAAAAAAATTTATTTTTTTTTTCAAAATTGCCAAGTCAACATTGGCCAAACAGCCGGCCAAAATTAGTCTAATGGACTAAATTGGCACAATTACAATAGATTTAGCCCTACAAAATTTAAGACTAAATTGTAATAGATTTAGGATTTTTTGGTAATTCTCCCCACCAATTTGGGGTAAATATATCTTTTTTTTTTTTTACAAAAATTAATTTGAGATAAAGGTGGCATAAAATGCTAGTTTGGGAGGGTTTTGATGGTATTTACTCTTAAAAGAAAGTCCTGATCAGTATTATCCAGTAGGACTGTGTCTAAGTCAACAAAATTCGTAACCTCTAGTTTATGCTCTCTGTCCTCCTCTGTTTCTTCATGCTGATGGCATTCTATTAGAAATGGAATATCGAAATTGCGATTATTTTAACTTCTTTCCTGTGGGATTCTTTGGGGGTTGAAAGAAAAAGTATATGCCCCACCACTGGTGCAATTTCTATGGAAATAATCATCAATCCCATGTCTAGTCGGGTTGCCATGTTGGATGTTTTGCATGCCAAATCATGTGCTTGAGAGTAAAGTCTTAATTAGTAATCATGGTACGCTGTTAAATCAGGGAATAATGGCATTTCATCATCGCCGCAAGTAGTCAATTTTTTTCATTATTGAGTGGGTTAGGTCTCATCCTATACCATAAGTCATGTTATTTTACTATTTCTTTTCACTGACATGAACACACTATGAGATTCTCAAGATTTTGCAGCGAGGGAAAAAAAAGGAAAAGAGATGAAAAGATTCACAAAATTAAGCGCCCATTGTTTTTGCGGATTAAGGCAAGTTCGGCTAGTCATTTTGCCGTATTTTTTAATAAACGAAAATTGAATTCTAGTTATATGCTTTCTATATACAGTTGTTTACAGTTGTATATATACATACAAGGTCTTCAGGCTTCTTGTAAGGGTGACGCCCCATTGTTAATGCATTTGCTGTATGTACAGAGAAATTTCTTTAGTAAGTGTCACAAGTTTCAATTGGATATTGAAACAAGTAAAGCCCATGTTTTGAACAATTGACCGTTTTAAACATACGATTAGAGGTGGCAAAATGGGTTGTGGGTTAGATTTAGATCATTAAAATTGTATTATATGAGAATGGATCAAAATGGATTGAATGAGTTAGGTCTAACTCATTTTCGACTCATTTGAACCCGACTCAACCCATCAATTTGACAAGTCTATGTGTAATAGAGAATTACCACCTTTACTAAGATTTCTTTGTATAAATAGCATTGCTTGGATGCATTTCTTTGTTGACAATGGTTCATCACATAACCATTTAAAGAGTTGCATTTCTACATGGATGCATGTGACATCAAAGATTATCTTCTATATATTATGTTCGCATATATTATATTATATGTAAATAAAATTACATATTAAATTTAAAGTAAAACATCATTAGCATGTCCTAAGCCCGGTCATGAGCGTAGGTCTACCAAGCCTGACCTCTATGGACTCGAGCCCTAGCACTAGGGTTCCAAGCCCCGCCTCGTTGGGCTACTACCAAGGGCCTAGGAGCAAGTGTTAGGATTCATGTGCCTAAATATAAAGTTTTTGGTTTAAGTTCCCTTACCTAGTCATATTTTGGAAAATCATGTCTGATTTTTAAAGAGAAATCATTTTTCTAAATCTAAATATAGATTTTCCTTTGACTCATTTTCATAAACAATTCAAAAGCCATTAATTGAAAATATTTTCTTGAAAATATTTTATGCTAAACAAACGGAGACCAAGGATGCATTTGTTTTGCAAAAAATGAATGATTTAAAAAATATTATCTTAAATATGATCGCATGAATTACCTATAAACATAAATGAATAAAAATATTTTTATTATACATGAAACTTTTTAGACATAAATTATTGTAGATAATGAAAACATTTTTAATGACATAATTATTTCAAGAGATATAAACGATTTATATATATAAAATATATATTTTCCAAATTATTTATTTTTTGCGGAATAAATGGAGTCTAAGTAATAGAGATTAATTTTGGCAAATCATCTTTATCTCTCATGAATAAATATTTATTGATGCAGTTCAGTCAAACTGACCCACCTAGAAAAAGTTAATGGGGGGCATGGTCATTCAAGTTTGAATCTGCCCACATAAGTTGAAAACGGTAGGTATGTTGTTTTTGAAAGGAAAGGTGCTGGTTTCATGAGCATGATGAGAGGTGCAAAAGCAATCACAATAAAGAACCACCTTGTGATTTGGGAATAAAAATAAAATTATAATTTCATTTTTTAGAAACGTTAGTAGAACCAATCACAACACATATATGAAGTGAGAACTATCAAATCCTTCATGCATAGTTGACTTGGTATAATGGAATGAGTCTCAATAATTGTGAACTATGAGATGGATACCACTCGTTATCAAGCCATGATTGCTCACATTCAGAAAGAAAATGATAATTACACACGGGTCTCACTTAGGTGGATATAATAAAGAATACACAACATAGTAGATATCCCAACGCATTCATATTTCATTTTTTTTTTTTTTATCGGGGCTGAATCAAACTAAGAATTGAAAATTCATTTCTACTGAAGGACCCTAGAATTTGTGATCACTCCATACCAAACTTAAAATTCTCTAAGGAAGAGATAGAATAGATTCTGACCAAACTTCATTCAGTTGAATTGTGAACTAAGATTTTCTAGATTATGTTTTAAGGAACATTTAGCAGTCAAGGAGGCGACTTTGTATATAGGTTAGAGATGATAATTCTAAGTTTGAAAAGGCTCCAAAACTACAAACATCTATTTCACAAAAGATTGATAATTTGAAAATAGTTTTTTCTAAAAAAGTTTTGCAAAAAATGATGGTTGGTATCGCTTCAAAAATTAGTCAATAAAAATATTTCAATTTATCAACAATAATTTACAATTGAACATCTTTGTTGACGATTTGTTAATTAATTTATTCAGCGATACAAACAAACAAGGAAAATGTTTAAGTTTAATCTTCCAAACAAAACCATTCCAATGTGAAGTAAGATTTTGGAATCTTGGGGAAAATAAATCATGCACCAGATTTTTAGAAACTACTATTTTCAGCATTTTCAATTCATCTTTTTGACGGAGGAATCTTCAAATTTGGATTGAAAATGATGGACAAAAAAGATAGTGATGTATACATAAGCATGCAGCTAGAGAGGACCAAAAAGGAGGAGTTTGCTCGAACCAAAGAATAAATCCATGCTCTACGCAATCACTCTTTAGAATTCCCACGCCTAAAAATTTGGTTATCCCTCTTGTCAATTATCTTCATTGATTATAGATTGATCTCGATTGATTACCATAGAAAATGGCCAAGAGAATTGGACAAGAAAAAATATGAAATAGAGTGTACTATATGGCCACAAGATCAGTATCCCATTTCTAATAGAATGCCCTAAGAAGCAAAAAGCAAAGGAGGACTGATGGCCTGAATCTGATATAAAACGATGATGATCATCTTCCTTGATTGATCCTCATTAATTATAATTGATATTGTAATATCCAGTTAGTTTATATAGTTATGCTGCAAACCCTGTAAACATGCTCGTGGGGTCTTCATCGTCATGTCAAAATATACACAAATTTCAGAATTTCGCCTTGTTGCATATCATTTCTCAACACCAGTGAGTCAAGCCATGGCGCCTCCTCCTCCTCCGCATCCACACTACCCGTATTGGTATCCGCCGTATCCATATGCGGCACCTTCGTATCCGTATCCACCGCCAAAGGCGCTCGTGTGCTCTAAAGCGGCTCGGCCTCCGCCTCTGCCGCCAAATTGGCATTGGCGTGGGTGGGTATTCAGAAGAGTGACTGCGTAGAACATAGATTCTATTTTTGGTATAGAATATGTATGTATGTATGTATGTATGTATGCATGCATGCATGCATGCATGCATGCATGGTATGTATGTAGGTATGTATTTATGTGCATTAATATCAATCCCAATTTGAAGATTCCTGAGTCAGGTAGATGAATTGAAAAAGCTGATTTGAAGATTACTGTGTCAAATAGATGAATTGAAAAAGGCTGAAAGTAGTTGGCCAAAAGTCACCACATTTTCTTTTGCGAAATTCCCCTAATTTCTAGAAGCCCGGTGCATAATTTTTTATCAAAAGATTCTCTCAATTCTTATTGAGATGCCTTTATTTAGTGGAAAACGAATAGATTGAAACTAAATTTATTTTTAAAAAATAAAAATAAAAATAAAAATAAATTATTTTATTTAAAAATAAAATGGGGCAAGGGAGGCGGCTGAGGGCGCCACCTCCCCACCGTTACCGGGAAGGGCCGGTGACGGAGAGGAGGGTTGGCCGGAATCATCGGGCCCTAGCCAGGGACCGATGACCCTAGCCAACCAATGGCGAGGGCCCACGAGCCCTCACCCAAATCCGGCAAGAGTCAATGGCCCTCGCCCAAATTCGGCAAGGGTTGGTGGCCCTCACCCGGCCCGAGCCAAGGGCCGCCGCCTGTTGGGGAGTCGCCTCGGCGAGCTGCAGCCCTTGGCCCGATCGGGCGAAGGCTCGTAGGCCCTCATTGCCGATCGGCTGGGGTTGCGGACCCTTGGCTAAGGCCTAGCGATCCCGGCCGACCCTACACCCTCTGTTGTCAACCCTTCCTGATGGCAGTGGGGAGGCAGCGACAATGAGGACTCAACCCTTAGTCACCTCTCTTCCCCTTTTATAAAAAATAAATAAATATTCTTATTCTTATTTTTAAATGGTTTAAATGAATTTAATTTTAAATTAATTTTTTACCACGTCAACACTAAAACGATGTCGTTTTCGCATTGGCTAGCCACGCCATTGTGCAAAATGATGCCGTTTTGCACTTATTTCACCGAAAAATCGCAACGTCAGTATTTTGGCCGGATTAATACTTAAGTGATTCATTTTGCTCCGATTTTGGCACTTAAGTGTCGTTTTCCTAATTTTTATACTTAAGTGTCATTTTGTGTCAAGTTTTGGCACTTGGGTATACTTTTTCTCTTTTCAATTTATGTGGACAGATTCGAATTTCAATGACAATGCCCGCATTAACTTTTTCTAGGCCGGTCAGTCCTCATGTAGTGCTTCTTTCTTGGTGCTTTCATTTCATCTTGACTTCCCTCCAAAGCACGATCCCCCTTTTTGATTCATTCCTAGTTTCTGGATTGTCTCCATGATCTGCTTCTTCACACATTTAACTGCTCATTTCTGGTCTTTTCTCCCCCAATCTGTTTGGCTTCTTTGAGAAACTCACTTTCGTAATTCCCCCTCCCCCGGAAAAAAAAAAAAAAAAAAAAAAAAAAAAAAGCAATGTGAAAACTCATTTTTGGATCATGATTCGGCCGAGGCATGGTTTCAAATGTCCTATATTATAGAAACAATCTGTACGATCTTTCCCACCGTATAATAAATTCAATTAAATAAGATCATAGTTACTCAAAATCATAAAGATTACTATCTGATCATTAAAAAAAAAATCACAAGGATAAAGAGCAAATCTCATCGCATTAATAGGTTTTCACCTGTCCTTCGTTCCAATGGAAAAATAAGTTAGTGCAAACAGAGTCAAAACTTGTAAAATTGTAACATCTAAGGAAGTTTATATTTTTCTTCTCATCTCTTTACCTTGCTTAGTTTATAAAAAAAATTTGACCGAAGTCATAGAGTCGGACCCCCTAGTGAAATCTTCAAAAATAAAAATAAAAAATAAAAAATAAAAAGTTTACATTGACAGCATAAAAAAATTAGTAGCCAAAGTGGGTTGGCTCAGCCAGTGAGATTCGAACTCTCTCTACTCCATGTTCAGGTTCAATTCCCACTGCCGACATTCCTATTTGGTGGGCAATCTGTAAATCCACTATAAGATCTTCTAGGCCTTCGGTATGCCCTGCTCTTAGTACAAGGTAACCTCCTCTTGTCCTAAAATTTTTCATATATATATAACCAATTTTATAGAATCTTTCTATCTCCTCGTGCGCAAAATTATCCCTTGAAAGATTAGTTCACCAATGTTTGTTCTTAACGTCGTGAATATACTCTTTTTATTTGATTGCCTAAATAAAGCATGAAATAATTCTTTAGGAGGCTGTGAACAAAACTTAGTATCAAAGCCTTATCCATTAGCAAGCCAATCATTTCCAAAAGTTAAGTCGCTAGACCATTCCATTTCTCTCAGGATTGCGCATTATCTTCCTAAACTGATCCTGATCTAATTGATTCTATCTGATATTGTACTATTTCATTAGTCTAAATAGTTATCCAGCAGAGCTTATGAATGGGCTCGTGGACTCTTCATTATTAACCATATTGAAATACACACATTTGAAATTCCTCTCTTCCGCATATTATTCCTTAGCACCAGAAATTAAAGCTATGGGGTCGTCCTATTCATATCTGGAGTATCCATATCCGGAGCCTCCTTATCCGTATCCACCACCAAAATGTTGTTTGTATTCTAAAGCGGATCCGCCACTGGCACCGTATTGGCACTCGGTTCCATCTTCGAAGGTGGCGTGCGCTCTGTACGTATGCTGCAATCAAGGATCATCGCGAGTTACTCGACTGGAAGACGTCCAGGTTGTGGTCCGTCGCGCCCGTATCGAGCCTGAACCCGAAAGCCGAAGCATCCGTTATATCCGCTATGATATGTAGATGCCATAGCAAAGAAGGTCAGGCTCGAGTTGAGTGAAATGACCCAAACCCTAGCCATATAGATGGATTCCTCTATTTATTCTATGGGTCCTTCAAGTTTATAGCTGACTGGCAGTAAATAATTGTTTATCGTCATTGGGAATATACTGGGTTTTCATTACTTTGGTTCTTCTGTAAATTCAACGATACAGTTCAAATGCTAGCTAACCCCACATTGTACATCTTTCATCTAAAGAAAGATGACAAGAAATATGGGATTTGCACTCGATTGTGCACTCGGATATACAATAGGTGCCCAAGAAAACTATCTAAATTAACCAAATGTTACAATATCAATCACAATCAATCAAGATTAAGTAAGATAGATAATGCGCAATCCCAAGGAAATATTATTTCTAGCATTACACATATAGAAATCCGATGCAAAGTGAAATTTGGTCATAAATTGACAAGAGGCATAGCCAGAATTTTAGGTGCGGGCATTCTATAGAGTGATTGCGTAGAGCATGGATCCTTCTTTTGGTCCTCTCTTAGATGCATGCCCGTGTTTGTACACCATAACACTGCCTTTTTTGTGCATTAATTCCTATCCCAATTTGGAGATTCCTGCATCGAAAAGATGAATTGAAAAAAGGTGAAAGTGGGCCAAATGTCAGCACTAGATGAGGAAGTCAGGGACACGAGACGATTCACCAGAAAAAGATTGCAACTATGTGATTTAGAATACTGACAAAACAAAAAAAGTGATTCAGAGTAATTTTGTAGAAGAGCATATAGAATAATTATGGAAAAAGTGATTCAGAGTAATTTTGAATAAGAGCATATAGAATAATTATGGAAAAAGTTATTCAGAATAATATTGTAAAAGAGCATATAGAATAATTGTGGAAAATGCTGGCTCTCTTGCTCGCATAAAGGAATATTGTGAATGCATTTCAGTCAAATTGACCCACCTAGAAAAAGTTAAGGGAAAATCTTAAATAGGGATCTAAAGTATCATTCTTTTCTCAAAAAATGACTTGATGTGGAGTTTGTCTTAAATAAGGACCCAAAGTAGTCATTTAATCTCAAATGAGGACCTGATTCGTCGACTTGCGTATAGATATATCTTCGATTCACATTCTGATGGGTTGGTTAGGGATATTTTCATCCAAAAAATGTTCTTTTTTCTTTTTCCTTTTCCCCTATTCATTTTCTTCTTGATCCCATCCATGGTTCTCCAGGGGGTGGGGGGTGGGTGATTGGGGGAGGGGTGTGGGTGATTGCGCTTTGTTAGGGGATTTCAATCTCTTGGCTGTCTCATCATCTTCTTTGTCAATATTGAAAATAGGCATTGCCCAAATCAAGAACACTGGAATTGGGGAATGGCCGGTGATCGGCCTTGTTTAGGGCCAATGAGGGCTCAAAGTGTGATGTCTTGAAATTTGAGCCCTTTTAGGGATGAATAAACATGAATTTCGTCAATGCATTATTGGTCGATCTCACTCGGAATTGATCACTCACAAGATACTGACCTTGAGAGGAAAGGCTAATGAGGACATAACTCATGCAACTAAAGAACTTGACCTGGGAAAACGACTTAACCGTAAGACTTGCGTGAAGACGATCCTATAGATAGGTAGGCCGATTTTAGGGACAACTTTAAGTCAATGGCACGACGGGTGATTCCGTTTACTATTAACAAACTCATGAACGACCCTATGTTGATTCTCGGTAATCGTGTACTTTGAAATAATAATCTATCATCTGCAATTTCATGTAGTCAATGATGTCCATATGTTGAGATGTCTTAAATGTGGTTTGACACGAATCAGTTACGCATGAATTCTCGAAGCCGTCTATCAGTTTAAGTTGTACCAAAATGGCATTAGGCGAAATTGACATGGCATGAGAATTCAAGATTGGACTTTGAATTTTTGGGAACATCCGGGAAGGACCTTTGGATGATGCTACTTCGACAGCCGACAGTGCCAATTGAGCCGAGTAAATGGAAAAAGGACTTACAAAGTGAGGAATCGAGCCTATGAGGACATGGGCCGGGCAAGGCTAGTGTAGGCCTTAGGCCCAAGGTGGGACTGCCACCATGATGGGCCCAAAGTAAGCAAATGAGCCCATTGGACCCAACCAACCATTTTACATTCCAAGTCCATTGTCTAACCTTGAGCCATTTTAAGCCCAACCAATTCCCGAGCCCGTTCCTATTAATTTCCAAGCCCATTTCGTAAGCCCGCCCTTCATTTTCAGCCCAATGCCCAATGGAAGATTAGGAATTGTGCAAGGTGGAAATGACCATTTTACCCCTAGTTGTTGTGAGGAAAGTCAAAAAGAAGAGAGAGAAGATGATGTCACTTGCATAGGGACTTGAAGCATGCATTGAAGGCCCTTAATGAGGCTTGACATCCAGCCCTCACATCACTCTCTCTCCCCTCCTTTAGCTCCCCCATGATCGAACCTCTCTCTCCCCTTGTTTCTCTTCCTTCCTTCTTCTTATCATGATGACATTTCTCCAAAAACCTAAGTTGTTTGTTGCCTTCCCGTGAGAATCACCACCGTGCTCAGGACATCCAAACCGTACGGATGGTGGTGGCTGCTCATGGTCGGTCGAGCCGCCGGTGACCACGGCCAGCCGGCTATAAAAAGCCGCTAATTGGATTGCCTAGTAACTTGCCCGCCTGCACCGTTTCATCATTTCAGTTGTTTTCCTCCCATTCTGACCCAGCCTATGCCTAGCCCAGCCACCAGCAAGTCCCCCTTGACCCCTAGGTGCTACCGATCATCGACCAACCACTCACCGGAGCTCTAACCAACCCACCTAGCTCATTTTCTCCTCCGGCAGCTAATTTTTCAATGTTTTAGTAAGAGGCAGATGTTGTTGCTGCTATTTCAGCCTTAGGATAGCTATGGATCTCTATGGTTGAGTACCTAGTGCATCACCTTCGTCGCCACCACCGCATACGTGTCTCCGGCCCACTTAACAAGTGAGTTTACCCCCATAATCCTTCTTTTAATGCCTAAACTTGCTTAGAGTTGGTTTAGTTATAGCTAATTCTAGTTTAGGAGGTTTAATTAAGTTCTATTAGCCCTAAGATAGGTGGTTAGATAGGTGGTTAAGATTAGTTTAGGCTAATCTTGCTTTTTGTTAATTAATTATGGTTTGTGTTTAATTAAGCATGTTTTACCTTAATTAATTGGTTGTTTGTTTTAATTAATGATTTGCTTAATTTCTAAATTTAATTTATTAATTATTGAATTTGGGAATTATACTGTTCATATTGTATTGTTCACCTATTCACGTGCACTATTCACGCGGTACTGTTTACACACACACACTGTTCATGTGCATTGTTTATCCGTGAGTGAAAAATTATCTTATTTCATGTACTTTGGTCCTATGATGTGAATGTGATGTGTCATTGCATGGACATCCGCATAAATCGTATGGTTTTCACAAAAAGGGAAAAATGATTTATCCAATGGACACCGAAATGGACCACTTTTATAAGAAAGTGATTTTAGGTTGTATATGTAAGCATGTGTGCATTGGCTAGTGCTCAAAGATAAAAAGTAGTGGTATGCTTGCATGATCACTAAATTGAACCCACCACCCCGATAGAAGTTCAAAGGGTGATAGTTGTTTTACCCGCCGCCCGACAGGAGTTCAGGGGGTGATAGTCCGATTTATTGGAGACACCAACAGTGGTTCGGTTGTAGCCTTGAGGGGCAGTAATAATCGGAACACATGTGAATGCAAGAGTGTATGAGAAATATGGCATAATTGGTTTCGATTATTCATGAGTTGATCACATTGTTTATGGCATGCACATATGAATCGATAACGTACAGGGTGGGCAATGGCCATGTGAGATCGCTTGTGACACAACTCGTATGTGATTGATGCATTACATCATCTAACGGCCATGTGAATTGCATATATTGTGCTAAGATATAACGTGCAGGGTATGACATACCGAGTAAGGTTGCATGTGAACTAACTATTTGATTATTGGTTGGTCCCAACTATTGTTATTTATTGGTTGTTGGTCGTCGGTTTGTTTGTGGGGTGGTTTTGAGAAATACCCCGACTTGAGTTGGTGTACTAACCGGAGCTTAAGGGGAGGACTCGCTGAAATTTTATCTCATTGGTTATTGTATAACCACTTTCAGGCCCTTAGAATGGTGCACCCGCTGGTGCGATTTATGATCACAAAGGACTAGGAGACCATCGTGACGCGCCACCGATTCTCAGGTCGGGCGCATCTTTACGAGAAGTATCTCTCCACCATTTGGGTGGATGAGGGACTAGGGTAATGGATACCCCATCGGTTCCTGGCATGGTCATTTGGGAGGAAGATATGTTGATCGGTCCTCTATAAGGTTTTGACGGGCTGCTTGATAAGGGCCCTGAGGATGCCGACTGGGATCCCATGAAGTTATACCCTCCTAACGATGTGGTGGAGAATCCTGCCTCCTCTTCACCAAAGATCGACCCGAACGCCTCTGATTACGACTTGAGCTTGATTACAACTGATTACTACAATAGACCCCATTTCAGGCATCGGGATTAGGGCACGCACACTTGGGTCTTTGATGGACCTAGGCACAAGCATCGAGGTACCTAGCCAAGCCTCGATGGACTTGAGTGTGAGCGCCTTGTTTTGTAAATAATTAAAAACGGAAAGAAGTTTTGGGCCAATTGGAATTAAGGAAAAAGATTGATATAGAAATTTTGATTTAATTTCCTTAATTGAACCTGCACGTAAGGGCACCAACAACCCAAGCCTAAGTGCTGGGACCTAGGCACAGCCTTTGTGGACCTAGTTTCAAGTATCGAGGACCAAAGCTCAAGCTTTGGGGCACCAAGCATGGCCTTAATGGACCTAGGCTTAGGTGTTAGGGATCTGACCTTGGGTATAGGGATCCCGTGCTTGGCCTTTGTAGACCCGGGCCTAGGTGTCGGGGCATCGAGCATGGACACAACCACCAAAGCTTTAGGCTTGACCTTGATGAACTCGAGTGGGCATCGAAGGGTTATATATGGGCACTAAGGTCCTAGGCTCAACCTCAATGGACCTAGGCACGAGTGCCAAGGACCCAAGCAATGGGACTAAGGTTGTAGGCTCAGCCTCGATGGATTCATGCCTAGGCACCCAAGACCTATTGAGGACATAGGAACTAGCGTTGGGATTTCCTTGCAAAGCATAGAGTTTATGATTCAAGCGCCGATATATAATCATATTTTAGAAAATATTTTCTAATTTTTTTTAAGATGAGATCATTTTTTGTTGACTCGGAAAACATTTTGCAGTTGACTCATTATCTAAACCGAATGAAATGCCACAATTTAAGTAAGTTTTTTGTTGACTAGCCAATCACAACCTTTGCCAAGGTTGCAAGCCCAACCTCGATGGAGTTGTGCCTAGGCACCATAGGCTTGTCAAGACATAGGAACTAGGATTAGGGTTTATGTGCCAAAGCATAGAATTTCGGGTCCAAACTTTAATACCTAATCATATTTAGGAAAATGATTTTCGATTTTTTAAAGATGAAATCATTTTATTGAATTTAAGTATAGGTTTTCCAGTTGATTAGGAAATCATTTTTCGTTGACTCATATTCCCTAGTAAATTAAACGCTGGAATTTAAGTATAAGTTTTTCTCAACTAGGCGATCATGACCTTGGCTACTAAAGTTATGGGTCCAACTGTGATGGACTTGTGTCTAGACACCAAAAACATGTCGAAGACCTAGGAACAAGCGTTGGAGGTGCAAAAGCATAGAGTTTTGGATTTAAGCGCCAACATTTAGCCATATTTCAGAAAATAATTTTCAAATTTTTAAAGATGAAATCATTTTCTGGAATTTTAGTATAGGTTTTCCACTGATTGAAAAAAAAAAATTCGGTCGACTTATTTTTTTTTAAGGTCAAAAATTGAGAACAATATCTTTTTTTTTATTTCATAAAAATGAATGATTTGATAAAATATCTTTTTCAAAAGTGATAATCTATACCGTTTATAACTTTAATTATCGATTTTGTAGGTATTATCAATTATCTTTACATCATCACGAAGGATTTAAATCTATCTCGTTCATTTATTTTTTTAAAAATAATACAAACGTTTATTTTTATTCGAAGTTCTTTTTCGAAACATTCAATGTCCACCGGATCAGATGAAGACATTTCGACGAGGCAACGGTCCGCCGTGTCCTACCCCCGGGGCCCGGACCGTTCACGAGAACCACGACGTTTCGATTCCGGAGCCCAGCTTCCGAGGATCGGGCGGGACACGTAGGTTGTAAAAAGGAACAGCGCAATGGCAACCGCGGCCGTGTCAGTGACCTGTCTGAGAGCAGTGGTTGCCTCCTCCTCCTCCTCCTGCTCGTACTCCTACTGCTACTTCTACTCCCGCCGCCACCTGCCCACCACCTCTCGAACACCCAAATTCGCCAAACCCCATTTCGTCTCCCTCCCCTCCTTCGTCGCCTCTCGGCCTCTCGTTGTTGCCGCCGCCGCCATGTCGTACGATAAGGAGTTCGCCGCCGCCAAGAAGGCCGCCTCCCTCGCCGCGCGTCTCTGCCAGGTCCCGTCTCTCTTTCTCTCTCTCTTGGGTCGCATTTCGTTTTTTTTTTTTTTCCAATTTGCCAGGGTTGAGTTGCGTTGTTGGATGTTTGTGGGCGCGGCTGGTTTTGAGGTTTGACTCGATTTGTGATCGTGGGATTGAATTGATGCCCGCCTGCTCATTTGGGTGATTTTTCGTGATGTCGGGTCGAATTGCTAATGCTTATGCTCTGCTTCGATCGAATGAATTTGGGAAATTGGGATGAACCTTGGTTCTTATACCCGGCTTTTCTGCTGATGAACAAACCAACTTTATTGGTGTGATTTTGAAAGTTGTGGCAGCCGCGTAATCAATTGAAATTTGTGACATTCAAATGAACGTTTTTTAGGAGATATGGCACTCGAACAGTTAGAAAAAAAAAGTTGTGGCGCTCAAGCGAACGTCTGCCACTTTTGCTGTGCTTATCTCTTTTTTTCCCTTAGTGAGGGATGATGTTCTCTTTACACAGGTATTTACTCACTGTTCTACCTATTGCAGAAAGTGCAAAAAGAACTATTGCAATCGGATGTTCAATCGAAGTCAGACAGAAGTCCGGTCACGGTGGCAGATTATGGTGGGTCCTCAATGCGATATTTTGTTTTCTCCTTGGTTATCTTGATCAACGGTATGTTGTATAGGTATATAGCTTCTGAAGGCAATAATACAGACGATAACAGATGCCAATGTGGAGATGGGCATTTCTGGAATGAGCATTAGAATCAGGTTGTTCAGTGGAATCACAAGCCCTCAGTAACTAACTTCCATTGTATACATAGAGAACTCCTGTGCTTGAAAGTACTTGACATTTAGTTAGACCAAGATTTTGGTAAAATTTGGAATTAGCGAAATCCTATGAGTTGCTGCTCATAACTGGATAATCAGCCAGTCCTCTGACCTGTTTCTAACACTGGGATAAGCTTTTTGCATCTGATTTGTCTTTCAAGAGCTCTTTAAGCCGGTATACCTATTGTAGTTGGATTTTCTTTTTTATTTAAATTGTCTAATAATTCTACCATTGGCTTGATGATCTTCAAATTTTCTACGAGAGAAATAATTCTAGATGCAAAATGTTCCATTACTCTAGTGAAGTCAGGAGAATGCAGGCAATTGTCATGCCGATGTTCTTATGTGTCCTTCTGATCAAGATGGCTTACAAAGTTCTCTTTTTGCACAGTTGCCTTAAGAATCTGTGCATTCCAGCCTTATTTCTCATTGCCTAATCTTCTTTGCTTTCTTGTTTATTTTTCACGCAATTTCTGGTTAGGAAAAAGATCATGTCCTTCAGAGCTATTGCTTTATTTGAATATTGAGTTGCTCAGCAAGTGAATCATAAACCAGTTGATAATGTGCTGAAATGCATCCTAGAGGTCGGAAGAATCTTTCCTTTTCCTATTTGAAAAACGGAAAAAAAACTATTTCTATGTTCTTCAGGATTAGACATTTTTGCAGATCAAACGCAGTAGAATAACCCTTGACACTTTTTAACTGAAGATATGCAGGAGTTCATTTTCCTCTGTGTAGGATTTAGAGTCACAAGGAGCTTAGCTGAATTAAATAGAACAGTTCTAGCTGTCATATAAAGGCCTTGTCCAGCACTTCTTAGAGGAAAATAAGATAGCTCATGCGGTCAATCTGACCTTGTTGAGTGCATTATATATACACCGTAGACATTGAATGAAAATGGAATGGTCTGACTCACGCATGAGAGCTTTTAGGCATGACTTGTGGAGGACCATGATAGATTCCTGATGGGCATGAACATGATTGGATTTAACCTAAGTGCTTGATCTTTTTGACTTACTAATTGTCCCACTCTGGTGAAAGAAGCAAGCTTCTGATTAACTGCAAAGTATGTTTGCCGATAATGTGTGACTGTGACATTTGGTTATCGAAGGGTCACACTATACCAGCTTGTGGAGAAGCTTTAACCTGTGCATCTTGGCTGTGCTTCTCATTTTCTCCTTTACCTTTTGTCTTATCTTCTCTTTATGGCACCAACCTTTTGTCTTATCTTATTTACCAGAAAATAGGCAAGTTAGTGCATGAGTATCTGTTTGCTTGTACATGTTATAGGTTGCTTGGGGTAATGCATCTGGTCATTTGGACAATCAGTCAATGCTTGTTCGACTGCTCAAATTTCTTTAGTTAATACACATGTAATCAATCCTTTAAGCATGTGCATACCTGAGTTCCCAAGTTGTATACTTATTTGAAGAAGGCACACCTAATAGGAGGATGCATAGACCTTTCTCGTCTATAACATCATATAATATAAGTATCCATCTGTTATCCATTTTTTGTTATGTCCGAAGACAGTAAATTGCTATCCTCCTTCAGTGTTTTGGCCATAATGGATCGATTGTTCTGTTGCTGGTTGACAGGTTCACAGGCTATAGTTAGTTTTGTGCTGGAAAGAGAGCTTTCCACTGAACCACTCTCTTTAGTGGCTGAGGAGGTTAGTATGTTAAAGCATAATGGCTAGTTCTGGTACCTCTATTTTCTGATAACATTAAAAATCATCTTCAAAATCTCTCACTCCTTTCAGGACTCAGGAGATCTTCGCAAGGATAGTGGAAAAGACACCCTCCAGCGCATAACAAAGCATGTCAATGAAACTATTGCAACTGATGGTTCATACAGTGCTTCTCCGCTATCGCCAGAAGATGTACTTAGGGCAATTGACACCGGGAAGTCAGAAGGTGGTTCTTTTGGTCGACACTGGGTCTTGGATCCTATAGATGGTACAAAAGGGTGAGAAACCTGTTTTGACAGCATGTGCTCGTCTTTTATTTACAACTGTCCTCTATTATTTCCTTCTCCAAAATCAGTGTCTGAGGATAATATAGGGCCTTCATGGAAAAACTCTTATGGCAATTTTTATTTATTATAAATGGAATACGCTCTGGCATAAGGTTATTCAAGCCTGACGGATGGTGTTCATCAAAATTTTGAATAGGGAAACTGCTATAAAATGGCATAGCCATTGGAATCCTGAATCCCGGACTCAGCGGAATACACAAATTTCTTTCTTTTTCTTTTGGATATAGGTTTGGCAGTTCTTGATAATTTTGGTAAGAAACGTTGGCACACGATGTATTATCTATAGAGCCAATCAGTACTTACATCAGTCTTTCTATTGTTTAAGATTTTCATATTCTTTTATTTAGAGTTTTCTCATTCATGAACCCTTCATTCTCCACAGCTGCTAGTAGCTGAGAAATTGAGAACTTCTCTTCGTTTCAATTACTAATTGCTAAATTAATATTTTCATCCTCCTTTCCTCAACAAGCAGTGGCAAATCAAACATGTATTAATTCTACTCTGTCTCTATCTGCTGCTGTTTCTACGTACCAAGGTTTTTATACTCAGTGTTCATTGGTGTGTGTGGAACAGATGTTTTCTGTATTAGTGAACAAGTGTTTTGACAGAATTTCTTCTACTAATTGGTGCAAAGTTTTGGTGTGAAGAATCTTTTGCCATACCGCAATATCTGGGTGATGAATGGGCATTTTAGGACTTTTGCGGACTGAACTCAGGCAACACTCATTGGATAAATAATTAATGGTTCTTGGCACTCCAGGAAGTCTCTTTAACAGATATGCAGGCCATTGCACAGTAACAACTACTCCTTATCATTTGTATTCTACAGTGTTGTGGATGCCTCATCATACAGTCAATTTACTTTCGTATTCTATTGTAACTGCTATGATGAAGTTATTACTACTGTTGCCAACTCATTAGGTATCAACTAGTTCAGAAGGATTTATGCAATGAGATTACCTGCAGGTTTTTAAGGGGAGATCATATGCAGTAGCATTAGCTTTACTAGATGATGGGAAAGTAGTATTGGGTGTCCTGGCTTGTCCAAATCTTCCGTTAGCCTCTATCGCTGGAAATGTGACATCGGAAAATGCTGTTGGCTGCCTTTTCTATGCGAAAGTTGGTTCAGGAACTTTCATGCAGTCATTAGATGGATCTTCACCCGTGAAGGTTGGTAAAATTTTCTTCTACAATTTATCATGCAGATACATATCAGTATCCTTGGTTGAATCTCAAAAAAAAAAAAAAAAAAAAAAGGAGGGGGGATTCACTGGGAAAAGTTGCCCAAGGCCCTGTTCTCAAGTGCTGCAGGCAGTGACCTTTTCTCATATAATTTCTCCCTTATCCTTTGGCATGTTCTGAGTCTAACTGCTATTAAACTTTGAGAGGAACATCACTTGTTCGATAAATGTTCCAGGTGCACGTCAGTGATATTGGAAATTCTGAAGATGCATCATTCTTTGAATCATATGAGAAAGCACACTCCATGCAGGATTTGACAAGCTCCATTGCAAGGGTAATATCTCTCTCTCTCTCTCTCTCTCTCTCTCTCAAGTGCAGCATAATAATCTTCAAAAGATCTCTGAGGAAAACTCTCTGTCGCAGAAACTTGGTGTCAAAGCCCTGCCAGTGAGGATAGATAGCCAGGCCAAATACGGGGCTCTTTCCAGAGGTGATGGAGCAATATACATGCGCTTCCCGCACAAAGGGTACCGTGAGAAAATTTGGGATCATGCTGCGGGGTGCATCGTTGTAACTGGTACAGGAATTTCTCTCTAGTGCTTTCACTTTTTAGGATGATTAGTCAGCTTTGAAATTGTCATAAGGCAGGAAGATGCATATGCACCATCTCTCTCTCTCTCTCTCTCTACATATATATATATACCTAATTTACGGAACTTACAAAACTCATGGGTTGGGTAGCCCTATTGTATGGATATTGGCTACTCTGTCAATCAACATACATACACCTTCCAACCCGATCACTTAATTTTGCTCAACTAGACATCTGATGCATCCTAACGCGATTTTTGCAGCAAGGCACTTTTTGCTTGCTCGCTGATGAAAGTACTAGAAAGCTTTTGTTTTGTCCCTTCAAGAATAAGAGGAGATTTATGTCTTAGTTCTTGCGTTGAATGAGACCATCTGTTATTAATCGCAGAGGCTGGAGGAGTGGCAACGGATGCAGCAGGGCAACCTCTGGATTTCTCCAAAGGGAGATACCTTGATTTGGACACCGGGATTATAGTTACCAATCAAAAGTTGATGCCATCACTCTTGAAGGCAGTAAGAGAATCCTTGGAGGAGAAATCCTCCTCATTGTGATGCTACTACCCTACTCTTTTAGCCCCAGCCCATCAATGCAACCCGGGCAATGCGACAGGAAGGATGCGGTCCTTTCTATTTTCTGTCAACAATCAAATTTAACTTAATTTCAAGGGAGCAACTGAAGTGTAATAAGAAAAATGGAGATAAAAGAATCATTCATCCGACATCATAGTTTGACATCATCATACAAGTTGGGATTATGAATGAATTCATTCCATCTGCCGAAACTGAGAATGGTAATAACGGCAAAAGTTGCTCTGAAATTTACTTCAGCTGAGAATAGTTCACCTGTTTGATCTTCACCTTTGTTGTAGAAGTGAAAGGCACAAATCTCTCCTGTCCTTGTGTAACAACTACTTCAGAAGAGTTGTTCGGCCTTTTACGCTTCCTGGCAGAGACAGAGCAGTGGATCATGAACTTTGACGAATGCATAGTTGCTAATGTATTCCGGAATAAGTATGATAGGTTTTTGTTTAATTACATAAGTAATATTAAAGCCAAAGCGCACTAAAAAAGAACATGAGGTGAATGAAAAGCTGGTCTGGATTCTACTTGACTGCTAAATTGAGTTGACAAAGCATGTTTGCCGCTTCTCTTTGGAAGTCAGCTTTTTCATTGAATTTCGTTGTCCACATTAGCATATCCCCTTGGTATTGGTCAAAGAAAATTAGTTTGTCCTATATTTGATACGAGGGAGAATGTTGCAAGGACCATGGTTATAATGAGTAAAAGTACAGGGACTATAAAATATATGGGGATTAGACACAAGCCTTGGGATGCTCAGGTCTCTATGCATCAAGGGCTTAGTTCCGATCGGTGGTGTTTCAAGTTCCATCATCGGTGACCAAAAATTTAGGTGTCGGAATCTCCGATCCGAGGGCCAGGAACTTGGGTTTGAGGGCATGGGGACCTTATCCAGTGTCGTGGCCTGAACCCAACACATGCTCCCTAGACCGTGGCCCGGTGCAGGAGGTCTCAATAATCCGATGGATGACGCTGCGACTAGACAAAGTCCTCGAGGGCCTCAGGACCCTAAAACCCGAACCCACAATTTTTGGAGATTTTTTATGTGATCCTGCCCAAATCTGTCTAGCCAAAGCCAATAGTCAAGACCATATTATTGAATGCCAAAAACTTGAAGCGTCAAAACTTGACATGAGAGGATATTTAAGTGTCAAAAGTTACAAAACTAATACTTAGATGCCATTTTAAAAAAAAAATGGAATACTTGAATGCTAAATCTATCATAGGTGGCCAGAAATCTTACATGAAATTTTTTTAATAATATAACTCACTTATGTAGCACGTTGGAGAGTTAAGTCAACAATGAAGAACCAAAAGGATGGTGTTTGTCCTTTTTTTTTTTCAATTTTAATATAAATATTAATTAAAAAATATTTAAAAATATTTATTAGAAAAAAAGATAAAAAGGAGGAGGCAAGGCGAGGATTGAGCCCTCGCCGCCGCCTTCCCCCTTGTCGTCGACCCTCGCTTGGTGGGCCAAGAGTAGTGCCCACTAGGATCAAGAAGTCGATTGGGGTCACCTAGCTTTGGCCGAGGGCCGATGACACCGGCTGACCTACAGTAAGGGCCTGCAAGCCCTCGCCAAATCTAGGGTGAGGGTCTCTACCCTCCCCCAAATCCAACGAGGGTTGTTGACACTCATTCGGTGAGCCAAGGGCCATCGCCCACCCATTGCCACTAGTTGGCTAGGCTTATCGGCCCTTAGCTAGGGCCCAAGTGACCCCATCGACCCTCCCCCCACCATCGTCGACCCTTCCAACGACGATAAGGGGAGGCGACAACGCAGGCCGAGCCCTGCACTTGTAATCTTCATCTTCTTCCTCTCTTTTTTTTTTCTTTTTTTAATAATATATAAGTAATTTTAGTTTTAAATTTGATTTAATTAATTTCTATATTAATTATCTATCTACATCAGCAATAAAATGATGTCATTTTACACTTGCCTTGCTGAAAAATCACCGTGTCAGCATTTTGGGCATATTTTCTGGCCATTGAATTAACTAATCAATTTTACTTCGATTTTGATATCGTTTTCATAACTTTTGACACTTAAATATTCCCCAATGCTAATTTTTGACATTCCAAGTATTCTTTTGTCCCATATTGCCTAAACTCAACACTTGGCATGGACATGGGACCTGGAGCCTGAACTCCAGCATCTTGACGCAGGTAGATCCTTGGTGCTCGTTTCAGGACCTCAAAGCTCGGACTAGGACTTGGCACAAACACAGGATGCCAAGACTCATGCCCTAAAACCTGGACCTCAATGATTTGACTTGAAACCTCGACTGCCCCCAAGACCTTGAAAACTAAACCCACGACCTCGAATGCCGGACCGAAGGACTTGGCACCCAAGACCTAGACAACTTTAAAAAGTCGAACTTGAGACCTTGCAGCACAATAGGAACTTGGCATAATGAATACAAAGAGACTCGAATGGCGGACTTAGGCCTGAGACTTCGACATCCTGAACTGAACCTAACTCCATGATGGCTGGTCTCGCTTTAAGTTAGATACATTACAATCGATCTATAAGAATGGTCTGCAAAATAATTGCGCATACGTTTTGTACTAGGCGTTGAATGTAAATCTCATTTGACTAGATCCTCAGTTGCAGAGCATTACTGACCGGTTCTAGTGCAGTTCAACATTGCTCGCTTTAAATTTGCTGTACCTTGAAACCGTGAGGAGGAGCATTTTACCAGCATGAGGTGCTGTAAGCGCTTTACCACTACGTTGCATTATGATGTGCGATCTTGTGAGCATCGGAATGCCCATCTCGTTGACTGTTTTAAGGAGCATGACTCGCTTTCGCCATCATTGAGAATGGGGGCATAGGAAACTCTTCGAGAACCAGAACGGCGACAGTGCGAGGTCCTCTGTTTCTCACGCTCGGACCTGTTCGTTCATGAACACTCACAGACATTTCAATTTCTCGAGGGACGTGAAGATGCCGACCGCAAAGTCCTGAGTCAAGAAGCAGGTGGACACGGAAGCAGGTGGACCGCAGCTACTACAAGACAACGACTTTGGCCGTGTCAACTCGCCTTTGGAGAGAAGACCATACAAGACCCAAGTTCGTCAACCCCACATCTCCTCTCCGTCAACTCTCGGTCTTCGATCGTCTCCTCCTCCTCCTCCTCCTCCTCCATGTCGTACGATAAGGAGCTCGCCACCGCCAAGAAGGCCGCCTCTCTCGCCGCTACTCTCTGCCAGGTCTCGTCTCTCTCGGAAGTGCTTACGAGTGGGCACTGAACCCATGAGAGCGGTTGAGGCATTCGTGCTCTCGATCGCTCATGCTCCTGCTCTCCTTCATTCGAATGAACCCGGAAGTTATTCTCTCTTTCAAAGAATTTTATATGGATAATCACTCGTTCTTATCATGGCTTTTCTGCTGATGAAAAGGGTTACTTTTGTTTTCGAAATTCATTACTGTTACTTCTTGTTTCTTTGTAGCATTCCTCAACTTCATTACTATTAGCTCTCATTTTTTTCTTCCTATTATGGGATGACGCTTCTCTTTCAAAATGGTCACATGAAGTTGGTAGGATGTTCTGTTTTGGAGAGATGCTTACTGGGTTCGCCGGTATTTACTCACTGTTCTATGTATTGTAGAAAGTGCAAAAAGCATTATTGCAATCAGATGTTCAGTGGAAATCAGACAAAACTCCTGTCACAGTGGCGGATTATGGTTGGTCTTCAATACCATATTTTGTTTGCTCCTTGCTGGTTATTTCAATCAATAGAAGTTGCTCCATTTTATATTTACATGTATATCTTCTTGAAGGCGACTATATGGACATAGGTGTTTCTGGAATGAGTTATGTATAAGTCAGGTTGTGCTGTGGAATCATAAAAGGCCTCAGTTAATTATATCTATTGTATACATAGAGAACTCATGTGATTGAGAGTACTTGACATTTCGGTGGACCAAGATTTTGGTAAAATTGGAACACTCGACAGTTATTAAGCGAAATCCCAGTGGGTTGCATATTGTAACTGGATAACCAGCCAGTTAGTTCGTGATTAATCCTTGTGCTTCTACATTTTATAGGCTGCTTGGGGTAGTGCATCTGGTCATTTGGACAGTGAATGCTTTTTTGATGGTTTAATCTCTTTACTTAATACACATTGAATCAATCATTCAGTCAAGGAAGCATGTTCATTCCTGAGTTTCCAAGTCGTGTACTTATTTGGAGGAAGGCACACCTAATAGTAGGACGCATGGACCTTTCTCAGTATCACATCACATAAACCAAGGATTCATCAGTTATCCATGTTTTGTTATGTCTGAAGAGAGTAAATACCTATTCTCCTTCACCCTTTTGGCCTAAATGGAGTGATTGTTCATTTGCTGGATGACAGGTTCACAAGCTATAGTTAGTTTTGTGCTGGAAAGAGAGCTTTTAGATGAACCACTCTCTTTAGTGGCTGAAGAGGTTAGTATGTAGTGAAGAAGAAAGCTTAATGGTTAATCATGTCGTGGTATTCTGTTTTGTTATATCTGATAACATGGACAATTCATCTTCAGGTTCTCTCACCTTTTTCAGGATTCAGGAGATCTTTGCAAGGATAGTGGAAAAGACACCCTCCAGCGCATAACAAAGCTTGTAAATGAAACTATTACAATTGATGGTTCATATAGTGCTTGTTCTTTATCACCAGAAGATGTAGTTAGGGCAATTGATCATGGGAAGTCGGAAGGCGGCTCTTTTGGTCGACACTGGGTCCTGGATCCTATAGATGGTACTAAAGGGTGAGTGAACTATTCTGAAAGCGTGGGCTGATCTTTTATTTACAACTTTCCTCTATCGTTTACTTCAGGAAATTTCAGTATCTGAGAGCAATATAGACCCTTGGTGGGAAAAAACTGTTATGACCATTTTTATTTGTTTCTAAATGTAAAACTGTCTGCATAAGGTAACTAAAGCATGAAGGATATGTTCATCAAATTTTTTAAAGAGAAGATGGCATAAAATGGCCTAGCCCTTTGAACCTTTTGTCATAGACTCAGAGGCATAAGCGAATTTTTTCTTTGATTCTTGGATACAGGTTTGGCATTTCTTCTTGATTTTGGTAGGAATTGTGGGCACAAGAAGTGATTTCCATATTGCCAATCAGTATTAACATCAATTTTCTTTTCTTCAAGATTTTGAAGTTTCCTTTATCCCAAAGTTTTCTCATTCATAAAAGAATCTACTTCTTGAAATCCTTGTTTCTCCGCAGCTGTTTGTAGCAGAGAAGTTGAAAATTTCTCTTGTTTCAACTACTGATGGCTATTGAATATTTTCATTCTCCTTTCTTCAACATGGTGGCATTCTTCTCTGTCTCTATCTGCTGTTGTTTCTACGTGCCAAGGTGTTTCGACTTGATATTCATCGGTGCATGCAAGATGATGTTTTCTGTATTTACTGAACAAATGCTTCAAAAGAATTGATCCTACTTATTGATGACAAGTTTGGTACAAAGAATCTTTTGCCCCACAGCAACTTTTTTGCGATGACTGGGCATAATTAGCACTTTTGCTGACCAGATTCGGCCAATACTCATAAGATAAATAGTTAATAGTTCTTGGCACTCCAGGAAGTCTCTTTGAAAGATACACAGGCCATTGCACAATTTTACAATTACCTACCTTAATTATCATTCGTATCCTTCATCCTTGTGGAGCCTCATCACATGGTCAATTTACTTTTGTGCTCTTTTGTAACTGCTATGAAGCTTATTACTTCCTTTTGCCAGCGTTAAATATCAACTGGTATGGGAGGATTTATGCAATGAGATTTACCTTGCAGGTTTGTAAGGGGGGATCAGTATGCAGTAGCATTAGCTTTATTAGACAATGGGAAAGTAGTTTTGGGTGTACTCGCTTGCCCAAATCTTCCATTAGCATCTATCGCCAGGAATGTGCCGTCAGTAAATGCCACTGGCTGTCTTTTCTATGCACAAGTTGGTTCAGGGACTTTCATGCAGTCGTTAGATGGATCATCACCAGTGAAGGTCGTTATAATTTCTTCTCGTCAATTTCTTTCCACCTTTATCGTGCATGAATATCGGATTCCATGGTCGAGACAAAATGAAAAATAATTAACAGGTTCACCTGGACTGGGTGCGCAAGGCCCTGTTCTTGGGTCCTGCAATGTCTCCCTCATCCACTGGCATGTTCTGAGTTGTAACTGCTATTGAACTTCGAGAGGAACATCACATGTTGAGTATAAGTCCAGGTTCATGTCAGTGATATTGGAAATTCGGAAGATGCATCATTCTTTGAACCATTTGAGAAAGCACACTCCATGCAGGAGTTGACAAGCTCCATTGCAAGGGTAATGTCTCTCTCTCTCTCTCTCTCTCTCTCTCTCCCTCTCTCCTCCAACATTAAGTGCAGCATAATAATCTTCAATAGATCTCTGAGGAAAACTCTCTGTTGCAGAAACTTGGTGTCAAAGCCCCGCCGGTGAGGATAGATAGCCAGGCCAAATACGGGGCTCTTTCCAGAGGCGATGGAGCGATATACTTCCGCTTCCCTTGTAAAGGGTACCGTGAGAAAATTTGGGATCATGCTGCTGGGTGTATCGTTGTTACTGGTACTAAAATTTCTGTCTAGTAAGAATGATTAGGCAGCTTTGAAAGTATCAGAAGGCAAGAAAATGCATATTTGTGATCTCCCTCTCCTTTTTAATATACAAAAGTTGCTGAACTGTGGTTTGGTAGCTCGTGTATGGATAGTAGCCACTCTGTCAATCATCATTCATCTACCATTTTTTCGCTCAATTAGACCTTTGACGAATCATATACGCAGTTTTAACAATAATAGCCGGTTGCCTTTCTGCACGCTCATAACTAAAGTACTAGTAAACTTTCGTTTTGTCCCTTCGGGAGTGAGGAGTTTTATGTGTTGGTTCATGCGTTGAATAAGACTCTCTTCTCTGAATCACAGAGGCCGGAGGAGTGGTGATCGACGCGGCTGGACGACCTCTAGATTTCTCCAAAGGACGACACCTTGGCTCGGATACTGGGATTATAGCTACCAATCGGAAGTTGATGCCGTCGATCTTGAAGGCTGTAAGAGAATCCTTGGAGGAGAAGCCAACCTCATGGTGATGCTGCTGCACTACTCTTTTTTTATCCCTGTGGCGTCAATGCAACCTGTGCGATGCGGCGGAAGGATGCTGTCCTTTTGTCTTCTGTCAACAATAAAATTTAGCGTCATTTCAAGGGAGTCAACTGAAGATTGCATTCCCTGTATAATGTGCAGAAACTCCATCTTTTGATGCCCTATAAGATATTGAATCCATTAATGTATGGTGACCGTAAAATAGTAAAACTGGCGGAGACCGTCTTGCACCTTTAAGTTAATGCAGTGGCACACACATCGCACACGGAAGATAATCATATTGCAAAATGGGATTTAGCTGTTAAATCAAACTTCAGACTTAAAGGTGCTAAAGATAGCATTATCTGGTGTGATACCAAACTTATTGATAGCTCTTATCATTTTGTTGGCCACATGTTGATAACAATGTAGGAATATTAACTTTTTCAACATGAGAGTTCCATGATATTATTCCCATTCTTTATCGACCCATGGCCATCGACATTATTATGTACATACTTCCAATTCTAGCCTCATTATACTTGAACGGGCTCTGGCATGTGATGTCGCACCGTGGACCTCTTTTTCTCATGTTAGCGTCATTGCCTCCTCATGTAGCCTATTCTACTTGACAATGCACCAAATAATTTAGTTTCATATGGTTCAAATGACCTTCGTGACACCATTGGCATTGATCTTGAGCTAGAATGTCCTCTAGACATCGATCGTTTCTCTTTGCAAAACCAGTGATTGGTTTTTTTTTTTTTTTTTTTTCTTTTGGGGACAAGCGTATCATATGGGAAATCATCTTGATAGGGATTCGTTTCCGTGTTCGCCCTTACAATTCTTCCCAATCATTGGGTCATTGTGTCTTGATTTGAAAAATATTTTCGCAGAAAATAAACAATTTGAAAAATATTTCCTAAAAAATGATTACCTCTACCCGTCGAAATAATTAGTTAACGGAAAATATACATATTACAAACAACAATTTATGTTCAAATATTTTCATAAACAATGAAAATATTTTTTGTTCATTCACTTATTTGAATAATATAAGAGATCATTTTTTTATTTTTCAAATCAAAAATAAACGGAGTGACAATGTAAAATTAATTTAAAGAAGCACAAAAAATTATTTTTACGACAAGTCCTTAATTAGTAAAAACAATTTTTTTTTATTATTTTCGCGCAACCGGGCGGGGCAACTCTCCAGTAAGCATTATATCCGCCGCGGTCCGGCTCTGTCCGCGCGGCGGTCGTTAACGGTATTAACTGTGGTCGGAAAGGACGGGCAACCGCCAGCTTCCCTTGGTCGGCACGCTCGGAACCGAACATCGCTCCGCCGGTTGGTCTTCGTGCCGTTCTCTTCCCTGGCAATCTGTTCTTTCCCTCGTCTTCGTCCTCTGTAAAACCCAAAAGCGGAATTTGTTGGGGAAGCTTCTCATTCTCTGCATCTGCTTCCGTTTCCTCTCTACTTTCCCTGTCCAGTTCTTATGCCAAATGGGTTCTTGCCAAATGGGTTGTCTTGTCGTCGCGCCGGTTCTTCGGACGCGAGAGTTGCTCGGTTAGAAGGAAAAAGAAGAGTCTTTCTTGAGTGTGTTTTCGAACTTCTTGCGTGAATGCGATTCCCGGGTTTGATCGTGACTTGCCTGTCTGAGAATTACTCCTTATCGGTAGCTACGGTTGATGTCATCTGGCTCGGAATGGTGGGAAAGGTGGGTTTTTGTCTGACTGAAGAAAAATGATTGTTGCGCCGTACCTGTTTGACATTATGTCCATGCGAGGACTAGCTTTAGCATGGCCCGTTTGCATTTTCATCGTCCATTCTGTAGAACTTTAATTTACGTTTTTACCTTATTTTCCAATTTTCTTTTCTGCCCTTTTTGTCTGTGTAGAACTGCTCCTTCAAGAATGCGGCATGTGTGTATAGTCTACAAGAGCGATGGCATTAGTGGGCTTGCGAGGCATTTGCAAGAGAAATCTGCTTAAACTTGTTGATTTGCAGAGCGTGAAGTTTGTTGGCATCTGCTCGTCCTTGAAAATAGCTGGTAAGGTTCTCATACACAATGAGTTGCTGCAGTGTCACAGGCTTCACTGTGCTCGGACAACTTATCAAACTTTACAAGTGACCTCATCTGTTCTCCACATTAAAATGTTGGAACCATTTGATGAATCATCTGTACAAATAGTGATGAGCTCTTTCTAAATGAATAGTGTGGCGTGTTTGTCAGGTGAAGTGGATTGGTATAGTCCTGTGAAAGGATATCAGTTATTGGGAATCTTGAGTTGATGGTTTTTGAGCATATTTGGATTGACTTTTACTTTTGACTTTCTGATTAAATTAAATCTTTCGGCACATGCATTTGACTCCTTGTTTTTTTAACTGAAACTATCATGACCTATAGATGACTTACGGAAAGCATAAATAAACACACCCTCTCTCTGGTTCTTTTACTTGTTTTTTTTTTCTTTTTTTTCCTGGTAAAAGCATATCTACAAGATGTTTTGCAAATGGGGGATTCTGTAAGCTGTTGAATCCCTGCGCTCATGGTTTGTTTCCGAAGTTGATCCTTAATGAGTTTCGCCTCTCATGCTATCACTCAATCTAGAGAATCATTCTGTTCTGCAGGTACACCAGATGAGAGGACAATAGCTCATGCAATGTATTCCGCCTTTCCAATATTAAATACTGTAGCTGATGACGTAGGAAAATTGACACTGGCTCAAGACTTGGCGGTCTTATCAATGAATCTTCCAATCTTGAAGAGAGAAAGCCCAGAGGCCGCATGGAGCTTAAAAGATTTCTTGAACTCCGTATAAAGAAGAGGGTTAAGAAGCAATATGTGAATGGGAAGTTCCATTTTCTCATGGAAAATGTTATTGCCCACCCAGAAACTCTTGAAGATGCTTACAGTTGCATAATGCTCAACTCAAGTGTTGATGTTTCAATGACTAAACCCAACATATCTTTTGTATCCACAGCTAAGGAGCTCTATTCAGGGAGTTTTGATGTCAAGGCAAATACTTACTCCATCTCATCAAGGGGTGCAAAGAAAGAAGTTCTCATTCTTCCAAATTTGAAGCTGAAAGTTGTTCAAGAAGCTATCAGGATAGTCCTGGAAGTTGTCTATAGGCCTCATTTTTCCAAGATATCACATGGTTGTCGAAGTGGTAGGAGTCACTCCTCAGCACTAAAATATATATGCAAGGAGATTTCAAACCCTGACTGGTGGTTTACATTGCATTTGGACAAGAAAATGGATGCTTCAAATTTTGCCCAACTTGTCTCGATTATGGAGGAGAAGATTGAAGATCCCCACTTATGTACCTTCATCCAAGGCATGTTTGAGGCACATGTGCTGAATTTGGAGTTTGGGGGCTTCCCAAAAGGTCATGGTCTACCCCAAGAAGGTATTTTGTCCCCTATATTGATGAATATTTATCTTGACCAATTTGACCGCGAATTTTTTAAATTATCGATGAAATATGAAGCTCTTAGTTCTGGTTCTGATGCTCATCAAAGTGGATCCCCTTCAACATTGCGTCGTTGGTTTCAAAGACAGATGAAAGCAAGTGAAGTAAAGAACATTATCAATGGGAAATCTGAAGCAAGTGAAGTAAAGAACATTATTAATGGGAAATCCGAACCGAGTGAAGTAAAGAACATTACTAACGAGAAATCTGACATAAGAGTTTATTGCTGTCGCGTTATGGATGAAATATTTTGTGCCGTTTCTGGATCTGAAGACATTGCCAATAATCTAATGCATGAGATTATGAGTTATATGCGGAATAGTTTATACCTGGAAGTTAACAGTCTATCTGGAGTTTTACCATGCGATGGACCTCATGGAATTCGCTTTCTGGGTCTTCTGATTACAAGAAGAGTGAAGGAAAGTCCGGCAGTAAGAGCCGTTCACAAGTTAAAAGATAAGATCAAGCTATTTGCTTTGCAGAAGGAAATTGCTTGGAATGCTGGGACAATTCGAATTGGACGAAAGTGGTTGGCTCATGGCTTAAAAAAGGTTAAAGAGTCAGAAATCAGGAATTTGGCTGATGGAGGCTCAGTTTTAAGCCAGATATCTCGCTACAGGAAGGTGGGCATGGAAACGGATCACTGGTACAAGAATTTGTTGAAAATATGGATGCAAGATGTAAATGCCAAATCTGCAGAAAGTGAGGAGATAATTTTATCTAGATACGTCGCTGAACCTTCTCTGCCTAAAGAATTGATTGACAGTTTCCGTGAATTCCAAAAGCATGTAGATGAGTATGTGTCTTCTGAGACTGCTTCCACTCTTGCTCTTTTGCCCAAGTCTTCCAACCCTATCAGCACTACAGAGATTGAGGCACCTGTTCATATCATAGAAAAGCATCTTTTACGATATGAGGTGACAAACTCAAGAGGATATGCTCGTTCTGCAAACCCACTTATATTACAAGATAGTGACAAAATTATTGATTGGTTTTCCGGTATTGTTCACCGTTGCCTTAGATGGTTTAGTGAGTGCAACAACTTCAATGAGTTAAAGCTGGTAGTTTGTGATCATGCAAGAAAGTCTTGTATCCGAACTCTGGCATCCAAATACCGGATGCATGAAGACAAGGTAGAAAAACGATTTGATGCAGATTTAGGAAGAATTCCCTTAACCCAAGAGTTGGATCAAGATGGGGCAAATGAACCATCAGATTCTCACGTCTTTAATAATGATGAGTCCCTAATGTATGGAATTCTATATTCTGGCACCTGTTTACTATCTCTAGCAAGAATAACGAGCCAGTCACGACCTTGCAACTGTTTTGTTGTGGGTTGCTCATCTAGTGCACCAAGGGTTTATACCCTTAATGTGATGCAAAGGCAGAAATTTCCAGGATGGAAGACAGGTTTCTCTGGTTGCATTCACCCCAGCTTGAATAAGAGGCGGTTTGGGTTGTGTGATGAACACTTAAGCGACTTATATCTGGGTCGTATTTCTCTTCAAGCTATCGACTTTGGAGCATGGAAAGTGGATTTTCAACAAATAGACAGCGATAATATTGGAGAAGAATAGCTACGGTTACCACTGAATGATCAAGGAAGCAGGTATTATGCCTTGTATTGCTTAATGTGTTGGCAAAAGCTGGTTCTTCTCATTTGGTATGTACAAGGATTTTCTTTTCACTATTACATACGTTATAGTATTTGCTCTCGGATATTCATTAGCATAAATATGTTCGAGACATTGCTAGCACTGGTTAAGTGTAACTACCTGTTGCTTGTCCCTGCACTCACTACCAAATACTTTTTGTGTTCATCAGCCTTTTACTGCGTCGGTCGTCTGAGATGAGGATAGAAATTTAACTCCAACAAGCTTCTGCTTTGGCATATGTGTTAGAACCTGCAAAGTACGTCAACCATTTCTGTGCAGAATGAGGATGATTGCCTTGTGGCAATGCTGGTTGATCCTCTTCCACTATTAGATTCTTGTATTGCAGCAAAATTCAGTGAAAGAGGGAGAGAACAATTACAGTTATCTATCTGCATGTCGTTTCCAGCATGCAAGAGACAACAACGACAACAACCTAGATGAGCCTGATGAACTTTCGAAGGTCATTGTTCTGCCATGTAGATTTTCTTAACCCATAGATTTTGCATATTGCTGTGGCATATAGATAGTCGAGATGTAACTATAAAATATAAACGTGACACTTGTAAAGTAGTATAGTGTATAGTACAACTATTTTATCATAAGAACTTTTGCGCTTGATTATAGCAACACATTGTAACATTTAAAAAAAAACTTTACAACATGTTAAAACGTTTTTCTATTGAATTACAATGGCGTCATAAAGCTGTATGGTACAATGGGTGTACTATGGAAGAAAGTGTGCACAATCTTACTATTATTGCCCTATCCTGAATATCGTGTCAGCGCCTTCTACTTTTAGTGTCATCTCCATTTCGGCATACTGTGCTTATTATGATTGTTTACTTTCTCGGTTTTTGTTCGACAACTACATCTCTTCGCTTTAACAAAATTATCTGCGTATAGGGTACAGAAACGCACAGAAGCTAGAGAAGGCACACGTCTTCCATCAGAGATTCATCCTGTTCCTGGAAGAAAATTAGTGACAACCATTTATCTCTAGTTTACATGGCTAGCAAGATCATCAAGACCCTTACTTAAGGATGAAGCCATCTACATGCACTCCCGCACGGTCATATATTTTGAGGAAGTACTGGATCGTGCTGCTTAACATGTTTCACTGTAGCCAAACGCTCATCGACGCTGGCACTCTGTCTAGATTCTCGAGAACCAAATTGATCGGTGGTTATTCATGAATCTTTTTGATCGTTTCCATCAGAATTTGATGCCTCGTTCTCCAGCATCTCCGAGGGAATTCTTATAATGGGTAGCTGCACAGTTGTACAGTTGTGTCATCTTCTCAATCAATTTGGTTTATCAGTTCTCACTTTCCTCTTCATTTAAGAGCCTAAATAGTCCTATTTCTTTGAGATAGCTATTTATGCCAATTTACTTCTTAGTAATATACAGAACACTCTACACGATAAAGTTTTGACTTCTTTCAACCGTTTTCTCCCTTTTCATCTACTGATTGTTACCCTGAAGAATGTTAGAGTAGCAATGTAAAGTTGCAAATGAAAGGGAGAGCTGATGGATTATATTGTACACATGAAAGAGCCCTCGAGAATCACATTTTTTGCAGCGAGCTCCGAAGCAAAATAACACCCATTATTGTTATAATTCAAACCCATCTAAACAGGAACCTCCCCTGGATAATCTTGTGGATATCTTTTGATGGTTTCTCTCAGCAACATCTCCTGTTCTCGGAGATTCGATGGAGGCAGATCATAAACATCTGTGAAAAGGTCAGAAACGGGTGGCTTCTCAACTCTCTCTGCCACTTGAATTGCATGTAATAGCTGCATCAGAAGAGCAAAAGTGTACGATTCTGCAAATTAGTTATTTAAAATGAACAAAGATAAGAGATCTTAGGTTGCTGAACAATTGCTAGAAGAAATATGCAGAATTTGTGATCAAAAGCCAAAAAGAGGCTCTGCTCGGCAACTAATGTACCTACAACTATATGTGAGATTCATTCTGGACAGACACTGAGTACCTGCTTTCTAACATTGCTTCTGAGCTCTGACTCAGCCTCGTCACTCCACCAACCATTGCTTTCAATCCATTTCCTAAGTCTACTCACAGGATCTCTAGCTGTTCGCCACCATTCGATTTCATTGGCAGGACGATATTTGGTGGAGTCATCTGACGTTGAGTGGTGCCCTGCTCGATATGTCAGGGCCTATCAACAGCCAAGATCAGTGGAAATTCCAATTGGTAATGGGGCCTAAGAAAAGAAACGAGTGAACCTGTCTTACTTCAATCAAGATGGGTCTCTGTTCACCAATTGCCATGTCACGAGCAGCTCGAACAGAACTATACATGGCAAGAGCATCATTACCATCAACCCGGATGCTGCGTACTCCATATGCCGGACCTCTAACAACAATACCATCGCCTGCAAATTTGTAAAACTCCATTATTAAAAATTTAACAAGATAAAATAAAGGCCAAGCAAAACAAACAGTGGAAGCCCTGTATACTTCGGAACTGATCTGCAGTCGGCGTACTGATGGCCCATCCATTGTTCCTACAGATGAAGATAACCGGGGCCTCCCGAACAGCTGCAAAATTTATAGCAGCATGGAAATCTCCCTGCCATGGCATAGTTGAGTATTAGGAAGCAATTAATAATGATAAATCTGCTAATTTTTGGTGTCCAGAGGATATAAAATATGATAATTGGAAAATATAGTCTCTTTTACAGACTTGTCTTGAAAAAGATCCTAGATAGAATGGACCTCACATATATAGAACAGGACGAATTTATGCATTTGTATTGCCCTGCTCTTAAACCTCAGAAGACGCCACAAAAATGTGAAGAAGTTATATTTACCTCACTAGTACCACCATCTCCAAAATAAGTGACAGCACAAGCATCTTTTTCATCCATCTTCAAAGAATAGGCTGCACCAACTGCATGGGGAATTTGTGTACTGTTGCATGAAATGTAGGTGCCTTTAATCTCCAGGAAAAGGGAAAATTAAGTTCTTCAACAGTAATGTAACATGCAGAAGCTTGTATCTTACGCAATTGTTGATGAAACAGTAAAGTAGTTTAGCTTGTTAGACCCATAATGAACGGGCATCTGTCTGCCCTTTCCATAGTCATCTCTGTTTCCAAAACATTGATTTGCAAATTCTTGTAATGTAAATCCACGCCAGAGGAGAACTCCAGGTTCCCTGTACTGTATTGATCAGAAAAAGCTTCAAAATCAGCATGTCTGTCTCACGTCTTGAACGCCAGATAAACAAGTGAAACGAGAGTTTGGCATATTTTAATAGTTACATATCAAAAAGAAAAACAGATAAGCTAAATCCCATTCTTTTGACTATAAATCATTCGTATTTCAGTTTTAAGCCATCAAACATTCTGTTCTGATCGTTCCAATCATACATTGAAGGCTTTGAGCCATAGTTGATTCCAATCTTCATGGACTCACGTTGTTATGAAATTCTTTTTAACAATTGTGCCATAAAGTGACAAGTCACCTCAAAATAATGTAAGAGTTGGACATTTGGGTGCATCAGATATAACCTGGGGGAAAACAAGATCATCAAATGTGAGGGCTGCTGCAGATGCAATGTTAATAGCTTCTTCTCCAATTGAGGTCACATAAAACGAGATTCTTCCTTGCCTTTGTGCTTCATAGAAGATATTATCCATTGTTTGAAGAGTAACCATCTCGCTATACATTCTTACAGCAACTTGCTCGCTGACCTAGTTCAATCAACATCTGTAAGACTAAAACATACACAGTGGAAGGGAACAAAGGAAAGTCTAATCCACCAAGAAATGCTACAAGCAAGATGATCTATTTGTAACTGGGCGATACCTGTACGAAGCTGCCGTGAACTAGCGGCTGACCATCTTCATCTAGTACCCGGTAGCAATGTGCCCTCTCCTCGGGAGATTCAGATATGAAGCTCATCTTAGGTGTGAATGCAACTTTACCACCAGGAAAGTCCATTGTCTGCGCAAAACCAAACATCTGGTGAATTGGCTAACGCACACTGAATTGCAAAGTCTAACTTTTTACTGAGAATCGAAAAGCTGAGCTTTTGCAGTCTTCCAAGGAGAAAAGCTTCACAGTAAAAGTGGCAATGTTACATTCTACCAACTGGTCATAAAAAAGTTGCCCTTTTGCCACTTCTATCCCCATATCATATTGGCTAGCTGAAAATACCGGTTATTCAGACACATTCAAGATCAAATGGAGTCGCCTCAAGAACTACAGAGACGGATATCTCATGGGCCATGGTGGCTGAAGAACACTAGACACGAAACCAGACATACTAACCCGTCATACTATTCTTACATGAATAAGACAAACCTGCATGAGGTGCAAAGTTAAGATCTTTGCCATTTCTCGGGTGTGCAAATAACATAAATGAATTGGAAAAGGTTTCTTCTTCAAGAAATTATGACCCAGTCGGATCGTGTTCCACCAAGCGATCATCTCTCATAAGCATGGAAAGCAACCAAACGAAGCATGCCCATGAATTGATACACCTCTAAGTTCCCATCGCAGTAACCAAAAAATTTTACCAGATTGCCACTGGCGAACCGCGGGAGCTTCTCGGCCACGGTCGACTCGAAGCGGCGAGGGGAGTAGCGCGGCGTCCTGCCGACCCAGCCGGCGCGCGGGCCGCCGATCAACCTCGCGAGCCAAGAAGAAGAAGGAGCCACCGCCGCCGCCGCCGCCGCCGCAGACATCGGCGCGCCGATCAAGGGAGCCGGCGCCGGGCCGCGGCTCCGCCTCAGGAGCTCGAACTGGGACGCGGCGCAAGGCTTCCGCCGGCACAGCGCCATGGGAGCCGATGCCGGCGAAGACGGTCGGAGTAGAGAGAGAAAGAAGAGAGAGAAAGTAGAGAGAGAGAGAGGGGACTGTACGGGAGTCCGCCGGTCGGGAGGAAGGAAGGAAGGAGACGACGCGCTTTTCGGAGGAGAGCGGCGGGATGATTGCGGGACACGTCAGCATTTCCCCCCCACGTGGCTCGGCGGTCGGGGAGCGATGACGTGTCAATATTTTTCTCTGTTATCCACTCCAAATTCCCAAGTGAAAGGTGGAATCTCCATGCTAGATCGCGCCAAGAAAAAAAGCACAAGGACTATACCTATGATCTAAGTAATATTATTATTGTCACGCGACACACGATACGATATATATGGACACATAATTTCTTTTAAAATAAAGGATTTAGATACGTGAGGACATATTGTGTGTTAAATGTATATTGTTTTGATATTTATTTTAATTAAATTAATTTGATTCAAATTCACAAATAATAAATAATAAAAATTTTAAAATGAATTTACACTAAAAATATTAATTTATCATTTATTAATATCATTTATTATTTCAATTTGATAAATTCAACTTCATTCCAATCATCTATAAAATTTGGAGAGAGAAAAAACAAGCAATTCACATTCGAAATTACATGTCAAACGTGTTGAAAGAAAAGAGAAAAAGAAATTTGGGAGGGGGTGATTTATGTATTATAAGAAGTGAGAGCCAAAAAGAAAAGAGAAAAGAAGAGTATTTTTTCTTTCCTATTTATTATTTTTATTATTGTTTTTTAATTTTTTTCACATATATATATTTTGATCTCTCGTTTATTGAAAATTTTTATCATGTGTTGGAAATTTGTATGTCAAAATTCCGACTTAAGTATCGAAGAGTGTTGGCAAAGTTGGCCAAGTATCCGATTTTTCGACATGTGTTGACCGAGTGTTGGAGAATGTTAGACATGTGTCGAAGTGTTTGACACGATATAAAGACTTCTGAAAAGTGTTGGTGTTTCCTAACTTATGACAAGAGGCTTTTGGGAATGCACTAGTGAAATTTTAGGATTTCCATGGTTGAAGAGATATTGTAAGCTTGATTTCAAATTAGTTTTGGGAAAAATTAGTTTGGGGATGGTTGATGCGGAGGAGCATCGGAGCTCGGGAATCCCATCAACCGGTACACAAGATGACCTTGCTCGAGGTACTCCTATCAATTAATCGAAATCCCATCTGTTGATCATGCAAGCAAAGGCGAATTTCAATCGCAACATGATGCAATGGGTCCCAAAATGCCCAAGATGAAGGTTCTCGAACGTGAAGAGTGAATGCAAATTGAAGGGCACGGTCGGTGGCTGAATTGCCAAGTTGGATAGCCAAAATTCGAGTTCTTGTGTATTTTAAATGCATTATCTAATTCCTATATATTTTATGTTTGGTTGCTTTCTATGTTATAATTCCTATAAAAATAAAGGTAAATTCTTAAATGTATAGATTCATTTTTGAATTTGTTAATACATGAGGTTTCCTCCTCAAGTGAACAAATTTTTTTAAGTTTCCGTTCGTTTCGCGGAAAATGTATCATTTCTAAAATATGTTTTTTTTTTTATGAGAATAACAATATTTTCCGGTATTTGGATAAAATCTTAAAAAGATCAAGGAAAATATTTTCTAAACTTCACCACCTAGACATGCATTGCTTTACCAACCAATATATTCTTTAAATTTGCAGTTACCTTCAAGGCCATTAATGAGGCAAACTTGCTTTGTGTCTCTGTTCCCTCGTGATCACCAAACACCCATCCCTATGTAAGAGTTCAACAAAGTTTTTCATTGAAACCCATGTTACTTGTGGTCAGATCTTGATAGGATAAGCTTACGATGATTATGGATACATAGAAAAGATGTTTAGAACACTACCAATCTTACCAAAATGAGGTATTTGACATTCTTTAGAAGCTAAATTTTGCTTAGTGAGGCATGAGGAAGGGAGAGAGTTCATAGCTTCAGATCTAATAAACAACATGCAATTGCTTTAGAACAAAAGACAAGCATTCTTTAGGTTGAAATGCATAATCAACACTAGGATCACTAGTCATAGAAAGGCCAATACAAATTAATCTTACATCAAATATCAGCTCTCGAAGTACTAATAATAACATTATAAAAAGAAAGAACACTTATGAATATTTTTGCAACAAAGCTCAAAAAAATTTATCACTAATTATGTTCTCCCCTGTTTAGAAATTTATCAAAATTATTGCATTCTTTAATATTCAGAAAACTGATCTACATTGCATCCACAATCCTATCCTTTTTTTAAGCTCATATCTTATTTTCCCCCTTCTCCTCTCTTTGAGAAAGTTGGATTCTTGGATTTTCTCTTTGAAATTCCATTTGTCTATTCATCTCTTCCGTGATAGGGTTATCGGGATCAAATCCTATGATAAAATTTTGAATAATGCAACAAGTTAAGGCAACATCGATATGTGTTCCAAATAACAAAAAAGGGTCAGAATCCAATACATGAAAATGCTCTTGACGCAGATTGACTAGTTCCTTCTCATTTTCAGGTGGATGATCACTGAGCTCCTTCAAATGATATCTAACACCACAATAGAGAGAGATGATGCCATTATGGATTCCACAACAAGCATCGACATATATTTTACTACAAGTTATAAATAAGTTTTTACTAAGATATTAAGCTCAATTCAAACATTGTGTATAAATTCCATTTTCTTACCTCTAGGATGTTTAATCCATCCGGCTTTCAAAGTGCATCAGATAAAATATGTGAATCATGTGCACCGGCTAACACATTAGAGATTCTCAAGTCAATGTAATAGTGGCTAATACATTTTGTATGGTTCCATCCTTCCGACCACAAAATCTTCTTTGAATTTCAAGAGGAACTAATATACATACATGAGTTCCATCTATTGCTAAGACAAAATCCTAAAATAATCAATATAATTACCAACCAAATACTAATGAAACTTCTCGAGCAATGCATAAAGACTTACATTTACAGTAGAACACAACAAGTTACTTACATTGAGTGTCTTATGAAGCTCTCAAAAAGCATTCAACATCATCCATGTTTAATTTCTACAACGAGTATTGCCACTATATAGAACACGATTCATATACAACTCTTTCTTGTCATCCTGATTCACATGAGGCTCTCTCGGTATATGGTTCTCAAAATGATTATAATCATCCAAAAACTAGTGTAATAACTGTCATTATTATTGCAACATCACCCATTATCACCACTTGGATTTTGTTATCATCCATCTATATTGAAGCACGCGGATCATGAAACACAAAATGCAGGTGAAATACTAGAAGGATAATACTAGAAAAGCCATAAACGCATGGGACAATAGAAGTTGTTTCAAAGACAGCACAAATGGCTTTTCAATGTATGTGAATGCATACATTCGGTCATATTTCTACATGAACAAAATAATTAGGTATCTTCTTCATCTAAACCTATTATAAACAATATACTCCTAATAATTCGAACTTCATCCGAAGCTAGAACAACGTTCCTAAAATCAAATCCCCAATGCAATAAACATTATGAAGCTCGTTGATAATCACTAACAATGTACTCAAATAGTGAGATGGGAGGGGGAAGCTAGATGGTTCTCCCTAGGGTGATGTCTTTGCAGTGAATGAATAAAAGATATGCATGAGACATCCCAATGTAAGTCTAACAACATGCCCACTATAGTGAGATTTTGGCCTTAAACACATATAAAGTGTCATATCTAATAACAACAAACTGCATTCTAGTGAGGCATGAAAGATGGTAACTCTGTTTACCAACTAATAGATCAAGCAGAAAAGACAAGTTCACAAATTAGAAAAAAGTAAAAGAGAATATGAGTTGTAAGCAAGGAGATGGTCTAAGATAAATCCCCAATGTCCTATTGATGGTTACATCATTTCTCCAGCAACCAAAAGATAGAGCCCAACTCTGCCAAGCCACAAGAAACTTCTCTGCTCAATTCCATATTTATACACAAGCATACCATGTTAAAGACCAAACCATTTAGCCCAATAGCATGAAGTAAATAATAATAAAAAAAACTTCATTTTCTTACCCAAAACAAGCATACCTGTTAAGTTATCTTCCCTCTTTTTTTTCCCAATCAACACATACATCTTTCAATGTTCAATTATCTTTTAGAACCAACAAAACAAAAGTAGCTCCAAAATGAAACCGATGCATCTTTTATCTACCTTGAATCCTTTAGCCTAAAACACCCATATAATTGTAGTTTATCTAGGTGTGATCCACAAACTAAGATGGTTATAGCCATCACATCATAAAGGTTTCGTTTCAAATTAATAGTATGGGATAGCACAAGCTACTCTAGAAACGTAAAACAAATGAAGAGACCATATTCCATATTCAAAAAACAAAAGAACTACACATTGTTTGTCAAGACAAAAACAAATGGTAGCAGGGCCTTCCATGGCATTAGATGACTATACATGAAGGGGGAGATCCAAACAGAAAATTGGATGAATTGCCAAAACTGCTAATAGTGCCAAATGGAAAGACATTGCTATCAAACTAAACTTGAAGAGCTGGTTTCTGCACTTTCCCTTGAATCAACTACTAAGCAAAGAGATCAATTTACAAAATAAGAACTAATTACAATGATTATCTCATAAATGATGTCTCCATGGGACAAGATTCGGAACAATAAGAAGTGCAAGGGATGAGATGAAAAAGACCTAGGTTGGGTGAGAAAGATGGGGCAAAGAAGCAGCTCTAGAGAGAGGAGGAGAGGAAGCACGAGAAAGAGAAAAAACAAAGAAAACACATGAGTGCGAGTGAGAAACATTGGAAATTGATTCCCAAATTTAGAAGGACATTTTCCATTGATTGGAAAATATTTCTTTGAACACATATTTCCCACCCCAAAAAATTTGGAAATTATGGAAATTTTTCCTCAAAACGAACTGATATATCTAGTTCCTTATTAAATTCGCTTCACTTGTGAACATTGAGTTCTTCATCCTTAGTTGGTGGATTGTCATTTTATGTCTTGGTGGTGAACTTTTTAATCTCTACCTTACTTCATCCAAATACACTTATCCATTGTACATTTATCATCCTTTAATTTTCACCATGCATAAAGTTAGTATTGGTGCTTTAAGGTTGAACTCGTTTTTAGTGATTCCTTATATCATCTATCTTATATATTTGTGTTCTATAATAATGATTAAACCGATTCTTAGAGGCTTAAATTTGGAACAAACCGATAATGAAAGGCATGACCATGCTTTAGAGGATCTCCAGTGACAAATGGAGCGAATCCCCAACCTCCTAGAAAATCAAGTGAGATAAGAATAACTACAGAGACCTTCGATTCATCATCCATGCCATGCTAATCCCAAACCTAGTATAAACACCAATGATGAGCCCATCAACGCTAGAGACAACTCTAGAGATTCATATTATCAAGTTAAAAGAAGAACTAGAAGGCATAAGGATAATGGTGACAAACTCAAAATCTAGGTGCCTAAATTTTGGGAGTAGAGAGAGAGAGTAGAGAGAGAGGGGACTGTACTGCAAGAGAACGGCGGAGATTTTGGGAGTCCATCGGTCAAAGGGAAGGAAGGAAGGAAGGAAGGAGACGATGCGCTTTTCGGAGGAGGGCGGTAGGATGATTGCGGGACACATCGACACTCTCCCCCACGTGGCTCCGCGGTTGGGGAGCGATGACGTGTCATGTTATCCATTCCAAATTCCCAAGTAAAAAGGTCGAATCTCCATGCTAAGATCGCACCAAGAAAAAAAGCACAACGACTGGGCCTATGATCAAAGTAATACTACTACTCCAACACACGATATGATATTTATCGACACATCATTTCTTTAAAAATAAAGAATTTAGATACGTTATGACATTATATTTTATATTTATTTCAATTAAATTAATTTGATTCAAGTTCACAAGTAATAAATACTAAAAAGTCTAAAATGAATTTACACTAAAAATATTAATCTACCATTTATTAATATCATTTATTATTTCAATTTGACAAATTCAACTCAATTCCAACCATCTATAAAATTTGGAGAGAGAAAAAACAAGCAATAAACATTTTGAACTTACGTGTCAGATGTGTCGAAAGAAAAAGAAAAAAAAAATTGGGGAGTGATTTATGTATTATAAGAAGTGAGAGCCAAAAGAAAGAGAAAAGAAGAGTATGTTTTTTTTTTTTTTATTTCCCTATTTATTATTTTTATTATTATTTTTCACATATATACATTTTGATCCCTCATTTATTGAAATTTTTTATCATGTATAGAAAACTTATATGTCAGAATTCTGACTTAAGTATTGAAAAGTGTTGGCAAAGTTGGCCAAGTATCCGATTTTTCGATATGTATTGACCGAGTGTTGGAGAATATTAGACATGTGTCGAAGTGTCCGAGATGATATAAAGACTTCTGAAGAGTGTCGGTGTTTCCTAACTTATGACAAGAGGCTTTTGGGAATGCACTAGTGAAATTTTAGGATTTCCATGGTTGAAGAGATATTGTAAGCTTGATTTCAAATTAGTTTTTGGGAAAAATTAGTTTCAGGATGGTTGATGCGGAGGAGCATTGGAGCTTGGGAATCCCATCAATCGGAACACAAGATGACCTTGCTCGAGGTACCCCTATCAATTAATCGAAAGCCCATCTATTGATTGTGCAAGCAAAAAGGCGAATTTCAGCCGCAACATGATGTAGTGGGTCCCAAAATGCCCAAGATGAAGGTTCTCGAACGTGAAGAGTGAATGCAAATTGAAGGGCACGGTTGGTGGTTGAATCGCCAAGTTGGATAGCCAAAATTCGAGTTCCTGTGTATTTTAAATGTAGTATCTAATTCCTATATATTTAATGTTTGGTTGCTTTCTATGTCATAATTCCTATAAAAATAGAGGTGAATTCTTAAATGTATAGATTCATTTTTGAATTTGTTAATACATGAGGTTTCCTCCCCAGGTGAACAATTTTTTTTTTAAGTCTTCATTCGTTTCACGAAAAATATAGCATTTCTAAAAAAAAAAAAAAAATTCATGAGAATGACAATATTTTCCGGTATATGGATAAAATCTTAAAAAGATCAAGGAAAATATTTTCTAAACTTCACCACCCTAAACATGCATTGCTTTACCAAACAATATATTCTTTAAATTTGCAGTTACCTTCAAGGCCATTAACGAGGCAAACTTGCTGTGTGTCTTTGTTCCCTCATGATCACCAAACACCCATCGCTGTGTAAGAGTTCAACAAAGTTTTCATTGAAACACATGTTACCTATGGTCAGATCTTGATAGGATAAGCTTACGATGATTATGGATACATAGGAAAGATGTTTAGAACACTACCAATCTTACCAAAACGAGGTATTTGACATTCTTTAGAAGCTAAATTTTGATTGGTGAGGCATGAGGAAGGGAGAGAGTTCATAGCTTCAGATCTAATAAACAACATGCAATTGCTTTAGAACAAAGGACAAGTATTCTTTAGGTTGAAATGCATAATCGACACTAGGATCACTAGTCATAGAAAGGCCAATACAAATTAATCTTACATCAAATATCAGCTCTCGAATTACTAATAATAACATTATAAAAAGAAAGAACACTTATGAATATTTTTGCAACAAAGCTCAAAAAAATTTATCACTAATTATGTTCTCCTCTGTTTAGAAATTTATCAAAATTATTGTATTCTCTAATATTCAGATAACTGATCTACATTGCATCCATAATCCTATCCTTTTTTTTAAGCTCATATCTTATTTTCCCCCTTCTCCTCTCTTTGAGAAAGTTGGATTCTTGGATTTTCTCTTTGAAATTCCATTTGTCTATTCATCTCTTCCGTGATAGGGTTATCAGGATCAAATCCTATGATAAAATTTTGAATAATGCAACAAGTTAAGGCAACATCGATATGTGTTCCAAATAACCAAAAAGGTTCAGAATCCAATACTTGAAAACGCTCTTGACGCAGATTGAATAGTTCCTTCTTATTTTCAGGTGGGAGAGATGATGCCATTATGGATTCCACAACAAGCATAGACATATATTTTACTTCAAGTTATAAATAAGTTTATTACTAAGATATTAAGCTCAATTCAAACATTGTGTATAAATTCCATTTTCTTACCTCTAGGATGTTTAATCCATCCGGCTTTCAAAGTGCATCAGATAAAATATGTGAATCATGTGCACCGGCTAACACATTAGAGATTCTCAAGTCAATGTAATAGTGGCTAATATGTTTTGTATTGCTCTATCCTTCCGACCACAAAATCTTCTTTGAATTTCAAGAGGAACTTATATACATACATGAGTTCCATCTATTTATAAGACACAATCCTAAAATAATCAATATAATTACCAACCAAATACTAATGAAACTTCTCGAGCAATGCATAAAGAGTTACATTAGAATGCAACAAGTTACTTACATCGAGTGCCTTACGAAGCTCTCAAAAAGCATTCGGCATCATCCATGTTTAATTTATACAATGAATTTTGCCACTGTATAGAACACGATTTATATACAACTCTCTCTTGTCATCCTGATTCACATGAGGCTCTCTCGGCATATGGTTCTCAAAATGATTATAATCATCCAAAAACTAGTGTGATAACTGTCATAATTATTGCAACATCACCCATTATCACCACTTGGATTTTGTTATCATCCATCTATATTGAAGAACACGGATCATGAAACACAAAATGCAGGTGAAATACTAGAAAAGCCAGAAACACATGAGACAGTAGAAGCTATTCCAAAGACAACACAAATGGCTTTTCAATGTATGTGAATGCATACATTTGGTATGCAAAATGCTCATGCATCCATTTGGTCATATTTCTACATGAACAAAATAATTAGGTATCTTCTTCATTTAAACCTATTATAAACAATATACTCCTAATAATTCAAACTTCATCCAAACTTAGAACAACGTTCCTAAAATTAAATCCTAAATGCAATAAATATTATGAAGCTTGTTGATAATCACTAACAATGTACTCAAATAGTGAGACAGGAGGGGGGAGGGGGAAGCTAGATGGTTCTCCCTAGGGTGATGTCTTTGCAGTGAATGAATAAAAGATATGCATGAGACATCCCAATGTAAGTCTTGAGAGTGCTAGTATGAACAAAATAAAGGAGTTAGGGAAGAGAATAAGAACACAAGATTTATAGTGGTTCGGCTTAATCCAAGCCTACGTCCACTCTCCCACGCTAACAGCCTTCTTGGCTGGATTCCACTATGCAATCAACAAGAGATTACAACTTCGAGTGCAAACACTTAGTAGTAGATCACACTATCTCACTAAGTCACTCTTTTGGTATTTCTCTCACGATTACAAACGTTTAAGCTCTCAAGAGACAAGTATATGATCTAAAGTCGCTCAGACTTTGGAATTATAAATTATACGCTCCGTCTCTTACTTGCTCATCGGTCCATAATCTCCTTAAATACTCCTCCACTTCCAAACTACCCGTTGGACAGCATCCCGGAGAATCGTCTTCCAATATACCCATTGGACAGCTACGTATCTAGAAGATTTGGTAGCCGTTGAGTGACAAAGGTAAAATCCCAAATTGATTCCGATCGCCCATACAAACGAAATCTTGGTTTCCATAAGTAAAGCTTCTTCGTATAGAAAGTTCTTGTCTTCAACATCCAATTGTCAATCAATTAGATTGAATCAATCAAATCAATCTTGATGTGGAATCCAAACCCCGAGATCACTAGCCGTTATATGATTGGGCTTGAGTTACGTTTCATCGAATCGGATGTAAAGTCTGAGTCTGTAGACTTTACAATATGGGTCTGTAGACTTTACAATCGGGTCGAACATATCTGCTTCGAAGCAGATTTAGCTTTAAGGTCGTACCCGGTTCGGCTTCGGCATAGAGTCTGTTTTCTGGTTCAGCATTCACGTTCAGTCTGGAATTTGTCAGAGTGAGTAGACTTCTGATGTAGAACAGACTTTGACACTAAATTCTGGTAGTCTTCAGACTTTGAGTCTTGAGTCTGGCAGTCTTCAGACTTTGACACAGAAGTCTGGAAATCTTCAGAATATATTTTGGACATGTGTTACGTTCAGTCTTACGGTCGTCTTCGACTTTGATAATATCCTTTACATGTTCTAACATCTGCATGGTCTATTACTTAACCATTAAACATGTTAGTAGCCTTTGATTTATTTTGTCATCTTCAAAACATCATAAGGGATTTCCTAACAATCTCCCCCTTTTTGATGATGACAAAACAATCTCTGAATATGCAGATTTGTAAACATGCTTTTATTAATTTAAATCAAAGGATATCAGAAGATAACAAATAGATTGAGCATAATAATATTTAGAAAATAATCGCAGCTCAATATTATGCCATAGATAATATAATATTAACCAATCAGCACATATGCATATTCATAACAATCTCCCCTTTTGTCATAATCAAAAAAGCGATAATGATAGTTCACGTAGAGAATATGACATATAATTTCAAAAGATCAGCTTTTATAAAGTAAATCGAATATTGAAGATATGCAATATAGCTCACTTCGATCATATATATCAGCAAATATTCAATAAAAATCACGGATGCATCATAAAATGCACGTACCTTTTTGTCATAATAATATCAATAAGAGATTTGTTTAATGACAAAAGGTAATAAAAGATGCACTAACCGGATTTTTAGAATAAATTCTGACACATTTACCTTTCCTTCCATCCATAATAAGATCATAATCAATCCAAAAAGATTTTTCCATAATTGATCAATGCTCCCCCTCAATTTGTTGCCTTTTTGAGATGATCACGATTCTTTTCCTTTTCTTTTGGATTTGCTTTCTCCCCCTCCAGAAGATAGAATAAAATCTTCATGGTTTTCTGATCGAGTTTTCCAAAATCCATATGGAAGATTCTTTTGTGACCTGCAAATTCTTATATAACAGATAATAATCTTTGCAAAAATGTCACGTAATATCTTCCTTTGATTTGCGGATCAAACTTGCTAGATATAATAAATCTTCTAAGAATATAGCAAGAATATCCATGAATATGCAGTAATATATTTCGAGATCAAAGTGATTTCCTTGAGCATAAATTTCAGATATGCATTTTGCATAAGGAAAATAGATATTTCTGTCACGTGCCAAAATTGCAATATCTTATATTTATGACAAAATATATTCGCAATATAATAAACAATCATCCAAAATGCACGTACAAATTTGCAAGGCGGGATGATAAAAAAATTTCTCTTACCCAGGTATATGTTTCAAATATACCATTGATAAAAAAATCATTACCAATTGTCGCAGGAGATATTTTCTGATTGCACCAAAATTTGCGTAGATTCGCAATCATCCTTCCCTAAAGAATTTCCTGCAATCAACTCATTTCCTTTTTGGTATCCATTAATTTGGATCCTTCCATGACGTTAGAGCAGAATATATAATCTCCAAATATTCTTTCTTAATTCATCATAACAAAGTATTCAAAGAAAGAATATTATGCACAATGATATTTTGAAAAATAAATTCTCACTTAGTCATAATATGATAAAAACAGAGAGAATAAAATTAAACCAAATAAATTATTTTGTCTTTAAGCATGATATCAAAAATGATCACACGTATCAAATTAAATTTCGAATCACAAAAACAAATCATGCAATTCTTTCTTCAATAAAACAAAATATGATCATTATAAAATCTGAATCAATCAATGATATATCAAATTTCAAGCATAATGAGAATTATGTGCCCAAAAACATTCCTTACCAACTTCTTCTTTTCCTTTATTTCCTCGATTTCCTCATCGGATTCTGAGTCTGTGTCTAAGTCAGACTCTGATTCTGAGTCTGTGTTTGAGTCAGACTCAGATTCTGAATGTGCCATCAAGCATAAATTTCCTTGCTCATCATCTTCTTTTATTGTTCTTTTCTGGCCATTCTGCTTGTATTGTCTTCTTTCACTAAACTTCTTTCCTTTTCTACTTAGCTTTTTGAATTTCTCGATCATAAAAGCAAGCTCTTCGTCGTCCATGTCATTTTCTGAGTCTGTTTCATCAAAGACAGCATTAGATATTAAAGCGATGGACTTCTTACCTTCGGGATCTTCATCGTTAAGTTGCTCCACTTCATAGGATTGAAGAGTGCCGATCAATTCATCAACGGTGAGTGGCATAATCCTTTGAGTCTCCCGGATTGAGGTCTTGACATGGTTCCAATCTTTTGAGAGACCTCGCAAGAGTTTGTTGACCTTCATTGGGGAAGAAATTGGATGATCTTGATATGCCAAACCGTTTACAATTTCTGTAAAACGATTAAACATATCTCCAATCGACTCTCCTTGCTTCATCTTGAAGGATTCATATTTGCCGAGCAAAGAAGTTTACTTTTGTCTCTTTTACACGATCGGTCCCTTCATATGTAACATGAAGTTTATCCCAAACTTCTTTTGCTGTTTCACATGAAGAGATTCTGTTATATTCAGCAGGAGACAAAGCGCAATATAAAGAATAAATTGCTTTCGCATCAAGCGCTTCTCTTTTGGACATCTCCATCCGAGACATAGGAGCGATGGGGTTGATTCCTCTTTCCACAACATCCCATTGTAAGAGATCTCTGGATCTTAGGAATGCTTTCATTTTGTTCTTCCACACGTCGTATTCCTTTCCATCAAAATATGGTGGCCTTGTGTTGCTTTGCCCTTCCATAAGTCCTGGTGCCAACATACTAGCCATAAAGAATCTTTAACTCAAAAGTAAAAACACTTTTATAAACTGAGCACTTGGCTCTGATACCAATTGAGAGTGCTAGTATGAACAAAATAAAGGAGTTAGGGAAGAGAATAAGAACACAAGATTTATAGTGGTTCGGCTTAATCCAAGCCTACGTCCACTCTCCCACGCTAACAGCCTTCTTGGCTGGATTCCACTATGCAATCAATAAGAGATTACAACCGAGTGCAAACACTTAGTAGTAGATCACACTATCTCACTAAGTCACTCTTTTGGTATTTCTCTCACGATTACAAACGTTTAAGCTCTCAAGAGACAAGTATATGATCTAAAGTCGCTCAGACTTTGGAATTATAAATTCTACGCTCCGTCTCTTACTTGCTCATCGGTCCATAATCTCCTTAAATACTCCTCCACTTCCAAACTACCCGTTGGACAGCATCCCGGAGAATCGTCTTCCAATATACCCATTGGACAGCTCTGTATCTAGAAGATTTGGTAGCCGTTGAGTGACAAAGGTAAAATCCCAAATTGATTCCGATCGCCCATACAAACGAAATCTTGGTTTCCATAAGTAAAGCTTCTTCGTATAGAAAGTTCTTGTCTTCAACATCCAATTGTCAATCAATTAGATTGAATCAATCAAATCAATCTTGATGTGGAATCCAAACCAGATCACTAGCCGTTATATGATTGGGCTTGAGTTACGTTTCATCGAATCTGGATGTAAAGTCTCGAGTCTGTAGACTTTACAATATGAGTCTAGACTTTACAATGGGTCTGAACATATCTGCTTCGAACAGATTTAGCTTTAAGGTCTGTACCCGGTTCGGCTTCAGCATAGAGTCTGTTTCTGGTTCAGCATTCACGTTCGATCTGGAATTTGTCGAGTGGCGGACTTACGATGTAGAACAGACTTTGACACTAAAGTACGGTAGTCTTCAGACTTTTAGTCTTGAGTCTGGCAGTCTTCAGACTTTGACACAGAAGTCTGGAAATCTTCAAAATATATTTTGGACATGTGTTACGTTCAGTCTTCTGGTCGTCTTCTGACTTTGATAATATCCTTTACATGTTCTAACATCTGCATGGTCTATTACTTAACCATTAAACATGTTAGTAGCCTTTGATTTATTTTGTCATCTTCAAAACATCATAAGGGATTTCCCTAACAAGTCTTACAACGTGCCCACTATAGTGAGATTTTGGCCCTAAACACATATAAAATATCATATCTAATAACACCAAACTGCATTCTAGTGAGGCATGAAAGATGGTAAATATGTTTACCAACTAGTAGATCAACCAGAAAGGACAAGTTGACAAATTAGAACAAAGTAAAAGAGAATAGTAGTTGTAAGCAAGGAGAAGGTCTAAGAAAAATTCCCAATGTCCTATTGATGGTTAAATCATTTCTCCAGCAACCAAAAGATAGAGCCCAACTCTGCCAAGCCACAAGAAACTTCTGCTCAATTCCATATTTATGCACGGGCATACCATATTAAAGACCAAACCATTTAGCCCAATAGTTTGAAGTAAATAACAATGAAAAACTTCATTTTCTTACCCAAAACAAGCATACTTGTTGAGTTATCTTCCCTTTTTTTTTTCCCAATCAACACGTACATCTTTCAAGGTTCAATTATCTTTTAGAACCAACAAAACAAAAGTAGCTCCAAAATGAAACCGATGCATCTTTTATATACCTTGAATCCTTTAGCCCGAAACACCATATAATTGTAGTTTATCTACGTGTGATCCACAAACTAAGCTGGTTATAGCCATCACATCAAAAAGGCTTCGTTTCATATTAATAACATTGGATAGCACAAGCCACTCTAGAAACGCAAAATAAACGAAGAGACCATATTCCATATTCAAAAAACAAAAGAACTACACAATGTTTGTCAAGACAAAAACCAAATGGGAGCAGGGCCTTCCATGGCATCAGATGACTATACATGAAGGGGGAGATCCAAACAGAAAATTGGATGAACCGCCAAAACTGCTTATAGCACCAAATGAAAAGACATTGCTATCAAACTAAACTTGAAGAGCTAGTTTTTGCACTTTCCCTTGAATCAGCTACTAAGCAAGAGATCAATTTACAGAAATATGAACTAATTATAATGATTATCTCAGAAATCATGTCTCCATGGGATGAGATGACACCAATCGCAGGCAAGGCTCTCCTTGCCTAGATCTAGGCTAAGCCGCCTCGCCCGTAACCCTAGGCGAGGCCGAGCGAGGGCCGCAACCCTTGCCTCCACCCCAGCGATGGTCGCCATGGCCTCGCTACTCGTGGGCGAGGCCGCCTTTGCCCACAGCAAGGCCAATGCGAGGTTGGCCTCGCTTAGTTCCGAGCAAAGCCACCTCGCTAGCGGCCCTAGGAGAGGCCGGGCAAGGGCCACGACCCTCACCGGCAGCTGACGAGGGCTTTGCGGCCCTCACCCAGTGGCCAATGAGCCTCACCAAAGGCTCGCCCGGCCACCGCCGGAATAGTCCAAGGAAGAAGGGAGAAAAGAAAAAGGAAAATTAAAGAAAAAAGAAAAAAATTAATAAAAATTCGAAAAAATAATAAAAAAATAATAAAAATTGCCACATCAACGTCCAACCACCGAACAACGTCCATGTTAGTGCCAACCGGCCAAAATTGACCAGATGAACTAAATTGGTACCAATATTAAAAGGTTTATGACTAAATTAGTTCAATTGAAAAGTTTATGACTGAATTGGTACCAATGCAAAGGTTTAGGAATTTTTTGATACTTTTCTTGAAGTGAGGAAGAAGCATTATTCTCACTTAAGTCGAGTTTTCAAGTCTTGAGGAAATAACAGCTTTATAATAAGATGGAAAAACATCGGTCCTCATCTTCAAGCATTGTATTCCTTCACTATGATGTTTACAAAAAAGAGGACCTTCATTGACCAATCCTAGGTGGAATTGATGTAGACATGGCCAATCCTTAAGTTCTAATGTAAAGAGCTTCCATAGTCTTGCCTTTTTCTAGCGGTGACTTATGAAGAATTTCAACACCATCATGGCTCCCATTACTAAATGCATGAGCAAGAGATCTTTCAAATGGTCCAAGGCTGCTACGATGCCTTTGAATCATCAAACAAAAACTTTATAGGTCTATTGTCATAAGGTATTTATAAAATATTTGATGTAGAATGCGATGTGAGTGGAGTTTGGCATCGGCGTTGTTCTTTTACTAAGCCCAGAAATATTTTTAGTGAGAAGTTGACAGGGTTAAGGAAGAACTTTTCCTCTTGTGACAGAGAGTTCTATGCCATCATGAGAGCTTTTGATTACTAAAGTAACTACATGAGGCCTAAACAGTTTGTTTTTCATTTGAATCATGATGCTCTCAAACATATTAGTAGGCAACACAACCTCAATTCGAGATATGCCAAATGGGTAAAATTTCTTTAATTGTTTCTTTCGCCTTGAAATATAAACCTAGCAAAACTAATGTTGTAGTAGATGCACTATCAAGAAGATATTCAATGCTTGTCGTTCTTGATTCTTAGGTTATTGGCTTCAATTTGATCAAAGAACTACATTATTTAGATCTACAGTTCTCTTCCATCATCCTTAATCACAAACACTGAGCTCATGGTACTTATTCAATCAATGACAGATTTCTTTTAAAGGTAATGAGTTATGCATGCCAAAAAGTTCTTTTAGAGTTTTTGATCTGAGAAGATATTTGATGTTGGTTGAGAGTTTTTGCAGTAAATGCACCATTAAAAAGATATTCCATGCATGCTGATTTTTAATTTTATTTTTTCAATGAAATTATTGAAATTAACAGTTTGACTCTCCTTAACCTTAAACAGTTGAAATATTTTAGGGTATTTAAATATTTGAAAAATAAAAATCTTTTCGTGATCTTTGTGAAGCATAAATAGTACTTTCATTTTAAGATATAAAAGGTGAAGTGGCCGGTAAATATTTGCCCACGTTTTAGGTTGTATTGATCTAGAAATTGAGTAAATACTCGCCCGTTGATCGTCATCATTTAGTCATATATGCATCATTCAAATTTAACATGTCTATGTAACGGACAAAGAACAAAAGTAACCTAACAAAATGAGTAGCCTACCAAAGACTATTGTTTGAGAAAAAGTCAAATAGCAAACCAATCATTCCGATCGACAAATTAAACAATGGTTAGCTCAATAGTGTAAGTTAGGGTAGGGCAAGAATTTAGATAAGAAGACCATATAAATACATCACAGCAATGCCCAACCACTAAAAATTAACTCGTTAACTCGCTAACACGCTGACGATGGTCTGCATTATTACTAAAGATGCCTCGCATAGTTTATGTATATGTCATGGGTATGAAAATGTTCGACACGGACATGCGTACTTAATCTCCCGAACTTATATCATCAAGATCCTCGTCTAATAACATAAACATCTCGTCCATGTACGAGAGATCAGTCTCACTATCCTCATCTCCTCCTGAGCGTAAGCTTTGTCCATGACTTGTCTTGCTTTCATGAACTCGAGACAGAACCAGCGAACCGAGTTCCTGTCACATGTACAAAAAATATGACAATACGTTCTAAACTCCCCAAGTAAGCACTCAAGAATTTAATCAATGTCGAATCTCATTTGAGCTGTGATACTACGCTCTGTCGACATGCCCATAAACCAGAAATATTTCACTGGTGATCACTGCAATTTGGGGCATCCGCAAAGAGGTCACTGGACTGTGATTCGGTTGCAGGACATGCATTAAGTTTTCATTTCTTTTTATATTTGTTGCATTTCTAGCGAAGTGTCGACATGGCGACCCTTGTAGAGCTAACATGTAAAGTCCAAGTGGATGCCACCTTTGAAATTTTTTAATATCTCGGGCTTGGGTGGTCTCTACTTGGACCATATGCCCTGTCGCCTCCATATCAGCACTTTGCTTGAGAAATAAGTCCGAGTTTACAGTCAATTTGCCTTGGTTGCAAAAAGAAAACCGAAAGCTTATCACAGCAAATGATTGAAATCAAAATCAGGCGACATGATTGAAAAAATGTGTTGCAAGCGAAACTTTTTTACACATGGTGTACGACAAACGAAGTCTCGTGAAGTTTTTCAAAGATATATCAACTGACAATCTAACTTTCAACATTTCTAAGGAATTTTTGCACTCACTTGTGTTGGATTAGCCAATTGATGGAAGGACATGAGATGATACTCCTGCATCATCCAATTTGTCTCTTGACCTGTTGGAGCCTCTCCAATGTGGAAAGTCAGAGATTTCTTCATTCCTATCATTTCTCCAGCTTCACCAAACACTGGCTCTTCCATGTCTAAATCTTTCCAGTACCCATTTTCCGTAATTCGATTGTTCATCATTCTGCTGAAATAGAAGTAGTGGGTTCCATTCCACAGTGCCTTTCCTGTGCATTCAAAATCTAATTTCAGTTGTCGAAGCGGAACTGATAAAAGAATTCTGTTACAGCAAATCAGACATGATGATATACCTGTTAAGATATTAACCCGGCAAATCTTTGCCAAGTTACTTTTAATAGTCATTTGACCGAAGGAAAAACCATTTACTCTCAAAAGTCTCGCCTTCGAGATCTTGACAAGCCCATCATAAGATATATGAAGGCAATCGGAACTCATTTTTCTATACCTCTTTATCCAAAATTTCTTCTAGCTAGGGCACTGCTTCCTACTAAGCAACTATACATATGGAACAGAAGCAAAAATTGCTCTCTCTCGCTTACCGTGGAGGTCCCAAGGATCATGGTGGTGAGACTTGAGATCAGGAACCAAGTGAAGCATAGAGCGAAGACACAGAGGCCTGCTGCTTCTTGGGACGCAGAAAGTGAAGGACAAGTTCTTCATCCGTCGGCAAGAACCGAAATCCGGGTGGTAGTTTCAGCATCTTGCCATCATCTTCTTCCTTTTCCTTTATATCTTTCATAATCACAAGCCAAAACCAGCAAAATTGAGCAACTGCTGATTATCCTACGTATAGTAGTTCTTGATGATCTTTCCTTTCTTTACTAATTTCTCTGATTGAAATCCACACGCGTCTATATATGAACAGAGAGAGAGAGAGAGAGATAGAGAGAGGCGGTTCTTGGAGGGCTATGACATATTGAGTGGAAAGGCAAGTACTGACATTGCATGTCTTTTAAAGGCAACAAGAGGAGAGAGTTGGATGATCTGGGCTGATCCCTCTTCTTGCCAGTAATTTTTTTTTTTTTTGGTAAAATTCTTGCCAGTAATTTTTCCCTTCTCTTATAATCCAGAAACACAATTATATTATGCTTTCTTATTTCTTTTTATGGTCATTTTACAAGGTTAAAATTAATTACCCTATGATACTCATTTGACTATATATCTAATAATTCAAGCTTTTGAGTAGCTTTTAAATTTTAAATAATGGATCTCATGTAATGGATATATTATTTACATGGTGCAAGAAGTCAATCATTCTTTAATAAAGTGATTGAGTGCTAGTACAAAAAAAAAAAAAAACCCACTTTTTATCTTTTGATTCTTGAGATTGTGAATGGTGACTTTGTTGTTTTCTAAATATGATAAATAAGATACTTTCTCTATATAAGCGTGCCATGATCATACATGGTATTGTGTTAAATTGGTGTCAGTTCACTTTGTGTCCATGTTACAAGATATATGAGAGAAAATATGCTTGACTCATGATCTTTTTCATTCAAAACTAGGCTTTAATCTGCACAAGAAGTTTGGTGAGCTGATAGATTCATCGAATAAGTTGCAAAGACCTTTTCACGATTCACACTCCTTATCCTCAAGACCCGTGTAAGGGACAGCATAACATATTTGAGTACTAGGGTTTAGTTATGCGATGAGCTTTCTTCGTAAGATTAGACTCAATCTACTAAGATTTACTAATCTATGACACAGGACAAATTGACCGCAGTCCAACTCATTGAAATCAAGTTCTTGCTTAATTTATTTAATGGGTCAGTTCAAAGGTCAGAAACCGAGCCTAATGACATGTAGTTTTCAGTTCGGAAAATACAGAATCAATCACGAGCCAAACTGACTAATTCAGGAGATTAAAAATTCGACCGGTAGGGGTCTGTGTATCATTTCTCAGGTAGGACCAAATCAGGGGCAGACCCCTACTTCGAGTGCGACGGGGAATCCAATCTGAGAGCTTTGGTTTGGTTATTTTTGAGGTTTGTGACAAGTTTGTCGACAGCAATCTAATATAAATAAAACATTCGTACGAACGAAAAATAAAATTGCGCTAAAAGACAAAAGCAGAAAAAGCTCTTGATGATGATGTGCAACTAAACTTCAGGTTTCGTCCGAATCTCTAGTTTGGGGATTAGTTTGGCCGTTTGCGAAGAATTTAAAATGGGATAAGGAGCTGAAAGTAATCAACTTTTGATGACCGAGACCGGATGCATGACATTCGAACTAATCTTTTGGTTTCATTATTTTCTTATATAATATATATATATATACTTTTTTTTTTTTTTTTTTTCAAAGTGGAACTGCTCCTTGAGAAGGGCTACATCCCATGTACAGGACGAAAATAAATCCCTTCAGTTCAAATGAGTGTTTTTCATCATCATCATGGATGGATATACACCTTAAATGACTAATATGATATACCTAATAAGTATCTGTTTAACTCAGATAGGTGGCCCGACCATGAAATTATTCGTACTTGGCGGTTATAAGGAGAATTGAGCTTCTATGTCATCAAGAATTGTCCAATTCCACTTGTTCAAGATCAAATATCTGAGTAACTTGCCATTAATGTCAATTGCTTTTCTCAAATTATCAGTGTACCCCAGGGTTATTAGCTATCAATCTTCTTGCTTGATCCAAGAATTTCTTCTTTGCATGAAGTTACATAAAATCAAACTCAAATCAAGTGATATTACTTAACTCTCAGCCAAACAGAAGTACACATTCAACGAGGGTTTTTATCTTGGCAATCAACCCATCCACACAGGGAAAAAAGCATAGGTGACGAGTCCAATTTTGAAGTAATTGAACTGTACATACCCTACTCATAAAGTCCAAAAACACTTTCAAGGGTTTTTCGGAGGAACTATGAAAAAATCTTCAAGGAATAGCTTAAGTATCATGACAAGTTTCGTGCACCATGCATGCATGAGTATGAGCCTTTAACTTTCTTTGAAACTCCAGAACCGGACACCCTAGCGGGCGCAGGTGGAGTGTGCTCTTGTTGTAAATGCGATCTCCTTTCGTACGTTTGACCTTGCTTCAATCATCCCTTTTTTCTACGCGTCGATATCTCGCGCACTCCATGACCAGCCCCTCCCCTGTGTCTTCTCTTTCTCCAGACGCATCATTTCAAAAGGTCTCACCAACTAAAGCAAGCAACAGTTCCGGGTCGAAGTGACCTCTAAAGCAAGCAATACCATTCTGAAGCTGCTGTGAACTAGTGGCTGACCATCTTCATCTAGTACCCTGTAGCACTGTGCCCTTTCCTCGGGAGACTCAGACATGAAGCTCATCTTAGGTGTGAATGCAACTTTACGACCAGGAAAGTCCTGTCTGTCCAGACCAAACGTCTGCTAAATTGGCTAACGCACACCAAAATGCGAAGTCTAAATTTTTAATGAGAATTAAATGCGGAGCTTTTGCAGTCTTCCAAGGAGTAAAGCTTCAAAGTAGAGTGGCAATGTTACATTCTACCAGGTGGTCATAAAGAGTGCCCTTTTCCACTTTCATAGCCATATCAAATTGGATAGCCGGATATATTGCTTATGCAGACATATTCAAGATCAACTGGAGTCGCCTGAGAACTACATAGACAGATATCTTATGGGCATACATACACCAGTTCCCATGGTTGCTGAAGAATATTGGACACGAAACCAGACATACTCACCTGTCATACTGTACTTATTTGAACAAGACAAACCCACCCAAGGTGCAAAGTCAAGATCTTTTGCATTTATCGGTTGCGCAAATAAACATAAATTAATTGAATTTTTTTTTTTTTTTCTATAAGCAATCAGAAGCTAAACAAAACCAATTCACAAGGAAATTAGACATATCCGAGCATCACAATGCACAATGGTGACGCTGAAGACAAGGCAGTCTTTCTGTATGACAGTTCACGAAATTGAAGAGGATGGGTGTATCTGTAATGTACACAGTGATGGGGTTTCACCCCTATTTTGATGGAACATAGTCACATGCAAAGTCAAAATGCATCTTTTAGCCAGTATTGCAAAGTCGTACTTGTTTTAAGTTTTAATCCATTTAACGTGACGTGGACCATATTTCAATCGTATACCAGAAAGCTTTATAAAGAGATGAATTTCGATGGATTATGTCAGTCGTTAAGTCAACAATCACAGACCGATACAAGTTCATACCAAAAAGTGCAGAGCTTGATGGAACTTAGAAAAAGAACATCACCAACTTTCGTATTTTTAACGCATTTCGCACTTCCTTTTTGAATGACTATAAGTATGCAAATGATCATTCAATTCCTTGGGCTCCGTGTTCCCAATAGCAATCAGACTAACGTAGTCACAAACCACTTCATGGGCCAGCTATTTTCACCATCCGACAATTTCGAACAGCATTCCGAAGCTTCAATCTAATTTGTCCCGTTGCTAAACAGTTAAGGCAGGCGATAAGCATCAACTCTAAAGAGAATTACAAATTCGATGATAAACATACTGAGCAGTAGCTCTCAAAACCAAACTTCAAGCACAATGCAGCCAAGCTCGAGGCCACAAAGGGTTCCACCGAGCGATCATCTCCCATAAGCATGAAAAGGGACCAAACGAAGCGTGCCCATGAATTTAACACCTCTTAAGTTTCCATCGCAATTATCAAAAATTTTACCGGATCAACTTCGCGAGACAAGAAGAAGAAGAAGCAGAAGGAGGAGCTGCTGCAGACTTCGGCGCGCCGATCAAGGACGACGGCGCCGGGCGGCTCCGCTTCAGGAGCTCGAACTGGGACGCGGCGAGGACGGTCGGAGTAGAGAGAGAAAGAAGAGAGAGAGAGAGAGAAGGGACTGTACTGGCGAGAGGATGACGGAGATTCTGGGAGTCCGTCGGTCGGTGGGAAGGAAGGAGACGATGCTTTTTGGAGCAGGGCGGCAGGATGATTACGGCACACGTCAGCATTTACCCCACGTGGCTCGGTGGCGGGGGCAGATGACGTGTCATGGCATCTATTCCAAATTCACGTGCGACTGTTGCAAGTGAAAGGTCGAATCTCCATGCTAGATTGCTCCAAGAAAAAGCACAAGGGACTGTAGCTATGACAAGAAGGTCTTGGGAGTGCACTGGTGAAATTTTAGGATTCAATGATTGAAGAGATTACTAAGATTACTAAGCTTGATTTGGAATTTCGTTTGGAAAAAATTAGATTGGGGATAGTTGATGTGGGGGAGCATTGAAGCTCGGGAATCTCGCCAATCGAAACACAAGACCTTACTTGAGGTCCCCTATCAATTAATCGAAAGCCCATCTATTGATCGTGCAAGCAGAGGGGAATTTCGGCTAAAACATGATGCGTTGGGTCCCAAAATGTCCTAGATGAAGGTTCTCAAACGTGAAGAGTGAATGCAGATTGAAGAGTACGGTTGGTGGTTGAATTGCTAGGTTGGAAGTCGAAAGTTGAGTTCCCATGTGTTTTAAATGCATTATCTAGTTCCTAATTCTTTAATGTTTGGCTGGTTTCTATGCCATAGTTCCTGTATAAACATAGATGAATTCCTAAATGTAAAAATTAATGTTTGAATTTGTTAATACATGAGGTTTCCCCCTCAAGCGAACGAATTTTTTAAGTATCCATTCATTTCGCGGAAAATGTAGCATTTCTAAAAAATGTCTTCTTAGGAGTCATTTTTCATAAGAATGACAATATTTTCCAGTATTTGGATGAAATCTTAAAATGATCAAGAATAATATTTTCTAGACTTCACCACCTGGACATAACTTTACCAACCCATATATCCTTCAAATTTGCTCAAGGCCATTGACTAGGCCAACTTGCTTGGTGTCTCTGTTCCCTTACCATCACCAAACACCCATCCCTATGTAAGAGTTCAATGAAGTTTTTCTATCAAAATCATGTTACCCGTGGTCAAATCTTGATAGGATAAGCTTACGATGGTTATGCATACATAGGAAAGATATCATAACATTACCAATCTTATCAAAATGAGGTATTTGACATTCTTTAGAAGCCAAATTTTGATTAGTGAGGCATGAGGAAGGGAGAGAGTTCACAGCTTCAAATCCAATAAACAATATCTAATCGCTTTAGAACAAAGGGCAAGCATTCTTCAAGTTGAAATGCATAATCGACATTGGGATCACTAGTCATAAAAAGGCCAATACATAACAAACTTACATCAAGTATCAGCTCTTGAAGTACTAACAATAACATCATAAAAAGAAAGAACACTTATGAATTTTTTCACAACAAAGCTCAGTAAAATGTATCATTAATCATCTTTCCCTTTGCTTAGAAATTTATGAAAATGCGTTCCTTAATGAATGAATTTGTGTTTCAAGAGGATTTACCATGAAAATTACCTCCCTTGAAGGGAATTGAGCATCAAATCAACTCACTTCACGGCACTTCTCTCCTTAACGGGGTTGCCTATCACTACAATCCAAAGGAAATCAAGAAGTTACAAAGGCAGATGGACAAGCTAATTGTAGGAGGATATGTAAAGGAAAGCATGAGCTCTTATCTGGTTTCAGCCTTACTCGTGTCCAAGAAGGATGGTTCTTTAAGAATGTACGTAAATAATGGAACCATCATCAACATAACCAGTAAGTACAAGTAGTCCATACCTAAACTTGATGGAATGCTTAATGCATCATATAATTGTCCCGTATTCTCCAAAATCGGTTTGAGGAGTGACTATCACTAGATTGGAATGAGAGAAGGGGACAAGTGGAAGGTAGCCTTCAAAACCAAAAGGGAACTCTAAATGGCTAGTTATGTCATGTGGATCTAATGCTACAATCACCTTCATGAGGCTTATAGATGAAGTCATTTGTCCTTTTATTGGTTCCTTTGTGGTTGTCTACTTTAATGATATTCTCATGTAGAGTAGGAACAAGGAAGAGCATTATTCTCACTTAAGACAAGTTTTCAAAGAATTGACGAAATAACAACTCTATATTGAGATGAAAAATGTCGGTTCTTATCTTCAAGCATTGTATTCCTTCACTATGATGTTTACAAAAAATGGGACCTTCATTGACCAATCCAAGGTGAAATTGATGTAGACGTGGCCAATCGCTAAGTCCATTTCTAATGTAAAGAGCTTCCATGGTCTTGCCTCTTTCTAGTAGTGACTTAAGAAGAATTTCAACGCTCTCATGGCTCCCCTTACTAATGAGCAAGAGATCTTTCGAATGGTCCGATGCTGCTACGATGCCTTTGAATCATCAAACAAAAGCTTTATAGGTCTCTTGTCCTTGCCCTTCTAGGTATTGATAAAATATTTGACGCAGAATGTGATGTGAGTTGAGTTGGCATCGGGGTTGTTCTTTTACAAGCCCAAAAATCTTTTTAGTAAGAAGCCGACGGGGTTAAGGAAGAACTTCTCCTCTTATGACAAAGAGTTCTATGCCATCATGAGAGCTCTTGATTACTAAAGTCACTACTTGAGGTCTAAACAGTTTGTTCTTCATTTGAATAATGATGTTCTCAAATATATTAGTAGCCAACACAACCTCAATTTGAGATATGCCAAATGGGTAATATCTCTTTAATTGTTTCTTTCGCCTTGAAATATAAAACTAGCAAAACTAATGTTATTAGATGCACTACCAAGAAGATATTCAATGCTTGTTGTTCTTGACTCTTAGGTTCTTGGCTTCAATTTGATGGAAGAACTCCATTATTTAGATCCAGAGTTCTCTTCCATCATCCTTAATCACAAACACTGAGCTCATAGTACTAATCCAATCCATGACAAATTTCTTTTAAAGGTAATGAGCTTTAGATGCCAAAAAGTTCTTTTAGAGTTTTTGATCCAAGAAGATATTCGATGTTCATTGAGAGTTTTTGTAGCAAATGCACTATCAAAAAAGATATTCCATGCACGCTGACTTTTAATTTTATATTTTCAACGAAATTATCAAAATTAACGGTTTGACTCTTGTTAACCTTAAACATTTGAAGTCTTTTAGGATATTCAAATATTTGAAAAAAAAAATCTTTTCGCGATCTTTGTGAAACATAAATAGTACTTTCATTTTTAAATATTAAAGGTAAAGTGGCCAGCAAATATTTGCCCACGTTTTAGGTTGCATTGATCCAGAATTTGAGTAAATACTCGCCCATTGATCGTCATCAGTTAGTCATGTATACATCATTCACATTTAACATGTTTAGGTAGGGCGCAAAGGACAAAAGTAGCCTAACGACATGAGTAGCCTACAAAAGGCTATTGTTTGAGAAAAAGTGAATTAGCAAACCAATCATTTCGATCGACAAACTAAACGATGGTTAGCTCAATAGTGTCAGTTAGGGTTGGGCAAGAATTTAGATAAGAAGACCATATAAATACATCACAGCAATGTACAACCACTAAATTAACTCGCCAACATGCTGACGATAGTCTGCATAATTACTAAAGATGCCTCGTACAGTTTATGTACATGTCATGGGTATAAATATGTTCGAATGTACGACACGGACATGCATACTTAATCTCCCGAACTTACATCATCAAGATCGTCGTCTAATAACATAAACATCTCATCCATGTACGAGAGATCAGTCTCACTATCCTCATCTCCTCCTGAGCGTAAGCTTTGTCCATGACTTCTCTTGCTTTCATGAACTCGAGACAGAACCAGCGAATCGAGTTCCTGTCACATGTACAACAAATATGACAATGCATTCTAAACTCCCCAAGTAAGCACTCAAGAATTTAATCAATGTCGAATCTCATTTGAGCTGTGATACTACGCTCTGTCGACATGCCCATAAACCAGAGATATTTCACTGGTGATGCAATTTGGGGCTTCCGCAAAGAGGTCACTGGACTGTGATTTGGTTGCAGGACATGCATTAAGTTTTCATTTCCTTTTATATCTGTTGCATTTTGATTGGAATCCCACGAAATTCCTAGCAAAGTGTCGACATGGCGACCCCTGTAGAGCTGACATGTACGGTCCAAGTGGATGCCACCTTTGAAATTTTTTTATATCTCGGGCTGGGGTGGTCTCTACTTGGACCATATGCCCTGTCGCCTCCATATCAGCACTTTGCTTGAGAAATAAGTCCGAGTTTACAGTCAAATTGCCTTGGTTGCAAAAAGAAAACCGAAAGCTTAGCACAGCAAATGATCGAAATCAAAATCAGGCGACGTGATTGAAAAATGTGTTGCAAGCGAAACTCTTTTACACATGGTGGACGACGGACAAAGTCTCGTGAAGTTTTTCAAAGATATATTAACTGCCAATCTAACTTTCAACATTTCTGAGGAATATTTGCACTCACTTGTGTTGAATTAGCCAATTGATGGAAGGACACGAGATGATACTCCTGCATCACCCAATTTGTCTCTTGACCTGTTGGAGCCTCTCCAATGTGGAAAGTCAGAGATTTCTTCATTCCTATAATTTCTCCAGCTTCACCAAACACTGGCTCTTCCATGTCTAAATCTTTCCAGTACCCATTTTCCGTAATTCGATTGTTCATCATTCTGCTGAAATAGAAGTAGTGGGATCCATTCGACAGCGCCTTTCCTGTGCATTCAAAATCTAATTTCAGTTGTCGAAGTGGAACTGATAAAAGACTTTCTGTTACAGCAAATCATATATGATGATATCCCTGTTACGATATTAACACGGCAAATCTTTGCTAGGTTACTTTTGATAATCATGTGACTTCAGGAAAAACCACTTACTCTCACAAGTCTCGTCTTCAAGATCTTGACAAGCTCATCATAAGATGTATTAGGGCAATCAGAGCTAATTTTTCTATACCTCTTTATCCAGAATTTCTTCTAGCTAGGGCACTGCATCCTACTAAGCAACTATATGTACGATAATAAAGCAAAAGTTGCTCTCTCTCGTTTACCGTGGAGGTCCCAAGGATCATGGTGGTGAGACTTGAGATCAGGAACCAGGTGAGCATAGAGAGGAGACAGAGAGGCCTGCTGCTTCTTGGGATGCAGAAAGTGAAGGACGAGTTCTTCGTCTGTCGGCGAGAACCGAAATCCAGGTGGTAGCTTCAGCATCTTGCCATCATCTTCTTCTTCTTCCTTTTCCTTTACATCTCTCATGATCACAAGCCAAAACCAGCAAAATTGAGCTACTGCGGATTATCCTATATATGGTAATTCTTGATGATCTTGCCTTTCTTTACCAATTTCTCCGATTGAAATCCACGCACGTATTTATAGAGGGGGATGGGGGGTTGGAGAGGGGGAGAGAGAGAGAGAGAGAGAGAGGGAGAGGGAGAGAGAGCGGCGGTTCTTGGAGGGATATGATATGTCGAGTGGAAAGGCAACAAGAGGAGAGAGTTGGATGATTTGGGTTGATCCCTCTTCTTGCCAGTAATTTTTCCCTTCTCTTATAATCCGGAAACACAAATACATTATTCTTATTTATTTCTGTTTATGGTCATTTTACAAGGTTAATGTTAATTACCCTATGATATTCATTTCACTATATATATAATAATTCAAGCTTCTGAGTAGCTTTTAAATTTTAAATTTAAATAATGGATCTTAGGTAGCGTATATATTATTTACATAGAGCATGAAGTCAATCTTCTTTAATAAAGTGATTAAATGCTACTACAAGTAAAAAAGAAACCCACCTTTTATCTTTGATTCTTGATATTGTGAATGGTGATTTTGTTATTTTCTAAATATGATGGATAAGATGCTTTCTCTGTATAAACGCATTATGATCATACACAGTATCGTGTTATATTGGTGTCAATACACTTTGTGTCCATGTTACAAGATATTTGAGAGAAAATATGCTTGACTCATGATCTCTTTCATTCAAAACTAGGCTTTAATCTGCACAAGAAATTTGTTGAGCTGATGGATTCATCGGATAAGTTGCAAAGACCTTTTCACTATTCACACCCCTTATCCTCAAGACCCGTGTAGGGGACAGCAGCACAAATTTGATTACTAGGGTTTAGTTATGTGGTAACCCTTCTTGGTAAGATTGGACTCAATCTAATAAGATTTACTAATCTATGACACAGGACAAATTGACCGCTGTCCAATTCATTGAAATCAAGTCCTTGCTTGAGTTATAATGGGCCAGTTCAAAGGTTGGATACCGAGCCTAAAGAGGTAGTTTTTGGTTCGGAAAATCCGGAATCAATCACGAACCAAACTGACTAATTCAGGTGCTTGGAAATTCGAGCTATATGGTTCTATGTATCATTTCTCAGGTAGGACCAAATCAGGGGCAGACCCCTACTTTGAGTGCGACGGAGAATCCAATCTGAGAGCTTGGTTTAATTATTTTTCAGGTTTGTGACAAGTTTGTTGACAGCAATCTAACATATAAAAAACATTCGTACCAACGAAAAAAATTGCGCTAAAAGACGAGCGCAGAAACAGCTCTTGATGATGATGGGCAACTAAACTTCAGGTTTCGTCCGAATCTCTAGTTTGGGGATTAGTTTGGCGGTTTGCGATGAATTTAAAATGGGAGAAGGAGCTGAAAGTAATCAACTTTTGATGACCGAGAGCGGATGCATGACATTCGAACTAATCTTTTGGTTTCATTATTTTCTTATATAATATATACGTACTTCTTTTTCTTTAGTGGAACTGCTCCTTGAGAAGAGCTAGATCCCATGTACAGGACGAAGATAAATCACTTCTGCTCCAATGAGTGTTTTCATTATCATCACGGATGGATATACTCCTTAAATAGCTAAGATCATATACCCAATAAGCATCTCTTTAACTCTATGAATAAGGTAAAACGCAAGTTTATAAACTCAGATAGGCAGCCCAAACATGAAATTATTCATACTTAGGGTGTATACGGAGAATTGAGCTCCTATATAATCACGAATTGTCCAAATCCACTTGTTCATGATTGAATATCTGAGTAACTTGCCATTAATATCAATTGCTTGCCTCAAATTCTCAGTGTACCCCAGGGTTAGTTATTAGCTATCAATCTTCTTGCGTGATCCAAGAATTTCTTCTTTGCATGATGTTACATAAAATCAAACTCAAATCAAGCGATATTACTTAACTCTCAGCCAAACAGAAGTACACATTCAACTAAGGTTTCTTTCTTGGCAATCAACCCATCCACACAGGGCCAAAACACAGGTAACGAGTCCAATTTTGAAGTAATTGAACTACACATACCCTTTTGCTATAAAAAAAAAAAAAAAAAAAAAAAAAAAAAAAAAAAAAAAACTATACATATCCTACTCATAAAACTCAGAAACACTTTCAAGGGTTTTTCGGAGGAACTATGAAAAACATCTTCATGGAATAGCTTTAGTATCATGACAAATTTCATGCACCATGCATGCATAATTATGAGTCTTTTTAACTTTCTGTAAAACTCCAGAACCGGACACCCTAGCGGGCGCAGGTGGAGTGTGCTCTTGTTGTAAATGTGATCTCCTTTCGTACGTTTGACCCTGCTTCAATCATCCCTTTTTCTACGCGTCGATCTTTCGGGCACTCCATGACCAGCCCCAACTCTGGGTCTTCTCTTTCTCCAGACGCATCATTTCAAAAGGTCTCATCAACTAAAGCAAGTAACAGTTCTGGGTCGAAGTGACCTCTAAAGCAAGCAATACCTGTATGAAGCTGCTGTGAACTAGTGGCTGGCCATCTTCATCTAGTACCCTCTAGCACTGTGCCCTTTACTCGGGAGACTCAGATATGAAGCTCATCTTAGATGTGAATGCAACTTTACCACCAGGAAAGTCCATTGTCTGTCCAAACCAAACATCTGGTGAATCGGCTTATGCACACCAAAATGTGAAGTCTAAATTGTTAATGAGAACTGAAATCCGAGCTTTTGCAGTCTTCCAAGGAGTAAAGCTTTTCAAGTAGAGTGGCAATGTTACATTCTACCAAGTGATCATAAAGAGTGCCCTTTTCCACTTTCATCACCATATCAAATTGGATAGGCGAAAATACCGATTATGCAGACACATTCAAGATCAATGGAATCACCCGATAACTACATAGACAGATATCCTATGGGCATACATACACCAGTTCCCATGGTGGCTGAAGAATATTGGACACGAAAGCAGACATAGGGTGCGTTTGGAAAGACTTTTGGGGAAAGTCTTTAGGAAAATGTAAAGATCTTTGAGTTAAATGTGTTTTCCAAAATGCAAACTGTGTTTGGTAAATTATAATTTAAAAGCCCTTTGTGAAGTACCTTTGAGCAAAATAGCGTTTGGGGGACAAATGACTTTTGTAAAAAAAAAATATCAAAAGAAAAATAAAAAAAAAATGAAAACCAGCAAAGGCAGGCGGCATTCCACGACTGGCGGCGACCCCCGGCGACCTCCGGGCGACCTCCGGCGACCCGGATCCGGGCCGGCGACCCACCGCGCCGCAGGTCGCCGGCGACCCATCTGGTCGCGCGTGAAGGTTGCGGCCGGCGTGGTCGCGACCAGATCTGCGACCAGATGGGTCGCGCGAAGGTCGCGACCTCCGCGGAGGTCGCCAAGCACGGCCGGCGACGCAGATCGCGTCGCGACCTCGCGAAGGTCGCCCGAAGGTCGCGGCCGGCGACCCATCCGGTCGCAGCGCGAAGGTCGCGGCCGGCCACCGGATCTGCGACCAAATGGGTCGCGGTCGCGACCTTCGCGGCGACCTCTCGAGCGGGGTCACGCGACCCTCGCCGAAGGGTCGCCGGCGAGGGTGGTGCTGGCGCGGTCGAGGGCCAAGGCGTCGCAGTGGTCAGCTGGCTCGGGTGCCGGTGCGGGTGGTGCCGGCGCGGCCGAGGGCCGCCGGCACAGCTGGCCGGCGCGAGCAAGGTCTCCCGAAGAAGATGAACAAGACTCCAAAAGAAGAAGACGATGAGAGGGCAAAACCGGAAAAACGAAGAAACAACAAGGATAATTTGGGAAGAAAATTTTTTTAGCCCTCGCCCTCAGCATTTTCGGCATGCTGAAAGCCCAAGGCAGCCTCCCACCTGCCTTGGGCTTTCAGCCTTCACAAGGCTGACATTTTGCAAAGGGGCCTTGAAAATTCTTTGCCAAACACCCCATACTTGGCTCAAAGATCCTTGGGGCTTCAAAGTAGCCTTGAGAAGCTACTCCCAAACGCAGCCATACTCACCCGTCATACTATACTTATTTGAACAAGACAAACCTGCACGAGGTGCAAAGTCAAGATCTTTTGCATTTCTCGGTTGCGCGAATAAACATGAATTATCACCAAGCTGGATCGCGTTCCACAAGCGATCATCTCTCAGAAGCATGAAAAGCGACCAAACGAAGCATGCCCTCATGAATTAACACCTCTAAGTTTCCATCGCAGTTATCCAATTTTACCAGATTGCCGGCGACGCCGTTGGCGAACCGCGGGAGCTTCTCGGCCACGGTCGACTAGAAGCGGCGAGGGGAGAAGCGAGGCGTCCTGCCGACCCAGTCGGAGCACGAGCGGCAGATCAACTTCGACAGCGAAGAAGAAGAGGAAGAAGGAGAAGGAGCCGCTGCAGACCTCGGCGCGCCGATCAAGGAAGACAGCGCCGGGCGGCTCCGCTTCAGGAGCTCGAACTGGGACGCGGCGTGCTCGAGGGCGCCGCGAGGCTTCCACCTGCACAGCGCCATGGGAGCAGATGCCCGCGAGGACGGTCGGGGTAGAGAGAGAAAGAAGAGAGAGAGAGAGAGCGGACTGTACGGCGAGAGGATGACGGAGATTTTGGGAGTCCGCCGGGAGGAAGGAGACGATCCTCCCCGGGTGGCTCGGCGGTGGGGGCAGATGACGTGTCATGGTATCTATTCCATGCAAAAGAAAGGTCGAATCTCCATGCTAGATCACACCAAAAGAAAAAGCACAAGGACTGTACTATGACAAGCAGCTCTTGGGAGGGTATTAGTGAAATTTTAGTATTTTCATGGTTGGAGAGACATTATAAGCTTGATTTCGAATTTCGTTTGGAAAGAATTAGTTTGGGGGATAATTGATCCGGGAGAGCACCAAAGCCTAGGACTCCTCTCGACCGTAATGCAAAACCTTACTCAAGGTCCCCTATCGCTTAATCAAAAGCCCATCTGTTGATCGTGCAAACAGTGGCGAATTTCGGCCGCAACATGATGCAGTAGGTCCCAAAACACCCAAGATGAAGGTTCTCAAAAGTGAAGAGTGAATGCAGATTGAAGGGCATGGCTGGTGGTTGAATTGCTAGGTTGGAAAGTGAAAATTTGAGTTCCCATGTTTTCTAAATGCATTATCTAGTTCCTAATATCTTTAATGTTTGGTTGATTTCCATGCCATTGTTCCCGTATAAACAGAGGTGAATTCTTAAATGTATAAATTCATTTTTGAATTTGTTAATACATGAGGTTTCCTCCTCAAGTGAACAAAGAAAATGCAGCATTATTAAAAAAATATTTTTCTAAAAGTCAATTTCCAAGAGAATGAGAATATTTTCTAGTGTTTAGATGAAATCTTAAAAAGATCAGGGAAAATATTTTCAAGTCCTCACCACATAAGCATGCATTAATTTACCAACCCATATATTCTTCAAATTTGCAGTTACCTTCAATCCCATGATAAAATTGTGAATAATACAACAAGTTGAGATAACATTGACATGCGTTCCAAATGACCAAAAAGGTTTGGAATCCAATACTCGAAAACACTCTTTCAATGGTAGTTCTTAGAAATAAATTATGCAAATTGAATAGTTCCTTCTCAAGTTCAAGTGGGCAATCATGGAACTCCTTTTAATGATATCTAACACCACGATATGGAGAGATGATGCCATTTTGAATTCCACAACAAGCATCAGCAAATATTTTACTACAAGTTATAAATAAGTTTATTACTAAGATACTAAGATCAATTCAAACATTATGTATAAATTCCATTTTTTTACCTCTAGAATGTTCGATCCATCCAGCTTTCAAAGTGCATCAGATAAAATACGCAAATCATGTGCACTAGCTAATACATAAGAAATTCTCAAGTCAATGTAATAGTGGCTAATACATTTTGTGTTGTTCCATCCTTCCAACCACGAAATCTTCTTTGAATTTCAAGAGAAATTGATGCATGTACAAGAGTTCCATCCATTGCTAAGACACAATCCTAAAATAATCAACATAATTACCAACCAATAACTAATAAAACTTCTCAAGCAATGTATGAAGACTTTTTTTTTCTTTCCAAATTTTATACCTTGAAATACGGATAAAATTTTGACTATGACTTATCTCAAGAGGAGTTGAATTGCTTATCTTTTTCACCACATGTTTGTATAATTTCAAATTTGCTTGCATGACGATTTTTAATTTTTCCAATATCATTAAATAGCATGGCCCTGGGGCTAAGGTAACTCAAGTGGGAGAGCCTTGTTATGGGTAACCTTATTGCATAGTTCAAAGAGCACTTGTGTATGTGATGCAAGTGAACATGTATGAAAAAGCTGTCATAAAGTTTTGAGGGCATACTAACGAACAACTGAGTCCTCTCCAAACCACAAGAGATAGTTGCCTATCATACGGCTCACCAACTTCGCTTCCCTCTATGACTCTAAACCTCAAATTATGTCCAATAATATGGCAAAATACCATAACTTGCTCCCTAATAATACATTTACAATAGAACGCAACAAGTTACTTGCACTAAGTACCTTATAGAGCTCTAAAAAAGGATTCCACACCATCTATGTTTGATATCCATATACAACTCTCTCTTGTAATCCCAATTTACACAAGGCTCTCTTGGTATGTGGTTCTTAAAATGATTATAATCATCCAAAAATTAGTGTGATAACTGTCATAAGTGTTGCAACATAACCCATTACCACCAATTTACACAAGGCTCTCATGAAATACAAAATGTGGGTGAAATACTAGAGGGGTAATACTAGAAGAGCCAAAAACGCATAGGACAACATAAGTTGTTTCAAAGACAGCACAAACGGCTTTTCAACGTATGTGAATACATACATTGGTATACAAAATACTCATGCATCCACTCAGTCATACTTCTATATCTACATGAAAAAAAAAAAAAACAATTAGGTATCTTCTTCATTTGAACCTATTATAAACAATATACTCCTAATAAGTCGAACTTCATCCTAAGCTAGAAAGACGTTATCCTAAAATCAAATCCTCAATGTAGTAAACATTATGACGCTCGTTGATAATCACTAACAAGGCACTCAAATAGTGAGGGGGGAAGCTAGATGGTTCTCCCTAGGTAAAAGAGTGATGTCTTTGCAGTGAACTAATAAAAGATATAAACAAAACATACTGATGTAAGTTTTACAACATGTTTACGATAGTGAGGTTTTTGCCCTAAGGACATATAAAGTATCATATCTAATAACACCAAACTACATTCCTATGAGGCATGAAAGATGGTAACTATGTTTGCCAGCTAGTAAATCAAGCAGAAAGGGCGAGTTCACAAATTAGAACAAACTAAAAGAGAATAGTAGCTATAAGAAAGGAGATAGTCTAAGATAAATCCCCAATGTCCTACTGATGATTAAATCCTTTTTGCAACAACTAAATAATAGAACCCAACCTTGCCAAGCCACAAGAAACTTCTCTACTCAATTCCATACACAAGCATACCATGTTAATGACCAAACCATTCAGCCCAACAGCATGAAGTAAATGACAATGAAAAACTTCATTTTCTTACCCAAAACAAGGAGTGTCAGACAACTAAAGTGTCAAAACTTGGCACAAAGGAACACTTAAGTGTCAGCAGTAAAAAAATCCACCAAAATGCTAACGTGGCAATTTTCCGACGAGGCAAGTGCAAAACGACATCGTTTTGCACGGACGTGCGGACCCCTAAAGTGCCATAACTTTGCATAAATAGACACTTAAGTGCTATAACTTACGAAATGTACACTTAAGTGCCAAAATTGGAGTAAAATGGATCACTTGAGTGCCGATCTGGCCAAAGTCCGGTAAAAATACCGACGTGGCATTTTCTGCGAAGCGAGCTCAAACGACGCTGTTTTGCGCGCCGACGTGGCCAAATAATGCAAAAACGGCGTCGTTTTCGGCGACGTGGTAAAAAAATAATTTAAAAATTAATTAAATTAAATTTAGTTAAAATATTAAAAAATAATACTCGCGAGCCCTCACCCTAGATCGGGAGCTAGGCCAACGAGCCCTCGCCCTAGATCGGGGGCCGGGCCAGGGCCGCGACCCTCGCCGGATCTGGGCGAGGGCCGCCGACCCTCGCCGAATCTAGGCGAGGGCTGCGAGCCCTCGCCACCGGCCACGATTTGGGGAGGGTCACGGTCCTCGCCTAGATTCGGCGAGGGTCGCAGCCCTTGGCTCGGGCTGGTCGAGGGCCGTCGACCCTCACCGGATCTGGGCGAGGGCCACAAGCCCTCACCACCGGCCACAGATCTAGGGAGGGTCGCGGCCCTCGCCCAAATCCGGCGAGGGCCGGCGACCCTCACTGGATCTGAGTGAGGGCTGCGACCCTCGCCGCCGGTCGACCAGGGTCATCGGCCCCTGGCTAAGGCCCGGCGACCTCGGCCGACCCTCCCCCCACCGTCACCGGCCTTTCCGGCAGCGGTTGAGACCCGATCCTCGTCACCTCCCCCTTTTTTTAAAAAAATTTTAAAATTTTTTTGTAATATTCTAACTAAATTTAATTATTATTTTTTTACCACGTTAGCCTAAAACGACGCCCTTTTTGCATTATTTGGCCACGTCAGCATGCAAAACGGCGTCGTTTTGGGCGCGCTTTGCCGGAAAAATGCCACGTCGGCGTTTTAGCCGGACTTTGGCCGGAGTGGCACTTAAGTGATCCGTTTTTCTTCGAATGTGGCACTTGAGTGTACCTTTCGTAAGTTATTGCACTTAAGTGTCCCTTTGTGCCAAGTTATGACACTTGAAGCGCTCTTTTATTGTTTTGCACGCTAACATGGCTAGATGAGTGCAAAAAGACATCATTTTGCTGCTGATGTGATAAATAATTAATATAAAAATTAATTAAATTAAATTTTAAACTAAATTTATTTAAAACATTTAAAAATTGTGGCATCCTAAAATTTCATGGCAATTTCTGGAGGCATTACAACCTATGAAAAGGTGATGGAAGTGTCATTGATTCATGTTGTGATCATTAGACCAAAGAATTGTAATAGATTAAGACTGAGTACTTTAATGGAAGTGTATCTTGTGTTCATGGGTAAATCAAGGTTGGTGCTATAGGACAATTTGATAAGGAGGATTTTGTTCTTGACTATGCACCTTATAGATTTAATTCTTATGGTTTAATGTTGCAAGTTTTTGGCCATATTATTTTGTGATTTGGTATTTATTTAAGTAGGAAATTAAGGTGGGATTATTTAGAATGATGGTGGGCTGGATAATTAAGAATCAAACCAGCCCATAGCCCCACCATTCGGCCATTTAGGCCTGGCCCGCGAAGCCCAAAGGAGGAGGAGCTGCCGTCGACCAAGGCTAGCCCAAACCCAGCCGGATGAAGCCCCTCTTGCATGAAAATTGCCAAGTGTTTCTCCCTTAGAGCCAAGTGGCGCCGGCATGCAAGATCAATGATTGTTAATCATTGAAAGGAAGAAAATTAGAGAGGAAGAGGGGGGCGGATTAAGCGAGGAAAGGGAGAGAAAGAGAGGGGTGCCGCACGAAGAGAGAGAGGAGAGAAAGAGAGAAAGGAAAGGAAGAAAGGAAGAGAGAAAAGGGATACCGTGCGTGCGAAAGGGAAGGAGGAGGTCCGTTCGCTGTCGTGCGTGCGCTGAGTCCCGCCGTCGAGCTGCCTTGCCCCTCAGTTCGTCGCTTGCTGTGTTCGCTTGGGCTAGAGGCAAGCAGAGTCCATTAACCTACCATTTGCTTGCTGTGCTGTGTGTGTAGAAAATGGTTAACTTCAGTTGTGGTGAAAGTGATGAAATTTCGAAGCCCCGGGAGAAATTTGTGGCCTAGCATGCTGTTTTCTGGAAAAATCAGTCCGACCCTTCATGATTTTGTGAGCTGCATGCAATTTTTTAGTTGGAATCTCGCTTTGATCTCTTAATTAAAGTTGTACAGAACATCTTGAGAAGTAACATACTAAAATTTGAGATAAAACAGACAAATATTTCTTGGTGAAACGATTTTCCTTTATAGAAATTAGATCTGGAATTTGTTGTGCTGACCTTTAGTGATTTCGTGGACTGTAAAGTAGATTTCTTGTGAATATATTACTTTTATTTCTTAATGAAAGATGTAGAGGACTTCTTGAGGTAAAACATATAAAAAATTTAGAGGAAATGAACAAAAATAGGTCGGTGAAATCGTTGTCCTTTGAAGAAACTGGATCTGGGAAAATGCTACCTCAACCTAGTATGATTCTGTGATTTTTTATAAAATCATCCATTTAAAATATGATCGTGTGTCCTTAATAAAAGTTGTAGGTAATATTCTGAGGAATAACATACTAAAAATTTAGAAGAAACGGACATATGTAGGTTGGTGAAACGAGTTTCCTTTGAAAGAAGATAATCTGGAAAAACGACACCGAGAACATGAGGAATTAATCGTCTATATCTATTAATCTAGAACGATTTCGGTTTCGATTTCTGCATGAGATATTTAAATTTAGGAATTTTCTATAACATATCAAAATTTTAGAATTTTTGGAGTTCCTTTGGGTATTTAATTTAAATTATTTCTGAAATTGTGCAAGCTGAAATGTTGAAATTTTGAAAACTGTGATGCATGGACCGTACTGTTTTGTGTGAGATTCTTTTGGTATGGTGTTTTTCATGAGATATCTGCCTTTAGGTCTTGTCTATAACATGTCAAGTTTTCAAAATTTATTAATACCATTTACTAATTTTTCTAGAGTTTTAACTAAAGGAGTGCATTCTGTTTTATCAGAAAATTGATGCGTTTTCAAAAATAAATGAATTTTTCCATGTGATGTAATGTTTTGAGTGGTTGATTTTGCTGCACATGTGGTGACATATGGCATGTTATATGGCATCAAAAGCTGGTTGAGACCCTTGATATTATTGCATCAAATGCCATGTTGAAATTGAGATACATGTGTGAATATAAATTGAGATAATAACGAGACCATCGGAGGTGTGAGCCGACAATGCCCCGGGAGTGTCGGGATGCCCGGAGTGTGTGTGCCGGATGCCCCAGGAGTGTTGGGATGCCCAGAGTGTGTGTGCCGGAATCCTTGGAGGTGTGTGCCGGGGGGATTCCTCGTGATGCTAGTTAAAGTACGAGATGCCCGAAGTGTGCCGGAGGCTCCTCGCAATGCCAGGTTGGATGCGAGCGATAAATTAAGTGATGCAAACATTGGTCCCTGGGAAGAAAATGATGTGATCTATTTGAAATATAAAGATCGAGAATTGAATCATGCGCATGGATGTGTGCATATGGCATAATGATATATGCATGGTTGTCTAATGATAAGTGCATGGTGGGATATGCACGTTGCATAATGATATATGCATGGCTGTTTAATGATGAGTGCATGGTGGTTTATGCACGCTGCATAATGATATATGTATGGCTGCTTGATGATATAAGTACAAGTGCATGGTGAATTATGCATGTCGTATGGTGATGTATGCATGATTGATATGTGTCTTATTCATGATACCTTAATTGTTCTGTTTGACGCATTGTGTAGTTTGGTGAATCTTTATTGCTGAGTGGTTGTACTCACCCCTTTAGAGATTAACATTTCAGATTAGAAAGATGCCTCTTTCACCAGTCGTGCGTGGTACCTACTATGGCATACCTACTGATGTTGATGTGGAGTGCACGGAACACATCTGTGTCGGTGCCCCTGGTTTAGTGTTTGTCCGAGTTTGTGTCTTGGTGATGTACGATGTGGATCTTGCTAATGGCCCGGTTATCCAGGAGTTTTTGTTTGTCCATATCCGGCGTGATGGAGTGATGCTAGGGATGCTACTGCCGCCGCCGCCCGATGCATCGGGTTGGATGTGATGGCACGTATAGCTGGTGGGAGCTGACACTTTTTGGGGATAGCCAATGCTTGTTGATGGAGGGTTGTACATATTTGATGTAGGGTCGAGTTCTCTTTTGAGTTATAACCAAGTATAGTTAGACATCTTGGCCTTTTTGCTGTACTGACCCGAAATATCAATCGTGAAAATATAAATAAAAGTGACTCGGCTTTGTCTTTTCATTTGGAGCGTAGGTGGTGTGCATTGCATTATTGTTATTGTAGTAAGGGATGGTGAGACTCGTTTATACTTCCGTTGATGAGCTGCGCTAGGACCTCGAAAAAAAAAATCTCTATTTAAAAGGTATCAATCTGTGAAGTTGTAGGAGATCGAGTAATAGATACCTGTGGCGACCTCAAGCAAATCGAGGGTGCCACAAATAAAAATAAAAATAAAAAGGAGGGAGGAAGCACACGGTTAAGCGATGAGCCCTCGCTGCAGCCGCCTCCCCACAATTGCTAGGAAGGGTCGGCAACGGTGGGGGGACAATTGACCGGGGTCACCAAGCCCTTCCTTTTTTTTTAATTTAATTTAATTTTGTATTAAAATTTGAATCCGCGGCAAAACAACGTCATTTTTGCATTTATTTGCTAAGTCAGCTCTTCAGCGAACCATGTAGGTGAACAAAAAAAAAAATTACCACGTAGGATTTTTGGTAGAGTTTGCTGAAGGTGGCATTTAAGTGTTAATTTCCTAACTTTTGGCATTTAAATGTTCCACGTACCAAGTTTTGGCATTGGGGCTATACTTCTTCCCCAAAACAAGCATACTTGTCGAGTTATCTTTCCTTTTTTTCCTAATCAAAATGTACATCTTTCAAGGTTCAATTATCTTTCAAACACCAACAAAATAAAAGTAGCTCCAAAATGAAACCAATGCATCTTTTATTTGCCTTGAATCCTTTAGACCAAAACACCCTTATAATTGTAGTTTATCTACGCGTGATCCACCAGCTAAGCTGGTTACAATCATCACACCAAAAAGGCTCTATTTCGTATTAATAACATGGGATAGCACAAGCTGCTCTAGAAATGCAGAATAAATGAAGAGACCACAATCCATATTCAGAAAACAAAAGAACCCTACAATGTTCGTCAAGAAGGAAACCAAATGGGAGTAAGGTCTTCCATGGCATTAGCTATGTAGCACCGACACGGATACGCGACACGCAACACGACACGACACGCCGACACGTCATTTCTTAAAAATAGAGAATTTCAACATGTTCCGACAAGTTATATGGCGGCATGCTTAACACATGCAAGTCAGACGGGAAGTGGTGTTTCCAGTGGCGGACGGGTGAGTAACGCCGCGAGAGTTATTTGTTTCCATCTCTATTCTTCTACCAATAATAGCTATTGGTATTTATCCAGATTTCGTTCTTATTAAATATATTTTTATATATAAATACGTAAATAATAATAATTGTCGCGACCTCTTTTTTTTTTCTTTTCGGGCGCCCGCATCGGGTACGAGCGCCTAAGGAGGCTAATGGCTCGGCTGAATTTAATTATGCCCGGACTCTCCCAAGTCCACCAATTCACGACTTTAATAGTCCGAGTTTTTAACTCAGTAAATCAATTTTTAAATTGGAGTCGCCACTAATCGATTTGGGGTGGGTCGATTAGAAACCAAGTTAAGTATCGGGAGAAATACTCGCTCCCGCGCAACTGAGAAATTAGGATCGGGAACTTGATTTACACTAGCTAATCACTATCTACCCTGTCTTGTTTTAATCAGGGTTTTTGGATGTTCGAGGATTTTCCATGCATTTTTTGGAGGAAAAACATTTTTGAGTATTTTTCATTTTTGGACATAAAAGGGATTTTTTGGTATTTTTGGAAAAGTACAAGTCTTTTTAGCTTTTTCTGAATTTTTTTGGCTTTTTCATGAATTTTTGGCTTTTTTGGAAAATATGAAATATTTTTGATTTTTTTTATTTTTCGAAAAATAAAATATTTTTTAATATTTCTTGATATTTTTGGAAAATAAATTATTTTTTGATTTTTCTCGATTTTTAGAAAATAAAACATTTTTCAACAATTTTTAATATTTTTCGATTTTCTGGAAATTAAAACATTTTTTTAATATTTTTTTAAATAAAATACTTTTGATAAAATATTTATTATTTTATATTAAAATAATAAAATAAAACCGACCCGGGCCAGCGATCCGAATGAGGACGGGCCCGCAACGCGGGCCCGACTCGGTTTTTTTCGTCTTTTTCTTTTTTTATTTATTTTCTTAAAAAACAAGCCCAGCCCAAATAGATCTATTTTCTAAAAAAAGGGCCCGGCCCATATGCGAATGGCCCAAGCTGGCCGAAACCCTACCCGGGTGAGGTGCACCTGACCCGACTCTGACCCGGTTTCCGGCCAGCTTGGGCTTCGCGAAACCCTACCCGGTTTTGCGAACCACGCCCGACCCGGCTCGACCCGACGCGGGATCGCTGGTTTCTCCATCCGTCTGCGGCGCGGGTGGAGGGACTGGGGACGTCACCGGACAGCGGCACGGAGCCTCACGACGGCAGCGACGTGGCGGACGGTGGTGCGGCATTCGACGGCGACGTAGCGGGTCTCCTTGGTCAGGGGTTAGGGTCTCGCGGAGGGAACGATGGTGACGACGACGACGACGGGTAGGGGAGGTGGCCAAGGTTTCGAGCAACGGCGACGATGCGTCTGGGGGCGGTGGCGGCAGCTACTATTACCTGTTTGCAGCAACGGCGCGACGAGGGGGTGAACGGTGGCGGCGACAGGGGGCTGTAGGTGCAAGTGACGACGGCGGGGTAGCGACAGCAGCTCCTCAGTTTCCAGATCTGGTCTGGCGTTGGCGGGTCAGTCGCGGCACGGCGTCGGGGCGGGGGACAGCAGCAGCAGAGCCGCGGTTGCAATGGTGGCGCAGAGCCTCCGGCTTCACAGATCTGGCGTTCCCTCCTCCGGCTCCCCTCGCTCAGCCCCTTCACCCGCTCAGATCTCTCTCACTCAGGCCAAATCCGAGCCTCCACCGGCCGGATCTGACCTTCTCGGACTCGCTCGCCGGCGGCCTCCCCCGAAGTCTCTCAGTGGGAGGTCAGCCGAGCTCGCGACCCGAGTTCTCTCTCGCTCGCTCTTCGATTCTTCCCCCGAAGTCTCTCAGTGGGAAGATCTCGAAGCTCACTCCTACCGTTCATCGACGAAGGTGGTGCCCTTTTATAGGCGAGGGAATCCGGTCGACGGAGCTTCGACCGCCGGTCCCCTTCGCGCGCCGGGCGGTTCTCCTCGGCTCAACCGGCGTCCCATCCGAGCTCATCCAGCGAAGCATGCTTGGCATTGATGGCGCTTCGCGATCTTATCTTCTCCGGCCGACGTCGGCCTACTCCCCTCGGCCGTAGGCCGTCCTTCGCGCGCGTCGTCGTCTTCTGTGCGCGTGAGTTGCAGAGGCGTAGGGGGAAGAAGAGGAAAGAAGGAAGAAGGAAGAAGAAGAAAAGAAGGGGCCGGGCTTTGGGGAAAATGGTTGGGCCTTGGGCCTGCGTGGAAAGAAAAAGAGGGGCTTGGGCTGGCTTTTGTTTTTCTTTTGGTTTTACTACTTTTTGTTGTTTTTTTTTTTTTTGTTATTTGTTTTGTTTATTATCCGAAAAAAGAAAAACAAAGATTAAAAGAAATTAAAGCCTAACTAACCAAAATTTTAGGTGTCAACAACAACAATAACAATAATAATAATAATAATAATAATAATAATAATAATAATAATAATAATAATAATAATAATAATAATAATAATAATAATAGCCTAGAATTAATTTACACGAAAAATATTAAATAATATCATTCATTATTTTAATTTGTTACAATAATACACTAAACTTAGAGGAAAAAAACATTGTTTAAAGAAAATGTTGAAATGATATTTTTAAATTTATTTATTTATCATATATAGCATTTTTTTATTACTTCTTTCATAGTAAAAGACTTTTTAAAAAATAAAAAAATAAAAAAATTCTAAAAAAAAAACAAAACAGAAAAAAAAAAAAATTGACGCCATGCATGTATATTTATAGCAATTTTAGTACTTCTTTTATTACTTCTTTTGTGTATATTTATATTTTGACCCCTCAAATATTAGAAATTTTTAAAATTGACCCCGCGCGTGTCGGAATTCTGGACTCGCGTGTCGGAGAGAGTTGACCGCGTGTCGGATTTTTCGACACTCGTTGACCGCGTGTCGGGACGTGTCGAAGCGTGTCAGACACGTGTCGGAGTGTCAGACACGTGTCGGAGTGTCGGACACGACACGAAGACTTTCGGAGAGTGTCTGTGCTACATAGGGCATCAGGTAGCCATACATGAAGGGGGAGATCCAAATAAATAAATAAATAAAATTGGACGAATACCCAAAACTACTAATAGCGCCAAATGGTAAGACATTGCTATCAGACTAAACTTGAAGATTTGTTTCTGCACTTTCCCTTGAATTAGCTGCTAAGCAAAGAAATCAATTTACAAAAAATAAGAACTAATTACAGTGATTATCTCAAAAATCGTGTCTCCATGGGATAGAAAGAAGCGTAAGGCAGTAATGGAGGAGGAATAGCTCTAGAGACGAGGGATGAGATGAAGAAGACCTAGGTTGGGTGAGAAAGATGGGGCAAAGAAGTGGCTCTAGAGAGAGGGAGGAGAGGAAGCATGAAATAGATGGGAAAACGAAGAGAGGACATGAGTGTGAGGGAGACAGATTGAAAATTCATTACGCAATTTAGAAGGACATTTTCCACTGATCATAAAATATTTTCTTTGAACACTTATTTTCCTCCGAAAAAACCAGAAATTACATATACGAACATAAATATTCGATTTCTTATTAAATTCACTTTGGTTGTGAACCTTGAGTTCTTCATCCTTAGTTGGTGGATTGTCCTTTTATGTCTTGATGGTGAACTTTTTAATTTCAACCTTACTTCATTCAAAACACATTTTCATACACTTATCCATCATACGTTTATCATCCTTTAATTTTCACCGTGCATGAAGTTAGTATTTGTGTTTTAAGGTTGAACTCATTTTGAATGATTTCTTATATCATCTATCTTATATATTTGTGTTCTAAAATAATGATAAACCAGTTCTTAGAGGCTTAAATTTGGAACAAGCCTGCAATGGAACGCATAACCATGCTTTACAGGATCTCCAACGACAAATGGAGCAAAGCCTCATTCTCCTAGAGAATCAAGTGAGACAAGAATAGCTACAGAGACCTTCGGTTCATCGTCCATGCCATGCTAATCCCAAACCCAATATAAACACCAATGATGAATCCAACAACACTAGAGACAACTCTACATATTCGAATTATCAGGTTAAAAGAAGAACTAGAAGGCACAAAGGATAATGACCACAAACTCCAAATCTAGGTGCCTAAATTTGAAGGTAATCTCAAGTCAGATGACTTTGTTGATTGATTGAATGCTATTGAATGAATATTTGACATCAAGTTATACTTGGATGAAATATGATGTTATTGCTATTCTTAAGTTCAAAAAGTATGCTTTACTTTAGTGGGAAAACCTGCAAAATCAAAGAATAAGGGAAGGAAAAGGTTGAGTCAATTCTTGGAAAAAATTCAAGAAGCTTATGACTTGCTTGACAACTACAAGCAAGATCTATCTTTCAAGCTGAATTCTCTCAAGCAACATGAGATCAACATCGAAGGATATATTAGGGAGTTTGTACAACTCCTCCAAAAATACAACAAAAATACAAGAGCAAATCATCGCTTGCTTCTTCAAAATGATGAATAGGGAGATCACAAATTTCGTTGAGTTTTAACCATATTGATTCTTTGAAGATGTTTGCAAGCCGGTGATAAAAGTGGAGAAAAAAACTAAAGAGTGGCAATAGTTTTTTAGTGAAACCTTCAACAAAGGGGACATCCTTCTTTAAGGGTTCTTCTTCTAACATGACTAAGAATACTTTAAAGAAGGACAGAGAAAAAGAGTGGCAAAAGTTTTTCAGTGAAACCTTCAACAAAGGGGACGTTCTTTTTTAAGGGTTCTTCTTCTAATATGACTAAGAATACTTTGAAGAATGACAAAGAAAAAGAGAAGTCCATGGGATTTATCAAAGAATACCACAAAATATTTTGAGGTGCAAATTGGAAATGCTTCAAGTATCATGGTTATGCACATTTGCAAGTTGAAAGTCCTAACCGGAGAATCATAACCTTTCAGAAGTGATGAAGAAAATTGACTTGGAGCTTCAAGAAGTTGAGTAAGGTCTAGATCAGATTGAATTCAAATTCGAAGAGCAAGATAAGATTGTGGAACAAGCTAATGAAGATGACTTGTTGATTACCTAGAGGGCGTTGCTCCAAAGATGAAAGAGTAAAGGAAGAACATCTTTAGAACCCGTTGCGCCATAAACGAGAAGGTGGTGTAAATTGATTATCGATAATAGGAGATGCACCAATGTAACGTCCACAACTTAGATAGAAAAGTTGAAGCTACACACTTCTCAACATCTTCAATTGTACAATCTTCAATGGCTTGACCTTCAAGAACAAGTTCTTGTATCAATTTTCAATTGGTAAAAGTCACCAAGATTAGGTTCTATATGATGTTACTTCTGTGGATGCATACCCTTCATTGTTGTGGAGTCCTTGACAATTTGATAAGAAAGTTGTGCATGATAGACATATAAAAGCACTTACTCATTTCACAAGGGACAGAAATACATCATGTGACATTCTGATTTTCATATTCTAATTTCGATTGGATAAGTTGGGCTTTTCATCGACACGTCTATAGTGTTATTCTCCAATATGGCCACCCAAAAAATAACTAGTCTATCCGGTAAAGCTGTTAAGGGATTTTAACGCAATAGACTTGAGAATTCAACTAGATTGCAACTACTCGACCATGCTCATCTACAAAAGTCATTACGGTACATTTAAAAATCGATTAGAAATTAGAGATAGGTCAGTTAGACTAAGGTGTGTGGCTAAACGTGGGTGATTTCACTGAATTGCAAAATTCTCGTCGATTGGTACTAGACTAATTTTTCTATCGTTTTGGTACCTTGTATCCATAGTTGAAACCTCAAGATTTTCACGAACACCGAGAGTCGCCAATGTATCGAAGAGGTACGTTGTGGCTCGAAGAAAATCGACCACGGGTCAATTACACTAAAAATTCCTAAAAGTTATCCGATAGGTTAGGTCATGCTAAAATTGCGTTCGGTTGAAATTAACTGCGAATTTGAACCCGATTTCAGAAATAAAAAGTTCTATTAGGTCACAATTTATTTTAAGAATGTCGACTCATCTTTTGAGGAATTTTTGACGAGTTCGGGATTTTTACGGAAAATTGATTCGGACGATTCGAAAAAGAACGATAATTCAAATGAGCCAAATTGAAGGTACGTTTGGCCTCCTTAGTGAGCTATTTGGCGAAGGGAAGTTGTGGAACTTGTGTTGGCTTCTTCCTCAGCAAATTTGGACATCAAATTGAGGAATGGATGAAGAAATGGAAGTTCAATTGGAGAAAATTCGTAGGCCTGAGGGGCTGTTACATTTTGGTCTTCATTTGAACTTCAATTGGGACAAATTGGTGTAGAAATTGATCTTGAGTGATCAATTAATTTTGTTGGTTGAAGGTAAGCTGAAATTGAGGATGATTAAACACCCATTCAAGATATTTTTGTTGACTTCAAACCTCCCATCCACAGCTCTCGGACGCCAGCTGCATCCCCTCTCCTATTTGCACATCTCTCTCTCTCCGTTCGAAGCCCATGCATGAAAGGGGTCCCCTGGCCGACATTCCTTCTCTCTCCCTTTTCTTTTATTTTTCTGCACATTTGTTTCCCTTGGCCGACACCCCCTTTATCTCTTCCTCTTCTGCCAGCAAAGCACCGAGGTCTTCTTCTTCTTCTTCTTTCTTCTTATTCTTCTTCTTCTTCTTCTCTCTCTCTCTCTTGCCCGCACCCACTCCATCGACACCCCCTTAGCCACTTCTCTTCCACTTTCATTTTCCCCTGCACGTTCTCTTCTCTGCCATCTCCACCATCTTTTGCCCCCATTTCCCTACAGCTTGGTCTTCTTTCCTTCAAGGCAGCTCCTCCACCGAAGTTTGTAGCTGCCACCTCACCAGTCAACTTCAGCAGCCCATGGACCACAGGCCTTCACACTGTCCGCGTGCCTCCCACCGACAGCGCCCACGATCTTTCCCCCCCTCATCGAACAGCCCAACAAAGTGACACCTGCAGCCCCACTTCCACCGATCCAACCCCACGACCTTCTCTTGCTTCCGCCGATGTCCACAACTCAGCCCATGCACGTCCAGCCCATGTCCTCCTCTCTCGAAGCCGCGACCAACAAGACCCGCAACGCAGAAGCAGAAACTCAGCTCAACCGTGAGCTTTGTGGGGCTGATTTCGGCCTCAGTTTGGTCCCCGTTGGTGCCGTCGCTTCGGAATTTATCTCCCGTCTCCGCATCGCCATCACCGTGGACTCACCGGCTCGCAAATCCGATGAGTTTACTCAAACTCTACTTAGAGAGTTAATTATGCTTAAGGGTTGATTAGTTTAAGTTAGTTAGGGATTATGTGGTTACTTAGAATGGATTAGTGATTTAATTACTCATTTATGCATGTTAGGTGGTTAGAGTAGTGTAATTAACAAGTAGATAATCTGTAGTATTTATTTAGATAGGTTCAGAAATTTTCCAGACCCATCTCGATATTTAATTAGGCTTTTCCGGCCTAAGTTTACAATTATGGCATTTATTGGTATTTAATTAATTAATTTTGGTAATTATTTAACTAATTAATATTTTCTGGAAATTAAACCGGGATAATCGGTGATCGGAATTTCGTGCTGATTGCAATTGGGTGATTGGTTTATTTAATTGAATGCTAGATTGTACAAATTGAGTGTTGTTTGTAATTTTGGGTAATTATCCCAAAATTGAATAATTTCAGTAATTAATTAGAAATTATCGAGGCATCGGTTTACAACGCCAAAAATGCTTTTAGACACTATATAAATAGTGGGATTTTCTAAAATAAAGATATTATATTTTTTGCTCAGGCCAACCGTATACCCACACATAATTATTTTTATCGGGTGCATTTTAACACAATGAAATTTGGCCAAGTTGGGTATTTAATTGAGAAATTAATGTGCGAAGCACAAGATCCTTGGCTAGGAGTAAATTATCGTAGTTTAGCTTAGGTGAGCATTGATTGGCTTAGATGAACAATATAGATCTATAACAGATTCGGGGAGCATTAACACCAATATAGATCTATAGCAACTTTGGTGAGCAATAATACATTAGTAGCTTCGGTGAGCACTTTAGATATCAGCTTCGGCGAGCATTACAGTTATTTAGCAGCTTCGATGAGCAATAATTGATATAGCAACTTTGGTGAACAATATAGACATTAGCTTTGGTGAGCAATGATATATATATATATATATATATATATATATATATATATATATATATATATATATATATATATATCAACTTCGGTGAGTTAGACCATCTATTTCAGCTTAGGTGAGCAGTGTTCGAATCGATCAAGTTTATAGATGGTAGTGAATGTATTGAATTGAGTAATTCGGTTGATCGATGGCTTGAATTGATTTGGTTTGAATTGAATGGTTGAGCATTTGAATTATACTGACTTGCAGGAAGAAACTGAGGCAAAGGTAAGTCCTCTGATCTGTGCTTGTGCTTAGGTAGCCCTTGGGGCATATTTCCTTCCTAGTCAGGGTTTAGGGGGTGGAATTGCTGAGACGTTGTCTCACCCCGTCATGGGGCTAACATTTTCAGGTCCCTAGGGTGAAGAACTCAGAGCTTGAGATGGAAAGGTCAGGAGTATGTGTGGCTTAGAAGTTCTTTTTGGAGATACACCTCCTATACTTAGACCCTAGAGTTGACCGCCATTTGTAATTTATAAAAACTGGATTGTTTGATTTGAAATTTATTGTCATGCTTTCCTAATCCCATGTATATTTCTGTCAGGGGATTAGTAAATTCGCTTCCACATGCGCATTAAAATAAATGGGTCAACAACACATCCTGGGATGTTGCAATTTAGTTGACCACCAAGGGATGGGCACACGCTTGGAGGATCGGGGCATGACACATCACCCTTGTATCTTTATGTCTCATTCGTAACCCACAAAAATTGGCCTAGAATTTGAAGCACAAGAAAACCTTTTTCTTGAATGAAACATTGGTTGAGAGAGCCATTTGCAATAAAAGACTGTTTTTGCCTTTCTTACGGTTGACAGCCAAAAAAAAGTGAAAAAGAAAGACCTTTGAACCTGAAAATTTCCTTAATGAATGAATTTATGAGTTTCAAGAGGATTTACCATGAAAATTACCTCCCTTGAAGGGAATTGAGCATCAAATCAACTTACTTCATGGCGCTTCTCTCCTTAACAAGGTCGCCTATCATTGCAATCCAAAGGAAATCAAGAAGTTACAAAGGTAGATGAATAAGCTAATTGTAAGAGGATATGTAAAGGAATACATGAACTCTTGTCTGATTTCAGCCTTACTCGTGCCCAAAAAAATGGTTCTTTAAGAATGTATGTAAATTGTTGATCCATCAACAGCATAACCAATAAGTATAGGTAGCCCATACCTAAAGTTGATGAAATGCTCGATGCATTATATAACTCTCCCGTATTCTTCAAAATAGGTTTGAGGAGTGACTATCACTAGATCAAAATGAGAGAAGGGGATAAATGGAAGGTAGCCTTCAAAACCAAAGAGGAACTCTGAATGGCTAGTTATGTCATGTGGACTATCTAATGCTACAAGCACCTTCATGAGACTTATAGATAAAGTCATATGTCCTTTTATTGGTTCCTTTGTGGTTGTCTATTTTAATGATATTTTCATGTATAGTGGGAGGGAGGAAAGGCATTATTCTCACTTAAGACAAGTTTTCAAAGTCTCGATGAAATAGCAGCTCTATACTAAGATGGAAAAACGTTGGTTCTTATCTTCAAGCACTGAATTCCTTCACTACGAATTTTACAAAAAATGGGACCTTCATTGATCAATCCAAGGTGGAATTGATGTAGACGTGGCCAATCCCTAAGTCCATTTCTAATGTAAAGAGCTTCCATGGTCTTGCCTCTTTCTAGCGGTGACTTATGAAGAATTTCAACGCCATCATGGCTCCCATTACTAAATGCATGAGCAAGAGATCTTTCGAATGGTCCAAGGCTACTATGGTGCCTTTGAATCATCAAACAAAATCTTTATAGGTCTCTTTTCCTTGCCCTTCTAGGTATTGATAAAATATTTGATGTAGAATGTGATGTGAGTGGAGTTGGCATCAGTGTTGTTCTTTTACAAGCCCAAAAATCTTTTTAGTGAGAAATTAATGGGGTTAAGGAAGAACTTTTCCTCTTATGGCAAAGAGTTCTATGCCATCATGAGAGCTCTTGATTACTACAGTCATAAATAGTGGCCTAAACAGTTTGTTCTTCAGTTGAATCATGATGCTCTCCTTATATTAGTAGCCAACACAATCTCAATTCAAGATATGCCAACCGGGTAAAAAAAAATTAATTATTTCTTTCGCCTTGAAATATAAACCTAGCAAAACTAAGGTTTTAGTAGATGCACTAACAAGAAGATATTAAATGCTTGTTTGTTCTTGACTCCTAGGTTCTTAGCTTCAATTTGATGAAAGAACTCCATTAGTTAAATGGGGAGTTCTCGTCCATCATCTTTAATAAAAAACACTGAGCTCATGGTACTTATTCAATCCATGACAGTTTTCCTTTAAAGGTAATGAGCTTTGCGTGCCAAAAAGCTCTTTTAGAGTTTTTGATTCGACAAGATATTCGATGTTTGTTGAGAGTTTTGGTCACAGGTGCACCATTAAGAAGAAATTCCATACATGCTGATTTTTAATTTTACTTTTTCAATGAAATTATTGAAACTAACAGTTTGACTCTTCTTAATCTTAAACATTTGAAAACTTTTAGGGTATTCAAATATTTGAAAAAATAATCTTTTCGCGATCTTTGTGAAAAACATAAATACTACTTTTACTTTTGAATATTAGAGGTAAATTGGTCAGTAAATATTTGCCCACGTCTTAGGTTGCATTGATCTTGAAATTGAGTACATATTCGCCCGATGATCGTCACCATTTAGTCATATATACATCATTCACATGTAACATGTTCCGGTAAGGGGAAAAGAACAAAAGTAACCTAACAAAATGACTAGCCTATCGAAGACTATCGGTTGAGAAAAAGTGAAACAGCAAATCAATCATTTCGATAGACAAACTAAACAATGGTTAGCTCAATAGTGTAAGTTAGGTTAGGGCAGGATTTTAAATAAGAAGGCCATATAATTACATCACAGCAATGTACAACCACTAAATTAACTTGCTGACATGCTGATGATGGTCGGCAAGATGCCTCGTATAGTTTATGTACATGTCATGGGTATGAATATGTTCGAACGTACGATACAGACATGCATACTTAATCTCCCGAACTTATATCATCAAGATCCTCGTCTAATAACATAAACATCTCGTCCATGTACGAGAGATCAGTCTCACTATCCTCATCTCCTCCCGAGCATAAGCTTTGTCCATGACTTGTCTTGCTTTCATGAACTCGAGACAGAACCAGCGAACCGGGTTCCTGTGTACAACAAAATTTGACAACTCATTCTAAAATTTCCAAGCACGCACTCAAGAATTTAATCAATGTTGAATCATATTTGAGCTCTGATACTACGCTCTGTCAACATGCCCATAAACCAGAAATATTTAACTGGCGATGACTGCAATTGGGGGCATCTGCAAACAGGTCACTGGACTTTGATTCGGTTGCAGGACATGCGTTAAATTTTCGTTTCTTTTTATATTTGTTGCATTTCGACTGGAATCCAACGAAATTTCTAGCTCCGACCAAAAAAAAAAAAAAAAAAAAACGAAATTTCTAGCAAATTGTCGACATGGCGACCCAGGTAGAGCTGACATGTACAGTCCGAGTGGATGCCACCTTTAAAAATTTTCTTATATCTCGGGCTGGGGTGGTCTCTACTTGGACCATATGCTCTGTTGCCTCCATATTAGCACTTTGCTTGAGAAATAAGTCCGAGTTTACAGTCAAATTGCCTTGGTTGCAAAAAGAAAATCCGACAGCTTACCACAGCAAATATCGAAATCAAAATCAGACAACGTGAGTGAAAAATGTGTTGCAAGCGAAACTCTTTTACACATGGTGTACGATGGACAAAGTCTCGTGAAGCTTTTCAAAGATAGATTAACTGACAATCTAACTTTCAACATTTCTGAGGAATATTTGCACTCACTTGTGTTGAATTAGCCAATTCATGGAAGGACACGAGATGATACTCCTGCATCACCCAGTTTGTCTCTTGACCTGTTGGAGCCTCTCCAATGTGGAAAGTCAGAGATTTCTTCATTCCTATAATTTCTCCAGCTTCACCAAACACTGGCTCTTCCATGTCTAAATCTTTCCAGTACCCATTTTCCGTAATTCGATTGTTCATCATTCTGCTGAAATAGAAGTAGTGGGATCCATTCGACAGTGCCTTTCCTGTGCATTCAAAATCTAATTTCAGTTGTGGAAGTGGAACTGATAAAAGACTTTCTGTCACAGCAAATCATATATGATGATATCCCTGTTACGATATTAACACGGCAAATATTTGCTAAGTTACTTTTGATAATCATATGACTTCAGGAAAAACCATTTACTCTCACAAGTCTCGTCTTCAAGATCTTGACAAGCTCATCATAAGATGTATTAGGGCAATCAGAGCTAATTTTTCTATAACTCTTTATCCAGAATTTCTTCTAGCTAGGGCACTGCATCCTACTAAGCAACTATATGTACGATAATAAAGCAAAAGTTGCTCTCTCTCGCTTACCATGGAGGTCCCAAGGATCATGGTGGTGAGACTTGAGATCAGGAACCAGGTGAGCATAGAGAGGAGACAGAGAGGCCTGCTGCTTCTTGGGATGCAGAAAGTGAAGGACAAGTTCTTCGTCTGTCGGCGAGAACCGAAATCCAGGTGGTAGCTTCAGCATCTTGCCATCATCTTTTTCTTCCTTTTCCTTTACATCTCTCATGATCACAAGCCAAAACCAGCAAATTTGAGCAACTGCGGATTATTCTATGTATGGTAATTCTTGATGATCTTGCCTTTCTTTACCAATTTCTCCGATTGAAATCCACACTTCTATATATAGAGAGAGAGAGAGGAGGGAGGGGGAGAGAGAGAGAGAGAGAGAGAGGGAGAGGGAGAGAGAGCGGCGGTTCTTGGATGGATATGATATGTCGAGTGGAAAGGCAAGCGCTGACGCTGCATGTCTTTTTAAGGCAACAAGAGGAGAGAGTTGGATGATTTGGGCTGATCCCTCCTTGCCAGTAATTTTTCCCTTCTCTTATAATCCGGAAACACAAATACATTATTCTTATTTCTTTCTGATTATGGTCATTTTACAAGGTTAACGTTAATTACCCTTCAAGGTTCAAAACCCTGCGTTGTTAGCGATTAAAACGGGGGCCCTGGCAGTGGATCAGCTTCTTATTTATTTCTGTTTATGGTCATTTTACAAGGTTAATGTTAATTACCCTTCAAGGGTTCAAAACCCTGAGTTGTTAGCGATTAAAGTAAGAGGCCCCGATGGTGGGTTGCTAGGTCAGTTTCTCCCAAGGTATAGTCAATATTGGGCCTTCACCGCGGAGGCTTGTGAGACCCCAAATCGACGTAAGCCAACAAGGGCAAACTCCGGTAGATCCTTGGTCATAAAAAAAAAATGTTAATTACCCTATGATATTCATGTCACTACATATATATAATAATTCAAGCTTCTAAGTAGCTTTTAAATTTTAAATTTAAATAATGGATTTTATGTAGCAGATATATTATTTACATAGAGCATGAACTCAATCATTCTTTAATAAAGTGATTAAATGCTACTACAAGTAAGAAGGAAACCCACTTTTTATATTCCGATTCTTGAGATTGTGAATGGTGACTTTGTTAGTTTCTAAATATGATGTATGAGACACTTTCTCTATATAAACATGCCATCATCAAACACAGTATTGTGTTACATTGACGTCAATTAACTTTGTGTTCCTGTTACAAGATATTTGAGAGAATATATGCTCGACTCATGATCTTTTCCATTCAAAACTAGGCTTTAATCTGCACAAGTGGTTTGGGGAGATGATAGATTCATCAAATGTGTTGCAAAGACCTTTTCACTATTCACCCCCCAACCCAACCCTATGCTCAAGACCCGTGTAAGGGACAGCGGAACATATTTGATTACTGGGGTTTAGTTATGTGGTAACCCTTCTTGGTAAGATTGGACTCAATCTAATAAGATTTACTAATCTATGACACAGGAAAAATTGACTACTGTCGAATTCATTGAAATCAAGTTCTTGCTTGAGTTATTTAATGGGTCAGTTCAAAGTCGGGGAACCAAACCTAGTGACATGTAGTTTTCGGTTCGGAAAATCCAGAGTCAATCACGAACCAAAATGACTAATTCAGGATCTTGGAAATTCGACCGATAAGGGTCTATGCATCATTTCTCAGGTAGGACCAAATCAGAGACAGACCCCTACTTTGAGTGCGACGGAGAATCCAATCTGAGAGTTTGGTTTGGTTATTTTTGAGGTTCGTGACGAGTTTGTCGACAGCAATCTAATATAAATAAAACATTCGTACCAGCGAAAAAAATTGCGCTAAAAGACAAGAGCACAGAAACAGCTCTTGATGATGATGATGATGTGCAACTAAACTTCAGGTTTCGTCCGAATCTCTAGTTTGCGGATTAGTTTGGCAATTTGCGATGATATAAAAATGGGAACAGGAGCTGAAAGTAATCGAATTTTGATGACCGAGAGCGGATGCATGACATTCGAACTAATTTTTTGGTTTCATTATTTTCTTATATAATATATATATATATACTTCTTTTTTTTCCAAAGTGGAACTGCTCCTTGAGAAGAGCTAGATCTCATGTACAGGACGAAGATAAGTCCCTTCTGTTCCAATGAAATTATTTGTACTTGGTGGTGTATGAGGAGAATTGAGCTTCTTTGTCATCAAGAATTGTCCAATTCCACTTGTTCATGATCGAATATCTGAGTAACTTGTCATTAATATCAATTGCTTGTCTCAAATTCTCAGTGTACCCAAGGGTCAGTTATTAGCTATCAATCTTCTTGCCTGGGAGTAGAATTTCTTCTTTGCATGAAGTCACATAAAATCAAACTCAAATCAAGTGATATTACTAAACTCTAGGCCAAAAAGAATTACACATTCAACTGGGGTTTTTTCTTGGCAATCAACCCATCCACACAGGGATAAAACATAGGCAACGAGTCCAATTTTGAAGTAGTTGAACTACACATTCCCTACTCATAAAACCCAGAAACGCTTTCAAGGGTTTTTCGGAGGATCTATGAAAAACATCTTTAAGGAATAGCTTAAGTCATCATGACAAGTTTCACGCAGCATGCATGCATGATCATGAGTCTTTAACTTTCTGTAAAACTCCAGATACGGACGCCCTAGCGGGCGCAGGTTGTAAATGTGATCTCCTTTCGTACGTTTGACCTTGCTTGAATCAACCCTTTTTTTACGCGTCGATCTCTCGCGCACTCCATGACCAGCCCCAACTCCGTGTCTTCTCTTTCTCCGGACGCATCATTTCAAAAGGTCTCACCAACTAAAGCAATCAACAGTTCTGGGTCGAAGTGACCTCTAGCTGCGATCACTGTCCATGTGTCCCTTTATGTTTGAACCCGACGATGATAATGCCACTTTTTCTTAGGAGGAAAACGAACGAGCATGTAATAGCTGTAGCATAGGGAAGGGATTGATGTGACGAGGGGCGGTGAAAAAGGACAGCGCAGCATATAGTGGGAAATTTAAATTGCGCGATGGGGACAAATATCTACGTGAAGGACCCCAGAAAAAGAAGGGGTTTTGATGCCAATTTGCAAAAGTGGTGGGGTTGAAAGTGATATGTTCGGCCGTTCTGGGTGGACGAGAGAGAATTGGGTTGCGTAATCATGACGATGAAGATCAAGATTTGAGCGTAATCATTGAAACTAACCCTATCTGAGCGCGAAAAGAGCACTAGTCTGATTCAAAAATAATAATCAGTTCACCAGCTCATGCATGAGTTTCTTTCATTTGAATCCTTCGTTAGTACGTTATCCACTAGTCTAAGCCCAAGTTGCCAGACAAATGAGTGTTTTAACATTTGAACGGCGTGACAGGTTGGTGTTACAATGGTTTTATTCGAATTGATATATAGAGAAGGCGTGCATGGTTATAACTTGATTTGTTTACTGATTAAAAAAAAAAATTGATTATCCACAAGAATTTAAAGGAAAAATTTATCTAATGTACAAAACTATAATACTTGTGGCATCTTAAATTCTATATCGGTTTCTAGCCAAAAAAAAAAAAATCCTACCTCAATTAGAAGAGGTCATATTGAGTAATTCATAAAATTAATACCCACTTCCAAATTGTTAAAATATTCCTTCTAGAGAGTTTGGCCATATAAGCAGAGTTAGATTGTGACTAATGGTACGTAAGTAGTACCCTTCTAGGAGGTGTATGATTCATGAATGGATTAGATGGAGTGATCTCTTGGATCCTTCTAGAATGGCAAATGAAACATAAATGAATCTGGCAACACATCAAATAGGGAGGGAATACTCCTTGTAAAAGCTTAATCTTACATGGATCAGGCCAAATTGTTATAGATAATACTAGAACATGACCCTTATAGTAGATGTGTGATTTATAGAGTGATCAAGGAAATAAGAGGGCTTCCATAGTTGTATGAATCATGGATGGACTAGACAAATCGATCGCAAGAGAAAGAGGGTGCTGACTAGATGTCCTCTTGGCATTCTTCTAGGATAGCAAAAGGGATATGAATGAACTGATTAACACTTCAAATAGGAAGAGTATTGATAGGCAGAACATGCCACTTTTAACATGGAACTTCACTTGAGGAAATTTGTGACGTCTCAAGTTCCACACGAGAGAGGTCTTATTGAGTGATTAATAAGTCAACACTTATCTCCAAATGGTCACATCCATTTGTTGCTATTCAAAGTACTTTTCTCAGGCCCTTGGTCCATGTGGATAGGGCCAAGCCGTCGTATATCATTTATTCATGACACATAATTCTCTTAGTCTTGCATTATTACATCTCTACAGTCAAAAACTGCACGTTGCACTGCCATTTTCGCATTAAAGTGTCGAGATGTTTCTTAAGGAACATGCAAGCTAAATTTGGCATTCACACTATCTTTTTCTAATCTAGTTCCACGCGTTCTACGAACACCTCACACCCGTTACTGACGACTCTTTCAAAACCACGAAAGAGAAGTCCTTTTCGAGACCCGAAATTTCGCCAGGCAGGATGATTGATGTTCCATGTTCATCAACATTCGACTTCATGCAAGGACTCGATGGGAGCTATAGAATGATGCAAATAGTGGCTATCTGAGAATTAGCTGCATTATATGTTTAATTAAACAAAACTAAGGCTCTCTCTTCTAAACAAATGAATAATTTGAAAAATATTTTCTTAAATAATTAATTATATCACTTGAAGTAATTAATCGATTAAGAATATTCTATTATTGACAACCATTTATACATATTTTCGTGGACAGTGAAAACAATTCGTTTGTTTATTTTTGTAAGCAATGCAAACTATTATTTTTACAAATTATTTATTTTTATGAAACGAATGCACCATGAATCTCTAATATTCTCTGATTTTGTATATCAAAGCTCGAGTAAAGCCCATTTGATTGCTTGATTTGTCAAGGGCTCATTAACACGACACTTGCAAGACTCGTTAACTTACCGATTTGCACATGATAGGGGACGTAGCATGGGGATTAAGATTGAACGCTCTTTTACCTATATAATTTGACCACCTCTGTTGAAATGAAATTCTTCAAACAGGATTTCTAATTCTTGTCAAGCCATAAGTTGTGAACTTCAAATTGGTGATTCCCGAGTCGTCATTCGAATTATTCTCTTGCCTTATGTCCAGTAATACAGATTTCTTTTTCTGCACTGGTAAACTTCAATAAATTTTGATATTTTAAAAAATATATATTAGTGCACAAAGAGCGGTGACTTTTCTTTTTTAAAATAACTAGACTTCTATGAACTTACCCAATTTTTTTCTTAAATTGAAAAATTAGCAATTTTTACTCTATTAGCATAACTTACCGATACTTCTATTTTGGTTACCAATGTTTTAATTTTTTTTTTTTTTTTAGTTTAACAACTTTTTGCTGAGTTACCAATTTTCATTTGTCTTGGTTAGTAACCCCTCATATTTGCTAACTCTTTTTTCAGAAATTACTAACATAAATCAGCTTGATTCACTATGTTTTCTCACATTTATTAGATAGTAAGAAGTTACCAACTATAATTTGAGTTACTTACCAATATATGCTCTCTATCTTCTTCTTTTTTTCATTTTCCAACTGATCTTACTATTTACAGATTTTTATTTGCATCTCCTAACAACGCCTTAAATTTACTAATGTTTATTTGGTTTTTATTTCAAATTTACTGAATTTTCTATTGGGTTATTGATTTGGGAATAAAACTCGTAATCCACCTAATAAAGGTAAGTGATTTTACATGCTGGTTGCTAAAATTTTAGGTGATGGTAAGAATGGTAAGAGAAAAGTTAGGGAGCGGCAGGAGAAGTCTTTTTCAATAGGAGATAAGAAAATATGATGTAAAAATAAATAAATAAACCTTGGTAAGTAAACTAAATAGAAATTGGTAATACAGACTTAGTTGATTATTAATCAAAGATATTTGATGATTACCTCTGATTGAGGTTGATAATTTCAGAAAGAGTTAAATTAACAAGTTGGTAAGCAAGGTGACTAAGAATGATAACCCTATCTAAAATTTGATAATTAAAAAATAATAAACTGTAGGTAATAAGGGTAATCTAAAACTGAGAAAATTATCCAAAAACTCCTAAAACTATAATATAGTGGCCAATTACGTCTTAAACTTTTAATTGTGCCAATTTAGTTATAAACCTTAAGACAATTTGTCAATGTTGTCCTTCCAACCAAAATTGATTGGAAATTGCTAATATGAACACCAACCATCCTACGTGACATGACTGGCATTGACAAACACAATTTTCTTGCAAATATTTTTACATTTTTTATTATTTTTTATTTTATTTTATTTTTTTTTCTTTTTCTTTATTTTTATTTTCTTTTTCCTTTTCATATATCCCTTCTCTAACTGGGGCCACAATGATGGTTGGCTACCACAAGCAAGGGCCACCAAGATACCCTCACCTACCCCCTCACCTAGCCAAATCTAGCAAGGGCCACAATGCCCTCACTTAGGGGTTGATGTGGCTGACGACCATTGTTGGCCTTAATAGGGGGAAAAAGTAAAAAGAAAAGAAAAATATAAGAAACAAATCAGAAAATTTATTAAAAAAATTGCAAAAGCTATTACATCGGCGCCAACCATGTTAATAAGATAGCAGTGCCCAACTCATCAATTTCCAACCAAAATTGACTGAAATAACTAAATTGACAAGTTGACAAAAAGTTTAGGACTAAATTGATACAAAATAAAGGTTTAAAACTGAACTGGCTGTCATATAATAGGTTTAGAATGTTTTACAATTATCCCACCCAAAACTAGTTTGTAATTTAACTAAAAAAAGTGATAAGTTACTCTAATAAAGGTTGATAATTTCATATAATATGTCATAAATTTAAGGTGTTAATAAAAGTGTGTAAATGATTATTAAAAAAAATTGTCAAAGATAAGAGATTTTTGTAATTTAGAAAAATGAAAAGAACTTACTCAAGTAAAAGTTAGTATGGCAAAAGTTATTAGTAACTTAATTCAATAAAAATCAATTATTACTCTAATTAAGGCTGGTAATTTAGAAAAAGAGATGGTAAATTCAACAGGTTGATAATAGGTCAAAAAAAAAAAACAAGTAATATCAATACTAGGGCAACACAAAACCAAACTGCGATCCTAGAAACACATAATGGTCAGAAACATCTTTACTTTTGTTCACCACATTTTAAAACCTCCTTTTGTTTGTAGGCCTTCGTATGACTTCATCTGGGGCCTGCAAGCTTCGAAATTTCTTGTCTCAATCAATCATAGCTTTCGTACAAGTTAAATTCTCTTAGTTGCACCTGTGCAACGAAATGATCGATCCAAGCATGATAATCATCTAATTGACCACGATATTCATACTTTAATGAACTAAATCACTATGACTCATCTTGGTTGTTGGAAATGGGACATCAGTACATGTTAGAAACGAGAAATGTAAAAGAGGATAAAATAGAGAAGAAGACACGTGAACTTTCTTTTTTACGTAGAAATCCTTCAAAATCAAAAAGGAAAAATCGTGGTACAGCACTAAATAATCCTTTTGCTATTAGCATCCAGTTATAATTACAAGAAAGATCGCTTCAATATAAAACAAGATTTTATAGCTTACAAAACTATAGTGAATATGACCCTTTTTGTAAAAATTCGCTTTAGGGTTGTAGCCCCGACCTTCCTAGTGTTGGATGTATACCTAAAGCTACTATGTAATAGTTACATGTTAGGGATTTCAGTTGTACTATCATTATTATTATTTAATTAATGGCAATGATATATTCATTCATTTGTCCAATTATTTATATTTATGAGTGATTCCATAAGATCAGTTGCAACTAGACCTATTCTTGAGACATTAAGAACATTTATGCGACGGGTTCATAGTTAGACAGAATCTTTAAATCGTTCCCGGTCGATAGATTATTGAGTGGATATTAATAATTCTATTGAAACCGATGTGTTATTAACGTCGCCATTAAGTATTGAATACTTAAGAGAATAATGAGTCACACGTCATTGGATATTATGATGCATGAATTAGAACACAGATGTTTGTATTAGACAAGTTCACTGAACGTGACGCATATGGAACGGTTAGAACCATGAAAGCTTTTTAGCATGGTCAATGTCTAATTGTTCATGCTTTGGTCTTGTGTAAATAATCCTTAAACCTAAGGCACAGTGTTAACTTGTGTGTCGAATAACTATGGTTCATAGGTGCATGTAATGCCGGGTCATTGATCCATCTTTATACATGATGATCAGAGTTTATTCATATATGAAGTTGCACGCGTGTGCAATATGGAATCTTTTTCCTTGTTACATGCAAGGTATAATAATGATATATTATGCGATCTAATTATGACACTGCATTGAAATCCTTGTCTGGGGTTGTAACCAAAATAAATTGTTTATATCTTGAATAAAATGCATGTCAATTAGATTTGTATATATAATCGAATTAGTGACTTAACAAATATTCCATGGTCTTTATTTAATCAAGACATAGTAAGATAGAGAGATTGAATTACACTGTAACCAAAACTAACAAGTTCATTATATTATTAAAGCATTCACACTATCTAGGTAATCATAACATATTGCTAGATGTCAATCATGACTTGTAGAACCCAAAGATTAATCGGGACAATTAATTCTTTTGGGAGTACTAATATGTTAGTACAAATCTTATTACCAGTTTAGTGAAGAACCTAGAGATGTTACACACCATAAACAATTATGATAACATGGAACAAGAGAGAAATATTGTTACAAATGTATTTACAATTACTGCAATCGAATTGAGTCGGTTTAAAATTAAATAAAATGAGATTTAATTTAATTTGTATTATAGTACCCTAAATCACAAAGTTTATGTCTACTTGCATATGATGCACACGGTCAACAATACCCAAAGTGGATACATGTTAATGTACCCTAAATGCACACACAAAGTTTATGTTCCTTTTATTTTTGTTTTAGGAATTGATTAATTAATTATTTAATTGAATAAATTATGAATAACAGTCAGCAATTGTTGCAATCTAATAAAAGTGCAACGCAAAATATTCAAACTTCACATATCAAATAGTTTATGTGTTTATGATTTTGGTCAGCGTGATTAAACTTGGATGTTTTATAAACAATCTCTCTTTCTATACTTTGAATGTTTAGTCATCTTGAAGATGCAGCATGAGGAGAGTTTTTTCTTAAATAAAGAGAACGATCAACAAGTGGTTGTTACCTCAATTGCTAATTCAAATATTTTTTTTATTTAAAATGTTCCAAGAAGAGGGACATAACAAAGGGTTGTTGAAAATAGAGCAAATGGTTTTAAAATGTTGAAGAGGGACATAACAAAGGGTTGTTGAAAATAGAGCAAATGGTGTGTGTGTTCTTGTGTTTTTTTAGACACGAGAAAAAATGGATTCTCTCTCGTTCGAGCCGTGACTAAAAACATGAGGATACGACAAATTGTCTCCACGAGATTGCTAGCACGATCATAGTGGTGATTATCCGAAAGTTCTCTCTTCCATTGAACATCCATTGTTGGTGTGTCTGAACTAGAGGTCCGACGTTTGTAGGGCTCAAACCGTAGAACATCCAAACCAATTCGTATAAAGCGTGCTTCAAGAGGTAATTCGTTTAACTCCCTTTTTATATTCATATTTTTGATTAAAACGTATGAACAACGCATTCGGAGAATCATGTATAAAATATATCATCTTTCTTTCCACTGCGTTCTTTTTTGCTAATTTTACCTATACATGATTCATGAAACCCAACAGTGGTATCAGAGCCAACCTTAGGCATTTTTTGTGCGTTTAATTAATTTATAATTCAAATATATTTTTGCATTCTAATGGCCAATTTATTTTTGTTAAGAGAATTAGTTCTCTTGCTCTTATGTGGCCTATAGAAGTTGATTAATTTATGTGATAAATTTAATCAACTAAGCAAAAATTAGAACCAAATCAATTTTGAATCAAAAATCCGTAATTTATTATAGTTTGTGTTTATATTCTGCGAATGATTCACAATTGTGAATTTAAAGTTGACAACGCAACTTCCGTACGGAATCATACTTGTGAACTTTGTTTCAACGATTTGATTCCTTGATGTAATTTGTGTTGTTAGACTTTAAATTTGATTAAATGCAGAATTTTATCTATGCCTTCCAGAGATTTAAATTTTGAATTTATAGCTCGTAAAGAAGGGTGGTGATCATTGAAAAATTCCTAATCATTATGATTGTTGTATGGATGAATGTATGATGATTATAGGTATTCTTTTTGGGGATGTAATTATTAAATGGAGGTTGCATTATTCCTTTTATTTTATTTTAATTTTTTTTCATGAATTGTAATTTTAGCATAGTTTGTTATATCAATTGTTGATGTAAATACTACGAGTTCGAGAGGAGCCATTGGAGGAACCATTAAGCCGGAGAGCTCTATGGGCCCGGTCTTTGAAGAGTTCAAAGATTAAAGAAGAAGTGAAGAGTAGGTCCATATTATTAAAACATTAAAATGGCTAAATGGGTCACTTTGGTTCAAGACCCATTGAACCATAATTCCATGATCACCACGTAGGATAGATGTTTATGTGATATCTATTTATTTATTGTGTTTATGTTATCATGCATGTTAAATCAGTTAATGTGCAAAGTGAGATTGTTAATAACGACCCAAATCTCCTTATTAATAATATTAAATCGAAACGGATTTCGGATTTGTAACCTTCCATCGTTGTGGTTTCATCCAATATTATAGTGGTTAACTGACCGGCTATGGATACATAAGGGTTAATTATCATTCATAATATTGGACCACTCCATTATGCATGTGATGCTATGGGGTTGGAGCCAAATGATTTCTAATAACTATTAGGTGCAAAAATTGTTTGTGTTTTCAATACTTGCATGAGACGATGAGCTAAACTTAATTATGATCATGATGCCAATAATTGTTAGGTGAGGCTTTCATGATCTAGAGGCCGAAATTATGATTGGGACTCGCATATGATGCATTGAACAAGTTGGTTCACTCACTAAGTTCATAGAACACCAATAACTGCTAGGTGAGGTGAGCTTTGGGCTAGTGGAACTTCAATGCCCACTAGTAATCTTTACCCAACAAAGATTACTACTTCCCATCTTAAGGAGTATGTGATTCGAATATAAATTTAGTAGGAGGATCTATTTCATTTAAATGCCCAAATGAAATAGTTATTTTGAAAGATACAACGACTAACAATTTATTTTCTACAACAGATATATTATTACTCTGAAAATGGTGACCACAAACCCACTCATTTCTATACTTGACAAAAATTATATTGACTGGGTGAAGAATTTAAGAATTGTTCTCAATTCAGAAAAAATTGGGTATGTGCTTGATGAAAAGATGACAACCTCCTTTCCTAAGGATGGGACCCAAGAGAAGCATGTCACTTATGATAAGTGGCATGAAAATGACTTAAAAGTTAGGTCATATATGCTTGTTTCGATGAATAATGAATTACAGAAGAAGTATGAATCTATGGAATATGCTAGGTCGATCATTTTGCACCTAAAGGAATACTTTGATGGGAATGGTCAAACCTCTAGATATGAGATATCTAAGGCATTGTACCATATGAGGATGGCTGAAGGATCATCAGTTAATTATCATGCTTTGAAAATGATCAGGCACATTGAAGAATTGGTTAGGCTGAATCTCGTTATAGGCAACGAGTTAGTTGTGGATTTGATCCTCCAATCTTTACCCGGCTCCTTTTTTGGTTTTGTCCAAAACTTCCACATGCATAAGATGGATAAAACTATCACTGAGTTACATAGTATGCTGGTAGTTTATGAGAAGGAAATACACAACACGAGACCAAATGTAGTGGCTATGGCTAAGGTTTCTTCTTCAAGGGGTAAGACTATTTTAAAGAAAAAGAAATGGAAGAGGCCTGTCAAACCTGTTGTGCAACCAAAACCCAAGATTAATAAAGGGAAATGTCATTATTGTGGTGTCAATGGGCATTGGAGGAGAAACTGTAAGAAGTACCTCGCGAGCTTGAAGGTCAAGCTCAAGGACCAACCTTATAAAGGTATGGTATCTATGTTTATTGAAATTAATATTATAATTAGTGTTGAATTTAGCTCATGGGTTCTAGATTCTGTTGCAACTTCACTGTCTTTGCAGAATCTAAAAATAAGTAGGATGCTAGGGCGAAATGAGATTATCCTGACATTTGCCAATGGAGCAAGAGTTGTTGCGTTAGTTATAGGGACTTTTCGTTTATGTTTGCCTTTTGGACATATATTAGTTTTAAAGAACTATTTGCATTATAAGAATATTGTTAAAAACACCATCTCTATACCTCATTTGGGTCAAGAGAATTATGAATTTTCTTTTGCTGATGATGTATATTATATTTATCATAATAGAATATATGTTGGTTCTAGCTTATTAACCAATAATCTTTATACCATTACAATGTTTGGTAATGCGATTACCAATATCAATAAGCAAAATAGAAGTGATATAAATGCCATAACTAATAAACACCCTAAAGATTATCAAAATAAAAAGTATGTTTGGCATCTCCAATTAGGTTATATTGGAGAAGATAGAATTAACAAATTAAGTAATGATTGGTACATTGATCCTTCAAATTTTGAGCCCTACTCAACTTGTGAGGCATGTCTTCTAGGAAAAATGACCAAAGTGTCATTTGTGGGACATAGTGCGCGAGCTGCTGACATATTAGGATTAATATATACAGATGTATGTTGACCAATTAATGAAACTGCTAGAAATGGTTATAATTACTTCATTACCTTCATCGATAATCAGTCATTGTATGGTTATTTATACCTCATGAAGTATAAATCTGAATCTTTTGAAAAGTTCAAGGAATTTAAGACCAAAGTTGAGAAACAAACAGGAAAATGTATTAAGGTTTTTCGATCAGATCGAGGAGGTGAATACCTTAATACTGAATTCCTGGACTATCTTAAAGAGAATGGCATTTTATCACAATGGACACCTCCTAGAACTCCAGAACATAATGGTATATCAAAATGAAGAAATCGTACTTTATTAGATATAGTGCAATCTATGATGAGTTACACCGATTTGCTAATATCCCTTTAAGGATATGCCCTTGAGACAGCTGTATATATACTGAACAAAGTGTCATCCAAATCTATTCCAATTACACCCTATGAGATATGGCTAGTAGGAAACCTAGTCTTAATCATATTAAGATTTGGAGGTGTCTAACTTTCGTGAAAAAGCTAAAAATGGAAAAATTAGAGGCGAGATTTGAACAAGGTCACTCCATTGGATATCCAAAGGAAACTATTGGATATTATTTCTATTTTCATTCAGACCAAAGAATTTTTGTGAGCAAACACGCTTCTTTTCTGGAGAATCAGTTCATCCAAGAAGGTGGTGTTGGGCGGAAAATAGTCTTACAAGAAGAAAATAATGAAGTACCAAACAACCGACTTTAGATGTCAATCTCTGATTTAGTGGAAGCTTCTGATATACAACCTCTTAAGAGAAGTGCAAGAATGTCTCACCCACCTACTCGTTATAGACACTCAGCTAATCATATTGAATCATTATTCATTGTGAATGGTAGTGACCAATCTAGTGATCCTAAAACCTATGAGGAGGCGATATCGGACATCGATTTTGATAAATGACTAGAAGCCATGAAATTTGAAATGGATTCAATGTATTCCAATGAAGTCTAGACTAAGATTGACTTGCCTGATGGTATTATACCAATTGGCTGTAAATGGATCTTCAAGAGAAAGATGAATGTTGAAGGCCAAATTGGAACTTCAAAGCACGGCTGATGGCCAAGGAATTGATTAGGACGAAAATTTTTCACCTATGGCCATGCTAAAATCAATTTGGAATATGTTGGCTATAGCTGCACACCTTGATTGTGAAATATTCCAAATGGATGTCAAAATGGCTTTTCTAAATGGTTTTCTCGATGAAGACATCTATATGGAACAGCCACGGGGTTTTGAATCCAATAGTGAAAAACGGAAGGTGTGTAAGCTAAAGAGATCCATTTATGGACTCAAACAAGCCTCCAAAAGTTGGAATATCCGTTTTTATGAAGTAATCAAATCATTTGGCTTCATCAAAAATCCGAATGAACCTTGTGTATACAAGAAGATCAGTGAGAGTGCAATTGCATTTCTAGTTTTGTATATCAATGATATACTTTTGATTGAAAATGATGTACATGATATCATCGATAAAACTATTCTTAGCACGGAAATCCTCCATGAAAGATTTAGGAGAGGCAACCTACATTTTAGGTATCAAGATCTATAGAGATAGATCAAGATGATTGATTGGCCTCTCACAATCTACGTATATAGACAAAGTATTAACATGTTTTAACATGCAATGTTCCAACAAAGGATTATTACATTTTAGGCAAGGGATCCATCTTTCTAAGGAGATGTGTCCCAACACTCATGAAAAAAGAGAGCAAATGGCAAAGATACAATATGCATCCGTTATTTAAAGCATAATGTATGCTATGCTATGTATTATACCTGATATTGCGCATGCTGTAAGTATTACTAGTATCAATCTGATCTAGGAGAAGAGCACAGGATAGTAGTCAAGAATATTCTTAAGTACTTGCGAATGACTAAAGATTTGTTCTTGATATATGGAGAATGAGAATTTAAAGTTATAGCTTATAGTGATTCCAATTTTCAATCGGATTTTAATGATTATAAGTCTACGTTTGGGTTTGTTTTTACATTTAATTTGTAGTGCAATTAGTTGGAAAAGTTCCAAACAAAGCATAACTGTCAATTCCACCACTGAGGCAAAGTATGTAGCCTCTTCTGAAGCAGCAAAGGAAGCCACTTGGATGAAGAAGTTTATTTCTGAACTTGGAGTAGTTCCCTCAATTGAGCAACAAATTACATTGTTTTGTGATAACAATGGGGCGATAACTCAAGCCAAGGAACCAAGGTCTCACCAAAAGTCCAAGCACATTGAGAGACGCTTCCATCTCATCGAAGAAATTGTTGGGAGAGGTGATATCGTCTTGCACAAAATTGCCACAACAAAAAACATGGCAAATCCCTTCACTAAGACCTTACCTCAGTTTTCTTTTGAAAGATATATTGACAAAATGGGTTTGAGGTACCAGACAAGTTGGTTTTAGTACAAGTGGAAGATTGTTGGATGTATGCCCTAAAGCTACTATGTAGTAGTTACATGTTAGGGATTTCGGTTGTACTATCATTATTATTATTTAATTAATGACAATGACGTATTCATTCATTTGTCAATTATTTATATTTATGAATGATTCCATAAGATCAGTTGCAACTAGACCTATTCTTAAGACATTAAGAATATATATGTGACAGGTTCAGAGTTAAATTGAATCTTTAAATCTTTCTCGGTCGATGGATTATTGAGTGAATATTAATAATCATGTTGAGACCGGCATGTTCTTAACTTCACCATTAAGTATTTGATACTTAAGGGAAAGATAAGTCACATGTCATTGGGTATTATGATGCCTGAGTTAGAACACAGGTGTTTGTATTAGACAAGTTCATTGAACGTGATGCATATGGAACAGTTAGCAACATAAAAGCTTTTTAACGTGGTCAATATCTAATTGTTTTTTTTTTTTTTTACCTAAGAACCATCGTACAACTGGCAGCCGGCGGCGTAAACCCGGGACGGACTCAGCTACCATCACAGACCCAGCCGCGGGTGAGTCATGTGAATGCAACATTTTTGGGATTCAAACGTCTCCCCTTCGTGAGGGGGAGAGAGCCCGAAGCTAACTACGCCACCGCGGGCGGTGGTGTCAATGTCTAATTGTTCATGCTTTGGCCTTGTGTAAATAATCCTTAGACCTGAGACACAGTGTTAACTTGTGTGTTGAACAACTATGGTTCACAAGTACACGTAATGTCAGGTCGTTAATCTGTCTTTATACCTAATAGTCATAGTTTGTTCATATACGAAGTTGCACGCGTGCACAATAAGAAATCTGTCTCCTTGTTACATGCAATGTATAATAATGATGTCCTATGCGATCTAATTATGACACTACATTGAAATCATCAACCGAGGTTGTAAACAAGAATAAATTGTTTATGTCTCGAATAAAATGCATGTCAATTAGATTTGTACATATGATCGAATTGGTAACTTGACAAATATTCCACGATCTTTATTTGATCGGCACATAGTAAGATAGATGGATTGAATTACACTATAGCCAAAACTAACAGGTTCATTATGTTCTTAAAGCATTCACACTATCTAGGTAGTCATAACATATTGCTAGATGTCAATCATGACTTGTAGGACCCAAAGATTAATTGGGATAATTAATTCTTTTGGGAGTACTAATGTGTTAGTACAAATCTTACTACTAGCTTAGTGATGAACCTAGGGATGTCACACACCATAAACAATTAGGATAACATGGAACAAGAGAGAAATATTGTTACCAATGTGTTTGCAATTACTGCAATCAAATTGAGTTGATTTGAAATGAAATAAAATGAGATTTAATTTAATTTGTATTATAGTCACAAGCCTACTTGCATATGATGTACACGCATGCCCAAAGTGGATACATGTTAATGTACCCTAAATGCACAAAAAGTTTATGTTCCTTTTATTTTTTGTTTTAGGAATTGATTAATTAATTATTTAATTAAATAAATTATGCACACTGGCAACAATTGTTGCTAACCGTGGTGTGCACACCACATGCATGAATTCGTGCACATGCATGAAGCATGGATGGTCATGCATAAGATCATGCATGAGCGGTTTGCTCATGCACGATGGTTCGTGGTTTAGCGGACGATCAGCAACCGTTCCTGATTCAAATATATATAATAAAATGTTGAAAAGGGACATAACAAAGGGTTGCTGAAAATAGAGTAAATGGTGTGTGTGTTCTTGTGTTTTTTGAGACTCGAGAAAAAGAGGGATTCTCTCTCGTTCGGGCCGTGACTAAAACATCGAGGATACGGCGGATTGTCTCCATGAGATTGCTAGCACGATCATAGTGATAATTATTCAAAAATTCTCTCTTCCATTCGACATCCATTGTTGGTGTATCTGAATTAGAGGTTCGGCGTTTATGGGGCTCGAATTGTAGAACATCCGAACCAATTCTTATAAAGCGCGCTTCAAAAGGTAATTCGTTTAACTTCCTTTTCATATTAAGATTTTTTATTAAAATGCACGAATAACGCCTTCGGAGAATGTATAAAATATATCATCTTTATTTTCACTGCGTTCTTTTTGTTAATTTTACCTATACATGATTCATAATACCTAGGAGGTGGCAAAGTCCCTTGCCAACTCATTGCGAAGTGCGATATGTGAGATTGGGCTTTAACTTTAACAATACTTGCCTCTATCAAACTCTACAGCTCTAGAGGTCACAATTTCAATTTGCCTTGGGATTATCTATATGAGAGAGAGCTTTGCTTGTGTCTGGACAAAAGACATACTAAGAACATTGGTGCCAAATTTACTACAAAGTATGGCTTTTACGTATCAGATAAAGTTTCGTGTATAATTAAATTTGTAAAGTCACAACATTTATATGGTTCATGTCTCTCCCGCTTTCTTCTCTCTCTTCTCTCTTCATCGTCTTCTTCAACTTTCAGTCATGGGGGAGAATTTGAGCTAGTCTCACCCTTTCCTCCCTCTCTCGTTGGTTTGGGTTGTGTTTTTTTCTTCTTCTTGTTCATTCCTTATTTCTTCTTCTCTCCTGATCTAATTTTAGATCTAAGAATTTGAACTCTTCTCACCTAGTTCTAGATTTGGGAGCTAGTTTCTTCAGATTTAGATTTGGGAATTTAATAAAAATACTTTGGGGGACTTGATACTTAGTATTTTGTTCGTGTTCAAGTCATCTACCTCCACCTTCAATTGTGATCACAAGAGCTCAGCATCTTGCTGAACGATGAAACTTTGCTCTTGTAAATGTGAGATCTATGTTCTACTTGCTTTGATTGTCTCTATTCAGTGATGGTGTAGAAGAGTCGAACCTAGGTATGCACTGCCAATTGGCAACACTGTAATTAGTATAGAATGAATATCCAGCATATTTCAAAATCCAATGATTGACTGCCGATTATTTTGCTTGATGGATATGTTCTTGTGAAACATATGTGTGCTTAACCCTATTGATGCCTCGTTGATTTTCCTTATTTTCCAAATTTGGCTTTGTTTTGTAGTATTACTAGTTTTGCTTTGCTATGAAGTCTACTTTTCACGTATCCTTTTGAGTAATGAATGCAATTACTATTCAACCAAAAACACAAAGCGTCATGTACACTAGATGAAAGACAAATGCGCCTGTATTATCTACAAGGAAATTCTACATACACCGAGAAAAACATGCTAATAATCTTTCTTTACTAAATGACGTAGCATGCGATTACTGATGAATCTATCGGAATCAATAATTTTGTCTGAGACTTGTCTACTACACGGTGTGTCACTGTGTAGTGTAAATCCACAGCAGATGCCCAAAGTCAATTGCTGCAGGGCTTAACAATCCTCTAATCTCTATCAAGCTTTTCATGTATCTGAAATCATGACATGATTACACCTATCAATCAATATTTCTAATTTAAGAAATAAGAACAAGAAAAGGGCCTCTATGGAGAATGCAATAGCCTAAGCTCTTCACATGGCCCATTTTGATGTCAACATGGATGCAGCCCATTTTTATCTAACTTTCCATTTTAAGTGACGAAAAGGTCTAATTTGACTTTAAAAGGTGCAACTCGAATCAAGTATTAAAACGTGCTTATGGTTGAAAATAATGTTATACTGAGGACTGACTACTGAGTAGATTTTTGCTCTTTTTTTCCTTATATTGTGGGTCTGTCAGTCTTGTTTCGGTATGACACGCATTTTTATTACTATGAAATTCGTAAATGAAATATTTTGTTTATGAGTAATATGCACCTAAACGGCAGACAGAGGGTGATGAGAGCTTATTGAAGGAAATTTCAATCAAGAATATAATTGGCGTAGTTAATGGGAGGTTATCGTTTATCCTTTTTGTGGTAACAAAAATATTGGATGTGTTTCTAAGAAAAGAAAAGAATTTCTCCATTTTTTCAGGTAATGAGCTTTCTTATTTTTATTTATTTATGAGTATCACTACAATTTTCCACAAGCCGAGGGAGATATGTAGTTGGGGCATTTTCCTTGATCGATCTTCTTGGAAGAGTGGAAGTGTAATTGGGCTCTTGGAGGTGGAGCAGTCCAACAATACATATATTTGTTCTTTCCAAAATAAACTTGCGTAATAAAAAGATGAAAAATAATTGTTTTTTTTCTCGGGACAACAATTTTATAAACTTAGTCTAAACATTTTGCCGGTTTCAATCATATCTATACTTCTTCATTTTGGACAAACATCTACCAAATTTTTTTTTGAAAAAACTAATTTGGATATCCTATGTTATAAAGTTGAAAAATAAGAAACTTTTATTATGTATGAAATTTGGGATGTAATATATAGATATTTTTCTTCATCTAGAATCCTGAATTTGACTAGTTCACAGTCAAAAGATTCTACTGTATCATTTGCACAAAAAAGTATTTACTTTTCTATATTGGTTCATTTCCGAAAGAATTCGTAAGTCTGAAAAATCTGATGGTAAAAGAAACTAATTGCTAGTGGCTTACCAACACACTTATAAAATCACCAACTTTTTTTTAATGGATTCGTAAGTTATCAATTTTTCTTACCTTTTCCCAACCTTTTTATTTTCATTTTTTGCTAGTGCTTTGATTTACCAACTTTTATTTGAATTTTGCTATTTATTCAAATGACTTACCAACTTTCAATCGATTACATTATCAACAAGGTTTGGACTACAAATTCTCATTTGAGTTTTCTTAGTTGAAAATTCTTACTTAAGCTAATTACCAACAGTATTTATTTTTTTAATCTGTCAATTTTTGTTATCGTTCACTCATTATTATGTCTTTCTCAAAAAAATGTCTTCCTTTTATTAACTCTTATATGAATGTACCAACCTTCGCTTGTGTGACTTACCATCGTTTTTCTCAATAGATTACAACTAGTTTCGGCGTACCAACTCTTATTTGAATTGCTTACCAATGTTGGAGATTAACATATTTTTTTCAATTAAATTACCAATTAGTTTTGTGTTACCAAATTTTATCTAAGTGAATTACCAGCACTCATTTTCTTTTTAAAATTATCAAATTCTCTTATTTCTGTTTTTTTTTTTTTTTTTTTTTTTGAAAAAGCTTCACAGAAGCATTAGTAAATTACCAACAAATTACATAAAAATTAGATTACTGATTTTTTTTTCTTTTTACTATCGATAATTGCCCATGCTTAATAACACTTACCGAAAACATTCCGCGTCTTAACGACAGAATTCTGCTTTCAGGTTATGTGCAGACCAACTGTTGTAGACCACCGTCTTGGGAATCTGCAAATAATTGTGTTCGCATGGATCGGCTGAACTCAAAGATGGTGCAATGATATTGTTTTTTTCCTGAGAAAAGAACCAAACCCACCTTTGTTTTGGGATAAGGGCCCTCGATTTGTGGAGCAATACAATCCATTTTTTTCACGGATAAATAATGTTAGACCCATCATCATTTCATGCATGTTAAGACAAATAATGTGAATATAATAACCAGGAAAAATCACAGGATACTTTTCAAGGGATCCAACCACAGGATTGTCTTATGAGCTTCGTTTGTTTTCTCTCTAACCAGTCCAGCCTTTTCCAAGAGAGTCTCGTGAACGCAACAGCAGAAACGACACAGGCAGAAGAGAGTACATTATTGTACCTCTCTCTCTCTCTCTCTCTCTCTCTCTCTCTCTCTCTCTCTCTCTAAAACCCGATGTTCACGTCAGTTGAGGTTTTCTTGTTTTGTGCGCGCAAATGGACAGGCTGAAGGGTGGTTGTCTTCTTGTTTTCAAGTGAAAGAGCGAACGTGGGTCTCTCGTTCATTTTCTTTAGGGCATGTAATGTAAGTATGCCATTTTCTTGGGGAAAGCATATAGTTTCTTCTATAATCGAGACATGGGAAGACAGCGAAGAGAAATGTGATCCTTCTTCACGACCAAGATCTGGCACTTCTTATATAAATGGTCGTCCAGCGGTTACCCAATTGGGCAGTGCGATCGGTTGAAGATGATCCACTTGAGCTCAAAAGATGAAGTGAGAAAGAATCCAAAAGAATGACAGGGAAAAAAACGAGGAAAATAGAGTCACTTGAAAATACATTCAGATATTATCACCATTTATCTGCACCTTTGGTCTAGAGCAACCTCTGTTCCCAACATGATAGGGCAAAGGAATGACTATAACTAACCTATAGAGAAATTAATTTTGGCTATTTGACTAAAATTTCAAGTCTTGAGTATTGAGTCCATGGAGACATGTCTACTTTCAGTATGGGTTAGAGCAGTCTTTCAGCATAGTTGAGAGTATAATTTCCAGAATTTTAATTAAGTTCATCATTTTGTTTACAAAAAATTGAGATTTGTTGGCCATAATTTTTGTCTGGTGCATTAATAGTCTCCCACTTTAATCATGCATGGTAATGATGACAGAATCTAATTTAATGACCTAATATTAGTATATGTAATCACTATCATCGGTTTCATAATTGCATTCTGGGTTGAGTGATTAATGAATCATTCCAAAAACTTGAACTTTTAAGATTGTGATGCTTATTACATTATATAACTAAACATTTGCCTCGGCACAAAGGTTTATGTATAAAAGAAAGCATGCAAACCCGATGTGCACGACCCGCGGACGAAGATCTGTTGAAATGCATAAACGAAGGGGACGTGAGGATTTTGAACTCAAAACCTTTGACTTTTGATATCAATTATAATCGAGTTCGCAACTGTTTACTCTAGAATTTGAGCTTTTAAATTAAGTCTGCATACAAAGTTGAACGAGATCCATGGGTCACCACCTCGACAAACTCCAAGACAGAAACAGACGCAAAATTACGGCCCATGGCACGTCGTCACATCTTTTGATGTCCTAAAGAAGTTGTACAATAAAGCCAAAAAAAGTATATTATATCCACGATGAGTAAAACTAACGCAACATAAATCTTAAATAAATATCTTTACATGGATATCTACACGTCTCTACGTTCTGCATACAATGCATAACACTACTACCAAAAAAAGTACCTAAGCATCTGTCTTAAAGGGATCGAACAGTTAGAGAACAGTGCGATATCGATCAATTTTTTTGGAGGACACGTCCAGATTCTTGCTAGGACACCTGCATTATCCACACCAAGCCCTCTTATATCCCTCCATGAGATCACAACTGCATAACATTAGTTTCCAAACCAGCAGATATCTCCATACTCTACCTTTTGATTTGTATGTAGTTTTGCGAGTCTCGCCGTACTATATCTTGGCACTTTTTATATATAATAGTGAAGAAGTTTGAAAGTTGACGAGCGATATCTTTTCTACAGAAGGGTCGCACATTAAAGAAGGTGAAGGACAGGGATATAGGGTTCACGGGCTGAGTTCCCTGTTGAGTAAGGTGGCCTAACACATGAAAAAAATATACATATCGATACAGTTGAAGAGCATTGTTTGGTGGTTTAGGGTTTTCAAGATCCTTTTTTCATTTTTTTTTTTTTAAATTTTTCGCTTTCCTTTTTCTTTTCTTTTTTTGCGGTGGCTCCCCGTTTATGTTGGTGGGGAAGACCACAGAAATATAAAGAAGTTCACGGGTGCGAATTCGTCTCCACGTCCAGACAAATTGAAGCTTCACAAAAGTGAGGTGCGATGACAAATGGCGATTCGGAAAACCCTCAAACAAGAACATCCCTATCTTTAACTCTCGACCGCACAAAAGATTCACCATCCCCCACATGATTTTACTTTCCGCCAGTGATCATTACAGGTTCATCAATCCTACGGTTATTTGGACATCATTCTCGTTAACCTTTGCTTCTAGTGGTGGACATGTGGATTGGCCTGAGTTGAATTTGATGGTCACACTTGGAACGCATGGCCCAGGCCATTCGTCTAACCTCAGCATCAGACGAATTGAGGTGACCAGTCATCAATCATTGTTATGGATGTTCTCTATATTAATGTGAATTTTTTGACCTCTCAATTTCCTGTTTCACCCACTAAAGTATCGTGGAATTTCAGCCACAAGTTAGAGAGGCCCCACAGGGACCACGCCTGCCTTGTTGGTGGTCACAATCTTCAGATGCCAGGTCCGACGTGTCAGTTACAGAAAAAGGAAGTATTATTACATGTCTACGCATTGCATGTGTTGAGATTTTTTGGAACAAATTTATTAGGTTTAAATTGATTCGGCCGACGAGATGATAATATGATTTAACGAAGTATAGTTGTGATGCACATACGTTAAAAAAATATTGCATTAAATATTTAGTAAGATGCGTAGTAGTTAATATATTCTATCTTAATTAGCCTACAACTCGCTGATTTAAACTTTAGTTTGATTATAAATATTAATGAGATCAGATAAGCTCTCTTTTAACTACCTCCTCAAATGAAGGTATCGGATTACCGTTGCGCACTTTTAACAAGTGTAATCACTTCAAGATTAGCTAGATGATAATTAGATTTAGTTCATTTCTTAGCAAACAGAAAGTATAGTTTCATCATTACTTTTAGACTTACACGCTGACACTTATTTAAAAGGCATTTCTGGAATTATCTACGACACATCTTTTCGAAATTTTCATTAAATAATGCACCTTTTTTACTGAGATGGAAGGAGCCACACCACCCAATCGGCATATAATCGACATTTAAAATTACTAAGAATTTTCTAAAAGATGGATACATATCCTTACTAAGAATGAGCACACCAATTCGATTAGGTTCAAAAATATTATGACATCCATTAGTGGCAAATTAGGCAATATTGTATGTAAATTATGGAATAAACATGATCATGGAATCAACTCAATCATCGGATTATAAAATTACGAGTTCATAATCTTAATCCATTCTCATTTTGGGCGGAACAGATTTAGTAATTCTTGATTTAAGCTAGTATTGTTAATTTTCTTTTAGTTAATATGAACATACAATGTTTGATGTCAAGAATATATGATTGGTTTGTCACCTGCCATGTTGTTATGTGACATGATATGAAAAATCTACAAAACATGATGGTGGCGATTTTTTTTCCTAAATTAACTTTTACTCAATCGATACTTTTCACAAGTCGCATTGACTGATCATGTGGTGTATAACAATCAATTGAACTAAGCTAAAATAACATTGCCCAGAATCCATGTTCAACTTCTATTATTAGTTGTTAGTAGTTTGTGCAAGCTTGCCTGCATGTTAATTAACTATACCTAACTTTATCGTCGATAGTTCCGATCAAATGCAAATCATTCACGTCGAAAAGTAGAATTGAATTTTATGCAGAAACTCGCTCCATGCTATAAGAGAACAAAAAGAGGTGCGTTCATCGTAGCCCCATTCCTCTCCTCCTTTTTTTAAAAGAATAGGGCTCCTTTAAAATTAAGCATAACTGCACTGTTCTCTCATGCTGGTGCGACAGCCTCTAAACTGCATTTTGCCCACTAAACCTGAAGGATCTCAAACATTTTTTTAAGATAGTGAAATTTCAATTGACTTATAACCTCAATTAATAATTCCTTCAAATCATGTGCAGTCTAATCAAATGACCCGAGTGTTTAAGTAATATATGATTCATTTACAAGTTACTATAGTTGGTTCTCATTGTCCGTTTGAACACGACTAACTTGTTAAAATATACATTTCATCAATTACATATCCTTTGACATGAGAATTTTGTAAGTGACTTTTGTACTAGCATTGCTCTTTTGGGATGATCTACAGTAACACCGGCAACTCACTAATTTCTTGCTCAGCCAAGATTGATTTTTCTAATTTTCCAACATGTGGGTTTCAGAGACATGATCCACCAACTGTTAATTACACTGCCTCACAGGATTATGCTTGACACCTCGTTTTGATATCATAGGCATATGACAGAAAATACCAGGAATCTTGAGAATAATAAATAAATAAATAAAATCACAGAACCAGGCTGTACAATTGACTTGCTAAGCTCTCACGGGAAATGCCATGCAAAGCGTGCTCAATCATTTCTCTCATCTAACCCCAGCAAAAGAACTGTACCAAACCGCGTTTCTTCACTGTAGTTTTGCTCTTTTAATTTCATTTTTTTGGGTTCAAAGTACAAAAAGCTTACAGAGACATGATCATCAAGATAGACAGAGAGAGATTGCACGTACCACCTTGGCACGTGAAGTGTATATGCACAGATACAAACTTCAATGACATTATGACTTCAAGAAACACCAAGAACCGAGTTCACGTGAACCCCCCCTATGTAACATATGCAAAGTGTTTCCTCCATTCTAATCTCTGTTAAAAAACCTACTTGTTTTACTGTTATTTGCATTGAGTTGAGGCTCAAATAATACTTCAATTTTGACCCACAGAAGGGTGGGGGGAGACAAGACAAGAAAGCAGAGAGAGAGAGAGAGAGAGAGAGAGAGAATATAATTCGGTTTTTCATCAACTCGGCACAGAAGTTGAGCTTGGCTTGAGAAGCTAACTAAACTCAAGACACATTGTTGTAATCTTCTCTTTCAATGAAGAAACAAGGGTGTGAGATTGAAGCCATCGGTATCAACTACAGAATCAGTACAAGAAAGACAGAGTTTTCCTTCCCAAATTTCCATGGGAAATTAGAAGGAGAAAAACCAAAGCGAGGTAGTCAAGATCGGGGAGTGAAGCAAGTCCTGAAGGATGTGAACTGCAGGGCGAAATCGTGGGAAATCCTCGCGATCATTGGCCCAAGCGGTGCCGGAAAGTCATCGTTGCTTGAAATCCTGGCAGGAAAAATCGCCCCGCAAAACGGTTCGATCTTTGTGAACCAAAAGCCGATTGACAAGATTCATTTCAGGAAGATAACTGGCTATGTTGCTCAGAAGGACACTCTCTTCCCACTCCTGACTGTTGAGGAGACCTTGATGTTCAGTGCCAAGCTGAGGCTGAGGCTTCCTGAATCGCAGTTGGCCTCAAGGGTCAAGTCCCTGATCCAGGAGCTCGGGCTAGAACACGTGGCGGGCACCAGGGTTGGCGATGATCGGGTCCGAGGGGTCTCTGGAGGAGAGAGGCGTCGCGTCTCGATTGGGGTCGACGTTGTACACGACCCCCGGGTCCTGATTCTTGATGAGCCCACGTCAGGGCTGGATAGTAACTCGGCCCTTCAGATCATCGATATGCTCAAGACAATGGCTGAAACCCAAGGCCGGACCGTGATTCTCAGCATACACCAACCCGGGTTTCGGATTGTGAAGCTGTTCAACTCAATCCTATTGATGGCCAATGGCTCAGTGCTTCACCAGGGAAGTACTGATCAGCTTGCTGTCCAGCTGAGGCTCATGGGGTTGCCGAATCCACCTCATGTCAATGTCATTGAATTCGCCATCGAGTCCATCGAGGCCATCCAGGGCCACCAACACTTGCAAAACCAAGTGCAACAAGTCGAAATGCCTCCTCAGTTACCACCACAGAAGAGAGAGGAAGGACTGGGAGGTGAGAGCCGGAGCGGCAAGTTCACGCTCCAACAGCTCTTCCAACAATCCAAGGTCGTTGATGAAGACACCATCGATGGCAGGATTGACCTCTCTCACTGCTTTGTGAATTCCAGGCTGCGAGAGATTGTCATTCTAACACACCGGTTCTCGAAGAACATTTTCCGGACCAAGGAGCTCTTCGCCTGCCGGACGATCCAAATGCTGGTCTCAGGGCTCGTCCTTGGTTCCATCTTCTGCCACTTGAAGGATGATCTGGTCGGTGCTCAAGAAAGGGTGGGCTTGTTTGCATTCATCTTGACATTCTTGTTGTCATGCACTACGGAGGCTCTACCCATCTTTCTGCAGGAGAGGGAGATTCTGATGAAAGAGACGTCTTGTGGAAGCTACAGAGTCTCATCCTACGCAATTGCAAATGGGCTTGTTTACTTGCCATTTTTGCTCATCCTAGCAGTGTTATTCACAGTGCCATTGTACTGGCTTGTTGGGTTAAACTCCACTTTTGCAGCATTCCTGCATTTCTTGCTGTTAATATGGTTGATCCTGTACACGGCGAACTCAGTCGTGGTGTGTTTCAGTGCCTTGGTGCCAAATTTCATCGTCGGGAACTCGGTGATCTCAGGCGTGATGGGTTCGTTCTTTCTGTTCTCGGGCTACTTCATCTCGAAGCAGGAGATACCCAATTATTGGATTTTCATGCATTACGTTTCACTGTTCAAGTACCCATTTGAGGGATTCCTGATCAACGAGTTCTCAAATTCGGGTAAGTGCTTGCAGTATATGTTCGGGACGTGCGAGGTAACCGGAGAGGACGTGCTCAGAGAGGTGGGATATGGAGAGGAAAGCAGGTGGAGGAATGTGCTCGTCATGGTTTGTTACATCTTGGTTTACAGATTCATTTCCTATGTCATTCTCAGATGTAGATGCTCCCAGAGAGGCCTCAGAGGTGCTCTAGCTTGAAGATTATGAGGTATGGTAAATTGATCGATCGTTGCTGGGCGATCCCTCTCAGTCCCTCTCTGTCCCTCTCTCTCTCTCTCTCTCTCCTTGTAGAGAAGATGCTCCTTGTGGTTTGTCATATTTTCTTTGAAACATATATATACATCAATGTTTAAATAGTCTTCTAAAGTATACCGTCTGTAGTTTGAATTTCTTGTATTAGAAACTCGTCTTCCGCGGGCTCAAGCACCTATATACTTGCCTGTAGATGACGTCGATCGCATCGAAAGAAATGGGTCCAACACGGACATCAGATTCTGTTCAATTTAGTAGCTAAAAAGTTGCTGTCCCTACGATCCAAATCTCCTGTCCATGAAAACGCACTAATAAACTCAAGTGCACATTTTGGAATCCGAAGTGAATTTTCTGTTCCTCCATTTTGATGGTCGATTCCTCCGTAGCGAAGATATTTCACCTCATGCTGACAGAATGCACTGTGAGGCATCAGATTCTGTTCTGAGCATGATTCTAGACAGAGGTCAGACTCAAAGTGCTACTGTAAGGGTATCACCAGCCTGTCAAATGAAAGGACATCTCGCATTTCTCCGTCCCGCATTATTCTCGTGGGCAGATGGTCTACAAGGTCAAAAATTTCATCTGGTCGCAGAATGTAGCCAAGTAAGCCATTTGGAGTTCATGTCCACCCCATGTTATTGTGATTGCAACACAGCACAGTATGGAAACATGGCAGCTCCAGATATGAATCAATATAGGAGATCCCGGTCCGTAAAAGCTAATAGGTTCTCAATAGGAATCTCGTGATTGGCAAGCTCTCACAAATTCTAGATCTAAACTAACCAAAGCAGACTCAGAGTGGCAGCAGCGAATAACAAGGAAAAGTTAACCATGAGAGTCAACATATTAGCTAAGAGAAGCAATAGTCACCTTACCATATCCACGCAGCTATATCAGGCTCGCTCACTTCTCCAATTGGTCCAGCTGATGGAAGCTTATCTGGTTGAAATCCAACTGACCAGGCCACAGCATAATTTTCTAACACCAAAACTTAACCAGGCCACCGGGAAAAAGAGTAGCGTAAGCATTATTCAAGCAACAACTTGGTTGATATTCAGAATGCCTCAAGAACGAGGAAAGACCCTACAACAGACTTTAGAAGAAGGCGTGTAGTAGTAAGACAGCATAAATTACTGCACTACATAAATTGCATCTTGAAGGATATCCACAAGGCGTAAAGAAGTACATCTAAACTTGACTATTTCAGTGTATTGCCTACAGTGCTCCATGAAATCTCTGAAATGGAATGAAACACGATGTTTTTAGTCATCCTACCATGTAACAGAGTCCTCATTGTCCATTTTCGGTTCGGATGGTAATAATCGCTTGAACAGTTTATCACGTAATCTATTTGATTGCCATCATTTGCAACTTGTGGGTACGATTCCATTAACATGTGTGATCAGCAAGTATGACCAACAACATGGAAATTTAGCAAGCATTTACTAAAATGATGCAGACTCTCCCAATGTAATTCACCAATACATTACATATTGCAAATAAAAAACTTAAGCAAATGATGACTTCCCTTCCAGTTAGCAGAAACCCATACACCGTGAAATGCCAGACCTTCTAGGCAAGAATATATACCAGCTCAATCAGATTTCACAAACATGTACAGACTTCACACTATAACTTGAAAAAAAAAAAAAAAAAAACTAAGAGTTTATCCTAGGGTTTGGGTGCAACATCTTGCTCCTGATTCCAACACCTGTTGTTGTAATTGCAGAATAAAGTAAACCATCTTGAAAGATGAGCCCCAATGTCTAGCTATTCATCTTCAGGATTTTGCAGGAGCACACCCCTTACTTTTGACCTGATAGAAAAGTAATGTTACTAGTCATACTGAAGTAGCTCAATCAGTAAAAGCAATAAGAATAAACAGCTGAGTTTTACCTCCGATGTGCCGGGACAACACGATTAGTAACTCTTGTAGAGCTTGCATCTTGTGCTACTTCTTTCTCTGCAATTTGACAAGTAAAAAATGAAAAATAATGTGGTTAGGCTGAACAATAGATCATCAAAGGGCACTGAAAATGTAAAACCAAGCTGCATTTGTCAACAAAAAAAAAAAAAAGCCCAAACCACCCAGCCTCAGTCAACGTGAATCAGCTTTATGTGTCCTTATACATCATCTCGTAAATGAGTCATAATATCCTCCCTTAAGTGAGTAGAGACAAATACAAGGTCATGAAAAAACCATAATCAATAGCAGCAGTTTGTGCGTTACTATATTCTAAGAACATGGGATAACAGAGAAGAGAGCCATTACCTGTAGAAGGGTTTGAAGCATCTGACATGGCCAAAGCACTTGTTATGGGCAACTTCTGCCTCTTCGAAAATGACTCAAGTTTGTTCTCGATGCTCTCATTCTTCTCCTGACAATAGGAACATACCGCAGGATTCAGATCGAAAACATGCATAAAAAACACTGAGTGATACTTAAATGAAAGGAGCAGGGACATCACTCATAAAGGAGAAATTTGCATCATCAGTGAGAGAAGCAGTACACGACCATTGAATATCAACAACACAGAGAACTATATCCTACCTTTTCAGCAGTTACAAGCTTTGTGAACTGAAGATAGCGTTCTCGTTCTGAAGTGCCAAGCAAGAGAATGAGCATCTATCCTATGAAAGCTTCACAAAGATTAACACGTGAAGCACTACCTTCTGCAAGTGAAGTCTGAGTGTTCTTGAATGCCATGAATAGCTGCATTGACAGGTTGCCTATCACCTCCCTTGCAGCAAAATCCACAAGTTTTACAAGAGCTACAAAAATTAATGGCATTCCTTTGGCTTTCTGAGCAACTAACTTTGCAGATGTAGCCCCTGCAAGGACAAAAGCAGATGATCTAAAACCTCATAAAATTTTCAAAAGATGCATCCCATCCACATCAGCTTATGTTGCAGCTTCTCTGTCAAATGATACTCAAAGAAGAAGCAGATCAGAGCGACTATAAGTATAGACTCACCAATTACTAAACAAAATAACTAAAAGACACCAGTCTCTCAATTTTTGTTGTTATCTATTAGGGTGTCTCAAGATCTTGATGACAACTCCAACAGCAATACAGTTGAGTTTACCAGCAAAAAGGGTGAAATAGCCCAAGTAAGTTGTTCAGCCAAATAGGGCAGGATACACCCTAATTGCTACATAATGACAATTCCTAGTCTCCTGACTACCAGTTAATCATTACAAACAGCTTCATGCAGCAGCATATCAGAAGATTCAAGTTTGCATACTGGAATATCATCTACACTTTTGAGCAAGTTCCAAACTTTATGCAGATCCAAAGGCCGAACACAAAGACACCACGATAATATAATGAAGGAAGAAGCAAATGTACTACTTTTACTGAGCAAACAACACATTTATTCTCTGTAAAGATATATCAACAAGATAAGAATATGCTATAAGACCAGGTTTAGTTCTTCAGAATCGCCATTAGTGACTATAAGACCAACAAGGTATTTCAACTGTGGATATCCAAGAATAAGTTAGCTTTCTCATCAATCAGGCACCAATTTCATCACAGTTGAGAAAAATTTCATTTAGAGGTCCAGTAAAGCTTCTCTTAATCTAATACACAGAAAAAGTCCCATAGTCAACTGAATAGATATTGATGGCAAATTAGTCTCCATCTACAATTTCATTAAGAATCGTCAAAGATGTCTTGTGCAATATTCCTGAGGCAGTTATATGAAAAAGAAACTCAAGAGTGACTCGAGAAGTCTTTGATTTCCCTCGCCTAACTGCAACCTTTTAGTGACCACTTTTTTCTGCAAAGTCATTGTGATATAATTGCAGTAAAGGACAGGACTCTAAAACTTCAACAATTGCAAGTCTCCTGCTAGGAGAAAAGGAACTTTTGCAGTGATGAACAGGACTCTATAACTTTAACAACTGTAAGTCTCTTGCTACGAGAAAAGGATCCTATTCACATTAGGACATTCCTTCAAGCTGAAAATATATATTTTCCAGAAAACGACATGACATCCAAATTTAAGCCTCATGAAGAAACTTCACCTCTTACAAGCCAAATATCACGAATAAACAGATGAAGCCATTCTTCAAAGAAACCATTATAATTGCTAAATATCACGAATAAACATATCAAAGCAGCAATCTCGGATGAACATAACTAGATAGAGGCAATAACAGAAGGAGCTAAACTAGTAAGGGCAACAAAAGAGCAAAGAACAAACGAGACTCACCACCTGAATCCGACTGTCCATGCAGAACAAGTTTTACATCTTCAGACTTTATTGAAGCCACAAAATAGTCAATGAACTCGGACCAAGAGCCACCAATCCCAATGCTGTCCCTCTGCACTTGCAGTTCAAAAGGTATAGTATGACTACCTCACAGCTATATGAAAGATGGAAGTATATAACTAGTCGAACTGTTGGATAGCACTTATGAGAATCATTAAGGTTAATTAGTTTCCCACGACTTGTCTCAAAATAACGCGATACACTCATTCTTCTCTTCATAGAGGTCATAGAGACTTTTGATGAGAATGACACTGACAATGACCTTGATCAGACAGTAACACCACTATTCCTGGCATAAGTGGGCCAGCTAGTTTGGTTTCGTAAAAAACAATCATCACCAGTTAGGCTCTGAATGTTAGTAGATATTGACAATTTTCATCAGCTCAAGTTGTTATTGTGACCTTGATATATCCACCAATGACTAGTCAAGAAACCTCAGGCTCAGGGACAAGAAAGAACCCTAAACAAATTAGAAATGACTCTGGACCCAGATATTAAATCTTCAAACAAGGAGATTGAAGGACCTAAGAATTTTACATTGGAAATCAATCATGGCCACTACCTACATTCCACAAAATTATGCACTACAAATAGGAACTAGTAAAGAGAACCCCGATACCATTGAAGCACATCACGTACTCACAATTACTTGTGAAGAAAAAAAGGAATTGTTGAGATGGAGCTAAAGATGTCTAATTCATACTGAGATAACCAGAACTTCCAAGTGAATATAAATCCTAGAGAACCTGACATAAAGGATTAAGGCCAAGTAAAAGTTGCTCATCTTTTCAAGACCCAGGTACAAATCCTTCTCTATTGCTATGATCACCGACTCATACTAGATCTAGTTGCATTTTATGTTCTCCCTTATTCATCTCTGTTTGTTTTCTGTTTTGCTTCTTTTACATCCCCACTTGACTCAGGGATTTGGAGATCGGAACTCACCGGAAGACGAATGCATGTCCATCAATTTACTCACTCCAAATAACTATCTGATTCCCAAGTAGGCTGTACAAAAAAAAAAAAAAAAGGCACAAGATTTTCACGCCCGTAGACTTATATGGTGGTCACACCAATTTTACAGTAAAAGCATTCTACATTCATTGATCGAACCAAGCACAACCCACAACGAGAAAATTTCGAAATCGACTTTTTCCCCCCACCCCGTTCACAAAACACCCACCACGGCTAAAGTTCTTAAAAGCGAAAATCCATATCAAGAAAATAAAGAACACATCTAAATAAACGCAACGGAAAAGGAATTAGAAACAGCAAGAAGACGAACCATGTCCTCGAGCTCATGAACAGAACGAAGGGCCTCCCAAGCATTGGAGTGAAAGTCGGTGACGTGGATCCTGAGGTGAGAAGGGTCCGGAGCGTGGACGTAATACAAGAACCGCCGCAGCGGATGGCCTGCTCGGTTCGACCATTCCACTTTGGGCTCCCCAAAGATTGCTTCGAAGTCTTCAAACAACATGCCCACGTTGATAAACCGGTCCTAAAAGGGCGACCCAGAAAGGAAAAAGACGAGCTTGCCTCAGAGATCGATCCCAAGCCGACGAAGAATCGAACCCAGAGACAAAGAAATGCCAGCAAGAAATGGAGGTACGAACCGGGGGATGAACAGCTGCTGCTGAGCTCGAATTCTTGTCCTTGCAGAGGAAGAATGAGCGCTTCTTTTGGTGTCTTGAACAGAGAATTCTTGAAAAATCCACTGGAAAGTGCCAAACTTTGATCATATTTTAGCACAAATTTAGTGACGTCATTATATTAGGTCATATCTATGTTTCTTAAATTTAAGCAAATTTATTGACCACTTCTACTTCATATTTTCACAAAAAGATTTCATGAAAAATACCGTATGATGACGCAGGATTTATAGATGAATAAAAGAATGATTAACAATAATCAAGATAATTGATAATAATCAATTGATATCTTATCTTCTTAATTTGAATCCAAAATGATTATTGAGGGCTTCATGAATAGTTCATCTTCCATTTTTACAACAATAAAAATTGTATTTCGAAAAGGAATCAAATTATATTGGTTTCTCTATTTTTCTTCAAGTTAAAAGGCGTGTGCTCTTTTTCTAGCATTAATTTAAAATGTTTCACATCACTTTAAGAGTCAAACTCTAAATTGATTTAGTAGGCTACTTATTTATCCTAATTTTAATTCACACATATGCTTTTAGAAGAGCACACACTTTGTGTGTGAAAGAGAAATAATAAAGCGAATTACAAAAAACACATTCAAAGGTTTTTAATCGAAAGTAAATAACCCACATATTTTACTTTATATGTCTTTGATGTCAGATGTGAGTTTTGATGAATTTCATGAAAGAATAGATACGTGAACTCAAATTAAATATTAGATATGTTTGAACCATCATCTGTATGGTTTTGAAGATGTAGATATACGCTCCATGGGAAATGAGTTAATATTGTAATACGTATTTCATATTACATATGCATGAGATGACCAACAAGAATGACAAAAAAAATTTATCTCAACTTTTATGTCGTGTGAGACTTTTAAGAAAAAGAGATCCTCAATTAAATACTCTCATGACTCTTACTTATTCTCAAGATTTTTATTCAGTGTTTGCTATTCTAGAATGTTGCCAATGATCATGAATTGATTCGATATAATGAGACATTTCTAGAAAAGTAAGTTGAATTGAAATTGAGAGTTTTAAAGAAAGAGAAAAATCGAGTTTGGAGAATCATATTCTAGTTTTGTATTCACTAGTTGATCAATTATGATTGTTTGAGACATAATTGTGAATACAATTATCATTATTAAAAAAAGATTAAAAAATATATAAATGTGATTGATTGATCTAGGGTACTACATACTATATCTACTAAAAAATGCGATGCCCATTATAAGCTATTATATATCCCTAACAAATGTATGATAGTGAGGGGAGAAGACATTTGTCTGCCAAAAATGAAGGAGGTCTCGGCATCCGAAAATTAAGAGACTCAGAACAAAGCAGCCATGATGAAGTATATTTGGATCCTTTTCACAGACAAAAGTATCTTTGGGTCGCCACCACTCCCACAGTTTATTCTTGGGCTTGGAAGAAGATTTTGCAAGAAGGATTATTTATTGGTATGAATGTTGCAGTAAGATGAGATAAGAGTCTTGTTCGGCCTATCATATGTGAGTGGGAGATGATGATTTTTTTTATTTGATGGGCCAAATTAAGTTCGTCTACCCATGTTCGGCCAAAACCTGGCCCATAAGAGGAAACGGCAGTTATTTTTAAGTGAAAATAAGTGCAATATATAAAATAAAAAGAAAAGTGGATAACGTTACTTGTAGCGTTTCAGAGGAAAAACACGTTTTTTATTTTCTTCCTCTTGAAACAATATACTCCCTCTTGAAGAACGGAACTCCAGAGCTTTAAACGATTCCTCTGAGATTGCAATGGTACTTAATCTGTGGCAAATAGGGTGTGTCTATATCTGTGATATATCTTTTGATTGATGCTACATGTTTTTTGAGCACGTTTTCCGTGTTAGTTTTCAGTATTTGATCGCTTGAGTATCGGTTTGATTTTTAGGAATCTGTTTCCAACATATGATTCATTAGCATTTCCAAATCCTACAGTAAACCACCGTTCGCAAGAGTCTCCTAATTTCAACAAAAACCGCTCATCTGACAAGTGAAATCATCTCTTTTACAACCCATCATGCCTGCAATAAGCTTGGCTCTAGTGTAGACTAAAACCACATTCTCGTGAGCCTAGTTCGGAGCTTAGTTTGTAACGTTACTGCCACGTGGTATTGGAAACTCCATACTAAAACAGGCACCACGATCATCATCAACATGGTATAAAGGCGATCAACTGAAGGAAGTACCCATAAGAGAAGAAAACATTTCAAGATTGCCTTCTTAGGAAATTGACATGTTTTAAGGAAGTTACATTAAGAGCACCAGGTCTTCGGTCGGCTATTGGTTGTTGGACCAATAAACATGGTCCGTCTCGAAAGTAATCGTGGTCTTTTGTTGTTTTCTTGATGGCGGATCTTTAGCCATCGTAAAGGCAATGTTACGCAATTTTCGTCTCTAATTAACTAGTAAACCTTCTACTAAACAGAGATGATCCTGAATAATACGCAGTGGATATCCTTTTTAAGCCAAATATTCAGGTCAACAGCAACACATCATCAATCATCATGAGTTCTGATCTTACTAGAAACATGAAAGATAAACCACCGTCTGATAACTGCTTCTCACTCCTTAATAATTGCACAAGCCATGAACTTTACATCCTCAAACCCTTTCACCAATTTGCAGCATCATTTTATCAAACTCTTCACCAATCACTAATACAAGCACTTAATGACAGTTACTTGTCGTTTAGGCTCGATGAAGAAAATGCTTGTGCTGCAACAATTGAATTGCAGTAGGAGAAACCTATTGTAATCAGTACAACCAAGGACGTGTTGCAGATTATACTTATCATTGGTGGCATCTCTCTTGCTGAGAGATTAGGATATCATTCTAGTCAGGGTAAGACTATCGCACGTGCTATAACTTTCGTATGGTGCTCACTTGAGTGCCATAAGTTTTTTTCGTTAATTTGAGTGCTATAAATTTGAAAAATCGATCACTTGAGTGTCATTGGAGATTTGTCTTGTTGAGAAACCTAACGTGGACGTTCATCGTCCTATGTGGTTTCCTTGGCACTAATGTGGATAACTTTTAAATATTTTTAAATATTTTTTTTAATTTCTTTTTTATTTTCCTTTTTTTAGGGCCAGCGAGGGCCACCTCATTGTTGCTGCGAAGACTCGGGCGAGGGCATCGTGGCCTCACCAAGGGCCTTCACAATCACACCGTGGCCTCGCCAACCTTGCCCTTGGCCCCAAAGGTCCTTGCCTAGATCTTGCAAGGGCCTTCACCGTTGACGGTGAGGGTTTTGCAGCCGACAAGGGTCATTGGCCCTAAAAAAAGGAAAAAAATGGAAAAAATAAATAAATCAAATTTTTTTAAAAGATTTTAAAAAAAATCCCACGTCAAATGGGAAATAATAATAAAATATCCACATAAGACGATTTGCTGAAAGTGGTACTCAAATGATCGATTTTACTTCAATTTGACACTTAAGTGAAGAAAAAAAATTATGACACTCAAGTGAGCGCCTTATGAAAATTATGGCACTTGCGTTGTTGTTGACCCATTTTAGTCCCAAAAACAGGATCTTTTTTAGTCAATTTTACCCGTAGAATATTAAGTATGTTGTATTCATTGGACTACGGCACTTATAAAGTAAAGCAAGACACTATAACGACGTGTCAAAGGAAGATCCTTGGATTAGAAAAACATCCTGGGATTAGGACTTTTAAATGGACTTGACACTTACCTTCTACTGTGAGTCTCTTAATCTTTTCCTTCCGTTATTTTTTGACATCATCAAGTTGCCATCAGTTCGGAGGGCAGTGAAAATAAATGAAATTAATCACTACAAATTGAATTAGCTTATGAATCTAGCCAAGTTTCAGCACCCACGCAAACCAAAAACTATGTGTCCAATGTTATTTCCCTAGATTTGACATGCTCGAGAGAGAGAGAGAGAGAGAGAGAGAGAGAGAGAAGTTGTTTGAGGCTTTCGGTGGTTGAGTAAGATGTTGGATACCTTCGGACGAAAAAGATTGGTTGAGCGCAGCAAGGCGGAAGTAAGATGACATTGACTATTCGGTGCCGATCAACATCATTTCTCAAAACACGAAATAGACTCCCACTTTCCATCTTATCGTAAATCAAGAACATGTGTACCCGATGTATCAAGAACTTTGGATCATGGGGAAAAGTGTTAAAAAAGTCCTAAACCTTTTGTATTTTGCAAATTTAGTCATAAACTTTTTTTTGGTGCCAATTAAGTCCCAAATCTTTTTACGTTGTGCCAATTTAGTCCTTTCCGGCCAATTTTGGCCGGATTTGGCTGACTAGACACCGGCCGGGTTACATGGCTTGACTTCAATCGCTAACGTAGACAACTTTTAATAATATTTTATTCTTTTTCTTTTTCTTTTTCCTCCTTCTTCCTCCACCAGTCGCCGGACCTCGGGGACTAGCCAAAGGGGACGACCAGCAAGGTCAAGGCTTGGGCGGCAAGGGCGAGCCCCACCAGCTCGGCGCGAGGCCGCCCTCGCGGGCTGGGCGGCCTCGAGCTGGCCTCGCGCCGGGCTGGTAGGGCTCACCCTCGCCAGCCATAGGCAAGGCCGCCCTCGCGGCCACTAGCGAGGTGGCCGGTGAGATCGACCTCGCTAGCCGTTGCCTCTGGCCAGTCGCCAAGGTTTGGCGACCGGCTGGAGGAAGAAGGGGGAGAAGGAAAAAAGAAAAAGAAAAAAATTCAAAAATATTAAAAAGTTGTCTACGTTTAACACCAATCATGCCACATCGGTGATCGGCATCCAGTCAGCCATTTTGGCCGGAAATGACTGAATTGGCATAACGTAAAAAAGTTTGGAACTTAATTGGTATCAAAAAAAGGTTTATGACTTTTTTAACACTTTTCTCTTGAATCACATTTCACATGGGTCGAACCCGATAACGATCATTCAGGGAGAATCATAATTTATGAATAGCATCAGGAACTCTCTTTCATAGGAAGTGTACTTAAGATATACAGAAAGTGCAGCATACGAGATTTTAAGGCGGAAGGAAGAGTAATTTTATGATTTTAAGGTTCTTTCTGTGAGGGTTTTCTGTTGATGGGATTCCTCGTCCTTGTGTCCTTGTGTTCATCAATTACATTATGGAGCGAAATATAATATCAAATAGACTTATGAGTTCATCTGAATATAATCAATTACATTATGGAAATTGTGAATGGATACTCGTGTTTTATATTGGGACTACAGTCGGTTTTGTCATTTCTTGATGCAATGTTCAATGAAAAGAAGAAAAATAAACGGATGTCATATATAAACTGCATCTCACTCTTACAGCATAGAATAGAAAAGAGTTTAACAAGACTTACTAATTTGCAGAAGCCATACAATTTTATATGCTCAATCACTTTCACCAAATTGCAGCTTCATTATCTATTATCTCTTTACTAGACAAGCACTTAATGACCCTTACTCCTCGCTCTATCCTAATGAAGCTTCTGTTGGTTCACCTTCCAACCGTGATCTATTAATATATCGGAGCTGAGCCAATGAAATCTCATGGAAGGGCTTCGCCAATGGTGACTTTCGAGCTAGAAAAGCTCCTGAGAGTTGCTTCATAGTTGGTCGAGACTTTGGATTAGCACTCAAGCAAGCAAGCGCTAAAGAAACTATCAAAACAATACTTCTTGCAACAGAGTTCTCCCTTGGAAAAGGCAACCGCCGGTCTAGAATTTTATGTACCATGATATCTTCTCCGGAGGATGTCAACAAGATGGATATAATATCTCCTGGATGCTCACCCATCATTGTTTCTATTGCTACCACTCCAAAATTATATATATCGCATTTCTCATTAACGACCAAAGTATATGCGAGCTCTGAAAAAAAAAATACATAAGGCATACAAAATTTTAGCAGTTGAGGCTTTGGACCGGATGACTACACCCTTAACCGCCCGCCCCGTCGCTGCCCCTTGAGAGGCAACTTTTCCCTCTCCATCGTGCCCCACATAACCATGTGCGGCACCCCACCCCGCCCCATTTTGCCCCTCCAATTATCCTTTGAAAACAGTTAATTTTATTTCCACAATAAAACGTTTAATAGAAATGAATGACTTAGTAATACCAATATAGATGTAATACAAAATCTAAAAATCTGACTATTACGACATGTTTTTACTTAGATGCAACATAAAAATTATAGTTTGAGACATTTTTATTCTAAAATAAGTAACCTAGTAATATTAACAATAGTAGCATACAAAATAAATATTCATTTTCCAAAAATATTCAAATATATAGACATGAATAAAACAAATACAGGAGTCGAGCCACGGCAAACAAGGTGGTTCCGGGGTACATTTTGCCAATAGTGGCACAACCAATCCTTAGCTATTGTTGGCAAGTACAATAACAGTCTACATGTCACCGATGTGCATGGATAGCGAGACTCCTACAATGTCGTTTTTATTTGACTTGTACCTATATTAGTAACTTTGAGGGTAAAAAAAAAAAAAGAAAAATTATGAAGCATAAAGTATTGCTCACTTGGTGCAATGCATCCATAGGTGCCAGTGATATTTGCAGTGAAGTTAGATGAGGAATCATGATCCAGAAGTCTTGCGATGCCAAAATCTGATACAAAACCCTACATTTTACTATTGAGTAAGATGTTATTGCTAGATATATCTCGATGAACAATTGGCTTAGCACAATCATGGTGCATGTAAGACAAAGCATGTGCCATATCTCGGACAAGATCGAGTCTTTTGGACCAATCTAATTCCACTGCTTCAACATCATCTCTCAAAACACCAAATAGACTCCTATTTTCCATGTATTCGTACACTAAGAACATGCATCGCTTGTGTAAGCAAAAATCATGGAGCTTGATTATGCTTCTATGCCTTATTTCTGTCAAGTGTTTCACTTCATTCTGAAAGCTCTTGTCGAAGGACGGGTCCTCCACTTCAAGACGGTGAAGTTTCTTCAATGCCACAACTTTCCCATTGGGCAATTGCGCTTTATAGACGCTACCATAGCCGCCAGTCCCGATGCAATATTTGAGATCGAAGTCCTCTGTTGCATCAATCATATCTTCATATGCAATCCTCCCATCATAATTCCATATTGACAAGAAATTTTCATTTTTCTTTGTAGTCTCTAGTTGCTTTGTCTTTGTTGCACGTTGAAATAGAAAGCCAGATCCGACCACTATACAGCAAATTGCAGCTAGCAGAATGAACACTTTGTCATAAAATGAATTATGCTAGACCTTCTTCTAGAGTCTTGGGTTTCATAAAACTGGTTCAAATCTTCATTGCCGAAAAAAGCATCAGGGAAAGCAACCCTCAATTTATTTGGAATTGGGGCCTCAAAACGATTATATGATAAGTTGAAGAGAATTAAGTGATAAAATATTTTAAATATGGATATTGAGCCACAAAAAGAATTGTTGTGAAGATCGAGATCTTTTAGCGGCTCAGTTTATTAAGTTTAAAAGGGATTTGCCCAACCAAGTTGTTCAAGCTCAAATCTAGCTATTGGAGATTCCATAAATCTCCCATTTCTGATGGGATGGCACAATCAATTCTATTTTCCCGTAAATTCAGCTCAATCAAGCTCTGCAAATTGCCTATTTGTGACGGTATACATCCACCGAGTTGGTTTCCTTGCAAATAGAGATAAGTCAAGCTCGTCAAATTCCCTATTTCCAAAGGAATAGATCCACCGAGTTGGTTTCCTTTCAAATCGAGATTGGTCAAACTCCTCAAATTCCCTATTTCCGAAGGAATAGATCCACCGAGTTTGTTTCCTTACAAATAGAGATGAATCAAACTTGTCTAATTCCCTATTTCAGGAGGAATAGATCCACCAAGTTTGTTTCCTTGCAAATAGAGATGAGTCAAGCTCCTCAAATTCCCTATTTCCGGAGGAATAGACCCACCGAGTTGGTTTCCTTGCAAATAGAGATAAGTCAAGCTACTCAAATTCCCTATATCCGGAGGAATAGTCCACCGAGTTGGTTTCTTTCCAAATCGAGATGAATCAAGCTCATCAAATTCCATGTTTCCGGAGGAATAGATCCACCGAGTTGGTTTCCTTCCAAATTGAGATCAGTCAAGCTCGCCATATTCCCTATTTCCGGAGGAATAGATCCACCAAGTTGGTTTCCTTCCAAATAGAGATAAGTCAAGCTCGTCAAATTCCCCATTTCCAGAGGAATAGATCCACCGAGTTGGTTTCCTTCCAAATGGAGATAAGTCAAATTCATCAAATTCCCTATTTCCGGAGGAATAGATCCACCGAGTTGGTTTCCTTCCAAATCGAGACCAGTCAAGCTCGTCAAATTCCATATTTCCAGAGGAATAGATCCACTGAGTTGGTTTCCTTGCAAATGGAGACTAGTCAAGTTCCTTAAACTCCCTCTTTCCGGAGGAATAGATCCACTGAGTTGGTTTCCTCGCAAATAGAGAAAAGTCAACCTCCTCAAATTCCCTATTTCCGGAGGAATAAATCCACCGAGTTGGTTTCCTTGCAAATAGAGACCAATCAAGCTCCTCAAATTCCCCATTTCTGGAGGAATAGATCCACCGAGTTGGTTTTCTTGCAAATCAAGATCAGTCAAGCTCGTCAAATTCCATATTTCCGGAGGAATAGATCCATCGAGTTGGTTTCCTTCCAAATAGAGATAGGTCAAGCTCGTCAGATTCCTTATTTCCGAGGGAATAGATCCACCGAGTTGGTTTCCTTCCAAATTGAGATAAGTCAAGCTCCTCAAATTCCCTATTTCCGGAGGAATAGATCCACAGAGTTGGTTTCCTTCCAAATCGAGAAAATTCAAACTCGTCAAATTCCCTATTTCTAGAGGAATAGATCCATCGAATTGGTTTCCTTCCAAATAGAGATAAGTCAAGCTCCTCAAATTCCCTATTTCCGGAGGAATAGATCCACCGACTTGGTTTCCTTCCAAATAGAGATAAGTCAAGCTTGTCCAATTCCCTATTTCCAGAGGAATAGATCCACCGAGTTGGTTTCCTTCCAAATCGAGATAAGTCAAGCTCCTCAAATTTCCTATTTCCGGAGGAATAGATCCACCGAGTTGGTTTCCTTGCAAATAGAGATCAGTCAAGCTCCTCAAATTCTCTATTTCCGAAGGAATAGATCCACCGAATTGGTTTTCTTGCAAATCAAGATCAGTCAAGGTCATCAAATTCCATATTTCCGGAGGAATAGATCCACCGAGTTGGTTTCCTTGCAAATTGAGATTAGTCAAGCTCCTCAAATTCCTTATAGAGGATGGAATGGGAGCAATGAAGTTGTTGAAACCTAAATCAACAACATTCATTTTTGTGAGGTTTCCAAGTTCAAGAGGGATAGAGCCACTTAAATTATTTGACCTAAATATAAGGGATCGTAAATTGTGCAAGCAACCAATAGTCAGTGGACAACACCATTAAGCAAATTGAACGTGAGATTCAAGGTGTTCAATCTCTCCAAATTTCCCAACTCAAGAGGGATAGAGCCATTGATGTAATTATCACCGATATTAAGAACTTGAAGCCTAGTGAGGTTTTGGACACATGGAGGCAACTCGCCAATGAGGGAATTGGAGGACAGGTTAAGGTAAGTTAGCCTCGACAAAGTACATATTTGAAGGGGGATTTTGTCGGCTAGTCCGTTATAAGATAAATTAAGTAAGGTGAGGCTTGGAAGTAGAGAGAAGTTCATGTTGCTGAAATTACCTCCTATTTGGTACTCATATGGCAAGCGAATCCCGTCGACGCTCTCAAAGGCGTCACACAATACCCCGGGCCACGCACAATGAGGTAAGGTAGTGTTGTCGGTGACGGAGAGAGACCACCACCCGCTGTAGAGAAGCGCACTTGCCTCTGATTGTTTAGAAGGTGCTGGTGTTGCAAGAATTGAATTATAGCATGAGAAAGCTATAATGATCAATATAGGTAAGGACATGTTGCAGATTATGCTCATCATGTTGCAGCTCTAGTCACTTGTTATTGCCATATTCTTTGGACTACGGCATTTAAAACGCAAAGCAAGACATTGTACCAACACGTCAAATGAAACGTGATTTCCACAATTCACTTGTTATCTTTGTATTGACTTGACACTTACTGTCATTTATTCTTTCCTCCCTTCCTTTTTTTTTTTTAGATGATTTTTTTTTTGTCGGTCCTACTCTATTCTTACTCTACACTCACTCTCAGACTTCTGCCCTATTTCTTGCAGGGCGTGGGAGTCGAAACCCACTCCTGAAACTTACGCGTCATCACCCCATCCCCCCTGAGAATGTGGGGATTTGAACCCCTCACCTCCCCCTTCCATGTTGGAAGGGTGGCCACTGGGGCGAATCCCAGTGGTTTTTTTTAGATGATTGAGTTGCCATCAACTCGTAGGGCTATAAAAGGGGAACTAATTATTAAAAATTGAATTAGATTGTGAAGCAATCCAAGTTTCAACACCCCTGCAAACCAAAAATTGTGTATCAAATATCATCTCTACTTTTACGTCCTTGCAGAGTCACAATGCTTCATCAAGGACTATTCTACTATTTTGAACCGAAAAAAAGAAAAGAAAAAAAAAAGATCTTCTTCCGTGCCCATAAATTCCTGAAAGAGTTGGTAAGTGCCAAAATACTAATGATAAATGGATCTTCGTCGGGGTGATTTTATGCTACATATAATCAGCAATAGTAATGTTATGACTTTTTAAGTAATCATTTAAGTGTCATAGTTTTTAGCTCGCTTAAGTTACATAGGTGATTCTTTTACTAGAAATTCCTATGTGGCATTGATTCTTGGCAAATCCATTGAATTATTTAATATTAAATTAATTCCACAATGGATTTTCAAGTTAAAAAACCATTATTGTAATTCTAGATATTTGGTTTTTAAAAGTTGCACCTCTAATTTTCGAGCAAACAAAATATTCTAATCTTGCAAATCTCTTAATGTCGCAGTTTTGTGATTCGATTAGAATTTAAACAAGAATACCGGCCAAAAGAAATGGATTAAACCATGTAAGGATGGATCTTGTGCACATCCATCAAGAAATCAAGAAATTCCTATGCGGCATTGATTCCTCGCAAATCAATTGGATTATTTAATATTAAATTAATGCCACAATGAATTTTCAAGTTAAAAAACCGTTATTGTAATTTTAGATATTTGGTTTTAAAAGTGACGCCGCCTCTAATTTTTTAGCAAACAAAATATTCTACTCTTGCAAATCTCTTAATTTCGCAATTTTGTGATTTGATTAGAATTTAAACAAGCATACCGGCCAAAAGAAATGGATTTAAACCATGTAAGGATGGATCTTGTGCACATCCATCAAGAAGTCAAGATCTTTTGGGGTTTTACATGTGTTGACTTTCGATTAGTACATGGTCGATGGTTCATGGGAAGTCAAGGTCTTTATGACACTTTTAATGGGTGCTGTTTAGCCTTAAAAATTTCTAACCCATCATAAACGAAAGGTCATGGACCAATTTTTCAACTTTTTCTTCTTTTGACTAACATGCCTTCAACTTTGAAAGAGAAAGATCCTTGTAATTCCATTCACACTGTAAATATCAAATCGTGTTGTGCATCGATGATAGTGACCCTATTGGAGTCATTTCTCAAAGCACATAGTAGACTTCCCCTTCCATCATGTACTCATAAACCAAGAACATGCATCACTTGTGCAAGCACAAAACCATGAAGCTTCATTTTGCTTCTATATCATACTTTCATTAATTGTTTCACTTCATTACAAAAGCTCTTGCCAAAAGATGGGTTCCCTGCTTCAAGATGGTGAAATTCCTCCAATGCCACGATTTTCCTTGGGCAACCACGCCATATAGATACTAGCATAATTTCCACTCACCATGCAATATATGATGTTGAACTCTTCCGTTGAATTGATTATGTCTTCATATGCAATTCTCCAATCATAATTCCTTATAATAAGAAATCTCCATGTTCCTCTGATGCCTTTGATTGCATGCTTTTGTTGTACATTGAAATATGAAGGAGGCCTAACAACTAGATGGGAAATTAGATAAGTGAGATTATCTAAACACATCCATTAAAAAATGTCCACGGTTCAAAGAGAGTCACAAGTTTATGAACAAGATCTAATTTTTTTCTGGTGGACCATATAAAGTTCTCCAACCTCACTCAAAGGTTAACTCCAATTATTTTAAGAGTCCATTTATGTTTCTGAAATTGATAATTATTGCTTCAGGACACTGTTGTTGTTGAGTAATTGAACTTATGTTTTCCTTCTAATCATCCATCAATCCATTCATAACCCCATTTTAATTATTTTGCTTAATGTCCCACAAGACTGCTGAGAAATTGCAATGAACTACCATGAAAGAGACTATCTGTAGAAATTGTATGGTCAACCGAGAAATTGCAAGGAACTGCCATGAAAGAGATTATCTGTACACTCTCTGTAGAAATTGTACGGTCAGTGGAACAAGACGACTCAAGTCACTAATAGCTTCCGACATACTTTGCCTAAGTTCGACTTTCGTGGCCACACGTAACACGTTGTGTTCAACCAATTTGAGGACCTACATCAATTATGGAGTAAATAAAGACGACAACCGTAATGAATTTTTTAATAGGAAAATGAGAAAAGATTCAACAATCTAGGTACTTCAAATCACTCGCGAATTAATTACACTTGTGTCCCTATCAAACTAGAAGGAGTTCCTGTCGAAAAGTACTCTGAACTATAAAATTCATCCAAGGTACTTATTTCTTCTTTTGTATCAAGAATTTACCTAGCCAATTTAGCTGTCAAGAAGACCATGAAAATGTTGATGCACCGGATAGAGTCTGTCGAAGCTGCGCCAATGAGATTGCATGGAAGGGCTCGACCATTGGTATTTTTTGAGCCAAAATAGCTCCGGAAACTCGTTTCATCGTTGGTCATGACTTTGGGTCCACACTTATGCAAGCAAGAGCTAGAGAAATCGCCTGAACAATGTTTTTCGCAACAAAACTCTTTCTCGGAATAGGCAAGCACTGGTCTAACATGTCGAGTAACATGATATCTTCTCCTTTGGAGGTCAATAGCACCGAGATGATCTCTACCGGATGCTTGCCCATTATTGTTTCTGTTAAAATATGCCTCGAGTTTGAGCCAAATGCGAAATTTCGAATACTCCGAATTAGATATGTTGCAGACGTTCGAAATCGAGCAAAGAAGATCCGAATATCAACTTCCCCAAAATTCAAATATGCGTTGGAGAATTTGGCCGCTGAAATAGGAAAATCCAACTTTGACTTGGACTTGAATTTTGTTTAAAATATACAGAGACATGTTTTGGTTAAAATCGTTCAAGATAACAACAAAATAAGAAAGTTTGGTGTTTACTTTGATTTGCATCTTGGGATTAACCTGTGTGTCAGGCAATATAGGAAAAAAAATCTTAGGAGAAGTCGGCAAAAGAATAAGGATCTCACTTATGGTATATAGACTTGTGGCCGTGGGTGGTCTGCCACTGATTATTCATCGTTTGATAGATGAATTATGGATTATGGTTGTTCTTTTCATGTTACACCAAATAGAAACCGGTTTACTACTTATCAGTGCATGGATGGTAGTAAAGTACAGTTGGGGAACAACAATAAATGCGATGTCATCGATGTTGGTAATGTTAAAATCAGAATGCATGATGGTATCGTGAGGACATTGACCGGAATAAGATATGTTCCAAAATCAGATAATTTCCTTGAGTGCCCTGCATTCAGTTGGGTATTGATATATTTCAGAATGTGGAATTTTGAAAATTGTTTGAGGTGCTTCGATAATAATGAAAAGAATAAAGCACAATGGCCTATATGAGCTTCAAGGTGAGACGGCAACAAATTTTGCTAAAGAGACGTCGGATGCATCTATGCGAGAGTCTGAATTATGGTATATGCGTTTGGGGCACATTGGCAAGAGAAACCTGAAGGTTTTAAGTAAAAAGAATCTGCTATGTGGTTATGTTCCTAACAAACTGAATGTATGTAGCTGCTGTGATTTAGATCAACGGCAAAAAGTGCAATTCAGTATGATTGTGAAAGAAACCATGGAAATTGTAGAGTTAATTCACTTGAATGTTCGCAGGTTGTCACAGTTCTTTCGAGAAAAAGTGCATACACTTCGCATGTGAAAGAGAAATAATGAAGCGAATTACAAGAAACGCATTCAAAGGTTTCTTCTACTTTTTAGAAAAACAAGAAAGACGTTGACTTATAAAATATTACAAAGATTTAAATTTAAACAGATAAAGTGTTAAAAGATTATAAGAATTCCTAATTTTAGTGCTAATTTACTTTCAAATCATGATTTCACTTTTCATGGACAATAAAGCATCATCATTCACTGTGCATTTCACAAATTTTAATACCAAAATTTGGCGTTGAAATCATAATTTTATCATATGGAGAGAGGTAAAGGGGGAGATTTGAAAGTGATCTTTTACAAAATTAAACATTTTATTGGTAAACTTTTTCATCTAATGACAATTGTCTTCTTATGTACCAAATTGTAACTTATTTCCTCAGCTACGCTCATGAGTCAATAACCGGCAATAACCACTCGCCTCAGCTGCCACCCCTGCCCGCCTCAACTATACTACCCTCCATCGCCATGACATTGGTCTTCGTGGCGGACGTCCTATTGATACTCCGATGGAACCCAATATACAATTTTCGGACTCCTCTCCAATTCTTAAGGATCCAGGTTCATATCGACGACTTACTGGCAGATTATTATATCTTACAGTAACTCGTCCAGATTTACTTTTTGCAGTGCAACATCTTAGTCAATTTATGCACTCTCCTCATGAAAACCATTGGAATGTTGCCCTTCGCATTGTGCGGTATCTCAAGCATGATCTTGGCACTGGTTTATTTTTCCCATCTGATTCAACTCTCCAACTTAATGGTTATATAGATTCTGATTGGGCATCCTGCTCTACATCCCGACGATCTATTTCTAGCTGCTGCATGTTTCTTGGTTCTTGTCCTATCTCATGGCGTTCCAAAAAACAAACCACCGTTGCCCGTTCCTCAGCAAAAGCCGAATATTGTGCCATGGCGTCTGCGACATGCGAAATCACATGGCTTCACATGCTTCTCTCGGATCTCCATGTCAACACTACCACTGCCAATTTTTTTTGTGATAATAAAGCGGCCATCCACATCGCCACTAATCATGTCTTCCACGAACGAACCAAACACATCGAGATTGACTGTCACTCGGTTCGTGAAAAAATTCAAGATGGCACTTTGCGTACTCTTTATGTTCCCAGTCACTCCCAACTCGTGGACTTGTTCACGAAACCAGTCACACGTGATTTATTTTGTAATTTTAAGAACAAGTTGTTGACATGTTTACATTCACCAACTTGAGGGGGAGTATTAGCAAATTGGGTTTATACTAAAGGGCATAATTGTCATTGTATTGTTTTAGCCCTAAACCCTATGTATATATTGTAAATTACTTCTTCAATACAAGTGAGTTTGCCCAATCTCTACAATTTGAGTGCTCTAAATTTGAAAAATCGATCACTTGAGTGTCATTGGTGATTTGTCTCGTTGAGAAACCTAATGTGGACGTTGATCGTCCTATGTGGTTTCCTTGGCACTAATGTGAATCATTTTTAAATATTTTTAAATTTTTTTTTTGAATTTTTATTTTTATTTTCCTTTTTTAGGGCCAACGAGGGCCACCTCGTTGTTGCCGCGAAGGCTCAGGCGAGGGCGTTGTGGCCTCACCTAAGGCCTTCACAATCACATTGTGGCCTCACCAACCTTGCCCTTGGCCCCAAAGGCCCTTGCCTAGATCTTGCAAGGGCCTTCACCGTCGACGGTGAGGGTTTTGCAGTCGACAAGGGTCATTGGCCCTAAAAAAAAGGAAAAAATGGAAAACAAAAAAAAATCAATTTTTAAAAAAATTTAAAAAATCCACATCGAATGGGAAATAATAATAAAAAATCCACATAAGACAATTTGCTAAAAGTGGCACTAAAATGATCGATTTTACTCCGATGTGACACTTAAGTGAAGAAAAAAAATTATGACACTCAAGTGAGTGCCATATGAAAATTATGGCACTTGCGTTGTTGTTGACCCATTTTAGTCCCAAAAACAGGATCTTTTTTAGTCAATTTTACCCGTAGAATATTAAGTATGTTGTATTCATTGGACTACAGCACTTATAAAGTAAAGCAAGACACTAGGGCCCGTTTGGTTCGACTTTGGACAAATGCTTTTGGGCAAATGAAAATACCTTTAGGATAAAGGAGTTTTCGGGAATGCTCGAACGTTTGGCAAATTATAATTTAAAGGGCATTGGAAAGTGGCTTTGGTGTAAATACTATTTGGTAAACCCAACATTTGCAAACGGCTTTTATTATTTTTAAAAAAATAAAAATAAAATCCGATGAAACTCCATCGCCGATCAATGGCGGGCCAACCACCGATGGCCAAATTTGGCCGCCGGTGGTTGGGGGTATGGGGAAGATGTCGGTAAAAAAAAAAAAAAAAAAAAGAGAGAGAAGTCAACATATGAGCAGTAAAGGAGGACTAGCATTTCAAAGGTAAACATTTTGCCAAGGAGCCTTCAAATGCTTAATTAAACACCCTTAAATTTTCTCAAGGGATTTTGGGGGCTCAAAGCCCCTTGGAAAAGCTTAACCAAACGGGGCCATAACGACGTGTCAAAGGAAGATCCTTGGATTAGAAAAACATCCTGGGATTAGAACTTTTAAATGGACTTGACACTTACCTTCTACTGTGAGTCTCTTAATCTTTTCCTTCCGTTACTTTTTGACATCATTGAGTTGCCATCAGTTCGGAGGGCAGTGAAAGTAAATGAAATTAATCACTACAAATTGAATTAGCTTATGAATCTAGCCAAGTTTCAGCACCCACGCAAACCAAAAACTATGTGTCTAATGTTATTTCCCTAGATTTGACATGCTCGAGAGAGAGCGAGAGAGAGAAGTTGTTTGAGGCTTTCGGTGGTTGAGTAAGATGTTGGATACCTTCAGACAAAAAAATTGGTTGGGCGCAGCGAGGAGGAAGTAAGATGACATTGACTCTTCGGTTCCGATCAAGTTCCCCCCCCGCTTCAACATCATTTTTTAGAACACAAAATAGACTCCCACTTTCCATCCTCTCATAAATGAAGAACATGGGCAAAAAGAACACTTCAAGTGCCATAACTTTGGCCAAAGGGACATAAGTGCCATAACTTACGAAAGGTACACTTAAGTGCCACTTTCAAGAAAAACGGATCACTTGAGTGCCAATCCGGCGAGAATCCGGCCAAAATGTCGACGTGGCACTTTTCCGTGGCCCGAGCTCAAAACAACGCCGTTTTGCACGCGACGTGGCCAAAAACGGCGTTGTTTTGGCTTATGTGGCAAAAAAAATAATTAATTAAATTAAATTTATTTAAAATATTTAAAAATAATAATTTTAAAATTAAATTTAGTTGAAATATTTTAAATTAATAATTTTAAATTTTAAATTTTAAAAAATTATAAAAAAAAAAGGGGGAGGCGGGCGGGGATTAGCCCTCGGCCGCCACCGCTCCCGCCACCGCCGGGAAGGGCGGCGACGGCGGGGGAGGGTCGGCCGGGGTCACCGGGCCTGGCCGTGGGTCGGCGACCACGCTGCCGACCGGCGACGAGGGTTCGCGAGCCCTCGTCGGATCGGGTGAGGACCGCGACCCTCCCCGGATCGTGGCGCGGGCTCGCGGCCCTCGCCCATCCGGCGAGGGTCGGCGGCCCTTGGCCGGCCGGGCGAGGGCCGTCGACCCTCGCCGAATCTGGGCAAAGGCTGCGACCCTCGCCCGATCTGGGCGAGGGCTCGCGAGCCCTCGTCGCCCGGTCGGCCGGGGTCGCCGGCCCTTGGCCGGGGCCGGTGACCCGGCGACCCTCCCCCACCGTCGCCGGCCCTTCCCGGCGTCGTCAACCACCTCCCCATTTCCTCTTCTTTTTTTAATATTTCAACTAAATTTAATTTCAAAATTATTAATTTAAATAAATTTAGTTTAATTAATTATTTTATTTTATTTTTTTTGCCACATCGGCCAAAACAACGCCGTTTTGGCCACATCGCGTGTAAAACAGCATCGTTTTGAGCTCGGTTCGCTGGAAAAGTGCCACGTCGACATTCTGGCGGATTCTCGCCGGATTGGCAGTCAAGTGATCCGTTTTCTTGAAAGTGGCACTTAAGTGTACCTTTAAAGTAAGTTATGACACTTAAGTGTCCCTTGGCCAAAGTTATGGCACTCCGGGGTCAGCGTGTCGAAGAACATGTGTACCCAACGTATCAAGAACTTTGGATCACGTTTCACAAGGGTCGAACCCGATAACAATCATTTAGGGAGAATCATAATTTATGAATAGCATCAGGAACTCTCTTTCATAGGAAGGGTAATTAAGATATACAGAAAGTGCAGCATACGAGATTTTAAGGCGGAAGGAAGAGTAATTTTATGATTTTAAGGTTCTTTCTTTGAGGGTTTTTTGTTGATGGGATTCCTCGTCTTTGCGTCCTTGTGTTCATCAATTCAAATTAATTCAAAGGCTGCGTTCATTATCACAAAGCTTCAAGACATAAATCAATTTATACGATTGATAGTGTCTTTATAGTGGATAAAATCTGATTCTGGTACATCGTGATTGCGAAGTGGCAGGCCCTCCATCGTACACTTCACGGTTAAATAATGATGATTCAATTAGTGCGCTTACATATGGAAGTTGAACAAATTCAATAAGTCAAGGTCTTCGTCCAGCAGGCACCTCAAAAGTCAACAAGTCAAGGTCTTCGGACATGTATTGATTGCTGGACGAATCGACACGATTCGTCTAGAGTAATCGTCGTCTTTTGTTGTTTTCGTGATGTCGGACCTTTAGCCATCGAAAAGGAAACGTTGGCCAATTTGCCGTCTTTGATTGACTAGCAAGCCTCAGCTAAACCGAAACGATCCGGAATAATACGCAGGAATATCCTTATGTTGCCAAATATTCATCGCAACGACAACACATTATCACTTATCATACATTCTGATCTTACTAAAATGATGAAAAATAAACAACTGTCCGACAAAATGCTTCTTCACTCCTTAGTAATTGCTACTTAGGTAAATTCTAGCCTAGCTAGTATAGAAAAAGTTTGACGTGACTTAAAATTGCAGAAGCAGTATACTGATATAGCTCAAACACGTTCGCCAATTCGCAGCATCATTGTATCAATCAACTCTTCACTTGTTGGAATTTATTTGTGCTAGTTTTGGGACAAGTACTTCGTGGTCCTTTCTCTTTTTTGGGGCTCGACGAAGTTCCAATGATCCACCTTCCCACCATACTCATTGATTATTTTCTTGGAGCTGCGAAAGTGAGATTGAATGGAATGGCTGGGCCAACGCAATTCTTGGAGCAAGAAAAGCTTTCCAAACTTGTTTCATTGTGGGTCATGACTTTGGATCACTTCTTAAGCAAGTAAGCACCAGAGAAACTACCAAAATGATATTTCTTGCGATGGAATTCGCTCTCGGGATTGGCAAGCGCGGGTCTAATATTTGATGTAATACGGCAGATGCAATTTCTCCTTTATTTACTTTTTCCCTGTCCCGAAGGGGAGGTCGCAACAATCACATATCACAAGTCATTGAGAAAGGTCCTCCCCCGGATGTAACACAGCGGATGCAATTTCTCCTTCATTTACTTTTTCTCTAGCATTTTGTCTTGTTCTTCGAAAGACTTCAAGACGCCTTGAAGTCTTCTTGCACCGAGAAAGTGGTACGAGTCTCATATCACCGTCACCACATCTCCCTATACTCGAAATTACATGGTCATGAGGTGTTGGGCCCATGGTTTTAGTGTAGATACTGTTGGAATTTTGTTTGTTAAAACAAAATGAGTGCCTTTTACTTTGTCCCACATAGAAAAGGTGAGAGCAGGAGCATCAGTTTATTAATGTGGGATTTCCCTTTTGTAGTTAAAGGAGTGATTAGGTGGGGCTAGACCCCACCATACCCGCGTGCGGGTGCGCGGATAATTGCGCGATTTTGGCGCACTTAGCGCGCCTGCAATTTAATTAGCATTAATCCTTGCTATTTATTTATTTTTAGCTCAAAGGTTGCCTTTTAATTTGAGAATTTCGGAAATGAAATATAAATGAAAATTCGAAATTCTATTTTTTTAAAAAAATATTCCGAATTTTGTTTGTGTCTTTTCAAGACAACCTTTGGAAAATTACTTATTCGGTTTTAATTTTTCCGAAGGATTGCAATTGTTCGTTATTCGACTTCTTCCGAAGAGTCACATTGGTTTATCCGAACAATTTTCTAAAGACGTGTTTGTTCGCAATTTTCACGAAGAGTTGCAATACTATTTCATAGGGATAAGTACACTAATGGTGCCATAAGTTGTGTACGGCGCTCACTTTGGTGCCAAAAGTTTTCGTCGGATCACTTAAGTGCCAAAAAATTTGAAAAACGCTCACTTTGGTGCCAACGCCGACGAAATTGGCCGGAAATCCGACGTGGCCTTTTTTTATTAATTTCTTATACCGATGTGGCTCGCCGGAGAGTCTAGTCAGCAAGTAAACCACCAAACGACGTCGTTTGGCACCCCAAGTCGAAACCCTAATCCCCAAATTGAAAGAGAGAGAGAGAGGCCATGGCGGCGGCGTTGTCTTCTTCCCCGAAGAACAACACCAGCACAGAGAGAGAAGCCATGGCAGCATCATCTTCTTCTCCAAAGAACAACACCAGCAGAGAGAGAAGCCATGGCGATGTCGTCTTCTTCCCCGAAGAACAACGCCAACAGAGAGAGAGAAGCCATGGCGGCGGCGTTGTCTTCTTCCCCGAAGAACAACACCAGCACGAGAGAGAGAAGCCATGGCAGCATCATCTTCTTCTCCAAAGAACAACACCAGCGAGAGAGAGAAGCCATGGCGATGTCGTCTTCTTCCCCGAAGAACAACGCCAACGAGAGAGAGAGAGAAGCCATGGCGGCGGCGTCTTCTTCCTCGAAGAACAACACCAGCACCAGCGACTCTTCGAACAGAGCCCAATCTACCATCTCCATCTACACCCTCCTTGTTTCCCTCACACTCCTCGTCTTCTCTCTCTCTCTGCACCTTCAATCCCCCTTCTTCCTCCTCCTCCTCTGCCCTCGCCTCCTATTTTCCCATCACTTCTTGGCCGAGCGATGGTGGCCGAGCACGGTGGCCGAGCGATGGTGGCCGAGCGCGGTGGCCGAGCACGGTGGCCGAGCGACGGTGGCCGAGCACGGTGGCCGAGCGACGGTGGCCGAGCACGGTGGCCAAGCGACGGTGGCCGAGCAAGCTTGGTCGGCGAGGATTGAACAAAAAAAAAAAAAAAAAAACCTAATTTCAATCACAAATGAGCAATACGGCGTCGTTTTTCCTAAGCCATCCACATAGGACGGCAAAACGACGTCATTTTCTTAAGTAGGACAGAAAACGACGTCGTTTAAAGGATTTATCGAATTTTTTTTTTAAATATAAAGCCACGTAATCATTTTGGCCGGAATTTCTCGCCGATGGCACCAAAGTGATCGTTTTTTCTCCGATTTGGCACTTAAGTGATCCGGCGGAAACTTTTGGCACCAAAGTGAGCGCCATACACAACTTATGGCACCATTAGTGTACTTATCCCCTATTTCATATATATACTTGTCATTTTCGGAAAGAAAAGCGTGTTGTCATTTTTCGAGTCCTCTTTCTGAAAAACAGCAGCCAATTTTTCGATTGTTTCTTAGAGAGACCTTGGAGAAATACTAAAATTGATATTTAGTATTCTCATCCGAGACTTTGTTGTATCCCGGAGGATTTTTGCCGGTGACCATTAGCAACGTTGTGGGGGCAAATAAATCCTTAAAGAAAGTGATATCACGCCTCAAAGTCCGAGTTGTTTTTACTCGATCCGATTTCATTGTTCAACCCATTTCGAAGACATATTTCACCAACAATTTTAAGGATTTATTTTGCTACAATGGAGTCGGAGACAATCAAAGTTATGAATCAAGATATGGTCAAACTAGACCGGTTCGATAGGAACAATTTTGCTCGCTGGAGGGACAAGATAATGTTCTTACTCACTACTCTGAAGATCTCCTACATTCTGGATCCTAACTTGGCGCCTATAGAAGATCCTAAGCCTACTTTCGATGGAGGACAGCCAAGTGCGGAAGCCATTGAGAGGGTTAATAAGGAAAAGAAGAAACGTGCGAAGGATGAATTACTTTGTCGAGGACACATTCTGAACACACTCTCCGATCGTCTGTACGACTTATTCACTGAAATGAAGTCGGCTAGAGAAATATGGAATGCACTGGAATTCAAGTACAAAGCGGAGGAGCAAGGTACCAACAAATATCTAATTGTAAAATATTTTGATTTCAAGTTTATTGATACTAAGCCCTTGCTGGAACAAGTCCATGAATTGCAAGTGATTGTGAATAAGATTCGTGCTCTCAAGATTGATATTCAGAAGCTTTTCAAGTTGGAGCAATTATTGCGAAATTGCCTCCAAGTTGGAAAGACTATGGAAAAAGGTTGATTCACAAGTCGGAGGACTTTACTTTGGAGCAAATACAGAAACATCTTCGCATTGAGGAAGAGTCACGTTTACGTGCTGTTTTGTACAATTCCAAGGTGAATTTTGTGGATAAAAAACGGAAACTCAGCCAGAACTTCAAAGTAAAAAGCGGGGGGCGTAAATTCAAGAGAACACAAAAGAAGCAAAAGGGTTGTTGTTTTGTATGTGGCAAACAGGGACATTACGCCAAGGATTGCATTCACCGTAAGAGCATTTCAAAGGACAAGAACATTCCGGTGGTGAAAGCAGATGCAAATCTGGTTGAAGAAAATTATGTAGCCATGATTTCGAACATGTTTTCGAACATGGAAATTTCTGAAATAAATGATGCGATGGCTATGGTTTCTGAAATTAATTCTACCACTGTCCAATCTGGTTGGTGGATAGATTCTGGAGCAACTGTTCATGTGTGCAAGGATAAATACATGTTCAAGCAATTTGAAGAGATTGTTGACTCAAATGTTCAAGAGGTCCTGATGGCGAATAATGCTCTTGCAAAGGTTGCTGGAAAAGGCACGGTGGAGATAGACTTCACTTCGGAAAGAAGATAACTCTTCTTAATGTGTTATTTATACCCGAAATTAGGAAGAACCTAGTTTCTATTGATTTACTTTGTAAGAGGGGTTTCGGGTTTTGTTTGAATCCGACAAGGTTATCCTCTCGAAAAATGGGCTGTTTGTTGGGAAGGGTTATGCCAATGATGGCATGTATCAACTGAGTATTAATAATAATATTTCTAGTTCTGCTTATATTGTCGAGTCTTCAATTTTATGGCATAGTAGGTTGGCACATATATATATTCGTTATTTGAAGAACATGAAAAAATTAGACTTGATAAATTTTAATGGCGAATTTGATAAATGGGAAATATGTGCTAAGTCAAAACTTACTAAGAAGCCATTTCCTAGTGTTAAAAGAAATTCGAATTTATTAGATTTGGTTCATAGTGATATATGTGAATTTAATGGTATGCTAACACGTGGAGGTAAAAGGTATTTTATTACCTTTGTGGATGATTGTAGTAGGTTCTTATATGTTTATCTCATGAGATCGAAGGATGAAGCATTTACCATGTTTAAGAAATATAAAGCTGAAGCAGAGAATCAATTAGAAAAGAAAATCAAAGTTCTACGATCAAATAGAGGTGGAGAATATTTCTTAAATGAATTCTCTTCATTTTGTGAAGAACATGGTATTATTCATCAAGCTTCAACACCATATACTCCACAACAAAATGGTTTAGCTAAAAGGAAAAATCGATCTCTTGGAGAAATGGTTAATTGTATGCTTTCAAATTCAAAGCTACCAATTAATCTTTGGGGAGAAGCATTACTTACTGCATGCTATATTCATAATAGAATACCTTCCAAGAAAAATGACATAACCCCTTATGAGATATGGAAAGTTAGAAAGCCAAATTTGTCATATCTTAAAGTGTGGGGTGTTTAGCGTACTACCGAGCTCCAGATCCTAAGAGAACAAAGCTCGGTCCTAGAGCTATCAAAAGTGTTTTCGTAGGGTATGCTGAAAATAGTAAAGCTTATAGGCTTCTTGATTTAGAGTCTAATGTCATAGTAGAATCGAGAGACGTCGAATTCTTTGAGAATAAATGTTTTACAAGTTCTGAAATGATTGAAAATAATTCAAGATCTATTGAAACTCAAAGTGATTTTCAAGAGAAAGAAACAAATTCTAAAGACATGATTGAGTTAAGGAGAAGTACTAGAGCTAGGAAAATAAAAGACTTAGGTCCTGATTTTATTACTCATGTTTTTCTTGTTGAAGGAGATGGAGATAATAATGTGGTAAATAAATACCCTTTAGTGTTAAATTTAGAAGATGATCCTGGAAGCTTTGATGATGCTATGTCTTCTAGAGATGCTTCTTTTTGGAAAGAAGCTATGAATGATGAAATTGACTCAATTATGTCCAATAATACTTGGGTATTAGTAGATTTACCAAAAGGATCAAAACCTATTGGATGCAAATGGGTTTTTAGAAGAAAATATCATTCGATGGTTCTATTCAAGCTTTTAAAGCTAGGCTTGTAGTTAAGGGATATAGACAAAAAGAAGGAATAGATTATTTTGATACATATGCTCCTGTTGCACGTATAACTTCCATTCGAGTTCTTTTTGCTCTAGCTTCCATTTATGATCTTTGTGTTCATCAAATGGATGTTAAAACTGCTTTCTTAAATGGAGACTTAAATGAGGAGATTTACATGGAACAACCGGAGGGTTTTGTTCTCCCTGGAAATGAAAGAAAAGTATGTAAATTGATTAAGTCTCTTTATGGGCTTAAGCAAGCTCCTAAGCAGTGGCATGAAAAGTTTAATTCGGTCATATTGTCAAATGGTTTCATCAATAATAGTGCTGATAGGTGTATATACTCTAAATTCACTAAAGACTATGGTGTCTTAGTGTGCTTGTATGTTGATGATATGCTTATCTTTGGAATGAATATGACTGGAGTTATTGAAACTAAGAAGTATCTAACTTCCATGTTTAAAATGAAGGATTTGGGTGAAGTAGATACTATCTTAGGTATTAAAGTTAAGAAAAATAGTGGGGTTATTCTTTAAGCCAATGTAGTTATGTTGAAAAATTATTAAATAAATTTCAACATCTTGGTTTTAAAGAAATAAGTACTCCATTTGATTCTAGTATTAAATTAAATTATAATACTGGTAGAGCGGTGGCACAACTAGAATATGCAAGTGCTATAGGGTCTTTAATGTATGCGATGCATTGTACTAGACCCGATATTGCTTATTCTGTATGCAAGTTGAGTAGGTATACAAGTAATCTAAGTACAGAACATTGGAGAGCTATTACTAGAATTTTTGGTTATCTTAAGAGAACTAAAAATTTAAGATTGTTCTACAATAATTATCCGGCTGTATTAGAAGGATACACCGATGCTAGTTGGATTACAAGTGTGGGAGATGAGCGTTCCACTTCTGGATGGATCTTCACACTAGCTGGAGGTGCTGTATCTTGGGCGAGCAAGAAACAGACATGTAATAACTCACTCAACAATGGAATCTGAATTTATTGCTTTGGCGGCAACTGGGAAAGAGGCTGAGTGGATTAGAAATTTGTTGTTGGATATCAAATTATGGCCTAGTCCTATGCCTCCTATCTCTATCCATTGTGATAGTCAGGCCACTTTGGCAAGAGCCTATAGTAGCACCTATAATGGTAAGTCTAGACACATTAGTCTAAGACATGAATATGTGAGACAATTGATTAAAGATGGTACCATAACAATTGTCTATGTGAGGTCAAGTAAAAATCTTGCCGATCCTTTGACGAAGGCTTTACCAAGACATATGGTAATAACGACCTCACAAGAAATGGGGCTGAAACCCTTTAATTGAAATCACCAATAATGGTAACCCGACCTTTTTCTAAAACATCACTAGTTACAAGGTTTAATGGGTAAGAACAAGTTATTGAATGTGATTGTTTGATACTGACATAGCCCTGATATGAGAAGTCAGTATTGTCTATTACGTTTTGTAGGCTGAATTGAATTCTTAATGAAGTATGATACAAGTTTGTAGTGTGTTGATAGTAACAGAAACACATGGTAGATACTTCACCTATATGAGCTTAGAAGTGGTGCCGCTTCTTACGAAAGTGAGGGTTGCTTTCTAGAGAGCTCATGAAATAGGATCAAGCACAAGGCCATAATAGTGTGGAGTAATATAGAAATTCTCGTTGAAACAAGAGGTTAGTGTATGTGTGGTATGTTCGGTTCTATTACATAAAAGTACAAGTTTAAAGCCGAGCTACTTGTCACTTTGATAGAGCTTTGATATACTTGCACTAAGTAAAGGTTTAACTCGAAAGAGACCTTTATGTATGTATATTAATCTTACTAAACTTTGGCTGTATGGTTTTAAAATTTTATTTTGAAATTTTGTTTTACAAACAAAGTGGGGGATTGTTGGAATTTTGTTTGTTAAAACAAAATGAGTGCCTTTTACTTTGTCCCACATAGAAAATGTGAGAGCAAGAGGGTCAGTTTATTAATGTGGGATTTCCTTTTTGTAGTTAAAGGAGTGATTAGGTGGGGCTAGACCCCACCATACCCGCGTGCGGGTGCGCGGATAATTGCGCGATTATTTGGCGCACTTAGCACACCTGCGCGCCCGCGATTTAATTAGCATTAATCCCTTGCTATTTATCGCGATTTAATTAGCATTAATCCCTTGCTATTTATTTTTATTATTATTTTATTTTATTTTATTTTGCTCAAAGGTTGCCTTTTAATTTCAGAATTTTGGAAATGAAATATAAATGAAAATTCGAAATTCTATTTAAAAAAATATTCCGAATTTTATTTGTGTCTTTTCAAGACAACCTTTGGAAAATTACTTATTCGGTTTTAATTTTTCCAAAGGATTGCAATTGTTCGTTATTCGACTTCTTCCGAAGAGTCGCATTGGTTTATCCGAACAATTTTCTAAAGACGTGTTTGTTCGCAATTTTCACGAAGAGTTGCAATACTGTCTCATATATATACTTGTCATTTTCGGAAAGAAAAGTGTGTGTTGTCATTTTCGAGTCCTCTTTCTAAAAAACAGCAGCCAATTTTTCGATTGTTTCTTAGAGAGACCCTGGAGAAATACTAAAATTGCTATTTAGTATTCTCATCCAAGACTTTGTTGTATCCTGGAGGATTTTTTCCAGTGACCATTAGCAACGTTGTGGAGCAAATAAATCCTTAAAGAAAGTGATATCACGCCTCTAAGTCCGAGTTGTTTTTACTCGATCCGATTTCATTGTTCAACTCATTTCGAAGACATATTTTACCAACAGATACAAGCCAAACATGCATGAATCAGATGCACAAGATCCCAATAAATTTCAATTGTTAGATGACGTTGGTCTTATATTTCTTGGGTTCGAGTACAGGCCAACCGTGTCTAAAGCGAGCATGAAAACGAAAATGTCTTCTCACAGGTTAGTACGAGGCACGTTCAATTTTAGTGGCGTAACACATGTTGCTTTTGTTTGATCTCATAGAGGGGGACTTCGCATCTAATATATAGGAGAAAAATTGGATCTACAATATGATTAACTAATTCACAAGCGAAGGATAAGACAAAGGAGCGAGTCTTAAGCTGAAGTATTCTAAGAATCTTACATCCTAAAGAAGTTTCGGCCCCTCCGTCGAGAAATAATACTACTCCTTCAAAAATCAATAACTTTCAACGATTCAATCAGAACGTAAACCACCAACAGGCATGCTACCTTGTTGGTAAAGGGATTGAAGAGTGGGGCCCGAGAGTATTGGACCCCATGTTTGATCTCCATCACTATCGCATATACATGTACATAGAAGAGAGGAGTGAGAAAAAAAAAGTCAGAACTTAAATGAGAACGCATTTTTTCAATGGTACTTGTACCCGTTCATCAAGAAGTCAAGGTCTTATGTGGAGAGTATGCAATTCGAGTGTCACTAGAAGTCATGGTCTTCGTGGTTTTATGTGTAGATTTTCGGACCGCGAGAACTACGACATGCAGCGGGTCCTTTGGGGTTTCATATGTTGATTTTCTGGACGACTACGTGTTTCATGGTTCGTGAGAAGTGATTGTCTTACAGAGACTTTTTGCCGATGTTTGGCCTTGGAAAATACTCATCTTTGATGGAGCGAAATATTATATCGAATACACTTACTCTATGAGTTCATCTGAATATAATCAATTACATTATGGAAATTGTGAATGCATACTCGAGTTTTATATTGGAACTAGAGTCGGTTTTGTCATTTCTTGATGCATTGTTCATTGAAAAGAAGAAGAATAAACGGACGTCATATATAAACTGCATCTCACTCTTACAGCATAGAATGGAAAAGAGTTTAACAAGACTTACTAATTTACAGAAGCCATACAATTTTATATGCTCAATCATATCCACCAAATTGCAGCTTCATTATCAATTATCTCTTTACTAGACAAGCACTTAATGACCCTTACTCCTCGCTCTGTCCTGATGAAGCTTCTGTTGATTCACCTTCCAACCATGATCTATTAACATATCGGAGCTGAGCCAATGAGATCTCATGGAAGGGCTTCGCCAATGGTGACTTTCGAGCTAGAAAAGCTTCTGAGACTTGCTTCATAGTTGGTCGAGACTTTGGATTAGCACTCAAGCAAGCAAGCGCTAGAGAAACGATCAAAACAATACTTCTTGCAATAGAGTTCTCTCTTGGAAAAGGCAACCGCCGGTCTAGAATTTTATGTAGCATGATATCTTCTCCAGAGGATGTCAACAAGATAGATACAATATCTCCTGGATGCTCACCCATCATTGTTTCCATTGCTACCACTCCAAAACTATATACGTCGCATTTCTCATTAACGACCAAAGTATACGCGAGCTCTGAAAAAAAAAATACAGAATGCATACAAAATTTTAGTAGTTGAGGCTTTGGACCGGATGACTACACCCTTAACTGCCCGCCCCGTCGCTGCCCCTTGAGAGGCAACTTTTCCCTCTCCATCGTGCCCCACATAACTATGTGCGGCACCCCACCCCACTCCATTTGCCCCACCAATTTTTCTTTGAAAACTGTTAATTTTATTTCCACAATAAAACGTTTAATAGAAATGAATGATTTAATAATACCAATATAGATGTAATACAAAATCTAAAAATCTTACTATTCGAAATGCTTTTACTTAGATGCAACATAAAAATTATAGTTTGAGACATTTTTATTCTAAAATAAGTAACCTAATGATACTAACAACAGTAGCATACAAAATAATTATTCATTTTCCAAAAATATTCAAATATATAGACATGAATAAAATAAATATAGGAGTCAGAGCCACGGCGAACAAGGTGGTTCCAGGGGGGACATTTTGCCAATCTTGGCACAACAAATCGTTAGCTATTGTTGGCTAGTGCAATAACTGTCTACAAGTCACTAATGTGCATGGATAGTGAAACTTCTACAATGTCGTTTATTTGACTTGTACCTCTATTAGTAACTTTAAGGGTAAAGAAAAAAACAAAGAAAAATTATGAAGCATAAAGTATTGCTCACCTGGTGCAATGTATCCATAGGTGCCCGCGATATTTGTAGTGAAGTTAGATGAGAAACCATGATCTAGAAGTCTTGCAGTGCCAAAATCTGATACAAAAGCCTGCATTTTACTGTTAAGTAAGATGTTATTGCTAGATATGTCTCGATGAACAATTGGCTGAGCACAATCATGGTGCATGTAAGACAAAGCATGTGCCGTATCCCGGACAAGATCGACTCTTTTGGACCAATCTAATTCCACCGCTTCGACATCATCTCTCAAAACACCAAACAGACTCCCATTTTTCATGTATTCGTACACTAAGAACATGCATCGCTTGTGTAAGCAAAAACCATGGAGCTTGATTATGCTTCTATGCCTTATTTCTGTTAAGTGTTTCACTTCATTCTGAAAGCTCTTGTCGAAGGACGGGTCCTCTGCTTCAAAACGGTGAAGTTTCTTCAATGCCACAACTTTCCCATTGGGCAATCGCGCTCTATAGACGCTACCATAGCCGCCAGTCCCGATGCAATATTTGAGATCGAAGTCCTCTGTTGCATCAATTATGTCTTCATACGCAATCCTCCCATCATAATTCCATATTGACAAGAAATTTCCATTTTTCTCTATAGTCTCTGGTTGCTTTGTCTTTGTTGCACGTCGAAATAGAAAGCCAGATCTGACCACTATACAGCAAATTGCAGCTAGCGGAATGAACACCGTCATAAAATGAATTACGCTAGACCTTCTTCTAGGGTCTTGGGTTTCGTGAAACTGGTTCAAATCTTCATTGCCTAGAAAAGCGTTAGGAAAAACAACCCTCAAATTATCTGGAATTGGGGCCTCGAGACAATTATATGATAAGTTGAGGTGATTTAAGTGATAAAATATTTTAAATATGAATATTGAGCCAGAAAGAGAATTGTTGTGAAGATCGAGATCTTTTAACTGGCTCAGTTTATTAAGTTTAATAGGGATTTGCCCGACCAAGTTGTTCAAGCTCAAATCTAGCTGTTGGAGATTCCATAAATCTCCCATTTCTAATGGGATGGCACAATCAATTCTATTTTCCCGTAAATTCAGCTCAATCAAGCTCTCCAATTTGCCTATTTGTGACGGAATACATCCACTGAGTTGGTTTCCTTGCAAATAGAGATTAATCAAACTCGTTAAATTCCCTATTTCTGGAGGAATAGATCCACCGAGTTTGTTTCCTTGAAAATTGAGATGAGTCAAGCTCATCAAATTCCCAATTTTCGGAGGAATAGATCCACCGAGTTTGTTTCCTTGCAAATAAAGATGAATCAAACTAGTCAAATTCCCTATTTCCGAAGGAATAGATCCACCAAGTTTGTTCTCTTGCAAATAGAGATGAGTCAAGCTTGTTAAATACCCCATTTCCGGAGGAATAGATCCACCGAGTTTGTTTGCTTGCAAATAGAGATGAGTCAAGCTTGGCCAATTCCCCATTTTCAGAGGAATAGATCCCCCGAGTTGGTTTCCTCCCAAATCGAGATGAGTCAAGCTCTTCAAATTCCTTATTTTCGGAGGAATAGATCCATCGAGTTGGTTTTCTCCCAAATTGAGATTAGTCAAGCACCTCAAATTCCCTATTTCCGGAGGAATAGATCCACTGAGTTGGTTTCCTCCCAAATAGAGATAATACAAGATCCTCAAATTCCCTATTTCCGGAGGAATAGATCCACTGAGTTGGTTTGCTTGCAAATAGAGATCAGTCAAGTTCCCCAAATTCCCTATTTCCGGAGGAATAGATCCACCGAGTTGGTTTGCTTGCAAATAGAGATCAATCAAGCTCCTCAAATTCCCTATTTCCGGAGGAATAGATCCACCGAGTTGGTTTTCATGCAAATAGAGATTAATCAAGCTCCTCAAATTCCCTATTTCCGGAGGAATAGATCCACCGAGTTGGTTTTCATGCAAATAGAGATAACTCAAGCTCCTCAAATTCCCTATTTCTGGAGGAATAGATCCACCGAGTTGGTTTCCTTGCAAATAGAGATAAGTCAAGCTCTTCAAATTCCCTATTTCCGGAGGAATAGATCCACCGAGTTGGTTTCCTTCCAAATCGAGATAAGTCAAGCTCCTCAAATTCCCTATTTCCGGAGGAATAGATCCACCGAGTTGGTTTCCTTGCAAATCGAGATAAGTCAAGCTCCTCAAATTCCCTATTTCCGGAGGAATAGATCCACCGAGTTGGTTTCCTTGCAAATAGAGATAAGTCAAGCTCCTCAAATTCCCTATTTCCGGAGGAATAGATCCACCGAGTTGGTTTCCTTCCAAATCGAGATAAGTCAAGCGCCTCAAATTCCCTATTTCCGGAGGAATAGATCCACCGAGTTGGTTTCCTTCCAAATCGAGAAAATTCAAACTCGTCAAATTCCCTATTTCTAGAGGAATAGATCCATCGAGTTGGTTTCCTTCCAAATCGAGATAAGTCAAGCTCCTCAAATTCCCTATTTCTGGAGGAATAGATCCACCGAGTTGGTTTCTTTCCAAATAGAGATAAGTCAAGCTCGTCAAATTCCCTATTTCCGGAGGAATAGATCCACCGAGTTGGTTTCCTTCCAAATCGAGAAAATTCAAACTCGTCAAATTCCCTATTTCTAGAGGAATAGATCCACCGAGTTGGTTTCCTTCCAAATAGAGATAAGTCAAGCTCCTCAAATTCCCTATTTCCGGAGGAATAGATCCACCGAGTTGGTTTCCTTCCAAATCGAGATAAGTCAAGCTCCTCAAATTCCCTATTCCCGGAGGAATAGATCCACCGAGTTGGTTTCCTTCCAAATGGAGATAAGTCAAGCTCCTCAAATTCCCTATTTCCGGAGGAATAGATCCACCGAGTTGGTTTCCTTGCAAATAGAGATAAGTCAAGCTCCTCAAATTCCCTATTTCCGGAGGAATAGATCCACCGAGTTGGTTTCCTTCCAAATCGAGATAAGTCAAGCTCCTCAAATTCCCTATTTCTGGAGTAATAGATCCACTGAGTTGGTTTCCTTCCAAATCGAGACCAGTCAAGCTCCTCAAATTCCCTATTTCCGGAGGAATAGATCCACCAGAGTTGGTTTCCTTGCAAATAGAGAAAAGTCAACCTCCTCAAATTCCTTATAGAGGATGGAATGGGAGCAATGAAGTTGTTGAAACCTAAATCAACAACATTCATTTTTGTGAGGTTTCCAAGTTCAAGAGGGATAGAGCCACTTAAGCTATTTGACCTAAATATAAGGGATCGTAAATTGTGCAAGCGACCAATAGTCGGTGGGACAGCACCATTAAGCAAATTGAACGTGAGATTCAAGGTGTTCAATCTCTCCAAATTTCCCAACTCAGGAGGGATAGAGCCATTGATGTAATTATCACCGATATTGAGAACTTGAAGCCTAGTGAGGTTTTGGACACATGGAGGCAACTCGCCGAGAGAGGGGTGGAGGACAAGTCAAGGTAAGTTAGCCTCGGCCAGTACATATTTGAAGGGGGAATTTGCCGGCTAGTTCATTATAAGAGAAATTAAGTAAGGTGAGGCTTGGAAGTAGAGAGAAGTTCATGTTGCTGAAATTACCTCCTATTTGGTACCCATGTGGCAAGCAAATCCCGTCGACGCTCCCAGACGCGTCGCACAATACCCCGGGCCACGCACAATGAGGTAAGGTAGTGTTGTCGGTGACAGAGGGAGACCACCACCCGCTGTAAAGAAGCGCACTTGCCTCTAACTGTTTAGAAGGTGCTGGTGCTGCAAGAATTGAATTGTAGCAGGAGAAAGCTATAACGATCAGTACAACTAAGGACATGTTGCAGATTATGCTCATCATGTTGCAGCTCTAGTCACTTGTTATTGCCATATTCTTTAGACTACGGCATTTAAAAAGCAAAGCAAGACACTGTACCAACGCGTCAAACGAAATGCGATTTCCACAATTGACTTGTTATCTTTGTATTGACTTGACACTTACTGTCATTTATTCTTTCCTCCCTTCCTTTTTCTTTTGAGATGATGGAGTTGCCATCAACTCGTAGGGCTATAAAAGGGAACTAATTACTAAAAATTGAATTAGATTGTGAAGCAATCCAAGTTTCAACACCCCCTGCAAACCAAAAACTGTGTATCAAATATCATCTCTACTTTTTACATCCTTGCAGAGTCACAATGCTTCATCAAGGACTATTCTATTATTTCGAACAGAAAAAAAAAAAGGATCTTTTTCCGTGCCCACAAATTCCTGAAAGAGTTGGTAAGTGCCAAAATACTAATGATAAATGGATCTTCATCGGGGGTGATTTTATGCTACATATAATCAGCAATAGTAATGTTATGACTTTTTAAGTAATCATTTAAGTGTCATAGTTTTTAGCTCCCTTAAGTTACATAGGTGATTTTTTTACTAGAAATTCCTATGTGGCATTGATTCCTGGCAAATCAATTGAATTATTTAATATTAAATTAATGCCACAATGAATTTTCAAGTTAAAAAACCATTATTGTAATTTTAGATATTTGGTTTTTAAAAGTTGCACCTCTAATTTTCGAGCAAACAAAATATTCTAATCTTGCAAATCTCTTAATGTTGCAATTTTGTGATTCGATTATAATTTAAACAAGCATACCGGCCAAAAGAAAAGGATTTAAACCATGTAAGGATGGATCTTGTGCACATCGATCAAGAAATCAAGAAATTCCTATGCGGCGTTGATTCCTAGCAAATCAATTGGATTATTTAATATTAAATTAATGCCACAATGAATTTTCAAGTTAAAAAACCCGTTATTGTAATTTTAGATATTTGGTTTTAAAAGTTATGCCTCTAATTTTTTAGCAAACAAAATATTCTACTCTTGCAAATCTCTGAATTTCGCAGTTTTGTGATTTGATTAGAATTTAGATAGGCATACCAACCAAAAGAAAATGATTTAAACCATGTAGGGATGGATCTTGTGCACATCCATCAAGAAGTCAAGATCTTTTGGGGTTTTACATGTGTTGACTTTCGATTAGTACATGGTCGATGGTTCATGGGAAGTCAAGGTCTTTATGACACTTTTAATGGGTGCTATTTAGCCTTAAAAATTTCTAACCCATCGTAAACGAAAGGTCATGGACCAATTCTTCAGCTTTTTCTTCTTTTGACTAACATGCCTTCAACTTTGAAAGAGAAAGATCCTTGTAATTTCATTCACACTGTATATATCGTGTTGTGCATCAATGATAGTGACCCTATTGGAGTCATTTCTCAAAGCACATAGTAGACTTCCCCTTCCATCATGTACTCATAAACCAAGAACATGCATCACTTGTGCAAGCACAAAACCATGAAGCTTCATTTTGCTTCTATATCATACTTTCATCAATTGTTTCACTTCATTACAGAAGCTCTTGCCAAAAGATGGGTTCCTTGCTTCAAGATGGTGAAATTTCTCCAATGCCATAATTTTCCTTGGGCAACCGCGCCATATAGATACTAGCATAATTTCCACTCACTATGCAATATATGATGTTGAACTCTTCCGTTGAATTGGTTATGTCTTCATATGCAATTCTCCCATCATAATTCCTTATAATAAGAAATCTCCATGTTCCTCTAATGCCTTTGATTGCATGCTTTTGTTGTACATTGAAATACGAAGGAGGCCTTACAACTAGATGGGAAATTAGATAAGTGAGATTATCCAAACACATCCATTAAAAAATGTCCACGGTTCAAAGAGAGTCACAAGTTTATGAACAAGATCTAATTTTTTTCTAGTGGGCCATATAAAATTCTCCAGCCTCACTCAAAGGTTAACTCCAATTATTTTAAGAGTCCATTTATGTTTCTGAAATTGATAATTATTGCTTCCAGGACACTATTGTTGTTGAGTAATTGAACTTATGTTTTTCCTTCTAATCATCCATCAATCCATTCATAACCCCATTTTAATTATTTTGCTTAATGTCCCACAAGACTGCTGAGAAATTGCAATGAACTGCCATGAAAGAGACTATCTGTAGAAATTGTATGGTCAACCGAGAAATTGCGAGGAACTGACATGAAAGAGACTATCTATAGACTCTCTATAGAAATTGTACGGTCAATGGAACAAGACGACTCAAGTCACTAACAGCTTCCGACATACTTTGCCTAAGTTCGACTTTTGTGGCCACACGTAACACATTGTGTTCAACCAATTTGGGGACCTACATCAATTATGGAGTAAATAAAGACGACGACCATAATAAAAATTTTAATAGGAAAATGATGAAAGATTCAACGATCTAGGTACTTCAAATCACTCACGAATTAATTACACTTGTGTCCCTGTCAAACTAGAAGGAGTTCCTGTCGAAAAGTACTCTGAACTATAAAATTCATCCAAGGTACTAATTTCTTCTTGTGTATCAAGAATTTACCTAGCCAATTTAGCTGTCAAGAAGACCATGAAAATGTTGATGCGTCGGATAGTCTCTTGAAGCTGCGCCAATGAGATTGGATGGAAGGGCTCGACCATTGGTATTTTTTTGAGCCAAAATAGCTCCGGAAACTCATTTCATCGTTGGTCATGACTTTGGGTCCGCACTTATGCAAGCAAGAGCCAGAGAAATCGCCTGAACAATGTTTTTCACAACAAAACTCTTTCTCGGAATAGGCAAGCACTGGTCTAACATGTCGAGCAACATGATATCTTCTCCTTTGGAGGTCAATAGCACCAAGATGATCTCTGCCGAATGCTTGCCCATTATTGTTTCTGTTAAAATATACCTCGAATTTAAGCCCAATGCGAAATTCCGTATATTCCAAATTGGATATGTTGTGGACGTTTGAAATCAAGCAAAGAATATCCGAATATCAATTTCCCCAAAATTCAAATTTACGTTGGAGAATTTGGCCACTGAAATAGGAAAGTCCAACTTTGACTTGGACTTGGATTTTGTCTAAAATATACAAAGACATGTTTTGGTTAAAATCGTTCAAGATAACAACAAAATAAGAAAGTTTGGTGTTGACTTTGATTTGCATCTTGGGATTAACGTGCGTGTCAGGCAAGATAGGAAACAAAATCTTACGTGAAGTCGGCAAAAGAATAAGGGTCTCACTTATGGTATATAGACTTGTGGTCGTGGGTGGTCTGTCACTGATTATTCATCGTTTGATGAATGGATTATAGATTCCGGTTGTTCTTTTCATATTACACCAAATAGAAACTTGTTTACTACTTATCAATGCATAGATGGTAGTAAAGTACAGTTGGGGAACAACCCTAAATGCGATGTCATCGGTGTTGGCAATGTTAAAATCAGAATGCATGATGGTATCATGAGTACATTGACCATAGTAAGATATGTTCCAGAGTTGAAGAATAACTTAATTTCCTTGAGTGCCCTGCATTCAGTTGGGTATTGATATATTTCAGAATGTGGAATTTTAAAAATTGTTCGAGGTGCTTCGATAATAATGAAAAGAATAAAGCACAATGGCCTATATGAGCTTCAAGGTGAGACAGTGACAAATTTTGCTATGGAGACGTCGGATGCATCTGTGCGAGAGTCTGAATTATGGCATATGCATTTGGGGCACATTGGCAAGAGAAGCCTGAAGGTTTTAAGTGAAAAGAATCTGCTATGTGGTTATGTTCCTAACGAATTGAATGTATGTAGATGCTGTGATTTAGATCAGCGGCGGAAAGTGCAGTTTAGTACGACTATCAAAGAAACCATGGAAATTGTAGAGTTAATTCACTTGAATGTTCGTAGGTTGTCACGGTTTCCTTCAAGAAAAAAGTGCACACACTTCGCATGTGAAAGAGAAATAATGAAGCGAATTACAAAAAACGCATTCAAAGGTTTCTTCTATTTTTAGAAAAACAAGAAAGACGTTTGACTTATAAAATATTACGAGGATTTAAATTTAAACAGAGAAAGTGTTAAGAGATTATAAGAATTCCTAATTTTAGTGCTAATTTACTTTCAAATCACGATTTCACTTTTCATGGACAATAAAGCATCATCATTCACTGTGCATTTCACAAATTTTAATACCAAAATTTGGCGTTGAAATCAGAATTTTATCATATGGAGAGAGGTAAAGGGGAGATTTGAAAGTGATCTTTTACAAAATTAAACATTTTATTGGTAAACTTTTTCATCTAATGATAATTGTCTACTTATGTACCAGATTGTAACTTATTTCCTCAGCTACGCTCATGAGTCAATAACCGGCAATAACCACTCGCCTCAGCTGCCGCCCCTGCCCGCCTCAACTGCGCTACCCTCCATCGCCAGCCATCACTGTCGTTCCTCCCATCGGAGTCGTCAGATCCGATGGACACAGGGATAATTAATGTGAACAAGCAAAATGATCTCCAAAGCAACAGTTAAGACATGTATTTGATTTATTAAAATATACATGTATTTGTTTCGTTCACTTAGGAATCAAAGTTGGTGTAATCCTCAGAAGTCATCACTCGTTGCCACCTGGAATTTGAAAATTATTACAATGGCTCACTCCTCTGCGTCCATCTTTGCTTCAGTGGATTTCACAGCCATCCACTTTTAGTTCACCAAAGTAGAGGGAAGCGTGTGGTACGGTTCATCATCACAGATGGAGAAAAAAATGGCAATTGGAAGAACAGTCAAATGAAAAGCAACTTGAAATTGGATTGCACGCCATTGGACTAAGGGGATATTTTCACCTAGAAGAACCTAATACTCAATTTTCCACAATGAGGATGAATGTGATCCATCAACTGCATACTTCAGTTGAGGCGATACGTTCGATTAATCCGGTGTTTGGAAAACTTGGACTTCAGATAGAGTAGCAAGTCCTTATGCCTTGACTGCTTTCTCTCCAGCACCCGGATGTAAGCGACAAAGCCAAGCCACTCGACTTCTCCCTCCTCCAGCTGAAGAACCGAGCGAAGAGAAGGACCGAGATGCACCGTGCGCATCCTCTTCTTTATCAGACAGAACATGTGCCTGGTAATTCAATTGATCAAAGAGCAAAACAGAAATACCATTCAAACATTTGAGGAAAAACTTGGGTGATTTTATGCAAGTGTAAATCTTGCTTTCTCGAGAATTTACATGTGAGCAACTCGAAATGAAAATGCCAAGTAAGGAAAGAACTTTTTGGTAAATTTGATTCGGATGAAGATAATAAATACTGATTCCAGTGAAACCCTTGAACATACTGAGACAATTGACGGAAGTAAAACCACTAGCTTATTGGGAAGAAATGGATGCCACTACCTGAAAGACGTCTCAATCATCTTCATATATGAACTCGCCTTAATCTTGCAAATGTATGATAAATCTCGGACATAGCAATGGAACTTCATGGCACAGAGCAGAAAAACCTGATAGATATTTAATCTGACGACAGCTGCTGAATTAATATTCGAATCGAAAAATATAGGATGGCATTTAGGCCTCAGAAAATCGCATAACTTAGTCTTCAAATAAGAACCAGGTTTTCCTTGCCAACGGACAGCAAGAGCAGAACGCAGATGGGTTTTTTGATACCTGCTAACAGCGAACGGAATTACTCCACTAGATAATTAGGAGTTATCATGAAAAGCTAATACTCCGTGAAAATTCCTGATGTGCTTTTTCCTTTCTTGTTAGCAACTCGTTTTAACACCTAGTATCAGTAAAATACTTGTCGTATACTGATGCAATAAAATGGAAATAGCCCAATTGCATACTTACCTAAGATATCGATCACTATTATTATGTGATGAAAAAACAGAACAATCTCTCATTCATGCAAAATATCATGCAAGTAAGTAAGATATTGCATTTGCACAATATAAATGAAATAAGAAGCATTAGACATACATGTGGACACGACGCAGCTGCGATGGATAATCCACGACCAGCTGATGCTTCCTTCGTGATTTACAAGTTTGCTAGAATTAGAAGTTTCACTATCAGTAACTTTTAAGTCTCCTTAGTTATTCACACATAATAATCATCCCAAAGGCATAAGAAAACCATGCAGCTATAAGATACACCTATGCACCAAAACCTCTTCACTAGAAGCACAATCCCAGGATAATAATGAGCCAAAGGAATAATGAGAATATAACCTTGTGTAATCTGCCTGAACCTCTAAACTGGCACAGTTTAAAAGCAGGCCACTCCATCGCAGAAATGAATTACCACTTCCATCAATGAAAACCCTGTGAGATTGAATCCTTGACTCGGAGTGGGTACCAACATCAAAATTCAAAGAGAACTTCTCCTCATTCATAATGCAATTATAATCCCGAAATCCTCTTTTGAGCCTCAAGAAAAACTAGCGGCCTGTCTTTTGAGGTCGATATAAAAAGAATGTCATCAATAAATCTGAGAAGCAGAAAATTAGGATGGGGTAAATTATCCATCTCCAAGATAGTAACTGCCTCAGAACCAGAAATACCCTGACAACTTTGTCTGGTAGAAAAACCATCAGTGGCAGATTCAGGAGCCTTTTCCAGGAAAGGAAAACGACACTTCGTTCAAGATGCCCATAGTACAATGAGCAAAGAAGAGAGGATATAATACTTCCTTGAGGGATACCAACACCTTGTAGATAGAAGTTTTTGTCAAATTGTAGGACATTGCGCTTCACATGCTCGATTAGATTAAAAAAGAGCTCTTCTCGTTTTACAAACCTGCTTTCCTGATGCATCAAAAGGAAGAACATGAGTCGTGTAACTTCCTCCAGGAACAGAAAGAGAAGCAGACAAAAAGAGGAATAGATGTGCTCAATCAACGATCTGACCTCAGAAGAATTAATTTACAGGACACATAATTTACAGGACACACAGGAAACAGTTCCACAAAAAACATTAAAAAACAGATAGTTGGAGTACTTCCAATCCTCCTACAAAATACTTTCCTTTCCCAGTCTCCGAAATTTATTAAGTGCAGATCACCTGGTTTACAGGAAATTCATGGTTCAGAAAAATCAGGCATCAGAAATGAGGCTGAATTGACTTCCTAATGCTCTAGGTCTAAATAAAATGATCAACATGTAGTCTTTTATCAGTTCTTATTGCTTTTCTCCCAGTTGCGCTCCTTTTCTTAAATCTTCTAAAGAAAATATAACATCGAAAAAGGTTCCACTTCCACACAGTAATGGTTTTATTGGTTTAGCCAGTTCATCCAGTTTTGACGAGTTATTCATCAAGTCCAGGATGGCAAATTGAACTGGACTGGACCGGCACTTGATAATCAGTTAAATAAAGTGCACTCTTATTTTTCCAAACAGTGTTCTCCTCTGGTCCAAATTCCCTCTGCTCCTTCCTTCCTCTCATACTATCTTTGTTCTTAAAAGGTATTTTAGAAAGTCCAATCCAAAGACTTAAACCGATAGGTGGAGGGAGACTACATGATTATAAGGCCAATTGGAACCCCTTAAACAAGCGAAGTGAGATATTTTAACGCTCCCTTCCGATATGCAAACCAGACTGAGAACGGCGAGTGGAAATGACAATCATAGAAGACCTCATGGGCAAAATAAATCGGGCCGGAACCTGGCCCTAATATCATGTTAGAAAGTCTAATTTAAATGTTTAAAACGATAGGTGGAGGAAGACAACATACATATAAGGTCTATGAATACCTCTTTGATAAGCGATATTTTAATAGTGAAAATAGTTTATCACTTGATTAGATGACCACAAACGACATAATTCCTGAAAAAGAGAAGCAGTGTCATCATGAAACTACTCCAAGCCATGACAATGCAGAGCATCACCGACAAGTAATTGGCCTATAATGCAATATATCAAATGTTCCCTCATGGTTTAAGAATTGAAAGAACTCACAAACTCATCAAGGGAAAATGACCAACCTCAAAGTTAATATAATACCAAAACTTAGGTCCCTGATTCTAACATTAGGAGTGCATCATGATACCTTTTTAAAGGAAGACAAAGTTGAATGACTCAGTTTATTTGCGCCGATTTGACCATTTCATCAGGTCAATACCAACTGAATTTGGTTTTGGACCAATGGCACTTAATGGTTTGAACTGGTCCAACTTACCACTTCTTGGTCCACCCAATCAAACCAGCCCCCTTGGTCTGGTTATAAAAACACCAGTGTAAATTTCCTTTCTTTTGCACAGCCCGTCCAATTTTTGATAGGGGTGGACCACTCTTGAAACAGTCAAGAAAGTTATATACTGATAAAGAACCCACAGTATCTTAAGTACGCCTTTCTCCGAAAAGATGAATGACATTTTTCTACTGGAAATCAGAGTATGTGTAATTGGATGCATCATCAATGAATATGGATGAACAACTATAAGCCTTCTCACAGAATAAAATTGTGCTTTCCACATTCAAACTGCACGAAAGAGAAACAGAAAGGTAGAAAAAAAACCTACATTCAAGATACTCTAATGAACCTAAGCTACTCTCATGAACTCCCAATTATTAAGTGATGATACAAAATGACATCTCCGACAAATGAAAGTTTCGTGCAACTTCATGGAAACATGAACTCTGTACAAGTGCAAGTTCATGTTAGTAATGGAACTTACCGCTCATGCTAAATTAATCATGGCCTATGTACATTGACTAAGAATACCTATTAAAAAGTGGATTTCAACTTCCATATCTACGCATGGCCAGAAAAGCAAATCCATTTCCTTCATACTGTCAACAGCTATATAAATTATAAATTTCTTGGCACAAGAAAATAGCGCACCAACCAACAAACCAGCAAAACAATTGCATGGACCAACACTGAAAAGCAAACTAATGAGCAGGACATGGAAAATTTGTGCAAATCTTAAACAGGCGATATGGCATTAGATAAAGTGGTAACTTATCCGACTTATCAGCTCATAATTTTTTTCAGGGGTTAAAATAAACTGCCAGTGTGACTTTCCTGCATCTGATATACCTGGTTTGTAAGAACACCATGTAATGAGCTGGAGAAGAAACAGGGAGCCAATCTTCTTGGTCGAGTGCGAACATGTTCTCCAACCAAATTTAGATTATGATGAACCCACAACGCTTTCTTTCTGAGGACAATTTCAGAAGACTCCTCCAAAAGATAAGCAGGTTCTGTTATTACATCTTGCAATATGCTTAATAGCTTATCTTGGTTGATAGAGTCGAATGCTTTGGATACATCAGACACTACAATGAACATATCAGGTAACTTTGTTGCACCATTCTTCATACCAACCAAAAAAGGGCAAAGCTTTCTGTAAACATCGTTGTAGTCAAATACTGATGACCCTAACTTTTCTGATTCTTCAACCTTCAAACTTTTCAAAACAGTGTGCATATCACGGAGAACACTATTCGCAGATCTGAAATGTTTAAACTTAACTGCTTTTTCCTGAAACTGCCTGCTATTCAAAGTTTGGCAACATTGATCATTGTAATGTGACTTCCTTGCTGGAATAGAAGATGAAGCTTTAAGGTTTGCAAGCATCCTCAAACCATTTTCTTTTGGACGAAATCTAAGCTTTGAGAAACCAAAAGATCTTCTGCCCAAAATCCTTCTAACAGACCCATCACTCAAGCAAGTGTAGCTCTTATCTTTCAAGTGACTCATAACTCTGCTTGACAAACTCTCCCATATTGACTTCCGAAAATAAAACACATCCTGCTTTCCATGTTCACTTTCAGTGACATAAAAGTTGGCCTGCACCAGTGGAACAACTAGACATGAAAAGAACCAGTAAATCCATCTTTCGAGAAGTGTATGTCTCAGGATTGACATCATTTTATTCAGTTCATTGCTTCCATTTCTATATATGTCTATATTCTCCCCTACAGCATACTGAAGCACCTGATCATTGGATCGAATAGAAAGATACTTGAATAGAAACATAAAACTTACTGCTTGTAACTTATGCATACATTGCTTCAGAGAAAATTGCTCAAATCTCCGCAGTTCAATGAATTTGTAAATGTTTCTCCTCAATTTTCTCCAATTAATAGGAGCACCTAATAGTTCTACAGGAACTATACTCCTACAAACAGCCCATATGAATGCCACGACCTGGCTCTTTGAACAATATGACTTCAGTTCCTCAAACTCAGTAAAATTTCTTTCCAACTTATTTTCATGACACTTCAAGTCATATCTGGGTAGCTTATCAACAAATTCAAACCCCTGAAAATGACAGACATTTAAAAGAAACCATGTTTCTATTAGAGACCACAAGGAATTTCAAAATCATGGATTATGATACATACAATTTATTACAATAGAGAAGTATGTAAAAGGAATTTAGAAAATAAGCTCACAGGCGTCATCCAAAACAAACAGTCAATTGAGATTAACGACCAAACTATGTTCTTGAAAACGGGTATGGAAAAACATTCATATTCCATACAAAATGGGAGTTTCCAACACTTACCTCATTAAGGTATCCCACAAAGCTCAAATGCAGGCTCTCAATGGGCTTACATACATGTACTCTTCCATTTACAAGCTTAAGTTTTTTTGTTGGATTTTTTAACATGGTACCACAGCCAAGTCTGGCCCCATTACTTCACATACGAGGCTCCCCGTCTATCAATTTTTACGTGTCATTTTCAATCTAGTTTGCACATGAAAGGGGTTGTCAGAGCATCCCGACATCGCTTGAATACAGGGTTTCAATAGGTTTTAGAGACATGCAGAGTTCCTCCGCCAGATATTTAAACTTTTGGTTTTTCCTTCGCTACCTCTATTAGCAAAATACTTATGTTTTTGCATATAATAGGCATAAGTACATGATTTTGACAAAACTTTTTTTCCTGCACAATTCTAAACATACAGAAGAATGCTTGTTCTTTCTAGTAAGCAATTTATGGGTTAAACAGATATCGTACCACACTTCACTGAAGTACTTTTTTTATTTTTTTTGGTAATATATCACTGAAGTACTTTGATTTCTAACCTAGCATATCTATTTTTCAGTCATGAAATTATGTAACATGTCAAACGTCACGTATATACAAATCATTTCTTTGACTAGTGGCCTGAGGGCACTCGTCCAACAACCAATTGAGGAAATTATACTATTCCCAATGCACTCATTAACACAATACCATTCACAAGACACTGATCGTATCACACCAAATTCAACCAAATAAACAAAACACATTCACATAATTTTGATTTCTCATTGGATAGATGAAAAAGAGTGACAAAAATTTAATTTCCAGATGTCCACATTTTTTAATATTTATTTGATTTACATTAGCGAAAATTCAAATTTTCTCAATTACTAGCCACTTAAAGTAGAGTCATTATCCTACCAATATCTCGAATCATATTGATTTTCCCCATATATTACTATCAAAGTCGGTTACAACAGTATGCTTTTGGAAAGCTCACCTCTTTGAACATTAGGATACATAACTAGCAAAGTCAAAGTGATGCATCCTTGTAATTGCAAAGAAAACTATTTCTGAGTTTCACATCATCTTTCTCAACATCACAGCTAATAATACAAGGATTTCAGACCAACTAAACCCCCATTCCCAAGTTGGATGGTTTAGTAATACTCTGTGAGAGTTTTTTTTTCTTCATACCTGAAAAGATAATTCTAAAGCTAATGATAACTAAAAACATATTGCCAGAAGCTCCAGTCGAAAGCCTAGATAGAATGACTTGAAGAAGACATAAAGATCGTATCCAAATACTTATTGTGACAGAGTAAGGCAAAATGCACAATATGTTGCCTGTTCTCCAATAATGACTAAAAGAGCATCCACATAAACAACAGGAAATTTAGGAGTACCGAACCTCTGATATGGAGTGAGCATTCCCCGAAGCATCTCGAACTGATGTAGGAGGAGGACAATGCTTATCCAGTAATCTCGAATACTGGCAACATTGCTTCTTGCGAATTAGGGTCTTAAGCAAGTGAATCATGGAGTGGTACCTAGGGAACCTCAGGAAGAAAAGAAAATTAAAATGTAATAACACTCACACCAGATTAATGTATCATTATAAATGCAATATTTCCTATTTTCCCTCCAAAGTCCAAAGATATAGCTTGTTGAAACACGTCCCATCATAAATGCATCATCTTCTTATATTCCTTCCACTTGTAGGACTCTGTAACTCTGTCGAAACTCTAACATAATGCCCCAGACATAGTATATAATTACAGTTCATTCAGCAAACTACCCACTTCACTTCATCCATGTTCACATGACACCATTCAGTTTCTAAATTCTACCACTCTATGTGCCAAACAAGTCCAAAGGTCATCCAAAAATTGAAACAATATTAAGGACCATATGGATGGTGCACCCCTCCCTCTTCTTCCTCCTCTCCATATGGAGAGAAGTATAATATTACTTTAGAGGTAGTTGACAGTGACAGGCTGTAGTTTCCTTCAGGAAATTAAAGCGTCTGTTCACCTTCAAATCGAATCCACTCTCAAATATGAGACTGCCTTCAACTAAGATATATCAAGCCCAGTTACCAGGATGTGCTCCATGATAACCATACGAAGAAAAAAAAAAGGTATTTTTAACTCCCATCAGCATGTTCTCGTGCATTGTTCTCCCTAATTGCTGAGAGAAATGACAGCATAGCAATGGAACAGGCATCTATTGAAGCCTCCTCATCACCAAAACTTCTGTTTGCTCTCTTTCCAAAGTAAATTTTACTTTTTCTATTTTATTTGTCCTTGATGTCGACAAAGATTTCCACCTAGAACAATGTCCAATTTTTTTTCCCATAAAAAGTAAGAAAATAGGACCTTCTCATATTGATCACCAATGCTCACACTAAAAGAAACTTCTATATTTGCACGTCTTGATAGTTGATCTTTTTCCTTCGTTTAAAATTTTCAAGCACATGCTTTTAGAGATAATGATGAGAGTAATGATTTATTGAATCATAGTAATTTTATTGAATTGATGAAGCTTTTGGCATCTTATGATTACAGCTAGTACCATATTCAAAAGTATATCTTATATGTATTGGCAAAAAACCGTAAAAATAAATAATTAATTAATTAATTAATTGAGAGATAATGATGAAAAACATATAGAAAAGATTAGAATGCATCTAGGAGCGTCATAATGGCCATTGATTTAAAATTTGTGGGTAGAAGTGGTGAACAAGATTGAATCTTTTTGTCTTTCTTTATATTTTAGATACTACTGCTATGACTGAAGAATCAAATAATGTATGTTTCTTTTAGTTCATAACATAAATAAGATGTCAAGGTAATGATGGAGCAAGTAACGTGCACACTGAATGGAGAGTTTCTTCTAAAGAGTATCATCATGCATACAGTATTCGTTCCCTTGTTCATCATATTTAATTGGCAGTAGTTGGAGCAGCCAAATTAGTTAGCTTTCTTAGCGAAGTTTATTGTCAATCTTAGTAGTTATAACAACAGAGATTTCTTAGCACCCAACTTTGAGAAAAATTAATAGCACCACACAGCTAATGCCAATTCGAAGACAGAGATCAAGACAATCGACATAGTATGCATTTCCATTCACCATGCATTTAACTTGCTTCATCATATCCTTGACCTCTTGTCCTCTTTACATCAAGGTTATGACCAAAAAACAGGATTAGTTCATTCTCCAAAGTCATGTCAGTAAAATCTTTAGCATGGACAAAATCTAAAACTTTGTCTTGTGCACAACACTCTCTATCTGCAAATACTAAAACAATGGTCATATGTTCCCTCCCAGACTCATCACCATCTTCATCAATAATTATTCAATACTTTTCACCACCAATCTCTTCACAGCTTTTGCATCTTCTAGCCAAAAATTTATAAAATCTACTTTGAATGCTAGGATATACTAAGCCTTATCAGGATCATCATCAAGCACACAATTGACAACTTTCCATAGGTAAAAGTTGAATCTTTATAATTCAATAGAGTTATCACGATTCAATGAATTATGACTGTTATCAATTCCTCCAAGAAAACATGCTTGAAATGTGAGCCACCTGGCAGCATCAACTAGAGTCTTAAATCGAAAATGATTCTTTGCAATTAGAGGATCTTTTGTTGAAGACTATTTTCGCATATTGAGATTGATCCATCAAATTATCACAAGCTTATACCAATATTCTAGCTGGTTGAGACGTACTCCAATAGAAAGAGCAGTCTTTATCATTAACTATGAATGCATCTACGCCAGATTTAACGATCAACTAATTATTTAAGGCATAACAAGGAAAATAAAAAGGATATCAGAAAAGGGATATCAGAAAGGACCTTGCTTTTCATATATGATCATCCAATTTATCGCATTGATCAATGGACTCCTTACAAATTGACCAATGTAATCACAAATCAAATTCTAAACAAAAAGCATCAATATATCTTTCTGAGCTTTAAGAAGATATTGCTCGAGTTCAGTGGACTTACTATTTGACATAGCAGATGATGCAATGAATTCTAAAGATTAATTGTTTTTTTTTTCCTTTTGATAACTGCATCAATAGAAGGCTTTTCCATATCAATCTCGCCCTAGATTCTATTTCGCCTATCACGTCAATAAAAAAAGTAGTCGAGAAATCACATACATTAAAAAAAAAAATCACATACAACAGGATAGAAAATCAAGACTTGCAAACATCAAAATTTCTTTGCAATAACTGATGGCTACAAGAAGGTCCTGAGACTTGTGGGTGTCAATCTTGGAATAATGGAAACAAGTAAAAATGCATTAAAAGAAAGGTAAAACTGACAGAGGATGAGGAGACAAGTGTCAATGGAAGAAGACAAATTTGGCAAAGATAGAAATGAAGAAAACCGAGGTGCCTCCAATAAATTGTACTTTCTATACAATTAGAGAGAGAGAGAAGGACATGGAGAGCCTGGGAATATGCACTGATGGGATGCTAAAAGTGATCTTTTAAGTTATGGAAGAAATCTTGGTGACTAGGTTGTGATAAATCTTAGATGAAGGCAATCCAATCATGCCTTATATATCCTGCAGTGACATGCATGTTGAAATCGTAGCAAAATAAACAATGCATCAACCTTCCTGCGATATGCAAAAAAAAAATTATTGTTCACTGGCACTGCAAAGATATGGATTAAACCAATGCAATAAGGCCTAGTTATTTGCTTACAGGCATGTGGATCCACCGGGACAGAGAGAACTGTCATGTGAGCACGTGTTTGACTTGGTGTCAAGATCTATATTAGAAAATCCAAATAATTTTTGGAGGAGAATAAGTGAACCAGCTGCACTAGGCTTCAAAGTATTTAGAATATCTGCAGAGCATTAAGAATAGCATGAGTCCTTTACACTAAAAAGACATGGATCATTGCACGTTACTACGAATCAATAAATTTTTAAGTTTTCAACTTGTATTTGTATTGCATACATGTATCATCCGAATACCAACTTGCAGCTGATCAAGCATTCTGTAAAACAGGCTCAATATAGTGACAAAACACTCTCAGTTACATTTCAGAAAATGGATTACTAGGTGGGATGGGGTAATGGAACGGAAGAAGAAAGAAAAACAAAATGGAAAGGCATTCAATCTCCTATCAGCTACGACAGATATAATATTGGAGTGACTGGAATTCAAGATTGTCCTTGAAATAAACTATAAGGAAGAAAAATGAGAAAGCACTTTGAAATTAGTAATATATTCACATATAGAGCCCATGCTCGCATATGCCAAGAAAATGCAAGAGAATGATATACTACAAGCTAGTTTTCACAAGCATCCTCAGGACCTTCATTTTAGATGGAAATTACGGAAATACCAGGCAATGCATGAAGGACAGGCACAGGGGAAATGGCAAGACACTACCCAGAAATGCTCTCTTTCCTACCTATTCATAATTAAATGAGCATCAAAAGGGCTGTAGCAATAACATATCAACCAATTGGCAACTGGGAGGCATGAGAATTAAGACAATTAAGTGCAAAACAAACCAGAAAAAAAAAAAAAGCAAAAAAAAATAAAACAGCTCATCAAAAGACTAGAGATTCATTGTTAGTGGTATCACACGGTCTCCTCCAGCTCTACTGGAGGCAACAATTTTGTGAAGCAACCTTGTCTAACCAAAACACTTTTACTCACAAAGTTGAATGATAATGATAATGACAAGGGAGATAGGTCATATATCATGGGCTGCTTTATCACCTTTGCGCAACAAAGCTACAAAGAGGATTTTCCAGATATAACTCTGTCAATTTACGATCCTCATACACTAGTTTGTGTTGGTCCTCTTGAAACTAACTTTACCCTTCTGACATAAAATTTTTGTGCTCTCTATTGGCAACCAACTGTATCTAGAACATGGTATCACTCTGTATTTTGGCAGAAACTTCTACTACATGTCCAGTGTCATTGGCAATTGACCAAATCTTTGTTAAACTGCTCTTCTTAGTACCCAAAGAGCACAGTAGCATTCTATTAAGATGTTAAAGAAGACTGGTCTCCAATTTCCAGCTAAATTTTGGTGGGAATATGAGGTATAGAAATGCTGGGATCGTAGAAAGGGTCTTCATGAAATACCAAGTGATTCGTTGCAAGATGATATTCAGAGTTTGTGCAGAAAATAAAAACAGAAGCAATGAAAATGACAGCCTTGATCAATTATTGAGGTAAACTGATAGTTATCAGTGCTGTTCGCACACAATTAAAAATCGATGACAAGAACAGACTTAATCAATTTGTGTCCGATTATATAAAAAGCAGTGGTTACTATATTCATCAACTGGAGTTGCTTTGACAAACATAAAGACATTTCCAAGAAGAAAGGCACAAGAAGGATACGTTTTCTTGGAAAGCCTGTCGAAAGTGATGATTCCAGATCATAAAACATATCTTTTCTTTGAATTTGAGTGCCTTTGGCAAGTTTTTCAATTCCTACCAACAACTGACAGCAAGAGCACAACACTGGCATCTGCAGACAAAAAAAAAAAAAAAAACTGAGTAATACACACTAATTTATACTCAACATGATTACGCATGAGCACTGAGAAAATGATTAAAAATATATAAGCAAAGCATAACGGGATATAAATTGCCTATTTGTAAAGATTCAAAGCTCAAACCCAATCAAATAGAAGACAGCAGACAAAGGCAGTAAGTGTGAAGAAAGAGCACAAGATAAATCCATTAAAAACTACTCAGGCTCTATAGAGTCAACGAATTATGTCTAAATGACATTATGATTAATTGAAGGGCCTCAGTGAGTCACCAAAAAGCATAAGACAGAAAATATCAAAAAATATGCTATGACAAAATTTACATGCCCCTAAGCCAGCCCATAGTGGTAGCTATTATTATTCCATTTCCATGGAAAATCTGGAGCTCATTAATGATCAAAGATCAATAAGAAATATAATTCTTATCCATGTCGTTATGCTGCAGATTACATACAGCGAGTAGAACTGCTGTCAACACAACCCATGTATGCATTTAACTTTCTTTGAAGGATGAGAATTGATCCCCAACATTCTTTGCGGATATTCCTCTCCTTTACCATCTAAATGGTTCATACATATAAAAAAATACCTTATCATTAGCAAACTTTTGTCAGTCACAATGCCCAACATCTATTTTATTACAGTAAATAGAGTAGGAAAGACATCCATGACTTAACTTATCGATAATTCATCATAATTAATAAGCACCTTTACGTTTGGATAACTAAAAGTAGAAGATGATTCTCCCCGATAACTCCCAGCAAGATTATCTTGATCAGCACATACTACTTCGGAACAGACCACACCACTTCCATGGCAATCAATTCTCCTTTTCTTTCCCTGACGCTGCCAGCTAAATGGTCTTCTGTGCTTTCTGACCTTTGACACAATCATATTAGAGCTTCCTTGCAGAACCTCACAGAAAGATTCATCGCTAGAAGCAACACGATCAGGGACGATTATCTGTAATTCCTTGTTTTTCTTTCCATAGTCTAAGCCATAGCTAGAAGAAATTAAGGATGCACCACGATGAAGTAAATTAGTGGATTTCTCCATCTCTGAGGATAATTTAACATAACCAGCTCTTTTTCTCTTCTTTCGAGCTCCTGAAAACAGATCAAGATGTAATGGTAATTCAGTATGAACTATCACACTCTTGTGATAGAAGACTAAAGATCCTTTGAAAGAACAATCAAAAACATGATTGTTGAAGGATCCAAGAGATCAGCAAATAAAAAACAAGGAGGGGAAAAGGGAGAGAACTAACACCAACTACAGTTTGATTGAGAATGAGGCAAGTTCACATATAAATTAAACCATCAGAATCTTGCACAAATGCCAAACCAATAAAACTGTTCAATATACTAATTTGCATAGTGAAAGATCTGGTTTTAACTTTCAGAGTGGAGAACTATCTATGGATAACTTACACATTTTAATGAAAAAAAAAAAATGGAAAAACCAAATCTTCTGTATATATTTGTCCAGTAAACTCTATAACCAAAATTCATCAAATTGAAGCTGGACATTCCTTAGAATACTGATGTAAAAACGTTTTTTGGTATTGTTCCTGGTACTAAGTGCTCAAATTGGCCATGAACATAAGTGACAAAACAGTATGACAGAAGATATGACAACTCAGAAAACTGTGAAACCATTCCTGATGACCTCTCTTATAATGTTGAAGACTTCAAACAAAATGCACAGAACTCTCATTCCCTTCATTGTCATCTTTCTTATACAGCAATTTTCCTAATCTTATGTCATGATTAGCATTTTTCACCCCTTAATTGGGTCTTCCTCAACCCATTAGGTCATTTCATAGTATGATGTTATTCCAAGAGAACAAAGAGAAATCAATAACATATGTGAAACAAGTATAATAGAAAGGGATGTTCGATGAAGCATTAGTGGACCTAGAGGCTGGTGCCCCGCCCCTTCTCTTTCTCCCAACCTCAAATTTTTGGTCCACCACTGCCATGAAGGAAGTTAGATAAAGCATCAATTATAAAACTCTCATTGAACTCAACAAGTTATCCTATTGGAACAAAGAAGTACGTTGAGAGTGGGATTCTAGTGAATGCTTCAACAGCCTATTGTCCAGTTTTGTGATTGGAAGTCCAGCCACCCGAAAGAGTTTCTTACAAGGATATGGCAAAAAGATTGACGCACACTTGAGCAAGTACATCATTACACTATCACCAACCTGCAGATAAGAATGTTCAGTTAATCCAAGGTCCCAACTACGATTATCTGATATGGTTAAACACCAGAACCAACAACAGGAAGGCAGAAGAAGTTGAAAATCCACTGATCAGAATCTTGCCATGACATACCCTTTCTAAGAGAAGGCACCAGGCTGAAGAAGTTAGAAGCTCAACAACAACACTAGAATGGTCATCCTGTCAACAGAACTTAAAATTAATTGGTATAGAACAATCTAACTTGACTAGAGAAAGTCTTAAACCTATTAAGCTTTATTTTAAACGAAACGAACGACAACCATAAAACAAGAAATACTTAAAATTGATGAATAGAAAAGCTCCCATCCTCAGATCCTGGCTTGCCACACAGGGAGAAGGACAGGTAAAAATCCATAGCAACAATTATTTTATCTCCTAAGAAATATTTTGACTTAATTATTTCCAAAACTATGTGGCAGAGAGAGAGAGAGAGAGAGAGAGATGAAATAAAATAAAATAAAATAAAAAATTGACTTTTAAGTCCGCCAGGGAAAAAAAATGACTTCCCACAATATGGCAATACGACTTTAGAAAACAATGCAGTGTCACAAGTAACACAAATATTAAACAGCAAGCTCTGAAAATAACGGAGCATGAAACTTGAACCAAGCTGAAGGTTGCTAGTAGGAGCAACAAAACATGATTGCCTTCACAATGAAGAACGGCTAATTACCTTACTAAAGCCATTGGATATTACATTGCCGGATGCTGAATTCTCAGAGCACACCACCTCAATGGTCCTCAATACTATCTACAGGACGATTAAGGACTAGTTATGCATATACCAGAAAGCAAAAAAGCCACTGCAACAAGAAGCGATCGAAAGCTGACAGCTGAAAATCAGCACGCAAGTACATTTTGACCGATGACAACATTAAAAATCAAACCTTCAAAAACTAACACATCGACGCTGCAAGACCTTGCTGTCCATACTTTTTTTTTTTTGGTTGCTGGAGGAACCGCTTTGGCCGACAGCCGCCACGTAAACCCCCAGGTGTTGCTACCGGGGAAACCACCACCCCGACGCCACGCTTAAGTCACCACACAGCACTTCAGCCTCCCTGCTTCGCAGGGGCTTCGAACCTTGGCCTCCTCTAGGTAGAGGATAAAGGATCTACCATCCACGCTGCAACGGCCGGTGGTACTGTCCATACTTTTTCGAATCTACTTAACTGAAATTCCTCGATATAATATTCAAATGGGACAACTTGAAAACACCAATAAGAGCATAACTACGTAAACATACATAGCCATTCATCTCAAGTCCCTAACAGGGGGGAAAAAAACCAAACAAAAGCCGCAAAGGGTTCGTGCAAGTCCCCGCCTTTTGCACAAAGCCAACGCTAGATTGACCTGAGAATGCATCTAAGGGTCGTGCACGGCTGTACCTGACGCTGAGACTAGCGGGCGAGAGGACTCAAGTCGGAGAGCGGAGGCGCGTCGCCGCCGACGACGACGAAGCACCGGGTGAGGAGCCTGCGGTACTCGGCCGGATCGTCGGCCCTGAGGAGGAACGACGCGACCGCCGCCCCTCCTCCGCCGCGGGCGCAGCCGAGGCAACGCCGCCCTCCGCACCACCGGCAATGCTCCGCCGCCGCCGGCGTCGGCGGTGGCGGCGGTGGCGGAGGGAGCAACTCGAGGATGGCGTCGACGAGCGGCCGCGCGCGGTCTCGGAACAGCCGCCACAGAACGTGCGGCACTCGCCGCTTCCTCGGCATTTCTTGGAGTCGGCGGCGGTCCGGCGATGCTCTCCGGCGATCCTCTCCGGCTCTGCTGAACCAAAAAAAAAAAAGGGGGAGTTTTTAATACTTTCTGATTTTTTGTATCCGAGCAAAAATTTTATAAAAAAATATCCGAATTTTTTTAAGCTTCCGTTTTGTTTTTGAATTTAACTTGGCGCCCGAATTTTGATTAAGGTGCTTTTCCAAGGAGGCTCAACTATATTACTTAGTGAGTTGAAGGCCCGAATTGATTAAGCAATGTCTAATTTTATTATTTTGTATTTCGAAAAAAAAAAAATAATTCATTCTGTAACTTTTTTGTTCCTTTGTTTTCAAAAATAAATTTGGAACAAATTCATAATCAAAAAATTAAAAAAAAAATTGCTTCTTTGTTCTCAAAAATGACTCTAAAATCAAATCTATTTTTTTTTTTTCTTTTCATCTTTTGTTTTTCCCTTTTCTTTTTCTCCTTATCCTTTGGCCGACGACCTCGTTAAAGTGTTATTAGCTCCCAATGAGGCTAAGCCTCTTAGCGGCTAGGCAAGGGTTAGTAACTAGGCTTGGCTCAATCTCGTCAACTAGGCGAGCTTGACCTCGCTAAATTTGGGCAAAGTTGAGCTCGCCCAACTAAGGATTGGCCGAGCCTCGCCCAACCCGTCGAGGGGCTCGAGCTCACTAGAAGCTGCTAATCAACCAAAGGATGAAGGAGAAGAAGAAAAAAAAAGATGAAAAATGTAATAAAATTATTTAAAATTAAAAAGAAATTCCAAATTGTAAAAAAATTTGAAATCCTACCAAACGTATTCCTATTTGATGTTAGAAATTGTGGATTCTACCAAACGTCTTCAAATCAGGGGAAAGGGGCAAACAGGAGGAAGAAGACAAGAGGAGGAGGGCCAGGCCTAGATGAAGGAGAAGGGGGCTGGGCCATACGGGCCCATGAGCCCGATGGGCCGCTGCTTTTTTTGTTTTTTTGTTTTTTTTCTGGTTGTCTTTTTTTTATCTATTATTTATTATCTGGCAAAAGGAAAATAAAATAAAAGAAACTAAGGCCTAATTAAAATCTAATCAAAATTTAGGTGTCCACAATATGTTGATTTTCTGGACGACTACACATTACATTGTTCGTGAGAAGTGGTCTTACAGAGACTTTTTGCCGATGTTTGGCCTTGAAAAATACCCATCTTTTATGGAGCGAAATATAATATCAAATACACTTACTCCATGAGTTCATCTTAATATAATCAATTACATTATAGAAATTGTGAATGGATACTCGTGTTTTATATTGGGACTAGAGTCGGTTTTGTCATTTCTCGATGCATTGTTCATTAAAAAGAAGAAAAATAAACGGAGGTCATATATAAACTGCATCTCACTATTACAGCATAGAATGGAAAAGCGTTTAACAAGACTTACTAATTTGCAGAAGCCATACAATTTTATATGCTCAATCACTTTCACCAAATTGCAGCTTCATTATCAATTATCTCTTTACTAGACAAGCACTTAATGACCCTTACTCCTCGCTCTATCCTGATGAAGCTTCTGTTGATTCACCTTCCAACCGTGATCTACTAATATATCGGAGCTGAGCCAATGAAATCTCATGGAAGGGCTTCACCAATGGTGACTTTTGAGCTAGAAAAGCTCCTGAGACTTGCTTCATAGTTGGTCGAGACTTTGGATTAGCACTCAAGCAAGCAAGCGCTAGAGAAACTATCAAAACAATACTTCTTGCAACAGAGTTCTCTCTTGGAAAAGGCAACCGCCGGTCTAGAATTTTATGTAGCATGATATCTTCTCTAGAGGATGTCAACAAGATGGATATAATATCTCCTGGATGCTCACCCATCATTGTTTCCATTGCTACCACTCCAAAACTATATACATCGCATTTCTCATTAACGACCAAAGTATACGCGAGCTCTGAAAAAAAAAATACAGAAGGCATACAAAATTTTAGCAGTTGAGGCTTTGGACCGGATGACTACACCCTTAACCGCCCGCCCCGTCGCTGCCCCTTGAGAGGCAACTTTTCCCTCTCCATCGTGCCCCGCATAACCATGTGCGGCACCCCACACCGCCCCATTTGCCCCTTCAATTATCCTTTGAAAACAGTTAATTTTATTTCCACAACGAAACGTTTAATAGAAATGAATGACTTAGTAATACCAATATAGATGTAATATAAAATCTAAAAATCTGACTATTCCGACATGTTTTTACTTAGATGCAACATAAAAATTTAGTTTGAGACATTTTTATTCTAAAATAAGTAACCTAGTAATACTAACAATAGTAGCATACAAAATAAATATTCATTTTCCAAAAATATTCAAATATATAGATATGAATAAAACAAATACAGGAGTCAGAGCCACGGCGTAGAAGGTGGTTCCGAGGGTACATTTTGCCAATCGTGGCACAACCAATCCTTAGCTATTGTTGGCAAGTACAATAAAAGTCTACATGTCACCGATGTGCATGGATAGCGAAACTTCTACAATGTCGTTTATTTGACTTGTACCTCTATTAGTAACTTTGAGGGTAAAAAGAAAAAAAAAAAAATTATGAAGCATAAAGTATTGCTCACCTAGTGCAATGTATCCATAGGTGCCAGTGATATTTGCAGTGAAGTTAGATGAGGAATCATGATCTAGAAGTCTTGCAGTGCCAAAATCTGATACAAAACTCAGCATTTTACTATTGAGTAAGATGTTATTGCTAGATATATCTCGATGAACAATTGGCCGAGCACAATCATGGTGCATGTAAGACAAAGCATGTGCCATATCTCAGACAAGATCGGCTCTTTTGGACCAATCTAATTCCACCGCTTCGACATCATCTCTCAAAACACCAAACAGACTCCCATTTTCCATGTATTCATACACTATGAACACGCATCGCTTGTGTAAGAAAAAACCATGGAGCTTGATTATGTTTCTATGCCTTACTTCTGTCAAGTGTTTCACTTCATTCTGAAAGCTCTTGTCAAAGGACGGGTCCTCTGCTTCAAGACGGTGAAGTTTCTTCAATGCCACAACTTTCCCATTGGGCAATCGCGCTTTATAGACACTACCATAGCTGCCAGTCCCGATGCAATATTTGAGATCGAAGTCCTCTGTTGCATCAATTATATCTTCATATGCAATCCTCCCATCATAATTCCATATTGACAAGAAATTTCCATTTTTCTTTGTAGTCTCTGGTTGCTTTGTCTTTGTTGCACTTCGAAATAGAAAGCCAGATCTGACCACTATATAGCAAATTGCAGCTACCAGAATGACCACCGTCATAAAATGAATTATGCTAGACCTTCTTCCAGAGTCTTGGGTTTCATGAAACTGGTTCAAATCTTCATTGCCGAGAAAAGCATCAGGAAAAACAACCCTCAATTTATTTAGAATTGGGGCCTCAAGACGATTATATGATAACTTGAGGTGATTTAAGTGATAAAATATTTTAAATATGGATATTGAGCCACAAAGAGAATTGTTGTGAAGATCGAGATCTTTTAACTGGTTCAGTTTATTAAGTTTAAAAGGGATTTGCCCAACCAAGTTGTTCAAGCTCAAATCTAGCTGTTGGAGATTCCATAAATCTCCCATTTCTGATGGGATGGCGCAATCAATTCTATTTTCCCGTAAATTCAGCTCAATCAAGCTCTGCAAATTGCCTATTTGTGACGGTATACATCCACCGAGTTGGTTTCCTTGCAAATAGAGATAAGTCAAGCTCGTCAAATTCCCTATTTCCAGAGGAATAGATCCACCGAGTTGGTTTCCTTTCAAATTGAGATTAGTCAAACTCCTCAAATTCCCTATTTCCGGAGGAATAGATCCACCGAGTTTGTTTCCTTGCAAATAGAGATGAATCAAACTTGTCAAATTCCCTAATTCTGGAGGAATACATCCACCAAGTTTGTTTCCTTGCAAATAGAGATGAGTCAAGCTCCTCAAACTCCCTATTTCCGGAGGAATAGATCCTCCGAGTTGGTTTCCTTGCAAATAGAGATAAGTCAAGCTCCTCAAATTCCCTATATCCGGAGAAATAGATCCACCGAGTTGGTTTCCTTCCAAATCGAGATGAGTCAAGCTCGTCAAATTCCATATTTCCGGAGGAATAGATCCACCGACTTGGTTTCCTTCCAAATAGAGATAAGTCAAGCTCGTCAAATTCCCTATTTCCAGAGGAATAGATCCACTGAGTTGGTTTCCTTCCAAATCGAGATCAATCAAGCTCATCAAATTCCCTATTTCCGGAGGAATAGATCCACCGAGTTGGTTTCCTTCCAAATCGAGATCAGTCAAGCTCGTCAAATTCCATATTTCCGGAGGAATAGATCCACCGAGTTGGTTTCCTCGCAAATAGAGACTAGTCAAGTTCCTCAAATTCCCTATTTCCGGAGGAATAGATCCACTGAGTTGGTTTCCTCGCAAATAGAGAAAAGTCAACCTCCTCAAATTCCCTATTTCCGGAGGAATAGATCCACCGAGTTGGTTTCCTTCCAAATAGAGACCAATCAAGCTCCTCAAATTCCCTATTTCTGAAGGAATAGATCCACCGAGTTGGTTTTCTTGCAAATCAAGATCGGTCAAGCTCGTCAAATTCCATATTTCCGGAGGAATAGATCCATCGAGTTGGTTTCCTTCCAAATAGAGATAAGTCAAGCTCGTCAAATTCCCTATTTCCGAAGGAATAGATCCACCAAGTTGGTTTCCTTCCAAATCGAGATAAGTCAAGCTCGTCAAATTCCCTATTTCCGGAGGAATAGATCCACCGAGTTGGTTTCCTTCCAAATCGAGAAAATTCAAGCTTGTCAAATTCCCTATTTCTAGAGGAATAGATCCATCGAGTTGGTTTCCTTCCAAATAGAGATAAGTCAAGCTCCTCAAATTCCCTATTTCCGGAGGAATAGATCCACCGAGTTGGTTTTCTTCCAAATGGAGATATGTCAAGCTCGTCAAATTCCCTATTTCCGGAGGAATAGATCCACCGAGTTGGTTTCCTTCCAAATCGAGATAAGTCAAGCTCCTCAAATTCCTATTTCCAGAGGAATAGATCCACCGAGTTGGTTTCCTTGCAAATAGAGATCAGTCAAACTCCTCAACTTCCTTATTTCGGAGGAATAGATCCACCGAGTTGGTTTCTTGCAAATCAAGATCAGTCAAGCTCATCAAATTCCATATTTCCGGAGGAATAGATCCACCGAGTTGGTCTCCTTGCAAATTGAGATTAGTCAAGCTCCTCAAATTCCTTATAGAGGATGGAATGGGAGCAATGAAGTTGTTGAAACCTAAATCAACAACATTCATTTTTGTGAGGTTTCCAAGTTCAAGAGGGATAGAGCCACTTAAATTATTTGACCTAAATATAAGGGATTGTAAATTGTGCAAGCGACCAATAGTCGGTGGGACAACACCATTAAGCAAATTGAACGTGAGATTCAAGGTGTTCAATCTCTCCAAATTTCCCAACTCGGGAGGGATAGAGCCACTGATGTAATTATCACCGATATTAAGAACTTGAAGCCTAGTGACGTTTTGGACACATGGAGGCAACTCGCCAGTGAGGGAATTGGAGGACAAGTCAAGGTAAGTTAGCCTCGACAGAGTACATATTTGAAGGGGGATTTTTTCGGCTAGTCCATTATAAGAGAAATTAAGTAAGGTGAGGCTTGGAAGTAGAGAGAAGTTCATGTTGCTGAAATTACCTCCTATTTGGTACCCATATGGCAAGCGAATCCTATCGACGCTCCCAGAGGCGTCACACAATACCCCGGGCCACGCACAATGAGGTAAGGTAGTGTTGTCGGTGACGGAGGGAGACCACCACCTGCTGTAGAGAAGCGCACTTGCCTCTGATTGTTTAGAAGCTGCTGGTGTTGCAAGAATTGAATTATAGCAGGAGAAAGCTATAATGATCAGTATAGCTAAGGACATGTTGCAAATTATGCTCATCATGTTGCAGCTCTAGTCATTTGTTATTGCCATATTCTTTGGACTATGGCATTTAAAACGCAAAGCAAGACATTGTACCAACTCGTCAAACGAAACACGATTTCCACAATTCACTTGTTATCTTTGTATTGACTTGACACTTACTGTCATTTATTCTTTCCTCCCTTCCCTTTTCTTTTGAGATGATTGAGTTGCCATCAACTCGTAGGGCTACAAAAGGGGAACTAATTACTAAAAATTGAATTAGATTGTGAAGCAATCCAAGTTTCAGCACCCCTGCAAACCAAAAACTGTGTATCAAATATCATCTCTACTTTTTACGTCCTTGCAGAGTCACAATGCTTCATCAAGGACTATTCTATTATTTCGAACCGAAAAAAAGAAAAGAAAAAAAAAAGGATCTTCTTCCGTGCCCATAAATTCCTGAAAGAGTTGGTAAGTGCCAAAATACTAATGATAAATGGATCTTCGTCGGGGTGATTTTATGCTACATATAATCAGCAATAGTAATGTTATGACTTTTTAAGTAATCATTTAAGTGTCATAGTTTTTAGCTCCCTTAAGTTACATAGGTGATTCTTTTACTAGAAATTCCTATGTGGCATTGATTCCTGGAAAATCAATTGAATTATTTAATTAATGCCACAATGGATTTTCAAGTTAAAAAACCATTATTGTAATTTTAGATATTTGGTTTTTAAAAGTTGCACCTCTAATTTTCGAGCAAACAAAATATTCTAATCTTGCAAATCTCTTAATGTAGCAGTTTTGTGATTCGATTAGAATTTAAACAAGCATACCGGCCAAAAGAAAAGGATATAAACCATGTAAGGATGGATCTTGTGCACATCCATCAAGAAATCAAGAAATTCCTATGCGGCATTGATTCCTGGCAAATCAATTGGATTATTTAATATTAAATTAATGCCACAATGAATTTTCAAGTTAAAAAACCGTTATTGTAATTTTAGATGTTTGGTTTTTAAAAAGTTACGCCTCTAATTTTTAGCAAACAAAATATTCTACTCTTGCAAATCTCTGAATTTCGCAATTTTGTGATTCGATTAGAATTTAAACAAGCATACCGGCCAAAAAAAGGATTTAAACCATGTAAGGATGGATCTTGTGCACATCCATCAAGAAGTCAAGATCTTTTGGGGTTTTACGTGTGTTGACTTTGGATTAGTACGTGGTCGATGGTTCATGGGAAGTCAAGGTCTTTATGACACTCTTAATGGGTGTTGTTTAGCCTTAAAAATTTCTAACCCATCGTAAAGGAAAGGTTATGGACCAATTTTTTAGCTTTTTCTTCTTTTGACTAACATGCCTTCAACTTTGAAAGAGAAAGATCCTTGTAATTCCATTCACACTGTAAATATCAAATCGTGTTGTGCATCGATGATAGTGACCCTATTTGAGTCATTTCTCAAAGCACATAGTAGACTTCCCCTTCCATTATGTATTCATAAACCAAGAACACGCATCACTTGTGCAAGCACAAAACCATGAAGCTTCATTTTGCTTTTATATCATACTTTCATCAATTGTTTCACTTCATTACAAAAGCTCTTGCCAAAAGATGGGTTCACTGCTTCAAGATGGTGAAATTTCTCTAATGCCACAATTTTTCTTGGGCGATCGCCATATAGATACTACCATAATTTCCACTCACTATGCAATATATGATGTTGAACTCTTCCGTTGAATTGATTATGTCTTCATATGCAATTCTCCAATCATAATTCATTATAATAAGAAATCTCCATGTTCCTCTGATGCCTTTGATTGCGTGCTTTTGTTGTACATTGAAATATGAAGGAGGCCTAACAACTAGATGGGAAATTAGATAAGTGAGATTATCTAAACACATCCATTAAAAAATGTCCACAGTTCAAAGAGAGTCACAAGTTTATGAACAAGCTCTAATTTTTTCTGGTGGACCATATAAAGTTCTCAGCCTCACTCAAAGGTTAACTCCAATTATTTTAAGAGTCCATTTATGTTTCTGAAATTGATAATTATTGCTTCCAGGACACTGTTGTTGTTGAGTAATTGAACTTCTATTTTTCCTTCTAATCATCCATCAATCCATTCATAACCCCATTTTAATTATTTTGCCTAATGTCCCACAAGACTACTAAGAAATTGCAATGAACTACCATGAAAGAGACTATCTGTAGAAATTGTATGGTCAACCGAGAAATTGCAAGGAACTGCCATGAAAGAGACTATCTGTTGACTCTCTGTAGAAATTGTACGGTCAGTGGAACAAGACGACTCAAGTCACTAACAGCTTTCGACATACTTTGCCTAAGTTCGACTTTCGTGGCCACACGTAACACGTTGTGTTCAACCAATTTGAGGACCTACATCAATTATGGAGTAAATAAAGACGACGACCGTAATGAATTTTTAAATAGAAAAATGAGAAAAGATTCAACAATCCGGGTACTTCAAATCACTCATGAATTAATTACACTTGTGTCCTCACAACCGGAAGGAGTTCTGTCGAAAAGTACTTTGAACTATAAAATTCATCCAAGGTACTAATTTCTTCTTTTGTATCAAGAATTTACCTAGCCAATTTAGCTGTCAAGAAGACCATGAAAATGTTGATGCGCCGGATAGAGTCTGTCGAAGCTGTGCCAATGAGATTGCATGGAAGGGCTCGACCATTGGTATTTTTTGAGCCAAAATAGCTAAGGAAACTCGTTTCATCGTTGGTCATGACTTTGGGTCCACACTTATGCAAGCAAGAGCCAGAGAAATCGCCTGAACAATGTTTTTCGCAACAAAACTCTTTCTCGGAATAGGCCAACACTGGTCTAACATGTCGAGTAACATGATATCTTCTCCTTTAGAGGTCAATAGCACCGAGATGATCTCTACCAGATGCTTGCCCATTATTGTTTCTGTTAAAATATGCCTCGAGTTTGAGCCCAATGTGAAATTTCGAATATTCCGAATTAGATATGTTGCAAACGTTCGAAATCGAGCAAAGAAGATCCGAATATTAACTTCCCCAAAATTCAAATCTGCGTTGGAGAATTTGGCCGCTGAAATAGGAAAGTCAACCTTTGACTTGGACTTGAATTTTGTTTAAAATATAAAGAGATGTGTTTTGGTTAAAATCGTTCAAGATAACAACAAAATAAGAAAGTTTGGTGTTGACTTTGATTTGCATCTTGGGATTAACATGCGTGTCAGGCAATATAGGAAAAAAAATCTTATGAGAAGTCGGCAAAAGAATAAGGGTCTCACTTATGGTATATAGACTTGTGGCCGTGGGTGGTCTGTCACTGATTATTCATCGTTTGATAGATGGATTATGGATTCTAGTTGTTCTTTTCATGTTACACCAAATAGAAACTGGTTTACTACTTATCAGTGCATGAATGGTAGTAAAGTACCGTTGGGGAACAACACTAAATGCGATGTCATCGATGTTGGCAATGTTAAAATCAGAACGCATGATGGTATCGTGAGGACATTGACCAGAATAAGATATGTTCCAAAATCAGATAATTTCCTTGAGTGCCCTGCATTCAATTGGGTATTGATATATTTCAAAATGTGGAATTTTGGAAATTGTTCGAGGTGCTTCGATAATAATGAAAAGAATAAAGCACAATGGCCTATATGAGCTTCAAGGTGAGACAGCAACAATTTTTGCTACAGAGACGTCGGATGCATCTATGCGAGAGTCTGAATTATGGCATATGCGTTTGGGGCACATTGGCAAGAGAAACCTAAAGGTTTTAAGTGAAAAGAATCTGATATGTGGTTATGTTCCTAACGAACTGAATGTATGTAGGTGCTGTGACTTAGATCAACGGCGAAAAGTGCAATTCAGTACGATTGTGAAAGAAACCATGGAAATTGCAGAGTTAATTCACTTGAATGTTCGCAGGTTGTCACAGTTCTTTCGAGAAAAAGTGCACACACTTCGCATGTGAAAGAGAAATAATGAAGCGAATTACAAAAACGCATTCAAAGGTTTCTTCTACTTTTAGAAAAACAAAAAAGACGTTAACTTATAAAATATTACAAAGATTTAAATTTAAACAGAGAAAGTGTTAAGAGATTATAAGAATTCCTAATTTTAGTGCTAATTTACTTTCAAATCACGATTTCACTTTTCATGGACAATAAAGCATCATCATTCATTGTGCATTTCACAAATTTTAATACCAAAATTTGGCGTTGAAATCAGAATTTTATCATATGGAGAGAGGTAAAGGGGAGATTTGAAAGTGATCTTTTACAAAATTAAACATTTTATTGGTAAACTTTTTCATCTAATGATAATTGTCTTCTTATGTACCAAATTGTAACTTATTTCCTCAGCTACGCTCATTAGTCAATAACCAGCAATAACCACTCGCCTCAGCTGCCACCCCTGCCCGCCTCAACTGTACTACCCTCCATCGCCATGACACTTTGGTCTTCTTGGTGGACGTCCTATTGATACTCCGATGGAACCCAATATACAATTTTCGGACTCCTCTCCAACTCTTAAGGATCCAGGTTCATATCGACGACTTATTGGCAGATTATTATATCTTACAGTAACTCGTCCAGATTTACTTTTGGTAGTGCAACATCTTAGTCAATTTATGCACTCTCCTCATGAAGACCATTGGAATACTGCCCTTCGCATTGTGTGGTATCTCAAGCATGATCCTAGCACTGGTTTATTTTTCCCACTCGATTCAACTCTCCAACTTAATGGTTATACGGATTTTGATTGGGCATCCTGCTCTACATCCCGACGATCTGTTTCTGGCTACTGCATGTTTCTTGGTTCTTGTCCTATCTCATGGCGTTCCAAAAAACAAACCACCGTTGCCCGTTCCTTAGCAGAAGCTGAATATCGTGGCATGGCGTCTGCGACATGCGAAATCACATGGCTTCACATGCTTCTCTCGAATCTCCATGTCAACACTACCACTGCCAATATTTTTTGTGATAATAAAGCAGCCATCCACATCGCCACTAATCCTGTCTTCCACGAACGAACCAAACACATCGAGATTGACTATCACTTGGTTCGTGAAAAAAATTCAATATGGCACTTTGCATACTCTTTATGTTCCCAATCACTCCCAACTCGTGGACTTGTTCACGAAACCGGTCGCACATGATTTATTTTGTAATTTTAAGAACAAGTTGTTGACATGTTTACATTCACCAACTTGAGGGGAATATTAGCAAATTGGGTTTATACTAAAGGGCATAATTGTCATTGTATTGTTTTAGCCCTAAACCCTATGTATATATTGTAAATTACTTCTTCAATACAAGTGAGTTCGCCCAATCTCTACAATTTGAGTGCTATAAATTTGAAAAATCGATCACTTGAGTGTCATTGGTGATTTGTCTCATTGAAAAACCTGACGTGGATGCCGATCGTCCTATGTAGTTTCCCTGGCACTAATGTGAATCATTTTTAAATATTTTTAAATGTTTTTTTTAATTTTTTATTTTTATTTTCCTTTTTTAGGGCCAACGAGGGCCACCTCATTGTTGCCGCGAAGGCTCAGGTGAGGGCGTCGTGGCCTCACCTAAGGCCTTCACAATCACATCGTGGCCTCGCCAACCTTGCCCTTGGTCCCAAAGGCCCTTGCCTAGATCTTGCAAGGGCCTTCACCGTCGACGGTGAGGGTTTTGCAGCTGACAAGGGTCATTGGCCCTAAAAAAAGGAAAAAAATGGAAAACAAAAGAAAAAATCAATTTTTTAAAAATTTTAAAATCCACATCGAATGGGAAATAATAATAAAAAAATCCACATAAGACAATTTGCTAAAAGTGACACTCAAATGATCAATTTTACTCGATGTGACACTTAAGTGAAGAAAAAAAATTATGACACTCAAGTGAGTGCCATATGAAAATTATGGCACTTGCGTTGTTGTTGACTCATTTTAGTCCCAAAAACAGGATCTTTTTTAGTCAATTTTACCCGTAGAATATTAAGTATGCTGTATTCATTGGACTACGGCACTTATAAAGTAAAGCAAGACACTAGGGCCCATTTGGTTCGACTTTGGACAAATGCTTTTGGGCAAATGCAAATACCTTTAGGATAAAGGGGTTTCGGGAATGCTCGAACATTTGGCAAATTATAATTTAAAGGGCATTGGAAAGTGGCCTTGGTGTAAATACTATTTGGTAAACCCAACATTTGCAAAGGGCTTTTATTATTTTTTTAAAAAAATAAAAATAAAATCCGATGAAACTCCGTCGCCGATCAATGGCGGGCCAACCACCAGTGGCCAAATTTGGCCGCCGATGGTTGGGGGTATGGGGAAAGATGTCGGTAAAAAAAAAAAAACAAAGAGAGAAGTCAACATATGAGCAGTAAGGAGGACTAGCATTTCAAAGGCAAACATTTTGCCAATGAGCCTTCAAATGCTTAATCAAACACCCTTAAATTTTTCCCAAGAGGCTTTAGGAGCTCAAAACCCCTTGGAAAAGCTGAACCAAACGGGGTCATAACGACGTGTCAAAGGAAGATCCTTGGATTAGAAAAACATCCTGGGATTAGAACTTTTAAATGGACTTGACACTTACCTTCTACTGTGAGTCTCTTAATCTTTTCCTTCCGTTACTTTTTGACACTTACCTTCTACAAAATGAATTAGCTTATGAATCTAGCCAAGTTACAGCACCCACGCAAACCAAAACTATGTGTCTAATGTTATTTCCCTAGATTTGACATGCTCGAGAGAGAGCGAGAGAGAGAAGTTGTTTGAGGCTTTCGGTTGTTGAGTAAGATGTTGGATACCTTCTGATGAAAAAATTGGTTGGGCGCAGCGAGGCGGAAGTAAGATGACATTGACTCTTCGGTTCCGATCAAGTTCCCCCCGCTTCAACATCATTTCTCAGAACACGAAATAGACTCCCACTTTCCATCCTCTCATAAATCAAGAACATGTGTACCCGACGTATCAGGAACTTTGGATCACGTTTCACAAGGGTCAAACCCGATAACGATCATTTAGGGAGAATCATAATTTATGAATAGCATCAGGAACTCTCTTTCATAGGAAGGGTAATTAAGATATACAGAAAGTGCAGCATACGAGATTTTAAGGCGGAAGGAAGAGTAATTTTATGATTTTAAGGTTCTTTCTTTGAGGGTTTTCTGTTGATGGGATTCTTCGTCTTTTGCGTCCTTGTGTTCATCAATTCTGATTAATTCAAAGGCTGCGTTCATTATCACAAAGCTTCAAGACATAAATCAATTTATACGATTGATAGTGTCTTTATAGTGGATAAACTCTGATTCTGGTACATCGTGATTGCGAAGTAGCAGGCCCTCCATCGTACACTTCACGGTTAAATAATGATGATTCAATTAGTGCGCTTACATATGGAAGTTGGACAAATTCAATAAGTCAAGGTCTTCGTCCAGCAGGCACCTCAAAAGTCAACAAGTCAAGGTCTTCGGACATGCATTGATTGCTGGACGAATCGACACGATTCGTCTAGAGTAATCGTCGTCTTTTGTTGTTTTCGTGATGTCGGACCTTTAGCCATCGAAAAGGAAACGTTGGCCAATTTGCCGTCTTTGATTGACTAGCAAGCCTCAGCTAAACCGAAACGATCCGGAATAATACGCAGGGAATATCCTTATGTTGCCAAATATTCATGGCAACGACAACACATTATCACTTATCATACATTCTGATCTTACTGAAATGATGAAAAATAAACAACTGTCCGACAAAATGCTTCTTCACTCCTTAGTAATTGCTACTTAGGTAAATTCTAGCCTAGCTAGTATAGAAAAAGTTTGACGTGACTTAAAATTGCAGAAGCAGTATACTGATATAGCTCAAACACGTTCGCCTATTCGCAGCATCATTGTATCAATCCACTCTTCACTTGTTGGAATTTATTTGTGCTAGTTTTGGGACAAGTACATCGTGGTCCTTGCTCTTTTTTGGGGCTCGACGAAGTTCCAATGATCCACCTTCCCACCATACTCATTGATTATTTTCTTGGAGCTGCGAAAGTGAGATTGAATGGAATGGCTGGGCCAACGCAAGTCTTGGAGCTAGAAAAGCTTTCCAAACTTGTTTCATTGTGGGTCATGACTTTGGATCACTTCTTAAGCAAGTAAGCACCAGAGAAACTACCAAAATGATATTTCTTGCGATGGAATTCGCTCTCGGGATTGGCAAGCGCGGGTCTAATATTTGATGTAATATGGCGGATGCAATTTCTCCTTTATTTACTTTTTCCCTGTCCCGAAGGGGAGGTCGCAACAATCACATATCACAAGTCATTGAGAAAGGTCCTCCCCCGGATATAACACGGCGGATGCAATTTCTCCTTCATTTACTTTTTCTCTAGCATTTTGTCTTGTTCTTCGAAAGACTTCCAGACGCCTCGAAGTCTTCTTGCACCGAGAAAGCGGTACGAGTCTCATATCACCGTCACCACATCTCCCTATACTCGAAATTACATGGTCATGAGGTGTTGGGCCCATGGTTTTAGTGTAGATACAAGCCAAACATGCATGAATCAGATGCACAAGATCCCAATAAATTTCAATTGTTAGATGACGTTGGTCTTATATTTCTTGGGTTCGAGTACAGGCCAACCGTGTCTAAAGCGAGCATGAAAACGAAAAGGTCTTCTCACAGGTTAGTACGAGGCACGTTCAATTTTAGTGGCGTAACACATGTTGCTTTTGTTTGATCTCATAGAGGGGGACTTCGCATCTAATATATAGGAGAAAAATTGAATCTGCCTGTAAGAATTATTGTGGCCCATATTATGTGATTTATTATATGGTTTAATAATTATTGAAATGCTATAATTAATTATTGGTTACGAGAAGGTACGACTCTAATAAAACGAAAGGGTATATCGCTTTGATGGAAGGCACATTTTCAATGAACGTATAAATAGAGTCCGGTCCTCTCTCCACCCACATACGAACAACAATAACAGAAAGAACGTATTCTCTCCTCCATCAATTGAATACATTAAGGTTTAGTGGGTTAAGGGAGAGAAATCGGATTTCTCCTTTTGGTTCGAGATCATTGGGTTTTCTACAACAATCATCATCAAGCGTAGCGCTATGGATAAAGGTTTGTCTGAATCTATTTGTGAAAATCATGAAGATCAAAGATCATTGATTTGTTATGAATTTCCGCATCAAGTATTATATGAATTATATTCTAACAGTTGGTATCAGAGCATCAGGTTTATGATCTCATGATTTTTCCGTTTAAAGAAATATTATGATTTATGCATGATGATTTGTATGATGATTTGTTGAATGATCCTGTTCGTAGCATTTGTTGTTGTTGAAATGTTTTGGAAGGTTCTGTTAAAGAAAATCCGAATGATGGAACGTTCTTCATGGACTAAAATGGTGAAGAAAAGTTACTGTGCACGAGTGGAAAAGGACGAAAATGAAAAAATTCGGAATTTTGAGGGCAAGTAAGAAACTCGCCGGTTCCGGGGAAAATCCGGCAACCCGCCGCTTGATTTCGGACCCACACCATCGCACTGCCATGAGGAACATTAGCCATGAGTTTTTCTGGTATATTGGTGTTCGCGGAGGCTAATCGAGCGGCGGAAGCGGCGGTGGTGGAGTTTTTGTGTTCTGAAAATTTTGGTTTGATTTGGGGTCAATTTCTTGGTCATTTTGCCCGAAACTTAAACCCATGTGGTCGTGCCAGCATACTCTTCAAAACCCATTATTTATTTGTGTCTGGGATGGGCTACCGGAGAAGAAACGGCCGGCGGAACGGCGAAAACGGCGCAGAATCGCGTCGTGCGCGAGGAAGAAGGCGCGTGGGCTCCACGCGCGGCTGCGTTGCGGGCGCGTGGAACCCACGCGCCACGCGCCTTCACGCGCCCACAAGCGCTGCGCGCGTGGGATCCGCGCGTGCCGGGCACACGCCGACGTCCCCGCACGCCCTTTTTACGTTTTTGCCCCTATGTCATTTTTAAAATTCCCATTTTGTCCTTCTATAATTTATTTACTATTCTGCCCTTGTTTAATTAATAATTACAGTTCTGCCATTGCTAATTATTTACCATTTTGCCCCCTGGATTATAATTTTATGGTTCTACTTTTATGGAATTATGATTTTATGATTTTGCCCTTATACTTTGATTAAGTTTTTGTCCTTGTGTGCAAATTTGGTAAATATTTGTATTTTACAATATTGAAAATTCATATTATGAATGGTTTGTTAGTCACCAAAGTAGCCGAACCTTGAAGTCTTTTGAATTTTTTTATATTATAAATTATTTTATTCAATTACCCATGATTAATTGATGCTATATATGAAATTGATATGTTTTATATCATTATTGGAGTTATGGGTATATTGAAGTTCATTTATTATAAGAACTTAGGATTAACCCAAAGGTTAATTATTTTCTTATAATTCATGAACATGATGGTTGATAATTAATATGATTTGTTAAATTTGTTTGTATATCCAAAGATAATAAATAAATTTTAATAAGATATATTTACAATTATCAAATAAAAGTTATTAGCATCATTATGGTTTATATATATTTGTATATCATAGGATTGCCCAAAGGAGAACTATGATGTGCATGTGTAGTTTAGTTTGAATCTGATTAGGTGATATTCTCAAAGCATTAATGTATGAGTATTTTCTTACACATTTGCAGTATCTGTACCTGTTTCACTCCATTCGCACGCCTCATCTGTTCCCTTATTCAATGGGGTAAATTTTCAACGGTGAAGTTTCTTCAATGCCACGACTTTCCCATTGGGCAATCGTGCTCTATAGACGCTACCATAACCGATCCATGCAATATTTGAGATCGAAGTCCTCCATTTGCATCAATTATGTCTTCATATGCAATCCTCCCGTCATAATTCCCATATTGACAAGAAATTTCCATTATAGTCTCTGGTTGCTTTGTCTTTGTTGCACGCCGAATAGAAAGCCGTGATCCGACCACTATCAAAGAAATTGCGCCAACGGAATGAACACCATCATAAATGAATTACGCTAGACCTTCTTCTAGGTCTTGGGATTCATGTGAAACCGGTTCAAATCTTCATTGCCAAGAAAAGCGTCAGAAAAAACAACCCTCAAATTATACGGAATTGGGGCCTCGAGACGATTATATGATAAGTTGAGGTGATTTAAGTGATAAAAATATTTTAAATATGAATATTGAGCGAAAGAATTTGAAGATCGAGATCTTCTAACTCGGCTCCGATTTATTAAGTTTAATAGATTTGCCCGACCAAGTTGTTCAAGCTCCAAATCTAGCCGTTGGAGATTCGTTAAATCTCCCATTTACGATGGGATGGCAATCAGCTATATTTTCCGTAAATTCGGCTCAATCAAGCTTTTCAATTTTTCTATTCGTGACGGAATACATCCACCGAGTTGGTTTCCTTGCAAATAGAGATAAATCAAACTCATCAAATTCCCTATTTCCGGAGGAATATATCCACCGAGTTGGTTTCCTTCAAATCGAGATAAGTCAAGTTCCTCAAATTCCTATTTCCAAGGGAATAGATCCACCAGTTGGTTTCCTTCCAAATTGAGATAGTCAAGCTCCTCAAATTCCCTATTTCCGGAGGAATAGATCCACCAGTTTGTTTCCTTGCAAATAGAGATAAGTCAAGCTCCTCAAATTCCCTATTTTTCGAGGAATAGATCCACCGAGTTGGTTTCCTTCCAAATCAAGCTGAGTCAAGCTCGTCAAATTCCCTATTTCCAAAGGAATATATCCACCGAGTTGGTTTCCTTCCAAATTGAGATAAGTCAAGCTCCTCAAATTCCCTATTTCCGGAGGAATAGATCCACCGAGTTTGTTTCCTTGCAAATAGAGATAAGTCAAGCTCCTCAAATTCCCTATTTCCGGAGGAATAGATCCACGAGTTGGTTTCCTTCCAAATCGAGATGAGTCAAGCTCGTCAAATTCCCTATTTCCGGAGGAATATATCCACCGAGTTGGTTTCCTTCCAAATAGAGATAAGTCAAGTTCATCAAATTCCCTATTTCAGGGAATAGATCCACCGAGTTGGTTTCCGCCTCCAAATTGAGATAAGTCAAGCTCCTCAAATTCCCTATTTCCGGAGGAATAGATCCCACCGAGTTTGTTTCCTTCCAATAGAGATAAGTCAAGTTCGTCAAATTCACTATTTCCGAAGGAATAGATCCACCGAGTTGGTTCCATCGCAAAAAGAGACCAATCAAGCTCCTCAAATTCCTATTTCCGGGAGGAATAGATCCACCTAGTCGGTTTCCTTGCAAATGAGATAAGTCAAGCTCCTCAAATTCCCTATTTCCGGAGGAATAGATCCATCGAGTTGGTTCCCTTGCAAAATGAGCATTGAGTTGGTCCTTCCAAATAGAGATCAAATTCCCCTATTTCCAAAGGAATAGATCCACCGATGGTTTCTTCAAATAGAGATAAGTCAAGCTCCTCAAATTCCCTATTTCCGGGGAATAGATCCACCGAGTTGGTTTCCTTCCAAATGGAGATGAGTCAAGCTCCTCAAATTCCCTATTTCGGGGAATAGAACCACCGAGTTGGTTTCCTTCCAAATAGAGATGAGTCAAGCTCCTCAAATTCCCTATTTCCGGGGGAATAGATCCACCGAGTTGGTTTCCTCCCAAATCGAGATAAGTCAAGCTCGTCAAATTCCCTATTTCCGGAGGAATAGATCCACGAGTTGGTTTCCTTCCAAATCGAGATAAGTCAAGCTCGTCAAATTCCTATTTCCGGAGGAATAGATCCACCGAGTTGGTTTTCTTCCAAATATTCCAAAGACTAGTCAAGCTCATCAAATTTCTTATAGAGGATGGGAATGGGAGCAATGAAGTTGTTGAAACCCTAAATCAACAACATTCATTTTTGTGAGGTTTCCAAGTTCAAGAGGATAGAGCCACTTAAATTATTTGACCCAAATAAAAGGGATCGTAAATTGTGCAAACGACCAATAGTCGGTGGGATAGCACCATTAAGCAAATTGAACGTGAGATTCAAGGTGTTCAATCTCTCCAAATTTCCCAACTCAGGAGGATAGAGCCACTAATGTAATTATCACCGATATTAAGAACTTGAAGCCTAGTGAGTTTTTGGACACATGGAGGCAACTTGCCAATGAGGGAATTGGAGACAAGTCAAGGTAAGTTAGCCTCAACAAGAGTACATATCTTGAAGCGGGATTTTGCCGGCTAGTCCGTTATAAGAGAAATTAAGTAAGGTGAGGCTTGGAAGTAGAGAGAAGTTCATGTTGCTGAAATTACCTCCTATTTGGTACCCATATGGCAAGCGAATCCCGTCGACGCTCCCAAAGGCATCACACAATACCCCGGGCCACGCACAATGAGGTAAGGTAGTGTTGTCAGTGACAGAGGGAGACCACCACCCGCTGTAGAGAAGCGCACTTGCCTCTGACTGTTTAGAAGGTGCTAGTGTTGCAAGAATTGAATTGTAGCAGGAGAAAGCTATTATGATCAGTATAGCTAAGGACATGTTGCAGATTATGCTCATCATGTTGTAGCTCTAGTCACTTATTATTGCCATATTCTTTGGACTACGGCATTTGAAAAGCAAAGCAAGACACTGTACCAACGCGTCAAACAAAACGTGATTTCCTTAATTCACTTGTTATCTTTGTATTGACTTGACACTTACTGTCTTTTATTCTTTCCTTCCTTCCTTTTTCTTTTGAGATGATGGAGTTGCCATCAACTCTTAGGGCTGTAAAAGGGGAACTAATTACTAAAAATTGAATTAGATTGTGAAGCAATCCAAGTTTTAGCACCCCTGCAAACCAAAAATTATGTATCAAATATCATCTCTACATTTTATGTCCTTGCAGAGTCACAATGCTTCATCAAGGACTATTCTATTATGTCAAACCAAAAAAAAAAAAAAAAAAAAAAAAGTATCTTCTTCCGTGCACATAAATTCCTGAAAGAGTTGTTAAGTGCCAAAATACTAATGATAAATGGATCTTCGTCGGGGGTGATTTTATGCTACATATAATCAGCAAGTAACGTTATGACTTTTTAAGTAATCATTTAAGTGTCATAGTTTTTAGCTCACTTAAGTTACATAGGTGATTCTTTTACTAAGAAATTCCTATGTGGCATTGATTCCTGGAAAATCAATTGAATTATTTAATATTAAATTAATGCCACAATAAATTGTCAAGTTAAAAAACCATTATTGTAATTTTAGATATTTGGTTTTTAAAAGTTGCACCTCTAATTTCTAAGCAAACAAAATATTCTAATCTTGTAAATCTCTAAATGTCACAGTTTTGTTATTCGATTAGAATTTAAACAAGTATACCGCCAAAAGAAAAGGATTTAAACCATGTAAGGATGGATCTTGTGCACATCCATCAAGAAATCAAGAAATTCCTATGTGGCATTGATTCCTGGCAAATCAATTGGATTATTTGATATTAAATTAATGCCACGATGAATTTTCAAGTTAAAAAACCGTTATTGTAATTTTAGATATTTGGTTTTTAAAAGTTACGCCTCTAATTTTTTAGCAAACAAAATATTCTACTCTTGCAAATCTCTGAATTTCGCAATTTTGTGATTCGATTAGAATTTAAACAAGCATACCGGCCAAAAGAAAAGGATTTAAACCATGTAAGGATGGATCTTGTGCACATCCATCAAGAAGTCAAGATCTTTTGGGGTTTTACGTGTGTTGACTTTGGATTAGTACGTGGTCGATGGTTCATGGGAAGTCAAGGTCTTTATGACACTCTTAATGGGTGTTGTTTAGCCTAAAAATTTCTAACCCATCGTAAAGGAAAGGTTATGGACCAATTTTTAGCTTTTTCTTCTTTTGACTAACATGCCTTCAACTTTGAAAGAGAAAGATCCTTGTAATTCCATTCACACTGTAAATATCAAATCGTGTTGTGCATCGATGATAGTGACCCTATTTGAGTCATTTCTCAAAGCACATAGTAGACTTCCCCTTCCATTATGTATTCATAAACCAAGAACACGCATCACTTGTGCAAGCACAAAACCATGAAGCTTCATTTTGCTTTTATATCATACTTTCATCAATTGTTTCACTTCATTACAAAAGCTCTTGCCAAAAGATGGGTTCACTGCTTCAAGATGGTGAAATTTCTCTAATGCCACGATTTTTCTTGGGCGATCGCGCCATATAGATACTACCATAATTTCCACTCACTATGCACTATATGATGTTGAACTCTTCCGTTGAATTGATTATGTCTTCATATGCAATTCTCCCATCATAATTCCTTATAATAAGAAATCTCCATGTTCCTCGATGCCTTTGATTGCATGCTTTTGTTGTACATTGAAATACTGAAGCGAGGCCTAACAACTAGATGGGAAATTAGATAAGTGAGATTATCCAAACACATCCATTAAAAAATGTCCACAGTTCAAAGAGAGTCACAAGTTTATGAACAAGATCTCATTTTTTTTTTCTGGTGGACCATATAAAATTCTCCAGCCTTACTCAAAGGTTAACTCCAATTATTTTAAGAGTCCATTTATGTTTCTGAAATTGATAATTATTGCTTCCAGGACACTGTTGTTGTTGAGTAATTGAACTTCTGTTTTTCCTTCTAATCATCCATCAATCCATTCATAACCCCATTTTAATTATTTTTCTTAATGTCCCACAAGACTACTGAGAAATTGCAAGGAACTACCATGAAAGAGACTATCTGTAGAAATTGTATGGTCAACCGAGAAATTGCAAGGAACGCCATGAAAGAGACTATCTCGTTGACCCTCGTAGAAATTGTACGGTCAGTGGAACAAGACCACTCAAGTCTGCGACAGCTCGACATACTTTGCCTAAGTTCGACTTTCGTGGCCACACGTAACACGTTGTGTTCAACCAATTTGAGGACCTACATCAATAATGGAGTAAATAAAGACGACAACCGTAATGAATTTTTTAATAGGAAAATGAGAAAAGATTCGATGATCTGGTTTTCAAATCACTCGCGAATTAATTACACTTGTGTCCCTGTCAAACTCGAAGGAGTTCCTATCGAAAAGTACTCGAACTATAAAATTCATCCAAGGTACTAATTTCTTCTTTTGTATCAAGAATTTACCTAGCCAATTTAGTTGTCAAGAAGACCATGAAAATGTTGATGCGCCGAATAGAGTCTGTCGAAGATGCGCCAATGAGATTGCATGGAAGGGCTCGACCATTGGTATTTTTTTTTTAGCCAAAATAGCTCCGGAAACTCGTTTCATCATTGGTCATGACTTTGGGTCCGCACTTATGCAAGCAAGAGCCAGAGAAATTGCCTCGAACAATGTTTTTCGCAACAAAACTCTTTCTCGGAATAGGCAAGCACTGGTCTAACATGTCGAGTAACATGATATCTTCTTCTTTGGAGGTCAATAGCACGAGATGATCTCGCTAGATGCTTGCCCATTATTGTTTCTGTTAAAATATGTCTCGAGTTTGAGCCCAATGCGAAATTCCGAATATTCCAAAATGGATATGTTGCGGACATTCGAAATCGAGCAAAGAAGATCCGAAGATCAACTTCCCCAAAATTCAAATCTGCGTTGGAGAATTTGGCCGCTGAAATAGGAAAGTCCAACTTTGACTTGGACTTGGATTTTGTTTAAAATATACAAAGATATGTTTTGGTTAAAATTGTTCAAGATAACAACAAAATAAGAAAGTTTGGTATTGACTTTGATTTGCATCTTGGGATTAACATGCGTGTCGCAAGATAGGAAACAAAATCTTATGAGAATTCAGCAAAAAAATAAGGGTCTCACTTATGGTATATAGACTTGTGGCCGTGGGTGGTCTGTCACCGATTATTCATCATATGATGGATGGATTATGGATTCTGGTTGTTCTTTCATGTTACACCAAATAGAAGCTAGTTTAATACTTATCAGTGCATGGATAGTAGTAAAGTACAAGAAGGGAACAACACTAAATGCGATGTCATCGATGTTGGCAATGTTAAAATCAGAATGCATGATGGTATCGTGAGGACATTGACCGGAGTAAGGTATGTTCCAGAGTTGAAGAAGAACTTAATTTCCTTGTGTGCCTTGGATTCAGCTGGATATTGATATATTTCAGAATGTAGAATTTTGAAAATTGTTCGAGGTGCTTGATAATAATGAAAGGAATAAAGCACAATGGCCTATATGAGCTTCAAGGTGAGATAGTGAAAATTTTGCTATGGAGACATCGGATGCATCTGTTCAAGAGTCTCGAATTATGGCATATGCGATTGGGGCACATTGGCGAGAGAAGCCTGAAGGTTTTAAGTGAAAGAAATCTGCTATGTGGTTATGTTCTTAATGAACTAAATGTATGCAGGTGCTGTGATTTAGATCAATGGCGAAAAGTGCAGTTTAGTATGACTATCAAAGAAACCATGGAAATTGCAGAGTTAATTCACTTGAATGTTCGTAGGTTGTCACGGTTTCCTTCAAGAAAAAAAGTGCACACACTTCGCATGTGAAAGAGAAATAATGAAGCGAATTACAAAAACGCATTCAAAGGTTTCTTCTATTTTTTAGAAAAACAAGAAAGACGTTTGACTTATAAAATATTACGAGGATTTAAATTTAAACAGAGAAAGTGTTAAGAGATTATAAGAATTCCTAATTTTAGTGCTAATTTACTTTCAAATCACGATTTCACTTTTCATGGACAATAAAGCATCATCATTCACTGTGCATTTCACAAATTTTAATACCAAAATTTGGCGTTGAAATCAGAATTTTATCATATGGAGAGAGGTAAAGGGGAGATTTGAAAGTGATCTTTTACAAAATTAAACATTTTATTGGTAAACTTTTTCATCTAATGATAATTGTCTACTTATGTACCAGATTGTAACTTATTTCCTCAGCTACGCTCATGAGTCAATAACCGGCAATAACCACTCGCCTCAGCTGCCGCCCCTGCCCGCCTCAACTGCGCTACCCTCCATCGCCAGCCATCACTGTCGTTCCTCCCATCGGAGTCGTCAGATCCGATGGACACAGGGATAATTAATGTGAACAAGCAAAATGATCTCCAAAGCAACAGTTAAGACATGTATTTGATTTATTAAAATATACATGTATTTGTTTCGTTCACTTAGGAATCAAAGTTGGTGTAATCCTCAGAAGTCATCACTCGTTGCCACCTGGAATTTGAAAATTATTACAATGGCTCACTCCTCTGCGTCCATCTTTGCTTCAGTGGATTTCACAGCCATCCACTTTTAGTTCACCAAAGTAGAGGGAAGCGTGTGGTACGGTTCATCATCACAGATGGAGAAAAAAATGGCAATTGGAAGAACAGTCAAATGAAAAGCAACTTGAAATTGGATTGCACGCCATTGGACTAAGGGGATATTTTCACCTAGAAGAACCTAATACTCAATTTTCCACAATGAGGATGAATGTGATCCATCAACTGCATACTTCAGTTGAGGCGATACGTTCCGATTAATCCGGTGTTTGGAAAACTTGGACTTCAGATAGAGTAGCAAGTCCTTATGCCTTGACTGCTTTCTCTCCAGCACCCGGATGTGGCGACAAAGCCAAGCCACTCGACTTCTCCCTCCTCCAGCTGAAGAACCGAGCGAAGAGAAGGACCGAGATGCACCGTGCGCATCCTCTTCTTTATCAGACAGAACATGTGCCTGGTAATTCAATTGATCAAAGAGCAAAACAGAAATACCATTCAAACATTTGAGGAAAAAACTTGGGTGATTTTATGCAAGTGTAAATCTTGCTTTCTCGAGAATTTACATGTGAGCAACTCGAAATGAAAATGCCAAGTAAGGAAAGAACTTTTTGGTAAATTTGATTCGGATGAAGATAATAAATACTGATTCCAGTGAAACCCTTGAACATACTGAGACAATTGACGGAAGTAAAACCACTAGCTTATTGGGAAGAAATGGATGCCACTACCTGAAAGACGTCTCAATCATCTTCATATATGAACTCGCCTTAATCTTGCAAATGTATGATAAATCTCGGACATAGCAATGGAACTTCATGGCACAGAGCAGAAAAACCTGATAGATATTTAATCTGACGACAGCTGCTGAATTAATATTCGAATCGAAAAATATAGGATGGCATTTAGGCCTCAGAAAATCGCATAACTTAGTCTTCAAATAAGAACCAGGTTTTCCTTGCCAACGGACAGCAAGAGCAGAACGCAGATGGGTTTTTGATACCTGCTAACAGCAAAGGGAATTACTCCACTAGATAATTAGAGTTATCATGAAAAGCTAGTACTCCATGAAAATTCCTGATGTGCTTTTTCCTTTCTTGTTAGCAACTTATTTTAACACCTAGTATCAGTAAAATACTTGTCGTATACTGATGCAATAAAATGGAAATAGCCCAATTGCATACTTACCTAAGATATTGATCACTGCTATTATGTGATGAAAAAACAGAACAATCTCTCATTCATGCAAAATATCATGCAAGTAAGCAAGATATTGCATTTGCACAATATAAATAAAATAAGAAGCATTAGACATACATGTGGACACGACGCAGCTGCGATGGATAATCCACGACCAGCTGATGCTTCCTTCGTGATTTACAAGTTTGCTAGAATTAGAAGTTTCACTATCAGTAACTTTTAAGTCTCCTTAGTTATTCACACATAATAATTATCCCAAAGGCATAAGAAAACCATGCAGCTATAAGATACACCTATGCACCAAAACCTCTTCACTAGAAGCACAATCCCAGGATAATAACAAGCCAAAGGAATAATGAGAATATAACCTTGTGTAATCTGCCTGAACCTCTAAACTGGCACAGTTTAAAAGCAGGCCACTCCATCGCAGAAATGAATTACCACTTCCATCAATGAAAACCCTGTGAGATTGAATCCCTGACTCGGAGTGGGTACCAACATCAAAATTCAAAGAGAACTTCTCCTCATTCATAATGCAATTATAATCCCGAAATCCTCTTTTGAGCCTCAAGAAAAACTAGCGGCCTGTCTTTTTGAGGTCGATATAAAAAGAATGTCATCAATAAATCTGAGAAGCAGAAAATTAGGATGGGGTAAATTATCCATCTCCAAGATAGTAACTGCCTCAGAACCAGAAATACCCTGACAACTTTGTCTTGTAGAAAAACCATCAGTGGCAGATTCAGGAGCCTTTTCCAGGAAAGGAAAAACGACACTTCGTTCAAGATGCCCATAGTACAATGAGCAAAGAAGAGAGGATATAATACTTCCTTGAGGGATACCAACACCTTGTAGATAGAAGTTTTTGTCAAATTGTAGGACATTGCGCTTCACATGCTCGATTAGATTAAAAAAGAGCTCTTCTCGTTTTACAAACCTGCTTTCCTGATGCATCAAAAGGAAGAACGTGAGTCATGTAACTTCCTTCAGGAACAGAAAGACAAGCAGACAAAAAGAGGAATAGATGTGCTCAATCAAGGATCTGACCTCAGAAGAACCAATTTACAGGACACACAGGAAACAGTTTCACAAAATACATTAAAAAACAGATAGTTGGAGTACTTCCAATCCTCCTACGAAATACTTTCCTTTCCCAGTCTCCGAAATTTATTAAGTGCAGTTCACCTGGTTTACAGGAAATTCATGGTTCAGAAAAATCAAGCATCAGAAATGAGGCTGAATTGACTTCCTAATGCTCTAGGGCAAATGCCAAGTGTACCGGCTGAGGAAAATTCCATGCATCATTACTTAGAAAATGGTCATAAAGGAAATGGACTCAACCTATTGTCTGGGTTTACACTACCATAAACTGATTTTGGATATCAATTATGATGTCCAAATAAAATGATCAACATGTAGTCTTTTATCCATTCTTATTGCTTTTCTCCCAGTTGCCCTCCTTTTCTTAAATCTTCTAAAGAAAATATAACATAGAAAAAGGTTCCACTTCCACACAGTAATGGTTTTATTGGTTTAGCCAGTTCATCCAGTTTTGTGAGTTATTCATCAAGTCTAGGATGGCAAATTGAACTGGACTGGACCAGCACTTGATAATCAGTTAAATAAAGTGCAGTCTAATTTTTCCAAACAGTGTTCTCCTCTGGTCCAAATTCCCTCTGCTCCTTCCTTCCTCTCATACTATCTTTGTCCTTATCAGGTATGTTAGAAAGTCCAATCCAAAGACTTAAACCAATAGGTGGAGGGAGACTACATGATTATAAGGCCAATTGGAACCCCTTAAACAAGTGAAGTGAGATATTTTAACGCTCCCTTCTGATATGCAAACCAAACTGAGAACGGCGAGTGGAAATGACAATAATAGAAGACCTCATGGGCAAAATAAATCGGGGCGGAACCTGGCCCTAATATCATGTTAGAAAGTCTAATATAAATGTTTAAAACGATAGGTGGAGGAAGACAACATACATATAAGGTTTATGAATACCTCTTTGATAAGCGATATGGGATACTTTAATAGTGAAAATAGTTTATCACTTGATTAGATGACCACAAACGACATAATTCCTGAAAAAGAGATACTGTGTCATCATGAAACTACTCCAAGCCATGACAATGCAGAGCATCACTGACAAGTAATTGGCCTATAATGCAATATATCAAATGTTCCCTCGTGGTTTAAGAATTGAAAGAACTCACAAACTCTTCAAGGGAAAATGACCAACCTCTAAGTTAATATAATACCAAAACTACCAGCTCCAGAGATAAGTTTATTGTAAAAAAGAAGAAAATAAACAAAATAAAAGCCAACAGGAAGAGATGCAAAATCCACAAGGGTGACAGCTTGAAGAAGACCCATACTTTATGACAAACCACAACTTTTTACAGGGGTCTGGGGTCAAGTTGGAACCAAACAGTAATTTGACAAATAGGTAGAATTCAGTCCAAGACTAACCATCTGAACAGAGAGCTCAGCTGAATGGTTAAAAGATGCGCAGAAGCTGGACGACCCCAGTTCGATTAACACCCAGTACACCAGATATTAGTTATTGCCCATTGCTCCAGGTTGTGTCAGTAGGCACTAAAGATATTTGTTCAACTAAAAGGTGAGTGTCCCCAGTGCATAGTGGCAAAGGCTATGGCTTTAAATCTAAGGTCCCTGATTCTAACACCAGGAGTGCATCATGATACCTTTTTAAAGGAAGACAAAGTTGAATGACTCAGTTTATCCACGCCGATTTGACCATTTCATCAGGTCAATACCAACTGAATTTGGTTTTGGACCAATGCCACTTAATGGTTTGAACTGGTCCAACTTACCACTTCTTGGTCCACCCAATCAAACCAGCCCCTTGGTCTGGTTATAAAAACACCAGTGTAAATATCTTTCTTTGCACAGCCCGTCCAATTTTTGATAGGGGTGGACCACTCTTTAAACAGTCAAGAAAGTTATATACTGATAAAGAACCCACAGTATCTTAAGTACGCCTTTCTCCGAAAAGATGAATGACATTTTTCTACTGGAAATCAGAGTATGTGTAATTGGATGCATCATCAATGAATATGGATGAACAACTACAAGCCTTCTCACAGAATAAAATTGTGCTTTCTACATTCAAACTGCACGAAAGAGATACAGAAAGGAAGAAAAACCTACATTCAAGATACTCTAATGAACCTAAGCTACTCTCATGAACTCCCAATTATTAAGTGATGATACAAAATGACATCTCCGACAAATGAAAGTTTCATGCAACTTCATGGAAACATGAACTCTGTACAAGTGCAAGTTCATGTTAGTAATGGAACTTACCGCTCGTGCTAAATTAATCATGGCCTATGTACATTGACTAAGAATACCTTGTAAAAAGTGGATTTCAACTTCCATATCTATGCATGGCCAAAAAAGTAAATCCATTTCTTTCATACTGTCAACAGCTATATAAATTATAAATTTCTTGGCACAAGAAAATAGCACACCAACCAACAAACCAGCAAAACAATTACATGGACCAACACTGAAAAGCAAACTAGTGAGCAGGACATGGAAAATTTGTGCAAATCCTAAACAGGCGATATGGCATTAGATAAAGCGGTAACTTATCCGACTTATCAGCTCATAATTTTTTTAAGGGGTTAAAATAAACTGCCAGTGTGACTTTCCTGCATCTGATATACCTGGTTTGTAAGAACACCATGTAATGAGCTGGAGAAGAAACAGGAGCCAATTTTCTTGGTCCAGTGCGAATATGTTCTCCAACCAAATTTAGATTATGATGAACCCACAATGCTTTCTTTCTGAGGACAATTTCAGAAGACTCCTCCAAAAGATAAGCAGGTTCTGTTATTACATCTTGCAATATGCTTAATAGCTTATCTTGGTTGATAGAGTCAAATGCTTTGGATACATCAGACACTACAATGAACATATCAGGTAACTTTGTTGCACCATTCTTCATACCAACCAAAAAAGGGCAAAGCTTTCTGTAAACATCGTTGTAGTCAAATACTGATGACCCTAACTTTTCTGATTCTTCAACCTTCAAACTTTTCAAAACAGCGTGCATATCACGGAGAACACTATTCGCAGATCTGAAATGTTTAAACTTAACTGCTTTTTCCTGAAACTGCCTTGTAATCAGAGTTCGGCAACATTGATCATTGTAATGTGACTTCCTTGCTGGAATAGAAGATGAAGCTTTAAGGTTTGCAAGCATCCTCAAACCATTTTCTTTTGGACGAAATCTAAGCTTTGAGAAACCAAAAGATCTTCTGCCCAAAATCCTTCTAACAGACCCATCACTCAAGCAAGTGTAGCTCTTATCTTTCAAGTGGCCCATAACTCTGCTTGACAAACTCTCCCATATTGACTTCCGAAAATAAAACACATCCTGCTTTCCATGTTCACTTTCAGTGACATAAAGTTGGCCTGCACCAGTGGCACAACTAGACATGAAAAGAACCAGTAAATCCATCTTTCGAGAAGTGTATGTCTCAGGATTGACATCATTTTATTCAGTTCATTGCTTCCATTTCTATATATGTCTATATTCTCCCCCACAGCATACTGAAGCACCTGATCATTGGATCGAATAGAAAGATCCTTGAATAGAAACATAAAACTTACTGCTTGTAACTTATGCATACATTGCTTCAGAGAAAATTGCTCAAATCTCCGCAGTTCAATGAATTTGTAAATGTTTCTCCTCAATTTTCTCCAATTAATAGGAGCACCTAGTAGTTCTACAGGAACTATACTCCTACAAACAGCCCATATGAATGCCACGACCTGACTCTTTGAACAATATGACTTCAGTTCCTCAAACTCAGTAAAATTTCTTTCGAACTTATTTTCATGACACTTCAAGTCATATCTGGGTAGCTTATCAACAAATTCAAACCCCTGAAAATGACAGACATTTAAAAGAAACCATGTTTCTATTAGAGACCACAAGGAATTTCAAAATCATGGATTATGATACATACAATTTATTACAATAGAGAAGTATGTAAAAGGAATTTAGCAAATAAGCTCACAGGCGATCGTCGAAAACAAACAGTCAATTCAGATTAACGACTAAACTATGTTCTTGAAAACGGGTATGGAAAAACATTCATATTCCGTACAAAATGGGAGTTTCCAACACTTACCTCATTAAGGTATCCCACAAAGCTCAAATGCAGGCTCTCAATGGGCTTACATACATGTACTCTTCCATTTACAAGCTTAAGTTTTTTTGTTGGATTTTTTAACATGGTACCACAGCCAAGTCTCGCCCCATTACTTCACATACGAGGCTCCCTGTCTATCAATTTTTACGTGTCATTTTCAATCTAGTTTGCACATGAAAGGGGTTGCTCAAGCATCCCGACATCGCTTGAATACAGGGTTTCAATAGGTTTTAGAGACATGCAGTGTTCCTCCGCCAGATATTTAAACTTTTGGTTTCTCCTTCGCTACCTCTATTAGCAAAATACTTATGTTTTTGCATATAATAGGCATAAGTACATGATTTTGACAAAACTTTTTTTCCTGCACAATTCTAAACATACAGAAGAATGCTTGTTCTTTCTAGTAAGTGATTTATGGGTTAAACAGATATTGTACTACACTTCACTGAAGTACTTTTTTTTTTTTTTTTTTTTTTTTGGTAAATATATCACTGAAGTACTTTGATTTCTAACCTAGCATATCTATTTTTCAGTCACGAAATTATGTAACATGTCAAATGTCATGTATATACAAATCATTTCGTTGACTAGTGGCCCAAGGGCACTCGTCCAACAACCAATTGAGGAAATTATACTATTCCCAACGCACTCATTAACACAATACCATTCACAAGACATTGATCATATCACACCAAATTCAACCAAATAAACAAAACACATTCACATAATTTTGATTTCTCATTGGATAGATGAAAAAGAGTGACAAAAATTTAATTTCCAGATGTCCACATTTTTTAATATTTATTTGATTTACATTAGCGAAAATTCAAATTTTCTCGATTACTAGCTACTTAAAGTAGAGTCATTATCCCACCAATATCTCGAATCATATTGATTTTTTCCCCATATATTACTATCAAAGTCGGTTACAACAGTATGCTTTTGGAAAGCTCACCTCTTTGAACATTAGGATACATAACTAGCAAAAGTCAAAGCGATGCATCCTTGTAATTGCAAAGAAAACTATTTCTGAGTTTCACACCATCTTTCTCAACATCACAGCTAATAATACAAGGATTTCAGACCAACTAAACTACCATTCCCAAGTTGGATCAGTTTAGTAATACTCTGTGAGAGTTTTTTTTTTCTTCATACCTGAAAAGATAATTCTAAAGCTAATGATAACTAAAAATATATTGCCAGAAGCTCCAGTAGAAAGCCTAAGATAGAATGACTTGAAGAAGACATAAAGATCGTATCCAAATACTTATTGTGACAGAGATTAAGGCAAAATGCACAAAATGTTGCCTGTTCTCCAATAATGACTAAAAGACCATCCACATAAACAACAGGAAATTTAGGAGTACCGAACCTCTGATATGGAGTGAGCATTCCCCAAAGCATCTCGAACTGATGTAGGAGGAGGACAATGCTTATCCAGTAATCTTGAATACTGGCAACATTTCTTCTTGCGAATTAGGGTCTTAAACAAGTGAATCATGGAGTGGTACCTAGGGAACCTCAGGAAGAAAAGAAAATTAAAATGTGATAACACTCACACCAGATTAATGTATCATTATAAATGCAATATTTCCTATTTTCCCTCCAAAGTCCAAAGATATAGCTTGTTGAAACACGTCCCATCATAAATGCATCATCTTCTTATATTCCTTCCACTTGTAGGACTCTGTAACTCTGTCGAAACTCTAACATAATGCCCCAGACATAGTATATAATTCCAGTTCATTGAGCAAACTACCCACTTCACTTCATCCATGTTCACATGACAACATTCAGTTTCTAAATTCTACCACTCTATGTGCCAAACAAGTCCAAAGGTCATCCAAAAATTGAAACAATATTAAGGACCATATGGATGGTGCACCCCTCCCTCTTCTTTCTCCTCTCCATATGGAGAGAAGTATAATATTACTTTGAGGTAGTTGACAGTGACAGGCTGTAGTTTCCTTAGGAAATTAAAGCGTCTGTTCACCTTCAAATCGAATCCACTCTCAAATATGAGACTGCCTTCAACTAAGATACCAGGATGCGCTCCATGATAACCATAAGAAGAAAAAAAAAAGGTATTTTTAACTCCCATCAGCATGTTCTCGTGCATTGTTCTCCCTAATTGCTGAGAGAAATGACAGCATAGCAATGGAACAGGCATCTATTGAAGCCTCCTCATCACCAAAACTTCTGTTTATTCTCTTTCCAAAGTGAGTTTTACTTTTTCTACTTTATTTGTCCTTGATGTCGACAAAGCTTTCCACCTAGAACTATGTCCAATTTTTTTCCCATAAAAAGTAAGAAAATAGGACCTTCTCATATTGATCACCAATGCTCACACTAAAAGAAATTTCTATATTTGCAAGTCTTGATAGTTGATCTTTTTCCTTTGTTTAAAATTTTCAAGCACATGCTTTTGGAGATAATGATGAGAGTAATGATTTATTGAATCATAGTAATTTATTGAATTGATGAAGCTTTTGGCATCTTATGATTACAGCTAGTACCATATTCAAAAGTATATCTTATATGTATTGGCAAAAAACTGTAAAAAATAAATAAATAATAATTAATTGAGAGATTAATGATGAAAAACATTTAATAAAAAATAGAAAAGATTAGAATGCATCTAGGAGCATCATAATGGCCATTGATTTAAAATTTGTGGATGAGGAAGTGGTGAACAAGATTGAATCTTTTTTGACTTATTTATATTTTAGATACTACTGCTATGACTCTGAAGAATGAAATAATGTATGTTTCTTTTAGTTCATAACATAAATAAGATGTCAAGGTAATGATGGAGCAAGTAACATGCACACTAAATGGAGAGTTTCTTCTAAAGAGTATCATCATGCATACAGTATTCGTTCCCTTGTTCATCATATTTAATTGGCAGTAGTTGGAGCAGCCAAATTAGTTAGCTTTCTTAGCAAAGTTTATTGTCAATCTTAGTAGTTATAACAACAGAGATTTCTTAGCACCCAACTTTAAGAAAAATTAATAGCACCACACAGCTAATGCCAATTCGAAGACAAAGATCAAGACAATCAACATAGTATGCATTTCCATTCACCTTGCATTTAACTTGCTTCATCATATCCTTGACCTCTTGTCCTCTTTACATCAAGGTTATGACCAAAAAACAGGATTAGTTCATTCTTCAAAGTCATGTCAGTAAAATCTTTAGCATGGACAAAATCTAAAACTTTGTCTTGTGCACAACACTCTCTATCTGAAAATACTAAAACAATGGTCATATGTTCCCTCCCAGACTCATCACCATCTTCATCGATAATTATTCAATACTTTTCACCACCAATCTCTTCGCAGCTTTTGCATCTTCTAGCCAAAAATTTATAAAATCTACTTTTGAATGCTAGGATATACTAAGCCTTACCAGGATCATCATCAAGCACACAATTGACAACTTTCCATTGGTAAAAGTTGAATCTTTATAATTCAATAGAGTTATCACGATTCAATGAATTATGACTGTTATCAATTCCTCCAAGAAAACATGCTTGAAATGTGAACCACCTGGCAGCATCAACTAGAGTCTTAAATCAAAAACGGTTCTTTGCAATTAGAGGATCTTTTGTTGAAGACTATTCTCGCATGTTGAGATTGATCCATCAAATTATCACAAGTTTATACCAATATTCTAGCTGGTTGAGACGTACTCCAATAGAAAGAGCAGTCTTTATCATTAACTATAAATGCATCTACGCCAGATTTAATGATCAACTAATTATTTAAGGCATAACAAAGAAAATAAAAAGGATATCAGAAAAGGGATATCAGAAAGGACCTTGCTTTTCATATATGGTCATCCAATTTATCGCATTGATCAATGGATTCCTTACAAATTGAACAATGTAATCACAAATCAAATTCTAAACAAAAAGCATCTATATCTTTCTGAGTTTTAAGAAGATATTGCTCGAGTAGTGGACTTACTATTTGACATAGCAGATGATGCAATGAATTTTAAAGATTAATTGTTTTTTTTTTCCTTTGATAACTGCATCAATAGAAGGCTTTTCCATATCAATCTCACCCTAGATTCTATTTCGCTTATCACATTAATAAAAAAAGTAGTCAAGAAATCACATACATTAAAAAAAAAATCACATACAACAGGATAGAAAATTCAAGACTTGCAAACATCAAAATTTCTTTGCAATAACTGATGGCTACAAGGTGGTCCTGAGACTTGTGGGTGTCAATCTTGGACTAATGGAAACAAGTAAAAAAGCATTAAAAGAAAGATAAAACTGACAGAGGATGAGGAGACAAGTGTCAATGGAAGAAGACAAATTTGGCAAAGATAGAAATGAAGAAAACCGAGGTGCCTCCAATAAATTGTACTTTCTATACAATTAGAGAGAGAGAGAGAGAAGGACACGGAGAGCCTGGGAGTATGCACTGATACGATGCTAAAAGTAATCTTTTAAGTTATGGAAGAAATCTTGGTGACTAGGTTGTGATAAATCTTAGATGAAGGCAATCCAATCATGCCTTATATATCCTGCAGTGACATGCATGTTGAAATCGTAGCAAAATAAGCAATGCATCAACCTTACTGCGATATGCAAAAAAAAAAAAAAAAATTATTGTTCACTGGCACTGCAAACATATGGATTAAACCAATGCAATAAGGCCTAGTTGTTTGCTTACAGGCATGTGGATCCACCAGGACAGAGAGAACTGTCATGTGAGCACGTGTTTGACTTGGTGTCAAGATCTATATTAGACAATCCAAATAATTTTTGGAGGAGAATAAGCGAACCAGCTGCACTAGGCTTCAAAGTATTTAGAATATCTGCAGAGCATTAAGAATAGCATGAGTCCTTTACACTAAAAAGACATGGATCATTGCACGTTACTACGAATCAATAAATTTTAAGTTTTCAACTTGTATTTGTATTGCATACATGTATCATCCGAATACCAACTTGCAGCTGATCAAGCATTCTGTAAAACAGGCTCAATATAGTGACAAAACACTCTCAGTTACATTTCAGAAAATGGATTACTAGGTGGGATGGGGTAATGGAACGGAAGAAGAAAGAAAAACAAAATGGAAAGGCATTCAATCTCCTATCAGCTACGACAGATATAATATTGGAGTGACTGGAATTCAAGATTGTCCTTGAAATAAACTATAAGGAAGAAAATGAAAGCACTTTGAAATTAGTAATATATTCACATATAGAGCCCATGCTCGCATATGCCAAGGAAATGCAAGAGAATGATATACTACAAGCTAGTTTTCACAAGCATCCTCAGGACCTTCATTTTAGACGGAAATTACGGAAATACCAGGCAATGTATGAAGGACAGGCACAGGGGAAAGGGCAAGACACTACCCAGAAATGCTCTCTTTCCTACCTATTCATAATTAAATGAGCATCGAAAGGGCTGTAGCAATAACATATCGACCAATTGGCAACTGGGAGGCATGAGAATTAAGACAATTAAGTGCAAAACAAACCAGAAAAAAAAAAATAAATAAATAAAACAAAGCAAAACAAAACAAAAAAACAAAAACAAAAAACAAAAAATAAAACAGCTCATCGAAAGACTAGAGATTCATTGTTAGTGGTATCACACAGTGTTCTCCAGTTCAACTGGAGGCAACAATTTTGTGAAGCAACCTTGTCTAACCAAAACACTTTTACTCACAAATTTGAATGATAATGATACTGAGAAGGGAGATAGATCATATATAATGGACTGCTTTATCACCTTTGCGCAACAAAGCTACAAAGAGGATTTTCCAGATATAATAACTCTGTTAATTTACGATCCTCATACACTAGTTTGTGTTGGTCCTCTTGAAACTAACTTTACCCTTCTGACATAAAATTTTTGTGCTCTCTATTGGAAAACAACTGTATCTGGAACATGGTATCACTCTGTATTTTGGCAGAAACTTCTACTTATATGTCCAGTGTCATTGGCAATTGACCAAATCTTTGTTAAACTGCTCTACTTAGTACCCAAAGAGCACAATAGCATTCTATTAAGATGTTAAAGAAGACTGGTCTCCAATTTTCAGCTAAATTTTGGTGGGAATATGAGGTATAGAAATGCTGGAATCGTAGAAAGGGTCTTCATGAAATGCCAAGTGATTCGTTGCAAGATGATATTCAGAGTTTGTGCAGAAAAAACAGAAGCAATGAAAATGACAGCCTTGATCAATTATTGAGGTAAACTGATAGTTATCAGTGCTGTTCGCACACAATTAAAAGTCAGTGACAAGAACAGACTTAATCAATTTGTATCCAATTATATAAAAAGCAGTGGATACTATATTCATCATCTGGAGTAGCTTTGACAAACATAAAGACATTTCCAGAGAAGAAAGGTACAAGAAGGATACGTTTTCTTGGAAAGCCTGTCGAAAGTGATGATTCCAGATCATAAAACATATCTTTTCTTTGAATTTGAGTGCCTTTGGCAAGTTTTTCAACTCCTACCAACAACTGACAGCAAGAGCACAACACTGGCATCTGCAGACAAAAAAAAAAAAAACTGAGTAATACACACTAATATATACTCAACATGCTTACGCATGAGCACTGAGAATATGATTAAAAATATATAAGCAAAGCATAACGGGATATAAATTGCCTATTTGCAAAGATTCAAAGCTCAAACCCCATCAAATAGAAGACAGCAGACAAAGGCAGTAAGTGTGAAGAAAGAGCACAAGACAAATCCATTAAAAACTACTCAGGCTCTACAGAGTCAACGAATTATGTCTAAATGACATCATGATTAATTGAAGGGCCTCAGTGAGTCACCAAAAAGCATAAGACAAAAAGCATCAAAAGATATGCTATGACAAAATTTACATTCCCCTAAGCCAGCCCATAGTGATAGCTATTATGATTCCATTTCCGTGGAAAATCCGGAGCTCATTAATGATCAAAGATCGATAAGAAATATAATCCTTATCCATGTCGTTATGCTGCAGATTACATACAGCAAGTAGAACTGCTGTCAACACAACCCATGTATGCATTTAACTTTCTTTGAAGGATGAGAATTGATCCCCAACATTCTTTGCGGATATTCCTCTCCTTTACCATCTAAATGGTTCATACATATAGAAAAATACCTTATCATTAGCAAACTTTTGTCAGTCACAATGCCCAACATATATTTTATTACAGTAAATAGAGTAGGAAAGACATCCATGACTTAACTTATCGACGTTTCATCATAATTAATAAGCACCTTTATGTATGGATAACTAAAAGTAGAAGATGATTCTCCCCGATAACTCCCAGCAAGATTATCTTGATCAGCACATACTACTTCAGAACAGACCACACCACTTCCATGGCAATCAATTCTCCTTTTCTTTCCCCGACGCTGCCAGCTAAATGGTCTTCTGTGCTTTCTGACCTTTGATACAATCATATTAGAGCTTCCTTGCAGAACCTCACAGAAAGATTCATCGCTAGAAGCAACACGATCAGGGACGATTATCTGTAATTCCTTGTTTTTCTTTCCATAGTCTGAGGCATAGCTAGAAGAAATTAAGGATGCACCACGATGGAGTAAATTAGTGGATTTCTCCATCTCTGAGGATAATTTAACATAACCAGCTCTTTTTCTCTTCTTTCGAGCTCCTGAAAACAGATCAAGATGTAATGGTAATTCAGTATGAACTATCACACTCTTGTGATAGAAGACTAAAGATCCTTTGAAAGAACAATCAAAAACATGATTGTTGAAGGATCCAAGAGATCAGCAAATAAAAAACAAGGAGGGGAAAAGGGAGAGAACTAACACCAACTACAGTTTGATTGAGAATGAGGCAAGTTCACATATAAATTAAACCATCAGAATCTTGCACAAATGCCAAACCAATAAAACTGTTCAATATACTAATTTGCATAGTGAAAGATCTGGTTTTAACTTTCAGAGTGGAGAACTATCTATGGATAACTTACACATTTTAATGAAAAAAAAAATGGAAAAACCAAATCTTCTGTATATATTTGTCCAGTAAACTCTATAACCAAAATTCATCAAATTGAAGCTGGACATTCCTTAGAATACTGATGTAAAAACGTTTTTTGGTATTGTTCCTGGTACTAAGTGCTCAAATTGGCCATGAACATAAATGACAAAACACTATGACAGAAGATAGGACAACTCAGAAAACTGTGAAACCATTCCTGATGACCTCTCTTCTTATGTTGAAGACTTCAAACAAAATGCACAGAACTCTCATTCCCTTCATTGTCATCTTTCTTATACAGCAATTTTCCTAATCTTATGTCATGATTAGCATTTTTCACCCCTTAATTGGGTCTTCCTCAACCCATTAGGTCATTTCGAAACAATAGAAAGGGATGTTCGATGAAGCATTAGTGGACCTAGAGGCTTGTGCCCCCTCCCCCCCCCTTTTCTCTTTCTCCCAACCTCAAATTTTTGGTCCACCACTGCCATGAAGGAAGTTAGCTAAAGCATTAATTATAAAACTCCCGTTGAACTCAACAAGTTATCCTATTGGAACAAAGAAGTACGTTGAGAGTGGGATTCTAGTGAATGCTTCAACAGCCTATTGTCCAGTTTTGTGATTGGAAGTCCAGCCACCTGAAAGTGTTTCTTACAAGGGTATGGCAAAAGATTGACGCACACTTGAGCAAGTACATCATTACACTATCACCAACCTGCAGATAAGAATGTTCAGTTAATCCAAGGTCCCAACTACAATTATCTGATATGGTTAAACACCAGAACCAACAACAGGAAGGCAGAAGAAGTTGAAAATCCACTGATCAGAATATTGCCATGACATACCCTTTCTAAGAGAAGGCACCAGGCTGAAGAAGTTAGAAGCTCAACAACAACACTAGAATGGTCATCCTGTCAACAGAACTTAAAATTAATTGGTATAGAACAATCTAGCTTGACTGGAGAAAGTCTTAAACTTATTAAGCTTTATTTTAAAAGAAACGAACGACAACCATCAAACAAGAAATACTTAAAATTGATGAATAGAAAAGCTCCCATCCTCAGATCCCGGCTTGCCACACAGGGAGAAGGACAGGTAAAAATTCATACCAACGATTTGTTTATCTCCTAAGAAGACATATTTTGACTTAATTATTTCCAAAACTATGTGGCACAGAGAGAGAGAGAGAGAGAGAGAGAGATGAAATAAATAAAAAAATGGAATATTAAGTCCGCCAGGGAAAAAAAATGACTTCCCGCAATATGGCAATACGACTTTAGAAAACAATGCAGTGCCACAAGTAACACAAATATTAAACAGCAAGCTCTGAAAATAACGGAGCATGAAACTTGAACCAAGCTGAAGGTTGCTAGTAGGAGCAATAAAAACATGATTGCCTTCACAATGAAGAACGGCTAATTACCTTACTAAAGCCATTGGATATTACATTGCCAGATGCTGAATTCTCAGAGAACACCACCTCGATGGTCCTCAGTACTATCTACAGGACGATTAAGGACTAGTTATGCATATACCAGAAAGCAAAAAAGCCACTGCGACAAGAGGCGATCGAAACCTGAAAGGTGAAAATCAGCACAGAAGTACATTTTGACCGATGACAACATTAAATATCAAACCTTCAAAAACTAACCCATCGACGCTGCAAGACATTGCTGTCCATACTTTTTTGAATCTACTTAACTGAAATTCCTCGATATAATATTCAAATGGGACAACTTGAAAACACCAATAAGAGTATAATTACGTAAACATACATAGCCGTTCTTCTCAAGTCCCAAACACAGAGAAAAAAAAACCATACAAAAGCCGCAAAGGGTTCATGCAAGTCCGCGCCTTTTGCACGAAGCTAACGCTAGATCGACCTGAGAATGCATCTACAGTGGAGGGTCGTGACGTGCACGGCCGTACCTGACGCTGGGACCAGCGGGCGAGAGGACTCAAGTCGGAGAGTGGAGGCGCGTCGCCGCCGACGACGACGAAGCACCGGGTGAGGAGCCTGCGGTACTCGGCCGGATCGTCGGCCCTGAGGAGGAACGACGCGACCGCCGCCACTCCTCCGCCGCGGGCGCAGCCGAGGCAACGCCGCCCTCCGCACCACCGGCAATGCTCCGCCGCCGCCGGCGTCGGCGGCGGCGGCGGTGGCGGAGGGAGCAACTCGACGATGGCGTCGACGAGCGGCCGCGCGCGGTCTCGGAACAGCCGCCACAGAACGTGCGGCACTCGCCGCTTCCTCGGCATTTCTTGGAGTCGGCGGCGGTCCGGCGATGCTCTCCGGCTCTGCTGAAAAAAAAAAAAAGGGGGGAGTTTTTTAATACTTTCTGATTTTTTGTATCCGAGCAAAAATTTTATAAAAAAAAATCCGAATTTTTTAAAGCCCCTTTTTGTTTTTGAATTTTAATTAAGGTGTTTTTCCATGCAAATCATTATCTCATGTTAAAAGGGCGCGTTTGTTTGCGTTTGTTTTAAAAATTGTTAGGGAAGGAAATAAAAAAAAAAGTGTTTACATGTTTAACAATTTCGAATAAAAAAAGTTTGGTAAAAACATTGTCTAAAATATAATAAGAATAGAAACACGTTTGGTAATTTTTTTTATTACAAGCCACCACTAGCCCAAAGAAGGCTCAATTATATTACTTAGTGAGAGTGTGTTTGATAACCGATCAAATAATTTCTGATTATGCTCTTTTGTATCCCGAAAAAAAATGAATAAAAATTCATTCGGTAACTTTTTTGTACTTTTGCTTTCAAGAATGGATATGGAACAAAATTAAAATAAAAAATAAAAAAAGTTGCTTCTTTATTCTTAAGACAACTCTAAAATCAAATCTATTTTCTTTTTTTTCTCTTTTCTTTTCATTCTTTTTTTTACCTTTTCTTTATCTCCTCATCTTTTGGCCAACAACCTCGTTAAAGCACCATTAACCCCCAACGAGGTTGAGCCTCTTAGCAGTTAGGCAAGGGTCAATAGTTGGGCTTGGCTCAACCTCGCCAACAGTTAGGTGAGCTTGATCTCGCTAGATTTGGACAAAGTTGAGCTCGCCCAACTAAGGATTGGCTGAGCCTCGCCCAATCACCGAGAAACTTGGGCTCATTGGGAGCCGGCGATCAACCAAAGAATGAAGGAGAAGAAGAAAAGGAAAAATGAAAAATATAATAAAAGTATTTAAAAATAAAAAGAAATTTTAAATTGTAAAATAATTTGAGATCCTGCTAAATGTATTTATATTTCAAGATTAGAAATTGTGGATAATTACCAAATATTTTCAAATGTTCAAAAACTCATCTAAAGAACAAAATAAAATCATTTCTAAATAGAAATTATTCCTGAAAACATAATTAATGATTACAAAACAAGCCATGAATCACTTAATTGCAGCTATATCCGATCCAGAATACATAATTGACTTGGGGGTTTTTTTTATAGAGTGAACTTCATATTTATCCTTGTGTTAGAGATAATATTAAATTACAGGTAAGAATTAGCTACTGCTCAAACGGGAATTGTCCATTGGTGTTTCGCACCATACACTCTCACACCCAACCGCCAGTCGCCGTTGAGCACAAGGCATCAAGGACATTGAGCTCAAGCCCATGATACAAGCAGGCTCCGCTTATTATGCAATATGGGAGCTTGCTCTCTAGTGAATTGGTTGCAACATAGAAAGTCCTCCCAAAAAGGTAGATTATAATCTTGTAGTCTACCAGCACATGACCTCTCGATCTACAATTTCATTTGTGTATTTGATGTATTCAAACCGCGAAATTTATGGATTAATCATTAGTCAATTTTATCTGATGTATTCATAGCAACAAGAACAAAGAAAGCAATCTAATGGATGAAGAGGGAGGTGTCTCACAAACACCACAAGGTCTCTGCTGGATTTTCTTTCTTTTCGTTGTTTTATCAGGCCAGGGAACTTGTGCTGGATAAGTTGCTCTCCTTTGCTACTGAAGACAGTAGTTGGTACTTAGCAGAATTGCAGACACCGAGTTCTGCTGCACATCTAAACAATTACTCCTCTGTTAACATACCACAGTAAACAAACCCCGCAAAAGAGGAGTACATACGTCAATTTAGTAAGGATGTGATGTGCAGTTCCGCATTTGCAGCACAAAAGAAATATCAATAACTATACCATGAAAAGGATATGTTACAGTATCCATAATACATCCATTTCCCTAGATCTGTTAAAATAAAACTCTTCTATCTGCAAGTCAACTTTCACAGACCCATCGGCCTAGTCCAAAACCCTGTATGAAATGAATAGTGACAAGCTTCTGCTTCCCAAATAACTATTGGAGACCAAGCATCTGCAGGAGGTCAAATTCTGCACAGCCATAGTGCCTAAGAAAATGCTGATGTTTTAACAGCTAATATTTATGCACTCTCACTTTCGTCCTTTGGACCTATACTTGTGCACAAAGAATTTCATTCCATGTGTCTGGTATGCCGGGTAGGCACCAGTGCAAGCAATCCTTGACACCATCACTGGCTTTAGCACTGAAGCGAGATATGTGTCCCTCATCTCTCAATTCAGAAAGAGCAGTTATATCCAGAATTTTCACCTTTGTACCCCGGACAGCACTCTGTACTACCAAATCATTTGATTCATCTTGCGAAACTACGCTTCCTTTAGATAAGGGGCTCATGTTATCGCAGCTACCCCCAGTATTCCACTCTCCATTCAGGAAGTGCCTAGGTGAAATGGTTCTGAAGAAAGCTTTGAGACGTGGATGCGAAGGAAGCTGCGAGTCTACCCACCTCACAACACTATGGACCGTTAAATTTTTGGCATTTCCAATTGCTGCCAGATTTCGGTCTTCATTTGGCCTTCCATTGACATACATGACCCACTTGTTTGCATTAAGTTTGCCTCTGTTCCAATGATGTCCTGTGTTCAGAACTAGAACATCAAAGGTATCCAGAAATTTTCTCATGAACGCTGGAGGACGGTCCAAATGCATGGCAACACCCGCTGATGGATCAGTGATGTTTAAGAGCTCGAGATCGCAAAGGCTGGCAGACCAGTAGTATAATATAGTCGTATTCGTACTTCGCAACCGAAACGCCCAACCATCAGGACGAATGGCTCCAGGAGGAATAACAAGCCCATAATTGACTCCGACATCTTCAACATCAGGGCTCTCTTCTCCACCAGTCACCATACACATTAAAGATTGGAACTGCTGCCTCCCAAGTGAATCTCCTATAAATGCAATAGTTTTGTCCTGCATTCTGAACATAAAGATTTTTCTTAGACATCATTGGCAAAAACAAGCAGAACCTGAGCAATGCCAAACTTCCTACCAAACTGTGAGATACTATTTTCCTTTTTCTTTTTTGTTTTTAAGCAGAAGGAAGGGATAGCAGAAAGAAGGAAGCAGACACCTTTTAGTCAAATGAAAGAGACTTCTACATGGAGGAAAATCATATGATGATATCTAAGAACAGAAATCACGAATATTGAACATCTCAATTCCAGTAGGCAAAATATTTTTAACTGTATAGGACATAACATATCTTTGTTCCATGAATGTCGATAGTGCTAAGAGGAAGTGATTTTGCACAAGAAGAATATTTAATATGTAACATTGTAAGCTAAGAGGAAGGTATACAAGAAAAGAAAACCTTCTCAAGAATGAAGATCTCTCAAATTCAGGCATTTCACAATTTTCCGGCTGCCACCGATATCCCGTACGAAAAATCAGTTCTTTGCGTCAGCCTACAGGCCCACATCTCTGACAACCACTGCTTGCATCCAAACCCCGAATACAATGGTCTGCCCTTGTCTGCAACCCATCTCCCCTTAGCATAATTGCAGACTGCATCCATGAAGAAAAGCACTTTAAGTGAAAAAAAAAAAAACACAGGAATCTAGTACAATTTTCTCAAACCTACAAATCATACATGCTAAGCTTGGAGATTGAACTGGAGAATATGCCAATTAGTAATGACAGAAATAAAAAGTCCAACCAAATTCCTGCAGAAAGTAAAATAGTTTGATGTTTCTCATGTAGATCTCCCAATGCTCATCATAATTAAATTGGCTTGGAGAAAAAAAAGATTAACATAGGCCAAAATCTGAAGAAGTGTTCGTCAAGGACTCTCATTTTGATTATTCAACAAGCTATGTCTTCTATGTGCTAAATTTCAGCCGAATAGACATGTTAAAATCACTTGGTGCATATCAAAGCACAATTAGGCAATTCTTCCTTTGTTCGTATCACATAACAAAACGCAGGAATCTAGTACAATTTTCTCAAACCTACATATCATACATGCTAAGCTTGGAGATTGAACTGGAGATTATGCCAATTAGTAATGACAGAAATAAAAAGTCAAACCGAATTCCTCCAGAAATTAAAATAGATCGACGTTTCTCATGTAGATCTCCCCATGCTCATCATAATTAAATTGGCTTGGAGAAAAAAAAGATTAACATAGGCCAAAATCCGAAGAAGTGTTTGTCAAGGACTCTCATTTTGATTATTCAACAAGCCATATCTTATATGTGCTAAATTTCAACTGAGTAGACATGTTAAAATCAATTGCGCATATCAAAGCACAATTAGGCAATTTTTCCTCTTTCATATTACATAAAGCACAATACTTCAGTACTAACAACTGCAAAAAAGAAAGTTTGTGTGGTGTTGACAACTCTACAGAAGATCTAGATAAGTCAATAATAACAAAATACACCATCAAGATGGCTTTTTTTCTTACTCACGTTATATCTATTTAACTGGAAGTTACAGAAGTTTCTTGAAAGAGGGGAAGATTGAATGTGGTCAAATGCAGTTGAATTTGAAAAACTACAAAAAGTACTGACTCCGAGATCTATTATATTGACACATGGTCGCTCTCAATTCACAGTTTCCAGATATGGTACAAGCAAATACTAATTCATTTAAAAGCTAAAATGCAGTTGTGTGAATGTTTCTTTTGATGATCTTTAGGCATGACCCATGAACATAAAAGAGACATGTTGATAAAAGTTTATGGCAAAAAAATCTATAGATCCCACATACTTTTTCTTTAAGACATCACAATCATCACAAATTCGATCCAAAATTATATCATCAGGAAAGAAAACTACCTTTCCTTTTAGAAGAGGACTTGCTACGTCGAGCACCCTTTCCTTTAGGAGAGAGTGCAGAAGTAGACTTCTCCATTACCGAATTGTCGCTACCTTGTTCAGCTTTTCTCGATATTTTTGGTGTAACATTTGCATCTTTCTCATCAGTATGCTCTTTATGGTGGGCAGATACCATTGAGTCATTTGGCATATCAAAGATGAATTCTGAACAGTCCCAACACCACCACCAAGAGAAAGGGAGGAGCAAGAAAGAAAAGCATTGTAAGCAAGTTGGCAGAAATAAAAAGATAACAAACCCAAATTACCAACGTTTAAAAGACTGAAAGATAGGACAAATAAATCAAGATTCACAACAGAGTCACATCCAGCCTATTGAGAAAATTCACATGCTAATGCCTATGTAGAACATCACCAGAAATGTCTCATTTAAAATTAAGTTGAAAAGTGTAAGTGCAGTGCAACGCCCATCTATATTACTACACTGGGAGATTTTAACAGCAATGAGGAGTTTTGACGGAGTAACTCAGAAACCACCTAATTGAAACTTGAGGAGACTCATAGATATCTATTATTCTGAGAGCAAACTCTTCAAATTGTTTCAGTTTCCTCTCAAAAGATATTTGCACGAATAAATGTCCATTCACATCTCTTCTCATCATTTGGCAAGAGGAGGGATCTTACTTCAGCTATGATCGATAATCTTTCCTCTTGCAACGCCTCCCAAATTACTAACCAGGGGGCAAAGATGCATGCCTATATTGAAATCTAACTGACAGAAGAATTTTTGCCGTGCTTTATTAAATATTACCACAGATAAGCTATACAAGATTGGAAAGATTTTAAGAAGCCTGAGATCGTCTGCTGCAGGTCTGACAATTTTCTTTTCTTTTTTCTGGCTAAAAGTTTTGACTGTAATTCAACCTTGTATAATTGATCAAATCAAATCCCACCCAAACAGAGATAGGAAACTACTCGATTGCTACTCGTCTGTTAAGCTTCAGCAGAAACTCTAGAGAGGAATAATTAAAAAATATATATATATTAAGTTCAAAGCCTGCTATCACCAAAATGATATCCCAATATACTTCAAATCAAATCAAGCAGCTCACGGCTCGAATCCAGTGATAACCTTGGATTGTCATTGATAAAATGATATCGAGTAAGAAGAGCCATACTTAGTCAGGTTATGACTGTAAAATATAATAGTTAAAAAGCAGAACAAAACTGTGTATCAGATCTGCATCATACTTTCAATTTTAGAGCTATGCATCGAAAGCGAACCGATAAATGGAAAACCCTACGCCCAAAGCAAATCCTGAAATTGATATATCGAACCCAGCGGATCAATTCCATGCAATTTATCAGATCCTGATTTTATACGGAACTCACTATTCGGGAAATGAGCCAGGTTGTGTCGCTTTTCTAGTCTGATGTATTCGTGATGTATTGACATTAGAATCAGTAACTACTTTCAAATGAAAAGATTCGACAACTGACCTGATGAAGACAACAAAAATTGATCTTGAGCAGACTGGAGGGTGTTTATGAAAGGATTCTTCTCCCAAATCCATAGTAATACTGTTGCAAAAAGAAGTGCAAGAAGACCGGAAGAAAACTTTCTTCCTCTTGATCTGAACGAGTTTCCGCCTTTCATTCCTGCTCATGTACTAACAAAGACACATCTCAATCCTTTGGACATCCTTGGCATCAGCATTCTAACCAGAGAAGCCAAGAAGTTCTCGGCACGTTTCACAATTAGTCATTTCTCTCCTTCCAGAAATACAATCTGTAGATATAAGCAAAGGAAAGAAGAGCGTTAAAACATGAATTCATGTAGCAATTGCATGTGCTATAAACACAGTACAGGCATATATGCACAGATTCATTGCTAGGTAGGCATATACACACATGTTCCCAATGCAGAGTCTCATCAACCAGATGAGAACAGATAATTCACCAAAATGACCATGCGGTTGAATGAACTGGCTGATATTTGGCCAATCCAAAGCAAAATTCAGCAGCGTTTATCGAGAAACACAATGCAGACAAAAACACCATAACTACATATAATCCACATTTTGACGCCAGCTCTGTCATATATTCATTCTAGCCAAACAACCCATCCTGACATTTGCCCATTACCAACTCTTAGAAAAGAAACACGCCTCAATCAAACGCCGAAAACAATTTTAGAAACACCTTACCCTGTTTGTAAAAGTTTGAGAATTGCCGCAAGATCCACAAATCCCAACTCAAAACCATCAACCCACAACCTTAGAGCACCAACCCAAAACAAACAATCGCTGAAGAGCATCGCAAGCAAGTCATGACGAAAGAAATGCAATCATAACAATCCCACTCACACCATGCAACGCCACCCCAAGAGATTCTTTCGAACCCGAAAAAACACGAAAACATTGCCCTCGATCGATGGAATGTAAGGATCAACTGATCAACCCAAAACGCCGAATAGATCTCACGCAATGCAATTCAAAAGCTTTTTCCGGAGACGCTGAAAACCCAGAAACCAAGAAAATAAAAAAAGCACCTTTACCAACCAAAACCCGCGTTTCTTCTCGCTTCTCGCTCTCGCTCAAGCGCCGTGCCACCGATGGATCTGCCGGGCAACTTTTTCTTTGCGGTAATGAGGTCCAGAGCATAAAATTTCATGCGCGCAGAAGAGAGAGAGAGTGCGAACGAAGCTATTTTCATCAACTCCATGAATCCACCGGGAGATCTGGCATCCACGACAGCGGGGGGCGGAGTCGGCATTTCGGGGAAAATCGAGGGTCAGTTTCGTCAATTCTGCCGTCAACACGGGGTCAAACGTTGACTTGGGAGTGCTTAAGGGGAAACGTTGTCCAAAGAGTGTGGTCCTAAGCGAATTTAATTATAGTATCTCAGTTAGCGACGTCATGTCATGCATCGCTTTCGGACGTGATTTATTTTTTGTCGGTCTACTCTAATCATACACTAACACTCACTCTGGAGCTTTCGCTGTATGCTCCACGCAGGCGTGAGTCAAAAACCCACTGAAATGAAATCGCCCCCTCCCAACGTCACGAAAATGTGGGGATTTGAGCTCACCTTTCCCCTTCCGAGTTGGAAGAGTGGCGCTGGGTAACCCCCAGTGGTTACAATAGTTTTCATACCTCTTCGTTTTTTGTTTCTTTTTTTTTAATGGTTCAAAGGGGAAATATGATTAAGATTTCGATGTTTTTTTTTTCGGGTGGAGGCATATTTGGATGCATAAGCTTCAAGGGGAATTTTTTTTTTTTTGAAAAGGTCAAATTTGGACGGACTTAAGATTTCAATTATTTTTTGGTGAGGGCACAGTTTGAATGGATCAATTGAAAGTAGAAATTCCAGACCCACTGAGCCAACCTATCGAAATGGTCGGTTCCCAAACGATTTGGAGCATGTGCTTCAAGTTGGATCCCCAATTCTACTTAAAGAATCACGATCCTTTTTATAGAAAAAGGAGAAATTTAATTTCAAAATTTAAGCTAACTATGAGACTAACACAACTAAATTGAGTCGAAAATAACAAAGCCGGAAAGATAGTACTATAGGAAGTAAATGGGGTCCCAAAAAGATTTAAATTTGACACCTTTAGTAAGAAGATTACACGCATATGTCTTAAATTGGTCGCAATATTGATTGAGTTTTGGATCTTACAAGTGACCACGTTCAACCTTGGAATCTCAATTAGTCTAACTCTCGATTTAAAGTTGCGTATATCATATTGGAACCGACAATCAAATCAACCAAGGCTAATTCCGAATTGTCATAATTATATTGGAACCAATAATCAAATCGACTGAGGCTAATTCCGAATTATCATAATTTAGGAGCGAACCAATTCCCCCTAAAATTGGTATCCATCCCATCCGGACAACTTAGGGTCAGTTGACCTAGGTAAACTTGGACCCACATGCACCCCAGTTTAAACATCATTCCATTTGCACTTTGACTTATGCTAATTTGTAACTTTCCAATCGGTCTATGCTAGATCGCCTAAGATATGGTTCATCATGTGCAATGCGCAGTTCGATTTTACTGTGGAGAGCTTCTTCTTGAAAAACCTAGAAGAAATTAATATCTTAAGAAAACAAGTATTTCGGCTACAGGCAATCATAATTGCTCATGTATATTATATTTAAAGATATTTTGTACATATCTTTATAAGAGAATGAATGGGAATAAATACAGGGAAGAGGAGCAGTGCTAGGGCTCCAGTTATAGTAATAAATTATAGAAAGCATACAAAAAATATACAGAGATTAAACAGGAAAATAATCATGAAGAAAATCTCTGCTGAGTTATAGCCTCGCTATCTAATATTGAGATCTCACGCGTAGCGTGCAATGCAAGAGATCCAATCATTTCAATTTGGATGCTTGCAAGATCCTAATGTTGCATCAACAGTTTATTTCAATTAACAAATAATAAATGCATTGTATGTGGATTAGCTCTTTTCATCCTTTGTTGGTGCACTTTAGACGAGTGTAATTAGAACGCATTCGAATGTCATTCTTTGGGACACGGCACCTTCGAATGTATTAAGACATGTTTAGCTACTCCTAAGCACAATTTACATGTCCATGCATGTTGTATCTTCTACCCATTAACAATCATATCCTAATCGAATTGCAAAAATCTGGCAAGATTAGTGGCGCATGGTAACATTTACATTTTCTTTCCGATTTACATTTCTTTGTTCCTCGGAACAAAAAAAAAAAAAAAGAAATCTGTTTGGTAATATCAACTTATTTTCTATTCCCAAATATAAAAATAGCTAGGGAATAAATTTGGAACGAAACAATAAACAAAAAATAGTAGCTTCTTGTTAAGGAACAATTTCTAGAAATAAGCAATTTTTTTTCTTTTATTTCTCTCTCTTGTCACGGCCACCTCCAATTGCCTAGAGCCACCGCCAACCACGCTTGTCCACCGCCCGATGGAGGCGGCGGTGGCCAATGGTCGGCGGCGGTCATGCGGCGGTAGTCGGTGGCGGTCATGCGGCAACAATGGTGGTAGACAGTCGGCAAGCAATGGTCGTGCGGCGGTCGGTGGTGACGGTCGTGCGGCGAGGGGGGCGGCGGGCGGCGGTCGGCCGGCGGTTGGCAATTGGCAATTCGTGAGCAAAAATAAAAAATAAATAAATTCAAAATACAAAAATCGTACCAAACGCATTTCTATTCTTTTTCTATTTCAAGAATATAAATTTTGTATAGTTACTAAACATCTTATTTTACTCAAAAATTGTTCTCCATAGTAAAAATAAAAAAGAACTATTTTAGGGAAAAAAAAACTGTTCCCTAGCCAAGAAGTGTAACCACGCGCACCTAGTCAACCCCTGTTGTTCGGCTTGAATGTGTCATAAGGCTGATTATGACCCGATATGATTGTGATATATATTTCTACGTGATATGAGAATGAAAGTCTTTCTTTATTAAATATGATCAACAACTATCTCGCAAGCATTTTTCATAAGACCTATTTTAATAAAACTTATAATCCGTCCCTGTCCTGCATAAACTGGATTTGATAATTGTGTCCGCTTCTTTGTATCGTCCAGTTCAGACTGCCGGCTGTCTAGCTTCGCGTGCATCTCCACAAGTCAAAACACGAAATTGATGAAACTAGCGATCCAACGAATCGCAACCACTATGATAGGCAGTGCCTCATCCAAGGGGAAAAATGTTAGAAAAGTCTTAAGCCTATTATATTTGTGCTAATTCAGTTATAAACAGTTAAATATTGCCAATTTAATTCTAAACCTTTTAAAATAATATCAATTTAGTCATAAACATTTTGACTCGATGATAATTTAGTCATTTCGACTAATTTTAGTTTGATTTTACTTACATGAACACTTGCCAGCTTATGTGGAATCATTGTCACTAGCGTGGACAATTTCTACAATTTCTTTCTTTTTTTTCTCTCCTTCATTTCTTCTTCCTTAAGGTGATGGTCGGCTGACAGGAGATGGTTGACCACTGGCCATGGCTCGGGCCGGTTGGCCCATGGCTGGCCTTGCCTAGCTGCCTAGCTAGAGCTAGGCAAGGCTAAGCTCCGATGAGGGTTGGCCTTGCCCAATTTGACCTAGGCAAGACCGCCCTAACCTGGGTGAGGGCTGACATTGCCCAAAGCAAATGTGGTGAGGCTAGCCCTCACTAGGCCAAGAGCAACCTTGCCACGAGTCACCTTTGCCTAGGCGATGATCGACAAGATAGCATGCGAGGGTGGCCTGCTTTCGGCCATTGTCTAAAGGAAAAGAAATGAAGCGAGAAAAAAAAATCAGAAAAAAATTTAAAAATTATTGAAATATTGTTAAAAATTATCTATACCAATAGTGCCACGTAAACTAGTAAACGTTCACATTAGCAAAATTTGACCAAAATTAGTCAAAATGACTGAATTGATATCATGTCAAAAGAATTAGGAATATATTAGCAATTGTTCACCAAATTAGCACCATTAAAACGTTTATGATTAAATTGGTATTAATGCAATAAGTTCAGGACTTTTATGACATTTTTTCCCTCATCAAAGTGTCTCTACAGTGCAATTTGGATATAAAAGAAAAAAAGCCCTAGCGCACCTCGAAGCCCCGCAAAGTATAGGCTTGATACTTGCTAGATTTGTTGCCATTGGCTATCCATCAAATTCTCCGAGACTTCAAACTTGGTTTCAAGCTCTACTTGCTTACCCATCGAAGAACTGCAAGTAAGAAATGATGAGGAGAAGGAAAAGGGGTCTCATGTTCAAGGCTCACCGGCTGAGTGCAAATTGGTCTGGATCAAGGCCTAGCACAAGCCAAAATCTTGAATTCAATCGATTCATTGGGATTGCTATATAGTATTGTCACATCATGCTTTATCAGTTTGTTCGTGTACTTATTATATGAAAAGTAGCATGTTTGATCCTTAATGAGAAGGTAGATTACTTTCTAAATCGGTGATATGGTTATTCAGTATTAATGACAACTCACCAATTTTAGATTAGGAAGAAAATTGAGACCTAGAATCCATATAGCACAATGGGAACTGTTTGGAATTCACCGTGCTACATCACTACTCCTGATAATGAAATTGTGAACAATCATTAATCAAATAATTTGTTATACACGAGAACAGTTTTCTTAAAATATGAAATACAATTTGTGTTCCTCATCTTCTTTTTTAATTGCTTAATGGGCTTATCTGCACAACTGGGGGGGAATGAACCCAAATATTTAGTTGTCTCAATTGGGCTTGGAAACTGAGGCCCGGTACTTACAAGTCATGCATTTCACTGAATTTGCAAAAAAATCGAATGAAATCCTCTTACGCTTTTCATCACCCTCTTACACTTTTCGAAGAGTAACGTGTGCCGTGCGCTTAAGCAGAGAGTAATTATGTTAGGAACTTCGGAAGCACGCATTAAACACATCCGTAGAGCAAATTCATCATTTTTAATGCATTATCTTTCTCGTCTTATACGTAATTCGTGCATTCAAAATGAAATGTTTTGTCATTAAGTGTATTTTAAAAATGGTTAATACTACGAAAATTATGCATTGATATATTTGTAATAAATTTATCCCAAATTAATTCTTTTACCATAAGAAAATCCAACGGTACACATGTTTAGTTTATGTTAAATTTCACTATCAAATTACTAAATTAAATAATACATAACAGTCGATGGGTGAAACAATTTAGAATTTTTTCTTTAGTTTGTCATGGATGTATTAATTTGTGGTTTTCGTAATATTAATTTAATTTAACGAAACTAATGAGCGGAAATTTGTCTAAAATATATTAGTTTATAATTTTCGCATTATTAACCCTCTTGAAAATTGCCCTAATTATTAAAGATCTCCAAACAAGAATAAAAGAACAAGTTCATGCATGCCATTAAAGATCTCGAAACAAGAATAAATGAACAAGTTCATGCATGGATCGGCTGCGCATGTTACACAAAATCCAAAGATCTCTCTCGATGTAACTTGATGCGCGTCACGTCTTCATTGGTGTCTCTAAACGTGGGGACGCTCTCACCACAAACTTAACAGCACCCCAGATTTTATTATTTTTAAATAAATTATTTGCCAAAAAGAAAAATAAAAAATATATGTTTAATAAGAATTTGGTTGCTTTAGTTGGACTTCGGTGGCAGCAGGGCTCGTGCAACGATGCTGGCACATAGGGCACGCGCTCTGGTATCTGCACCGACGCCTCCGATCTGCACCGACACAAAGATGTCGTCCCTACATTTTGTTTTGCGATATTTCACGTTCGAATGTCGTCTGAGGTTTTAGAGAATTACTGAGATATTATAATTGTAAGGTGTCGAAAATAAAGGTCGGATCATAAATGCAGAAAGGCTTGAGAATTATAAATTTTCAATATAAAATCGTTCTAAATAGAAACTTAGGTTTCGTTCGCTTCGAGCCAAATAAATAATTTGAAAAACGTTTTCCTTAAAATGATTGTTTATATCACTTAAAATTATTAGTTAATGACAAATGTTTTTATTATTGATAACAATTTAAGTTTAAACACTTTCATGAAAAAAAAATTCATTATTCATTTATGAGTGATACAAGTGATCACTTTAAAAAAAAAATTCATATCATTCATTTTTTACAAAATAAACGGAGTATTAAACTAAATTTATATAGGACGAGATTAAGCTGTTGCCCAACAAATAGTATGTTTATTAATGTCTTTTTCTATCACTTATTTGTCAAACCCAGAATAAAGTATGTCACTATGGTAGCCATTATCTACATCACATTTGTTGCCCCCGACAACACCAAATGATAGAATATAACTACACAAATTTTCACATGATTTATGAATTCATCGATCACATAATATTATATACTGATAAAACAATATGATTTTGATATTCATTTTCTTCAATAGTCAACTCAGTGGGATCGATGAGTAGGGTCGGGAATTAGGGATTGAGTATCTTCTATTTGAATCTCATCAATCACGATTATAAATTGTTCTAGATAAATGCTACATGATCAAGTTAAATGCATATACATAACCGGTCCACGGGTGCACGTTCCCATGAGCCTCTAGACCATCGTCCGTGGCCTCTGATTTCCAAAAAAAAAAAAAAAAACAATTAAGGGTTTTTTAAACATTGGAAATACTTCATTTCAATTCAAATTAAAACCTTCAAAGCTTGAAAATGAGAAAGGCCACCGTTTATGTGGACTAATTTGTGATTTTTTTTTCATTGAGAATGGTGGGTCCAGCATGCAAAAATCAAAGGAAAAGGACGTCGTGCATTAATTTTTCTCAATTTTTCTAGAATATCAAACAAAACTGTGTTTGAACCGTAGCTGCCAGCTGCCGGTTGAAAATGCACAAACTTATTTTATTCGACATAGGTATAGATCTTAACTTTAGGTCCACCCTTTCTAGATTCTCCTTCCGAAATGCAAATCCAAGTTTCCTTAAAATATAAATGTAGCTAAGTCTAACAACGACTAGTCAAATAATATAACTTAATTTTATCAGATTAAAGGAGTAGAATCACGACTATAGTCACATCATCTTATATGGGCAAATCTACACTATTATTAGCAAGATGACAATTCTTGCGTATATGCTTGCATATATACACAAAGTTGACATTTTAAAAGATGGAGCGATATGGTGTTATTATTACATATTTGAATTATTTAAATAATGGGAAGATTTTATTAGTAAAAGTACAAGATTTGCAAAAGAAATTACATGGAATTATCTACCAACATGGTTACCTTGAATTTACTATTTACACAGCCAACTTATTTATGTCATTTTTTAGAAGAAAGTAAAGATTGAGATCCCAAAAAAGGTAGAAGGTGTTATGTGTTTTACATAATAGTATTTCTACAAGATCTCAATTGCTTTTTCTTTCTCAAATATTCTTAATTAGTTATATTATAAACATTGTGTACATAGACAAATGCGTAAATACACGACTTCATCTTATCCCTCACATTCAATATTTTAGAAATTTGGGTCCTAAAAGCTTTCAAAGCATGAAATATTTTTATCTTTCCATATATATATATATATATATATATATTTGTACAATTTGCCGTATTGTTATTTATTTTTATCCCTAATTTCTTTCAACTATTCATCGATCCAAATATTCCACAAAAAGCAATTTCACTTAATGTTTCGAATGTCAATTCCTTGGACCCCGCAGCGCGTGCAACTTTTCTAGTTGTACTATTCTTTATGTATGTAATGTTATATAAATTGACTAATATATATATTTTCCCAAAAAGTAGAGCCTGAGCACAATTTTCAGATGATTTAGGTATAGAGATCCAATGCCTTGTCGGATCGACCGCAAAAACCGGCTCCTAAGTACCTTTCAAACGATGACTTTACCCTCCTCTCGTTTCCGACTCTATTTTGGTCTTCAGTCCTTCTCCTTCGCCTCTGTTTTTCAACCCGAAAAGCTCACATCGCTTTCCTCCATTGCGGTAGCTCCTAAATTTTCGGTTGAATTACCAAAACCTCGTTGCCATTTGGCCTAATTCGCTAGAAAGACTTTATCTAATTGACCGCGCGCGGCGGGAGCATCGAGGGGTGAATTTGCAATTATTTATTCTCGCCCCTTTTGTCATCATGCCTTTTTGCCAGGTTTTGAATCTTGCATTCTCGAATTCTTATCTACCTGGAAGCGGCCCCTCTCCGACACCATCAACGACGACCGCACAAAATGATAATTACTTAGGGTATTCGAATGATCTTGTGTAAATCGAACCCCTCGAAAGAAGTAGTCATATGATAACCTAAAAGTGTAACCATTCTAGGGCATGCATTACTTACGAATGGCATCAAAGTGTCCAACCCATTTGATATCGAACTTGACACTTGTTTTTAAACCATTGTTCAAAATATTTGCTTAAGAAGATTGACCCAACCTAATCAAAAGTTAGATAACTTGTATACGATGCTCCTTTTTAACTATTCCTTATCATATCTACTCACCAAAAAAAATTCACCTAACCTAATTGAAAGGTTGGTAACTCATGTCCCTTATATGGCCCTTGATCGGGCGGCTACAATGTTAAAATTGCGCTCTAGATAAAATCGTAAATTCGGAAGCGAGTTATGGCTAAACTTATGAAAATCACAGTGTGGGTGGCATGAGCTGTCTAACTCTTACCAAAATAGGAAGCATGACGCTACATTAATACTTTTACTTCATTAAATAATTAAATAAAAAATTAACATCAAGAGAAAATAATACAAATGATCCATAAACTCTTGCTTAATCTGCAAAATGGTTGATAAAATTTCTAATTTATTTAATGTGATCGCTGAATTTTTGCTCAATATGTAATATTGTTTATGAAATTTTAAAATGTTTAATTAGTTCCAAACTTTTGATATATATTCAATTTAATATTTGAAGTATAAGAAAATATTTAATGTTATTCTAAACTTGAACTAATTGAATGATAATATTGAACAATTAATATAATTTATAGACTAAATTGAAAATATACCAAAATTTTGGAAACCATGTGAATTCGGAGACTATATTGCACGTTGAGCCAAAATGCACAAATCATTTTATGTAATTATCCATAATATCAAGGTAAGAAAATATCTGTCAATCTAAATCAACAATAGCATTTTAAGGTAATGAATATTCCTTTTTTTAATTAAAAAATAAGAGCACCTAACTATCTAGACTCCGCGATTATGTTCCCTAGAAGGTGTAAACTTTGAGATTCGAATTTAATGATGAAATGCTGCTCGGGATTGATAAATGTGACAATTAATTGCACCTTTGCTTGAGGACGAAGCTTCCATCGGACCCCTCGTTTAATGAATCATGCCCTATGGACCATGATTCAGATCCAACAACTATCAGCTTAGCCCTTTTAATTCCGACCTGATAAAATAACCTTAAATGCACTTAATTGCACATGCTAAAATCATGCTCTCTTTTTCGGTGGAAAGTAGAGCAATGGGGGCCCAATTATATCACTAAAATTAAGTGCCGTTACATCGATAAAAATATCTAAATTTTTATCTAAATTTTTTAGATCATATATGATCATGCCGGTGCACATGATGTGATATAAGTAGTTGCACATGTTGGATTTTCTTGAAAGTTGTAATAACCCAAGTGCTAAAAAGAATTATAAGGTTAATTTTCATGAAGAGGATATATTAATACCCATAATTTATATTATTTAAAAGAAAAGAATGTTAGGTGAAATTAGCAAAAGAAGTAATATACAAGCTTTCTTTCCAAACTCTTCTTTTTTCTCGCTCCATGAAGACTCGAATCTAGATTACATATATGTACATCTCTTATTTGTAGGGTTTTATACTATCCATGCACAAGCATCTCATTTCACGTGTATAGTTGTTTTTAAATTGGATATTCGGATATGACATCACAGTAAGTTTTGTCTCGATTTATTTCATGTGTATTAACCTCCATTCATGAAATTTACATATATACAATTTGAGAAAAATAAATACAACAAAAAGAGGGAATAACTATGAGAAGAACAATCATTGAAAAGATTTTTTGTTCTACATCCCTGCACTCCCATCAAGAGATTAAAGGTGAAATACTTTATTTTTCACATGACCAAATAATAATAGGAACATAATGCTTAATAGGTTTTTGTAATAGGATTGATATAACAAAAAATTTTAAATTTATTACATCTATGACAATTTGCTTCAAACTAATTTTTCACCATTGAAAATTGCAAATCAATACACTTATGATAAATTTACTCCAAAAAGAAGTTTTTGACCACTAACCTCAAATTGATCAATTTATGATAAATTTACCTTTAAGTAATTAGATTAATATTATGAAAACTATAAATTGACACACTTGTAACTACAGACGGTAAAACCTTAAATTAGTGTTACATGTAATCAAACTTAATAATTTAATACTAAAATTTAATGGAGGGTAGATTTGTTATAGACGTATCAGTTTAGAATTTGCTTTGTTATATGTAATTTATTTTAAAATCTTTTATGGCTTTTATGATTTCCTTTCATTACACGAAACACCCAAAACTTTAAAAAGAAGATTTTCACATATAATCCAATCACACACGATCTGAATATTTCAACTAAAAAATATCCCCAAAAGGGAAAAAAAGAAAGAAAAGAAAGAAAGAAGAAACTAATGGCAATTGCCAAAATAGTAAAAATTCCTACAGTATCCATTCCCTTCCTAACTTGCCCTCGCCTTGCTGGAGGAATTTCAGGAAGGGGTGTGTTCGTGTTCTCCCTTCTTCCTGCGTCTTCTCCTCTTCTTATCCACCGATTTTCACCCATTGCCCCTCTCTCTCTCTCTTCTCTCTCTCTGCCCCACCATCAGAGCACCAAATCTAGGAGCTGTGTAAATAACCCAAAATCCCACTCCCCTCAATTCACAACGCGGTTTCTTCCCCTTTTCTTTCCCCTTCGGCGTCGCTCGTGAATTCTTGAAAATTTATTGCTGGATTTCACTCCAGCCGACGGCAGCTCAGCAAAACCACGTACACAGAAAGGAATACAAAAGGGAAAAGAAAAGGGCGGAAAAAATCCCTTCTTGCTTTCTATAAGTAATAACCCGAAATCGCTCGATCTTCTCCTCCAGTGTGACCCACAAGAAACAGTGATGGCCAGATAGCGCTCTCCCTTCTCCTTCTCTGTTGACTCAGATCTGATAATCTCGGGTTTTTGGGTTTTTCTTTCCAGATTGTAAGTACTGATCTCTTTAGCTCTCGTGTGATATCTTGGCTGCTTGAGATTCGTATTTTCTTGATCTTGCACTTTGGTGCATGTGGGTACGCGAGTCTTTCTACGGATCTACACGGGTCTCTTGGTTTACGTTTGTCTCGATCTTTTTGAGGTTAGAAATCGTGGGTCTCTGAAAAGGTTGTATCTTGATCGGCATTTCGCGATAAAAGCTCGCTTTTTTTCGGGGTTTTTGGATTTGTTTTTCTTGCGATTGATTGTGATTTGGTAGATCTGGGCGGCTCCATTGTTTTGTTTTTTCTCGGTTCGATTTGAGTTTTTGAGCACAAACAAGCTGCGTTTTGTATGGCATTGAAGGATGTAATTCTTGCTTTCGGGCCTTCTTTATCTGTCGGTGTTTAGGGATGACTTGATCGGTTCCATTGTCTTCGTTAGTTTTGACCTCCTTTTGATATGATTTGGTTAATACTAAAAGTCTGGATCATTGTGAATCTAGCTGAAGCATCTGGAAAGAATTGGGCTGTTCTCGATTCGTCTTCTAGATTGTCTGGTGTTTGTTGCAACCTTTTGAGCTTTTTGATCATTGTTATTAAGGGAATCAGTGGATCTGTTGAATCTTTTCTTATCTTCAATGAAAGCAATGGATTTATTTAAGCTAGTGTGATTGAATAGGTTTTGATCCTTGATTGTTAACTAACATCTTGTTTCATTGCTAATTATATCTTTTACTCCTTCCAGGTGTAAACTCATAGGATTTTGTAACACTGTAAAACATGGCTTTAGGAAAATATACTAGAGTCGATAATAGAAGGTCTCGTCAAGTTACTGCTCTGGCGTGGCTCAAGTCCTTGCTAGAGGCCGTGATGGTTACTCACACTAGGCGGCAAGGCTTGATCCTCATCAAATCTAGCAAGGGCGAGCTTTGCTGCCCAGTGCAAGCAGTACTCGCAACCTTTGGAGAGGAGCTTGAGCCTCGCTAGTGGCCGTGAGGCTTGCCGAGGTTGGCGAGGTCGAGATCGCTAAGGTCCGGTGACCGACTGGAGGACAGAGGAGGAGAAAGGAAAAAAAGAAAAAGAAAAGGTAAACAAAAAATAAAATAAAATAAAATAAAATCTAAAAGATATCAAAATATTATTAAAAGTTGTTAACGTTAGAATCGATCTTGCCATGTCAATTGATTGGCACCCAATCAACAAAATCCAACTAAAATTAACCGGAAATAACTGAATTAGCATCAAGTGAAAAACGTTTGGCACCAATAAAATGTTTAAGACTAAATTTGATACAAATATAAAAGGTTTAGGATTTTTTTGGCACTTTTCCCAATTATTGTCATGTATGGTCAATGACGACCATATGACGACCATTGCAATGCATAAGAAAAATGCACTCCCACTTTTCTAAAGCCACTCTCTTTTCCCCTACTACTTTGTCTTATGATAAAATTAATTGTGAACGTGAAGCACGAAAGCATGGGTCATCAAGGTCTTTTGATGTTTTAAACGTGATGATGATCTGATTCTTGCTTTTCATATTAGTCTAAGTCCAGCACAATTGAGTCCACAAGACAATCATTGCGGATTAATCAAACCTAATAGTGATTAAAAATATTAGATATGCATTTGTATTACTTGCAATGATTAGTCAATAAAAATATTTTATTATCAATAATTATTTTTATATATAAATATTTTTATAAACGATGAAAATAATTTCCGTTCATCTATCTTTATAAGGGATACAAGTAATTATTTTCGATTTTTTTTTCAAATTATTTATTCTACGCAAAATAAATGGAGGCAAGTCACACATGAATTTTGTGTATCTTAAAGGTAAAAGTCACGAGTCTTATTAGTTAACATTAACAAATCCCATCATGACAATCGATTATTGCAGCACAAGGTATGATCCGTTGATATGGATAAGAATGACACGGAAGAGCGTCGAAATGAAATGAAAAGCAGACCTACGACCATCCGAGCGCACGTAATAATGCACTCTCTCTCTCTCTCTCCTTTTCTAAAGCCATTTTTTTTGGGGGAGTAAATTTCTAAAGCCACTTTAATGTCGGCTTACAAAGTTGGTCGTACGATAAAAGAAAGTGCATGGGACCATATTTTCGCAGTGAAAAACCGGATGTCCTCAAGTGGAAAACGAGAGCGGGGGCCACCAAAGAGCCGCCCCTCGGATTCCGCCACGTCCAGCACAATTGACTTCACTAGTCAATCAATACGCAGCAGTCGCTCAAGCCAATGGAACACCTTCTCACTGATTGATCTATAATACCAAAGATTCAGAACACCAATAGAACACCGATACCCCTATCCGCGAAGGAATTCAGAAATCCTATCAGAAGATTTATTGGCTTTAAAACATGCAATTTCTTCTGTCTGTAATTCATGAGTATGCTACACAATTTATTGTTACGGCCAAAAAACTTTCTGCTCATTGATGGCAAGAGCCAACTTCAATTCGGAAAATATTTTGATATTGTTTTGATCCAAATAGAGAACTCCTTTAAACCGACTCGGATTAGGAAACCAACTCTAACTTGAAAAGCACTTCAATAATTATCGTCTTCAAATGTCAAACAGAGATAGCATCACGAGCCGTGGAATTAGATTTAACAAAGGCATAAGTTGATTAATCCGTCTTTATTCTTAAAGAGCCATGTCACAAACAATTTATGTTTGGAAAAATTACAAAAAAAGGTCCTAAATATATTATACTTGTACTAACTCGGTCATAAATCTTTTGATCGTACCAATTAGTTCGAAACCTTTTAACAATTTATCAATTTAGTTATTCCGATCAATTTTTGTTTGGAAATTATTAATGTAGATGCTGGATGTCCTATATGACATGATCGACGCAGTCATAGACAATTTGTTTTTCAAAAATTGAATTTTTAAATAATTATTTTATTTTATTTTTTCCTTCTTTTCTTTCTTTCTCCACCCTTAGGTGGAGATGGCCGACCTTGCTAGCCTCAAGCAAGGTTGGTGCTGGTAAGATCTTGGCGAGGTTGAGCATGCACAAGACTGGCAAGCTCAAACCTCGCCGGCCTTGGATAAGGGTCAAGCTAGCTAGATCCTCCACAAGGTCGAGCTGGCCTAAGGCCAATAAGGCTTGCTCACCCGAAGTCGACAAGATTGAGCCTCATCCAATCTTGACAAGGCTCGAGCTCACCATATATTGGTGAGGTTGAGCTCGCCTAAGGCCAATGAGGATTGACCTCGTTGGCCCTCTCTTGTGGCCGATCATCAAGCTCGGCCCTATCCTGTGGCTAATCGCTCTTCATCTTAAAATGTTTAAGATTAAATTAGTATAACTAAAAGGTTTAGGACCTCATTAGCATAAATGTGATAGGTTTGTGATTTTTTTGATAATTTCCCTATCCATGATTGGCTTAAAAAAGAAATTCTCATCCTCACAGCCTAATTACAAACATATCTATTTGAAGAGAAAAACAATTTTAACCTTCAAGATGTTGTTTTTTTAAAAATCATACGATTCCTACATTTTTTTTTTTTTTGGTATATAATCATTCAGGATTCCTACATTTTGATTTTTGCTAAAATAAGAAAATTTTAGAACACATTTTATATATGAATATATTATATAGGGGATATTCCTTCCAGCTCTTTCACTGACTTTTCCAGCTCTCACCCCTCCTCACTAAACCCATCCGTCCAAAACTTCCCCAAAAATATTTGAAAACAATTTTCATTCCACTTCCTTCCCCAATAGAGGAATTAGGAACCCCGAGCAGCATCGTGCGCATCGAACTCGCGGGCCTCCAATGTTGGTATCGAGCAGGCGGGCTGCCGTCGGCTGCTCCTGTTCCTGCAGCAGCGTCTCCAGGAACTCGCCCTGCGTCCCACAGGAAAGCCCCCCACCTCGCTCGAATGACTCCACCTCTCCTCCATTGGCACCACAGCCGGCCACTGTGGTGCCTCCCCCGGGTTACGCCCCCTTGTCGAACTCCCCCACCTCTCCACCTCTCCCTTCACCTACGCCCCTGCCAGCGTTTCCGAATGGAGGGTTGCCGCCGTGGAAGCTGGCGCTGATAGCGGGGACAGGGATTGGCGGGCTGATTGTGCTGATTGGCGTATGCACTTTTGTGATTTTTCATCGGAGGAAGAGGAGGAGGCTTGAGTTGGGGAGTTACCCTCCACATGGGCCTAAAGGTGAGATTTTTATGCTCGAATGCGAGCTTTTGAAGTTCGTAATTTCTTCGTAATTTTATTGTGCGAAGTTCCGAAGGTCGGACTACTCCTGGACCATTCTCAACAACGAATAGGGTTCGGTAAAACCTTCTTTGGTACCATTTCAGGCAGGGCATTAGGTCTTTCACAGAGGACATTCACATACGAAGAACTAAAAATAGCAACAGATGGTTTTTCCAATCTCAACCTACTTGGTGAAGGTGGTTTTGGCTATGTTCATAAAGGAGTGCTTTCGAGTGGGAAAGTAGTTGCAATCAAGCAATTAAAAACCGGAAGCAGACAAGGGGAGAGGGAATTTCAAGCAGAAGTCGAGATTATCAGCCGCATCCATCATAGACATCTTGTTTCGCTTGTTGGTTATTGCATTTCTGGTGCTCATAGGATTCTGGTATATGAGTTTGTTCCAAATAGTACGTTGGAATTTCATTTGCACGGTGAGTATGACTTTACAGAAATACATGCACGTCCTTCATTCGATGCTTCCCCCTCTCCACCCCCTCCAAGTCCAAGCTCAAACTTGAACTTTTGCCGGTATGTACGGGTTCTAGCTACCATACAACTGTGATATTCTATAATCAATGCCTTTTTTTAAGTGTTGTTGGCTAGGATGCATTGACACTCTCCCAAAGCCTCCGTGTCGTGTCTGACACGCAGTTAATAGGTGTCAAAAGATCCGACATGTGGTCACCTCTCCCAACATGCGAGTTTAGAATTTCGACACGCGATTTGATACATATGGGTCAATTTTAAAAATTTTCAATAAATGAGGGGTAAAAATGTAAATATATAAAATAATAAAAAATCATAAATGGGGAAAGAAAAAAAAATGGTCTTCTTTTCTCTTATGACTCTTACTTCTGATGACTCATGATTTTTAATGTAAATTCCTTCTAGGCTCTTTTTTTAATTGATTTATTTGTGAATAATCATAAAAAAAATGATAATTTATCGTATATATTTAATATACAACGTGTTAGAATTCTTTATTTTTTATAAATGATATGTCAGCGTATCATGTCGTATGTCACTTGTTGATATCAGTCCTACTTAGGCTGCTGAAATAGTCAACTCATTTATATGCTCCCTCCGTTTTGAAAAAATTAGATTTATATATTAGAGCTGTTTATTTGGAAATACGTTGGGATTTTGTTGATTTTCATTTTTCACTTAATCAAATTTTGATCACTGTTTCCAAATGTCGTTGTCGGTGACAATGACAGCTAGCTAGCTTTTCGAAGTATGTGACAAAAGTCCACTAAAGAGTAGGAAAAAGGAGAAAAATGTTAGGTGATTTTGGTAGAATCCCATAAAAGTCAACTAACTTGATCTCCACTGCAGTATGCACGTATAGGCAACAAAGGATGCATAGTTAATTTTGGAGCTCGAAAGCTGAGAACATTGTAATCATTGGAACGGGCAAATGTCATTGCAGGAAATGATCGCCCAACTATGGCTTGGCCCACAAGGATGAAGATTGCTTTAGGTTCTGCAAGGGGGTTGGCATACCTGCATGAGGAATGTAAGTATGCTCTTTCAGACCTTACTCTTATGATAAATTTCACGGTTCATCTTTATAATATTCAACTCTTAGGTAATCCCAAAATCATTCACCGTGACATCAAGGCTGCTAATATTCTTCTTGAATCCAATTTTGAGGCAAAGGTATGATGTGCAACTCTTGGATCATTATATGATGATATCGGTCATCTAGGTTGTTTATGGAATTCACTACCACATTATTTAGTTAGCTCCTTAAGCTGGTGATTTACTTCATATCTTGAAAAACTTTGTATCCCTCCAATGTCCTCTTATAAGCCGAAGCTAAGAGAAATGGAAAAAGTTCTATGGGCTGCAAAAGTTGTTTTCTTGATGAAATTATTTGGAGAACTAAAATAATAGGCTTTTCATCATGAAACTATTTTTGGAGTTATGGTGAACTTTTATTGCATAATCCAATATTGTAGTGTGAAGCTATTTGAATGTGAATTTAAAATCTCACATTCTAATTTCAGGTTGCAGATTTTGGACTCGCAAAGTTTGCTTCTGATACAGATACTCATGTATCCACTCGAGTGATGGGAACTTTTGGGTAAGACCATTTCTCTTGCATGTGGTTTGTCTAAATTGGTACTGACTGTTGTAAAACAAATCAAGTGATTTGAACATAATAATAAACATAACATAAAAATAAATAGGATACTGACTTTACGAGGTTGGGTTAACATAGAAATAAATAGAATATTGACTTTATGAGGTTGGGTTTGGTTTGATCGGCGAGACCTACACTCTATAGAGAGACTAGCATAGAATTTCACTATAAAACAAGTGATATAATGGTAATTACAAATATACTTGAGTCACTCAAACACCCTCTAGAAAACAATCTCTCATAATTCCTCATGAAACAATTTTTCAATCTCACAAAATAATCATAAATGTTACCATAAGATTTATTGGCTTCATGGCACTTGCAATTTTTTCAGGATGTAATTCACAAGCACGCTACATAATTGATTTTTATGGCCTAAAGTTCCTCTGCTCATTCTAGTGTGCTAAAGCTAAAACCCACCTTATATATGTATATATGAATCCAAACTAGAAAACCCCTTTTGGCCAACTAAAAATAGGAAATCTACTCAGACTAAGAAATTTACTTAAATTTGGAAACTAACTTGGATCAAATTTTCTTTACAGGGACTAAAGTACAACCCAAGTGCCAAAACTTGGCACGGGGACACTTAAGTGCCAAAAGTTTCAAAAGGTACACTTAAGTGTCAAAATCAGAACAAAATGGATCGCTTAAGTGACAATCCGGCCAAAATCCTGTCAAATTGCTGACGTGGCAATTTTCTAACGAGGTGAGTGCAAAACAGATCGTTTTGCACGCTGACGTGGCTAAAAAATACAAAAATGTCGTTTTGTCTCGATGTGGTAAATAATTAATATAGAAATTAATTAAATTAAATTAAAACTAAAATTTATTTAAAATATTTTTAAAAATAAAAAACTTTAAAATAAAATATAAAAATAAAAAGGGGAGAGGCCGAAGGGAGGCGGTTGAGGGCTGAGCCTTCACCGTCGCCGCCTTCCCACCACCGCCGAGAAGGGCCGGTGATGGCGAGGGCTCAACCCTCAACCGCCTCCCTTCGCCCCCCCTTTTTAAAGTTTTTTTTAATTTTTAGTTTTTTAATTCTTTAAAATATTTTAAATAAATTTAGTTTTAAATTTAATTTAATTCTTATATTAATTATTTACCACGTAGAGACAAAATGACGTCATTTTTGCATTTTTTTTTAGCCACGTTAGCATGCAAAATGACGCCGTTTTGCACTCACCTCACCGGAAAATTACCTCGTCAGCAATTTGGTCGGATTTTAGCCGGATTAGCACTTTAATAATCTGTTTTACTTCGATTTTGGCACTTAAGTATATCTTTTGAAACTTTTAACACTTAAGTGTCCCTCTATGCCTAGTTTTGGTACTTGGGTTGTACTTTAGTCCTTTACGGGATTAAATTTGTAACTTATTCTCAACAATCTTCACTTTTGCTCGAGGTTTGAGCCAAATCACAATCACTTTGATGAAAACTGATCATTGCTACTCTCCCACAACCCCTCTTGGGCTCACCCATCACAAGAATATTTTGAGGCCAAGCCACGCTTGAACTTCATCATAACAGTGGACCTTATCAAGACACCAATTCTATCTGCTAGGGGTGAGCAAAAGAACCAAAATGAATCGAGAACTAGATCGAACCAATCAATTTTGGGAGGTTCTTAGTTCCTAAAATTTGAAACCGGTGAATATTAGTCCGATTCTCGATTCTAGGTGTGGACACACCCACCTGGACCGCCTGGATCGAGTTGATTTTTTGAAATTATTATTATTCCAGATTTCCAAAACCCAATTTACGTTCCTTTCTCACTCAAACTCAATCACACATGCTCATTGCTCACGCTTCTCACTCTCACTTCTCTCAATCTTAGCCACACAGCCCTCACTCCTCCCTTGTGGCTCGACGCCTCTCAGACTTGGTTCTTGATCATCATTACAATTTTGTTTGTGGAGTTGATTACCTTGTTTAAACTTGTGTAGTAGTTTAGACTATGTAACAATGCTTGAAGTCTTGTAGGAAGAGAGAGAGAGAGAGAGAGAGAGAGAGAGAGAGAGAGAGAGAGATGGCCAATTTCCAGACCCACCTGAGAGCCCCACCCGGGAGCCTGATCAAATGGATCGAGCGGATTGGTCTGGTACCTAGGTGGGTCCAGGACCAAGTGGGCCAGTTCACAATTCCATAATCTGCCTTGGAACTAATCGCCCCTATTATCTGCATCTTTAAACACTTTATAAGAATTTTCTGACACAATCTCCTCAACCACAAATAAAGCAAAACCATAGTGGTAATTACATATGTTAAGAGATCGAATATGCACCTTGTTAAATTCAATAACTATACTAATGATTACCTCCACAAGCTCCACTTCGTGACAAACAGAATTTGTGTTAATTACGGCACATATACTTGCTACCTCAAGAGTTTTGGTAATTCCATCTTGAGCTGAACACCATCTAAATCCGTATAAATTCGGCCACAATTATCCCTACCTAACAATATTGGATTCTCATCAAATATAATTTATCCATCAATAATAAGTGAATTTAATTTTAGATACCACATACTGATAGACCTATTCACCTTATGCATGGCCTAGGAATATGTAGTTTCTTGTCATGCTATCGATCTTATCGTCATTCACTCAAACACAACATACCAAATATTATAAGAACAAAATAATCGATAATATTGCTTGTCCACACTTTTTAGTGAGTCTGGAATTAAATGATAGTTAATGGAGATCTATTCATTCAGTAGCTCGTCGTATTAAATGCATATGTTAGGAATTTCCTAGTCATACCAACACTAAAGTGTATTTTATGGGATGTCTCTAGTAGTGTTCTCCTCAATAACTTTGCAACATGTTGTTGTTCACTTACACCAATGCGGTATCTCATTGTGCCTTCATTCATGCATAATTTGTTTAACTACTCTAAGCAAAACTCTATGCTAATATCAATCTACATATACTTGGTCATCATACTAGCCTTTGTTTTGCTCAAAGGTCTCAATTATATGATCTTGACAACAATATCCAACTTGCGCCTTAGCACAAACACCCAAATCTTCCATGAGTAGTCATCCACAATTGTTAGCATCAATAGATACTCTTCCTCAAAGGAAACAATGACAGCTTGCACATATTTAAGTGAATGAACTCTACAATCTCTATGGTTTCTCTGCAGTCATACAGAATTGCACTTTCCATCATTTGCCTAAGCCATAGAACCTCCATACATTTAGTTCTTTAGCAACACAACACAACCACACATCAAATTCCTCTTACTCAAAAGTTTCAGGACTCTCTCATCAATGTTCCTTATACGTACATGCAACTAATCTTGAACCAAATGTCCATGGAAAATATTTGATACTATCTCCCCTTGATCTTATACAGGCAAGAGTGCTCCATTCATTTTGTCATAATCATGGCACCTCAAACAACCATCAAAACTCTATTATTGAAATACATCGATAACTAGCTTAATGTAAGGCACGCAAGAAATTAGCTTCGACTTCAATTCTTGAACGTATCTCACTCTAGTGAATTCTTATTCTAGCGACATCAACACTCACAACATTGCAGTCGGCATTACTCCTTAACATCATTTCACCACTATTGATGCATTAATAACTAGTACATCAATTCATGTTTGATTTAGCATGAAATAAGCAACTAAAATCCATAATCTATCCATCAAATGATAAATCCTCAGTGAGCACAACATAACCAGTACTATTTGAATTACTATAAGCTATTGTAGCAGTATTATCAATAGACTAAACTCTAATTCTTTTACCCTTCTCATTCTTTGGCTTAAGGTAATCCCTTTCGAGATGCACTCTCTTGTCATAATTCCAACAAACAATACCACAATTCTAGATTGATTTCATCTATTTAAGTTCACATTATTCTTGCTTGCACGAATATCACTTCTTCCTCTACCTTGACTTACTATACAAGTGGGCAACGGTTTGCCTGATTCTCTTTTATGGATGTATTCATTTAGATTCAAATTGTAGACCTCATCCAACATTAAGTTTCTTGACCCAGATGAATTATTAATTGCAATGATAATAGTATTCTAACTATCGGGCCGTGAGGATAATAGAATCAAAACATGTACCTCGTCATCAAAGTTAATTTCAAACGAACTTAGTTGACTAGCAATCACATGCTTCACAATCGACACACATTTGCCTATTTTTAAATAGAATAAACATCCCACCAAGTTGATCTTACTGATCAGAAAGGACTTCCATAAATGTTTGACATGGCATAATCAATTTTGCAGTGGTCTTCTCTTTCGCCATATTAAAAACGACATTATGGGTCCATGTTAGCCGCATAAGTACTAATGCTTGTCTATCCAACAAATCCAAATTTATCTACTTCATCTTCTCGTAATGGAATAAGTGCAAATTCCTTTGATATAAGTAATACTCAACTACATTTTCTAGAAAACGAAACCATTCCTATCAAATCTATTGATTCTTACTTTTTCTTTTTCTATCGCCATCTAATCTCTTCAACTCATTTAGACTTAGCTCTAATATTAATTGTTGCGAGATACATACGATCAAACACAATAATAAAGACAAAAATGAAATAAACCAGATACAAAAATTTACATAGGTTTGATTGGTGAGACCTACTAAAATAGAAGGGTAACATAACATTCCAGTATAGATCAAGCAATACAGTAGAGATTATAGCCATACTAGAGTCACTCAAACAGTCCTAGTGCTTTCCAATTCCCAATTATACCCCATAGTTCATACAGCATTTAGTCATCACAATTTATTGTGAAACAATATCTCAATCTCACAAAAAAAATTGCAAATCAGACAAACAAGATTCATTGGTTTCACTATACTTGCATTTTACTCATAATGTAATTCATGAGCATGCCACACAATTCATTGTTGTGGCCAAAAGCTCCTCTACCCACTCTAGTGAGATAAAACCAAAACCCACCTCTTTTATACTCATATATATCCAAAGGAAATCCCCTTCGGCCGACTAAAATTATAAAACTCACTGAGACTGGAAAATTTACATATCTGTTTTGCTCAGATTTCCTTTATGGGTTCAAATTCAGGAAATATTCTCCACCCCAATTATGGTTGAGTTTATTTAATTCCTTTCTAAGCATATGTTAGTTTTTAAATCTTTTGTTGATGTAAGTCTACCTAATGCACAGTTACCTCGCTCCAGAGTATGCCTCCAGCGGGAATCTCACTGAGAAATCAGATGTCTTTTCTTTTGGTGTTGTGCTTCTGGAGTTGATTACCGGGCGTCGTCCGCTTGACAGAACTCAGCCCTTTGATGAGGATAGCATGGTTGATTGGGTTAGTGGTCTATTAGTAAAATATTTACTTGTGGCCTATCATTGTTAGTGATCTTATCCAATTGGAAAAAGAACTGATTTTAGGACTTTGAGCATCTATGCATCTTCCCTCTTCATGTTATTTATCCTTTCCCTCCATGCTTTCTTTCTCCACCTTGAATGCCGTCATAGAATTGACTCTTCTAATAAAATTTTAGGCAAGGCCTTTGCTTACACAAGCATTAGAAGATGGCAATTTTGATGCCATTGTTGATCCAAAACTGAACAAGGACTATGTAAATGAGGAAATAACTCGGGTGATTGCTTGTGCTGCTGCTTGCATTCGTCATTCTGCACGACACCGTCCAGCAATGACACAGGTACATTGCCTAGTTGAAAATACTTTGTTTCAATATGAGAACGGATGCTTCTTTTTTCCCCCTTGTTATAGACACAGCTCTATGCTCTATCCAGCGGTTTTGCTCCTCCTACGAATGAAAAATCATGGCTTATCACTTCATTTGAGCCAGAAAAAAGGAAAAAGAAAAACATTATTTTTAGTGTCTTAGTTTGCTACAACTCACTTTCCGACGTGAACAATCAATGCAAATTGTTCTACAAGTGTCGAATTATATATGCGCTTCGTGTCATCAGGTAGTTCGAGCATTGGAAGGAAACTTTTCTCTGAGTGATTTCAATGAAGGAATTATGCCAGGACATGGCAGGGTATATAACCGTTGTCTAAACTCAGATTATGACCCCAGCCGTGACCAAGAAGATTCAAAGAATTTCAGGATGATGGCCCTAGAAAGCCACGAACAAGCCACCAGCGAGTTCAGCGGCCAAAACAGTGACGATGGCCTTCAACCATCCAGCTCAAGCAGTAAGAGTCAACGAATTACCCAAGAGACGGATTTGGAGCACCAGGGGTCAACAAACTACCCAAGAGATGGATTTGAGGGATATGGCAGAGGATGATCGTCACGCTAGTGGAGGCTCTTAATATTAACACAAATTGAGAGGACATACCCTACTTCCACGGTTCCATGTGCTTTGACCCGTGGCCACGTGTTACCACTTGTTATTTGTATAAAGAAATGGATTAGATCCAGGAAAGGCAAAAAGCTCATCAGATTTCGTTATGTCTCTGTTGATTTGAGTAGTATAATTTGAGGTATTCCAATAACAGTCATTGCTGGTCCGGTAATGTGCAAGATTGAGACTACAAAAAACTCAAAGCAGGAGGGATCTTTCTTGTGATCTTATGGGAATAGTGGGTTGCTGCAATTTTTGGTTGGAAGGTTGGGGAGCCATGGTCGTTCTTCATAATGCTCAGAAGAGTTTCTCTCATAATCTTTTCTAGGCGCAGTTAGCGTGTATGATTGAAATCATCCTGTACTCTTTCCATTACTTCGCTGAAGAATGAATCTACACATTCCGTAATAGAAAAATCCCTAATTATTAATTATGAAGTCCTCTAGAAAATTTTCCTTTGTTAGAGATATTTTGATAATTATATCGATTATCCATTTTTCTCAAGAATGTACGTGTATTGCACATATGCCTCCCTTTGATTGTCCTTATCTTGATTGATATATTACTTTTGAATAATTGTTTAAAAAAGCCTATAAATGCTCATGTGTACCTCATTAATATATACATCGAAATATATAAAAATTTCACAATTCTCTTTTTCCGCTTTATTATTCTCAACTTGATATCAAAGCCACTGTTACCGAGGAAACCATTTGAGCAATGGGTGTACATCACACTTGATGCATTTGAGCACCTAATGCACACCCATAGCAAAATAAATCCATCCTGTCATGTAGCAAAATAAATCCATCCCAACGCTCACTAGTGCTCACTTCATGTGCACAAGTCTCATATAAGGAAGCACTTAAATAGAGATCATTCCACAATAAGCAGTCGTCTTTTGAGGCTCATCGGCCAGCTGCATCAGCCAATCAAGCCTTTTTCACAGAGGTGGCTTTCTTTCGGTGCTAGACGCTCAAATTGCTTCTCTTGATAACTATTTTACCAAGTCAGTCATATAGGTCATTTGATGCCACAATGCCGGTCATACAGGTCATGTTGCTTACTATTTTGCATGCTAGCCGCATCAATTGCTTGCTATTTCCTCTCCTATTCTCGACCTTTCGTGCGTCGTTTTAAAAATCAACACAACCAATGAACTCATTGCCTTCAAACCAGCTAGATTTGGAAATTTCACCACAAACAACTATCCAGCACTGCCTCATCGGCGATAGCGGGTGATGCGCGCCCGTCCATCTCGCTTCTGCTTCATTTGATTTTGCAGACTTCTGTGCGATCATTTTGCTCTGATTGACCTTTTCTGGTCTTCTCTAATTTATTTATTTTCAGGGTTGGGACCTCTCTGATGAATCAGTGTCTTTCTGGAACCTAGATCTCCTTTTTCGCTCGTTTCTTTTCTTCGTTTTGGTCGATTGGATCGATTAGGTATTTTGACATTGCGGACTGCTGATTGCGCTCTAGATATGTGAATCGCGTTTAAGGCGACGATCGGAGCTGATTTATTGACAAAGGAAGTTCGGTTTGAGGACAGGTTGTTTACATTGCAGGTGAGCACAAAAAATAAAAATAAAAAGGAGCTAATTTTTCGCATGGCTCCTAGATTCTTTTCTGTGTAAATACTAAATTTGTATCATTTAAGGATGGATTTTGTATTGCTGCTGTCTTGCTTATTGGTTTCTGCGAATTTAATTCCCCTTGTTTTATTAAAACGATGCGGATTAGCTCATGACACCCTTCGGCTTTCCTGTTCTAACAAATTTCTCATGACCGACGGACTGCATAAATCTCTTTATCCCTTCTTCTTCTTTTTCTTTTCTTTTTTAACAAAATGAACAGACTTGATGACCGACGCTCCCCCGTTACACGTTAGAAAATCTGATTTTTCATGACGTCCGACACACTTTATCCTATCGTCCGACAGGGTTTTTTTTTTTTTTTTTTAAAGTGGGTTTAGAAAAAGTGCGTGCATGACACTATGTATGCATAGGGAACAAAGGATGCATAGTTATTTTAGAGCCCGAAAGCTAAGAACATTATAATCATTGGAACTGGCAGATGTTATTGCAGGAAAGGATCACCCAACTTTGACTTGGCCCACAAGGATGAAGATTGCTTTAGGGTCTGCAAAGGGGTTGGCATATCTACATGAGGAATGTAAGTATGCTCTTTTAAACCTTATTTTCATGATAAGTTTTGTGGTTCATCTTTATTGGATTCAATTCTCAGGTAATCCCAAAATCATTCACCGTGACATCAAGGCTGCTAATATTCTTCTTGAATCCAATTTTGAGGCAAAGGTATGATATGCAACTATTTAATCATTACACGATAATAGCAATCATCTAGGTTATTTATGGAATTCACTACCATATTATTCATTTATAACTCCTTAAGCTAGTGATTTACTTCATATCTTGAAAAGCTTCGCATCCCTCCAATGTCCTCTTATAAGCCAAAGCTAAGCGAAATGGCAAAAGATCTTTGGGCTACAAAATTTGTTTTCGTGATGAAATCATTTGGAAAACTAAATAAGAGAATTTTCGTCGTGAAACTATTTTTGGAGTTATGATGAACTTTTAATACGTAATTTAATATGGTGGTGTGAAGCTATTGGGATGTGAATTTAGAAGTTGACACTCTAATTCCAGGTTGCAGATTTTGGACTTGCAAAGTTTGCTTCTGATACAGATACTCATATATCCACTCGAATAGTGGGAACTTTTGGGTAAGACCATTTCTCTTACATATGGTTTGTCTAAAATTGGTACTATTTGTTGTCCCAAAAAAAAAAAAAAAAAACGATTTGAACATAATATTAAATATAACATAGAAATAAATAGGATATTGACTTTACATGGTTGGATTCGATTTGGTCGGCGACACCTACACTCCATGGGGAGACTAGCAAAGAATCTCACTATAAAATAAGCGATAAAATTACTTTAGTCACTCAAAACCCCCCAAAAAACAATTTCTCATAATTCCCTGAGAAAGAGTTTTGCAATCTAACAAAAGAATCATAAATCTTATCATAAGATTTATTGGCTTCATGGCATTTGCGATTTCTTTAGGACGTAATTTACAAGCACACCACATAATTGATTATTATGGCCTAAAGTTCCTCTACTCAATCTAGTTCGTGCATATATGAATCCAAACTAGAAAACCCCTTTTAGCCAACTAAAACTAGGAAATCTACTCAAGCTCGAAAATCACTCAAGCTAAGAGACCTACTTAAATTAGAAACTTACTTGGATCGAATTTTCTTACAAGCTTAAATTTGTAACTTTTTCTCAACAATCTCCACTTTTGCTTGAGGTTTGAGTCAAATCACAATCACCTTGATGGAAACTAATCACTCCTACTCTCCCATGGCCCTTCATGGGCTCACCCGTCACAAGAATCTTCCAAGTCCAAGTCATTCTTGAACTTCATCATAATAGTGGACCTTATCAATACACCAACTTTATCTATAAAGGATGAGCAAAAAAATCAGATTGAATCAAGAGGACTAAGCTGGTCAGTTTTGGGAGGTTCTTGGTTCCTAAAATTTGGAACCAGTGAATATCGATTATATTCTCAATTCTAGGTGTGGACACACCCACCCGGACCACCTGGATCAGACTAATTTTTTTAATTCTTATTATTACAAATTTCCAAAACCCAATTCACAATCTTTTCCCACTTAGACTCAATCACGCACACTTGTCGCTCACACCTCTCCCTCTCACTTCTTTTAGTCTCAGTCATGCAACGCTCACACCTCCTCTGTGGCTCGACGCCTCTCAAACTTGGTTCTTGATCATGATTATAACTTTGTTCGTGAAGGAGATCATCATGTTTAGATTTGTAAAGTAGTTTAGACTATGCAATAACACTTGAGGTCTTGTAGGGAATAGGGGGAAAAGGATATATGGCCAATTTCTAGACCTACCCAAGAACCGAATTGAACAAATTGGAATGGTTGGTCTAGTTCTCTGGTGGGTTCGGGATTGGGTGGGCTAGCTCGCAATTCCACAAACTAGGAACTAACCTACCTTGGAACCAATCACCCTTACTATCTGCATCTTTAAACACTTCACAAGAATTTTCCGACACAATAGTATTTTATGAAGAGAAGTATAGCCCAAGTACCAAAACTTGGCACGGAGGGATACTTAAATGCCAAAAGTGAAACAAAATTGATCACTTAAGTGCCAATCTGGCCAAAATGCTAACATGGTGATTTTTAGGCAAAATAAGTGCAAAACGATGTCATTTTGTATGTTGATGTGGTTAGATAATGCAAAAATGACGTCGTTTTAGTGCTAACATAGTAAAAAAATTAATTTAATTTAATTAAGAAATAAATTTATTTAAAAAAATTAAAATACAAATACAAATATTTTTTTTTTTTTTTTAAATGGAGGGGGAAGGAGGCGGTGAGGGTGAGCCTTTACCGTTCGCGGGAAGGGTCAGCGACGGAGGGGAGAGGGTCGGCCAGGGTCACTGGCCCTTGGCCGACCGGTGGTGAGGGCCCATGAGCCCTTGCTCAAGCCCTCCCAGATCCGGTGAGGGTCGGCAGCCCTCACTCAACTGGGCTAAGGGCCATCGCTCGCTAGGGGGTCGCCTCGGCGGGCGATGGCCCTTGGCTCGACCGGGCGAGGGCTCCGGGCCCTCACCGCGCCCGAGGTCACCGGCCCTGGCTGGGCCCAAAGAACCCCAACCAACGCTCCCCCACCCTAGTCGACCCTTCCTGGCAACGGCGAGGAGGCAGCGAGGGGCCGCGAGCCCTTACCAAATATGGCCATCGATCGGCCAAGGGCCAGTGACACCAGCCGACCCCTCCCCCTTCATTGCCGGCCCTTCCCAAAGAAAGACGAGAGCTCGGCCCTCGCCGCCCCTCCCCCTCCTTATTTAATTTTTTTAAATTTAAATTAAATTAAATTAAATTAAATTTTATATTAATTATTTACCACATCAAAGATAAAAAACGACGTCATTTTACATTTTTAGCTATGTCAACGTACAAAAACACCGTTTTGCACTTATTTCGCCGGAAAATCGCCACATCAGCATTTTGGCTGGATTGGCACTTAAATGATCAATTTTGCTCCGATTTTGGCACTTAATTGTCACTTTCTTAACTTTTGACACTTAAGTATTCATCGTGCCAAGTTTTGGCATTCCAAGTGTCTAGCACTAGTATTTTATGGGCTGTCTCTAGCAATATTCTCCTAATTAACTTTGCTTGTTCACTTACATTAATGTTGAATCTCATTGTGCCTTCCTTCATGCATAAATTGTTTAGGGAAAAAGCCACCAAAAACCTTAACTTTGTCTAGTGTAACAAATTTACCCTAGATTTTTTTGGTGATACAAAAAATCTTAAAGTTTACTAATTATGACACATTTACCCCGAACTCCATGGCCGAAGGGCATCTTCATCTCTTTTTTTTTCTAATTTTTTTCTTTTTCTTTCATTTCTCTATTTTTTCCTTTTTCTTTTCTCTTTTTGCCTTTTTTTTTTCTTCTCTCTTCCTTCCGCCATGGTCGGTGGAGAGAAGCCAGACTCAGGCAAAGGCCGCTATTACCGACATCGAGCAGGGTCGCCTTTGCCTGGGTTGATGAGGTTCGACAAGGACAGCCCTCACAACCCAGGTGAGAACAGCCCTTGTCAAATCCGATGAGGGCAACCTTCACTTGTGTTGGGTGAGGGCGGCCCTCACCTAGATCGAATTTTGCAAGGGCCCTCGCCTGAGTCTGGCTTTTCTCCGCCACGGTTAGCAAGAGGAAGAGAGAAGAAGAAAAAAGAAAAGAAAAAAAATTAAAAAAGAAAAAAAAAAGTAAAAGACGAAAATGTTTTATATTTTGGCGTAAATGTATTACATGGATATAAGTTTAAGGTTTTTTGTGTCACGAAAAAAGTTTGGGATAAATATATTATGGTTGGCAAAGTTTGAAGTTTTTTATGTCATAAAAAAAATTGGGGTAAATTTGTCACACCGGCCAAAGTTTGGGATTTTTGGTGGCTTTTTCCCAATTGTTTAACTACTCTAAGCAAAACTCCATGCTATTGTCAATCCACATATATTTAATCGTCGTACCAACCTCCATTTTGCTCAAAGCTCTCAATCGTTTGATCTTGACAACGGTATTCAACTTGCACCTTAGCACAAACACTCCTAGGAGTAGTCATCCACAATTGTTAGCATCAATCGGTACTCTTCCTCGAAGGAAACCATGATAGCTTGCACACATTTAAGTGAATCAACTTTACAATCTTTGTGATTTCTCTATAGTCATACGAAATTGTACTTTCCATCATTTGCCTAAGCCATAGGACCCGCATACATTCAGTTCTTTGGCCACATAACCACACATCAAATTCCTATTACTCAAAACTTTTAGGATTCTCTCTGCAATGTTCCCTAAATGCATATGCAGCTAATCTTGAACCAATGCATCTGATATCTGTGGAGAAATCTAATATTGTCTACCCTTGATCTCAATCAGGCAATAATGCTCTATTCATTTTGTCATTATCATGACACCTCCAACAAACATATAACTAGCTAAATGTAGAGCACGCAAGAAATCAACTTCAGCTTCAATTCTTGGATGTGTCTCACTCTAGTGAATTCTGATTCCAGCGACATCAACACTCACAATACCGTAGTCAACATTATTCCTTAACATCATTTCACCACTATCCATGCACTAATAAGTAGTACATCAATTTATGTTTGATGTAGCATGAAATAAGCAACCAGAATCCATAACCTATCCATCAAATGACAAATCCTCAATGACAAGCATGACATCTAAGTTACTATAAGCTATTGCAACAATATCATTAATAGACTAGACTCTAATTCCTTTACCTTTTTCGTTGTTCAGCTTGAGTCAATCCATTTCAAGGTGTGCTCTCTTACCATGATTCCAACAAACAATACCACAATTCTAGATTGATTTCATCTATTCAAGTTCACATTATTCCTACTTGCACGAATATTAGTTCTTCCTCTACCTTGACTTACTATATGAGTGGGTAAGGGTTCACCCAATTCTCTTTTATGGATGTCTTGGTTTAGAATCAAATTGCAAACCTCATCAAACATTAAGTTTCTTTACCCGAATGAATTATTAATTACAATGACAATAGTATTCTGACTATTGGGTTATGAGGATAATAGAATTAAAGCACATTCCTCGTGACCAAAGTTAATTTCAACTTAATTCAGTTGACTAGCAACCACATGCTTCGCAACCGGCCCATACTTGCCTATTTTTAACTAGAACCAACATCGCACCAAGTTGTTTTTAATGATCACAAAGGACTTCCATAAATGTTTGACATGGCATTAATCAAGTTTGCAATGGTCTTCTCTTTCGCAATATTAAATGCGACATTTTGAGTCCATGTCAGCCAAGTAACTACTAATGCTTGTCTATCCAACAAATCCAACTCAGCTTGCTTCATCTTTGCATAAAGGAATAAGAAAAGATTTCTTTGATATAGGTAATACTCAACTGCATTTTCTAGAAACCGAAACTATTCCCATCAAATCTATTGATTTTTACTTTTCCTTCTTTTGTCACCATCTAATCTCTTTGACTCATTTAGACTTAGCTCTAACATTAACTATTGCAAAAACATATGATCAAACACAATAATAAAGACAATAGTGAAATAAATCAAACATCAAATTTACATGGATTTGATCAATGAGACCTACTCCAATAGAAGGGTAACATAACACTCCACTATAGATCAAGTACAACAACAAATATTATAACCACACTTTAGTCACTCAAACAGTCCTAGTATTTCTGAATTCCCAATTATAACACATAGTTCATACAATGTTTTGTCACAATTCTTACAAAACAATCTCTCAATCTCACAATAATATTTAGAAATCAAACAAACAAGATTTATTGGTTTCACTATACTCACAATTTACTTAGAATGTAATTTCTGAGCATGTTGCACAATTGATTGTTGTGGCCAAAAGCTCATCTACCTTCTCTATTGTTCTAAAACCAATACCCACCTCTTTTATACACATATATATATCCAATGCGGCCGATTAAAATTATAAAACTCATTGAGACTAGGAAATTTACTCAAACTAAAAAATCTACTTTGATCGTATTTCCTTTGTGGGTACAAACTCAAGAAATATTTTCTACACCAATGATGGTTGAGTTTATTCATTTCCTTTCTGAGCATATATTAGTTTTGTAAACTTTTGTTGACGTAAGTCTACCTAATGCACAGTTATTTGGATCCAGAGTATGCCTCGAGTGGGAATCTCACTAAGAAATCAGATGTCTTTTCTTTCGGTGTTGTGCTTCTAGAATTGATAACCGGGCGTCGTCCGCTTGACAGAACTCGACCCTTTGATGAGGAAAGCATGGTTGATTGGGTCAGTGGTCTGTCAACAAGATATTTACTTGTGGCCTATCATCGTTAGTGATCTTATCCAATTGGAAAAAGAACCAATTTTTAGGACTTTGAGCATCTATACATCCCCCCTCTTCATGTTACTTATCCTTTCCCTCCATGCTTTCCTCTCTCCACCGTGAACGTCATCATACAATTGACTCTTCTAATAAAATTTTAGGCAAGGCCTTTGCTCACACAAGCCTCAGAAGATGGCAATTTTGATGCCATTATTGATCCAAAGCTGAACAAGGACTACATTACTGAGGAAATAACTCGGATGATTGCTTGTGCTGCTGCTTGCGTTCGTCATTCTGCACGACACCGTCCATCAATGACACAGGTACATTGCCTAGTAGAAAATAGTTTGTTTTAATATGAGAATGGGTGCCTCTTTTTTTCCCCCTTTTTATAGGCACAATACAATGCTCTATCTAGAGGTTTTGCTCCTCCTACAAATGAAGTGTCATCGGTTATCACTTCATTTGAGCCAGAAAAGGGGGGAAACACTATTTTTAGTGTCTTAGTTTGCTACAACTCACTTTTCAACATGACCGGTCAATGCAAATTGTTCTACAAGTGTGGAATTATATATGAGCTTTGTGTAATTAGGTAGTTCGAGCACTGGAAGGAAAGTTTTCTATGTCCGATTTAAGGGCATATAATAGTTGTCAAAGCTCAGATTATGACACCAGCCAAGACGAGGAGGATTCAAAGAAATTTAGGATGATGGCCATGGAAAGTCAAGAGCAAGCTACAAGTGAGTTCAGCGGGCACAATAGCGAGGATGGCTTCAACCATCCACTCAAGCAGCGAGGGTCAACAGACTACCAAGAGATGGACTTGGGGAATATGGCCGAGGAAGGTCGTCACGCTAGTGGAGGCTCTTAATATTAATACAAATCGAGAGGACAGACCCTACTTTCACAGTTCCATGCGCTTTGACATGTGGCCACATGTTAGCAATTATTATTTGTATATAGAAATAGATTAGATTTGGGAAAGGCAGAAAGCACATCAGATTTCGTCATGTCTATGTTGCGGATTTGAGTAGTATAGTTTGAGGTATTCTAATAACAGTCGTTGCTGGTTCGGTAATGTGCAAGATTGAAACCACAAGGAACTCAAAGCAGGCGGGATCTTTCTTGTGATCTTATAGGAATAGTGGGTTGCTGCAATTTTTGGTTGGAAAGTTATGGAGCCATGATCATTCTTCATAATGTTGTAAAGACTTTCGAAATCTTCCAGGTGCGGTCAGCATATATGAATCTGCACATTTGTTTAATTCATGTTAGAAAAACCCCTAATTATTAATAAATGATTTCTCTAAGATAATTTCATTTGTTAGAGATATATTAATAATTCAGTCAATTATTTATATTTCTCAAGATTGCATGTATATTTCCCTTTAATTGTTCATATCTTGATTGAGATATTATTTTAGAATAGTTTAATATAGTCTATAACTAGACTCGTGTATTCCTCATTTATATATACATCGAAATAAACATAAATTCCATAATTCTCTCTTCACTTTATTATTCTTAACTCGATATTAGAGCCACCGTTGTTGAGGATATCATAAGTGCACCAGACGCAATGTGCACCAAGTGCATCTGCGCACCTATTACACACCCGGTGCACCGACTAGCAAAATAAATCCATCTCGATTCTCAATAGTGTTTACTTTATGTGCACAAGTCTCATATAAGGAAGCACTTGATCAATTATATTTCATGACAAATTGTCATGTTTTGATGCTAACAACACCAACTATATCGCCTAGTTGAGCCTTTTTCACGGAAGTGGCTTTCTTTCAATGCCCACCACAGGTTACATTGCTCGGTAACTCTTTTACCAAGCCGGCATTATAAGCCATTTGATGCTACAAGGTCAAATGTGTAGTTACTATTTCGCAAGCCCACACATCCGCCGCTCGTCATTTCATCACGTGGAGTTTTTTATGTAAAATTTCCTCAGGACTCCCTTTTTGTTTTTTGGCCAAAAGATTCATCGTCCAAATCGGATGCAGCATCTTCAACAGGACCGGACAGCGATGAGCTCAAGTGAAGGCCTCATCGATGAAATACCGACAATAAGAGGGTGTAAATGCGGACGCACTGATCGCCCCCGTCGGAAAACACGGACTCATCGGACGGCTGAAAAATCGCTCTGATTGCTGGACACGCCCGTGCGTTAAAACTGCTGTCCGAACGGATTGTCCTTTTGGATATTACTTCGGCCACTAACCCACACAAAAACAAAGGGAAATAAATCAATAAATGAATCAATAAATTAAAGGTTTACGATATAAAAATCAGATTTAAAAAAAAAAAAAAAATTGGTCTGCTCGTGTCCACCTACAAGTCAAATTCCGCTTCGATTGTCCGGTCCGACTCCCCGACCCAAGGAAGGAACGACGTCAAAAAAAAAAAAAAAAATACGAACTTTCTCTGCCTCAAGACTCGCTAGGAAGTTGTCTTCTTTGAGAGCTCCGATCGGCATCAATGGCTTCTCGCCGGCGCATGCTCCTCAAGGTCATCATCCTCGGCGACAGCGGGTAATGCGCGCGCTTCTGCTCCGTTGATTTTGCAGATTTCCGCGTGATCTTTTTGCTGTGATTGACTTCTGCTGGTCTTCTCTCTCTTTTTCTTGATTTCCTTTGTCAGGGTTGGGAAGACTTCTCTGATGAATCAGTATCCTTCTGAAACCCAGATCTCCTTTTTCTTTGGGTTGATTGATTGATCGGGTATTTTTTGACATTGGGGACTGCTGATTGTGCTCCAGGTACGTGAATCGCAAGTTCAGCAATCAGTATAAGGCGACGATCGGAGCTGATTTCTTGACGAAGGAAGTTCAGTTTGAGGACAGGCTGTTCACATTGCAGGTGAGCCCCCCAAGAAACGAGGCCGAATGGTGTTGTTGAGGATTATTGGCATGGTCCCTAGTTTCTTTTCTGTGTAGCTTGTGTAATTTTAAGGATGGATGGATGAATTGACTGCTGTTGTGCTGATCGGATTCTGCGAATTTGGATTCCCCTTCTTTTATTTGAGGGAAGTTGATTAGCTCTTGACACCGTTTGGGCTTTCCTGTTCTGAAAAAAGTTTCCCATGAATACCCTGTTACTGGGTTTTTGTCATATGACTCAAGCTCAAGAACGAAAGACTGCATAAATCTCTGTTTCCCATCTCTTATTTGCAATGCAAGAACTCACCATTATGCTGCTTAGAGACTTTTTTTTTTTTTTTTTTGCGCGAATATGTTCTATCGAGATTGGTTGAGCCAATTCCAACCCAATCAAACTTTAGCCATTTGTTACGAGCTGTTTGGTCAAACAGAAGGTCTGCTGTTTTTGACATGGAATGCTATTCTTGATCTCCCTTCGATTTAGTAGCAGCACAGCAAGCATAAATGCTGCATTCCCTTTGGGATTTGTTACTTTGCTGCAACGGTAGAAGGCATATTTTATTTTATTTTTTGGTAGAAGTAGAAGGCATATTTGAATCTGCATAAATATACAATTTATTACTGGATAAATTTTGTTTTTCTTCTGGATCTGACACGATGAGAATTCAGCTATGCATAGTACAGACCCAATTCTCTAAGTAGTCAAGTCATGGGTAATTGGTTGCTTAGGTTGTTGATTCGACCATTTGTTGATACTCCTCCAAGTTCTCTTTCAAAATGAAGAGAACAGGAGTTGTTGCTTGGTTATTTTCAATGTGTGATACATAAAGGTGATCTGGTTACATGCAAAATAGATTTAGTTGGTCTATTCAGCCAACTTTTATGAGATCTGGTATTGTCCTTGATAGTCACTCTTGGCCACATCTGTTTTATTATATCATCTCTCTGTAGATATTAAATTAGGCAGACATTGGCATCATTGATATTAAATTAGGCAGACATTGGCATCATTTTCATAGGGTATAAGACTCGCACAGAGTCTCGTACTCTTTGAAGAAACAACATTTTTTTTTCTGGAGTCACCTTATAATGCTTACTATGCATCGTTTGTGTTCAACATTTGAATTAGTGTTCACTTCAACGAAGAGAAGGTAAAAATGTTTAATTCCTTAGAGGATGAGAAACTTATTTATATACTTGCAGATATGGGATACAGCTGGCCAAGAAAGGTTTCAAAGTCTTGGTGTGGCTTTTTACAGAGGTGCCGACTGCTGTGTTCTTGTGTATGATGTGAATGTAATGAAATCATTCGACAATCTAAATAACTGGCGGGAGGAGTTTTTGATTCAGGTAACCCTCACTAAAAAGATGATGAATGAATTGTGACTTAGAGCTTACAAGGTTTCGGAAAGAGGGGCCTAAAATTGTTTTGATGACTTGGTGTCCAGGCCGGTCCTTCTGACCCTGAAAACTTCCCATTTGTCGTTTTGGGTAACAAGGTGGATGTCGATAATGGCAATAGTCGTGTGGTGAGTTCTCTTTCCTTAGCCTTTCATCCCTCACCTTTATGTTGAATACATTGCTTATGCTAGTAAGAGACCTGCTCAAGGAAACTTCTTTTCTCATGTGATGTATATTTCTAAACATCTTTCCGCTGTTAAACTGCATGACATGGCATCTTCTTCTTTCTCCACTTCCTGATTCAGGTTTCTGAGAAGAAAGCGAGGGCTTGGTGTGCTTCCAAAGGAAACATTCCTTACTTTGAGACCTCTGCCAAAGAAGGATTTAACGTGGAAGCTGCTTTTGAGTGTATAGCCAAAAATGCTTTGAAGAATGAACCAGAAGAAGAAATGTGAGTCCTTTTTTAAATCGTAACTGCTGATGGTGTTGACTATTGAGAGAGTGTGTGCTTCCCTAATCAGACGAGACCCTCATCGTTGTGATTCATCAGATTGGGAAATAGAGTTATGATGTGCTTAAACTTAGATAACAACAGAAAAATAAACTTCAGTTATGAAACCAATGCAAGACACCGGCTGACCTTGAGCAGTTGTACTTTACTAGTTTGGGGTGCAGTAAATGTTGCTAACCTAGTGCTCTGAACTTGTGTTTGTTGCAGATATCTTCCGGACACCATTGATGTTGCGGGTGGAGCACGGCAGCAGAGGTCCACCGGCTGCGAGTGTTGAAGAGTCCAACAGTACATCAATTCCCTTGGGATGCGTATACGATGCGGCTCAAGGTGTATCAATTCGTGTTACAGATACCATTCTCTTATGTATTGTCAAAAGCAGAGTAAAAAAAAATTCTTCCTAAAGGATTGATGTAGAGAACCGTTGAACTTCCCAGTGTGCATTTGTATCATAAGCCAATCAGGGAGACCTTGTTTGTTTTTTCATCTTTTCACACCTATTTGGTTCCATGATATCTTTGGTCACCCTGAAATTCTTAATATCTTTTCCTATGATGTACTGTCAATCTGAGTCCTGGGACTCATTAATAGTGGTTATATGGTTCTGTCTTTCCTTGATACTGACTCTTTTTCAATCTCTACGGAGGAACCAAACGGGCCGCCTTCTCTCTCTTTGGGCTTGTCTGGGAAATGGATTATAGATTATCTCTCCCGTCTTACTAGAAAACAGCGGTCACTGTAAAAATTCGTGTCCCGTATGATAATCCATGGAATCAAGACACGTTGCTTTAGGAAGCAACGTGTCGAACTTGAAGACGCGATGTGTCCGGGCGTCCTCCCAAATGGGCTTCTCTCAATCCTCAAAACTATATATATTTATAGAGAGAGAGAGAGAGAGAGAGTTGGAGAGGACCCCTTTCTACATCGGCAATTTACACACACCATATCCATATTTTGAACCTTAGAGCCACGAGAGAGGCAGAGGACCTCAAGAAATCGAGAAGAATCGATGGAAGCCACGAAGGAATCGGAGCCGTCGAGGATTCTGGATGCCATCCTCCCTCGGCACCTTGAAGACGATTGCCTGGAAGACCCTGCGCTTCCACCTGAATCCTTCAAGGATGCCTTCGCCAGGGCCGCCGCCACTGTGAAGTCCCGGGCTGCCTCAATCTTCACCCCCAGCCACGGCGAGGACTGCGTGAACGACCCGTGGCCCATCGGCGATGGCCTGACCGACGTCATAACCGGGGAGCCAGGAGGCCACGAGCCCGAACAGCCATGCACAACGGAGAAAGGGAGCGGCGGAGGAATAGGAGAGGTCGGCGAGGACGTGGTGGTCCCTGGCGTGAGCGGCGAGGGAGACAAGGTGGTGGTGGGCAAAGGAGCGGAGGAGGACGACAGAGGAGCTTGTGTGGATGGCCTCCAGGGGCTGGATACCGGAGAGAGAGGCGAGAATGGCGGTGGCGGCAGTGGAGATGGCGATGGGGAAGGCGGTGGTGATGAGGTGCCGACGCTAGTCGAAGGCGTTGCGTGATGAAACTCTATCCTTGAAGTTTGTATTGATACAAGATTAAATCTAGATGAACAAGCCTTTTGTATCTTCAGCACGCGTGTACATGCACGATTTAGACTCTTAATAAATTGTAAATTTTTCATCTTTCTTGCATACGAATAGAAAAGATCTCAAATTTCGGCAAGAATCAACATCGATGGCCTTCCGAATCTCATAAGAATCATACAATTTCATGCTAAAAACAATCTCGAAAGCTCTCATCTTTTTTATTCGAACCTCAAGTAACTAGGGAAAAAAAAAAGAGATCTTTAACCAGTCAAAAAGAGATCTTTAACCAGTCAACGATTCCGATCCTCCGATGAATCATATCACCGGAGTCAGCAGCGGCTTTCCGGCGAAGTGCGCCTCCAGGTTCGCCACGACGAGGTCCGCCATCGCCGTGGACGTCTCCACGGTGTCGCTCCCCACGTGGGGCAGGAGGACCACGTTGTCCATCGGGAACAATTCCTCCGCCGCCTCGGGCTCGTTCTCGTACACGTCGAGCCCGGCCCCGCCGAGCCGGCCCTCCAGCAGGGCCGCGACGAGCTCGGGCTCGTCCACGTGCGCGCCCCGCCCGACGTTGATCAGGACCCCCTCGGGGCCCAGCGCGTCCAGGACTTCCCGGCCGACGATGCGGCGGGTCTCCTCCGTCAGCGCGCACGCCACGACGAGGATCCGGCAGTGGCGGGCCAGCTCCGCGGCGGTCGGGTAGTACTTGTAGCTCACGTGCGGCTTCTCCGACCGGGAGCAGTAGCTGATCGGACAGCCGAACGCTTCGGCTCGTTTCGCGATGGCGGAACCGATCCTGCCCAGCCCGACGATGCCGACCGACTTGCCGCTGAACTGAAACCGAAGGTCAGAGTCAAAGCCGAGGCGAAAAGCTTCAAATTTCGGACAGGGCATTCGACGGAAGCGACTGATGATGAATCTACGGAGACAACCCAGATCGAAAAATCAAACCTTGGCAGTCAATCCGAAATCTCCGCTCTTCCACTTCCCGCTCCTGACGAACGCGTCGCACCCGCAGACCTTCCGCAGCACGCCCAGCATCAGGGCGATGGCAATGTCGGCCACGTCGTCGGTCAACACGTCGGGAGTGTTCGTGACCCGGATCCCCTTCTCCCCGCACCTGCCCAGATCGATCTTGTCCAGCCCCACGCTGAAGGTCGCCACGATCTCCAGCCCCGGCAGCGCGTCGATGAGCTCCGCGTCGGCGCCCACCTTGGTGTCCCCGACGACCGCCCGGATCGAGCCCGCGTGGGCCTCCAAGAACCGGCGCCGCGAAGGGAAATCCCAGAGCCGGTGAAGGTGGAACCTTTGCTCGAGTTCTTGCTCGAGGTATGGGAACATGGGGCATGTCATCAAGACGCCGATCCCCTCCATTTGCAAGAAATCTTTGCTTTGGGAATTCTTGGGAGGACGGACATGCATATCGAACTCCTCTCCTCCGCTCTTTCTTGTAGTCCTTTCACTTCTCCCTTCCTGTAATTTTTCTCCATTTTTTTTATTCTTTCTCGAGTCGATTCATTTGTCCCTTCGCCTACCCCTTTGGCTCACATTCTTTTACATTTCAAGCTTGATAGTATTCGTACAACCTGCCCATTATATTCACGATGATAAACTTCCATTGATTACCGTATGGTTAGATAAGTCTGGCGTGCCCGGACCGTGCAGGACCGGATCGCTCGGGCCTAATTTTTCTTATCAATTATATCCTATCTTCAGAGAATGACGGGATGCTATATGAATTCCGAGTTTGCATTTCTTCAAGCGCGTTTTTATCGTTGATCATGTGATCTTCGTGGCGGTGATTCACATAATTAATGGTGGAGATGATGTTTGGTTAACGTGCTTCTATATCAATGCGATAATAGAGAGGGAGAGACAGAGAGAGATAGATTGTTTTTGGGTGGTTGAGCATGCATATCTCTCTCGGCTTTTGTTTTCTCAAAATAAGGCTGGACAACATAGAACAAGAACACAACAGTGAACAACTAAACATGCACCCCACGTTCACAACAGCAAGATCCTCCAGAATTAGAAATCACCCAAAATTCCCACCGAAAAGAGAGAGAGAGAGAGAAAACAAACAACATCAACTCACTGGATTCTATTGACATTCTCTCTCTCTCTCTCTGTCACACTTTGGAGTTGGCTTCTTCCCTTTTTTTCCTCTCTCGCTCTCGTTGCCCAGCAGCTAACTCAAACCAGACATATCAATCATGTCTCTCCCTCCTCCTTGCTGAAGTTTTGACGATATTGGGTCGGGGTCGGTTCTATTCGGTACCCGATTACATATGCTCTTTCGCCTGTGTTGCCGGCTCATTGGATCGGTATCCTCTGTTGGTGACCAATGATGGTGCGGGCCCTGGAACAAGAGCAGGAGGACTACAAGTCTAGGCTCTTCCATTTCCAGGGTATGCATGACAACTCGGGGCGTCATGTCAAAAGCTTGAGTGTCGACCAGAGCATGTCAAATGGAGAGCTCTCGGGCAATGACGGGATAATGTCGAGAAGCTATGGAGCGAAGCCTCAAAATGAGAACCTGATGGAGCAACAACAGATTGGTTGGTCGCTCCATAAATCGACCGCCAAGGCACCAAAATCGCGCCTAGCCCGTGAAGAAGCTAAAGATAAGCAACCTTCAGGCAAGTCATGTTGAATGTTCGTCGATAGGACTGGTGAAAGCTCTGTGATAAGATGCAAGCGGTTGTAATGGTTAGGTGACCAATCTTTAAATCGCAATTGATTATTGTGATTCCTTTCCTCGGTTTTATTTCAGACACGGAATTGATGAAAGAAAGGTTCGCGAAGCTGCTTTTGGGTGAGGATATGTCTGGTGGAGGAAAAGGCGTTTCCTCGGCCTTGGCCTTATCGAATGCCATCACAAATCTGGCCGGTACGTTCATCTTTCTAATTGATTCGCTTTTCCATCAGATGGTCAAGAGTAAAATTTAAAGAACCAGCGAGACAAGATGATCTCGAACAGCCGAGAGATGGATCTAATGTAGTCGGTCTAGACTACCACGAATCTTCTCTAGTTTTCGTCCTAAATCACGCATGCCGTGACTTCTTTTGCAACAAGTTATGTGAAGATTGTGTATTTGCCTAATCTGATCGTTATAAGCACAATGCAGCTTCTGCATTTGGCGAGCAGAAACGGCTAGAGCCCATGGCCCCGGAAACAAGAGCGAGGTGGAAAAAGGAAATCGACTGGCTCTTATCTGTGACAGATCACATTGTTGAATTCGTTCCTTCTCAACAGAAAACCAACGGGGTGAACATGGAGGTAAAAATGAAAATTCCTTTCCCCTTGGAAAATTCCTGGTCTCTCTGTCGCATTTCTTGGTATATTTATCTCTTGGTCAATTTAATAGATTATGACAACGAAGCAACGCACCGATCTCCACATGAACATCCCTGCTTTGCGAAAGCTAGATGCCATGCTCATCGTGAGTATCTGTAACATTTTACCTTTCCTATTAATTATGCCTATCAAGTGATTATCAGTCAGACTTGCAACGTGAATTTCTACTCCATCAGGATTGTTTGGACAACTTCAAAGACCAAAGTGAATTTTACTATGTAAACAAGGATGACAAGGACTCAGGGAAAGGAGGTTCGAAGAGAAAAGATGACAAGTGGTGGTTGCCCACAGTAAAAGTGCCGCCTAACGGTCTCTCGGAAATGTCAAGGAAATGGCTCCAGTTCCAAAAAGATTCTGTCAACCAAGTCCTGAAAGCAGCTATGGCGATAAATGCGCAAGTCTTATCAGAAATGGAGATACCCGAAAATTACATTGAATCTCTACCTAAGGTAATGAAGGACGAGTCCAGCGAAAGCATAGCTTGAAAGTCGTCTCTCTCTCTCTCTCTCCTTCTCTTTTTAAACAGCTTCCGATTCTTGACCTGCAATTTTCCTCTGGTCGTTAGAATGGAAGAGCAAGCCTTGGAGACTCCCTCTACAAGAACATAACAGACGAATACTTCGATCCCGATCAATTCCTCTGTGCGGTGGACATGTCATCTGAACACAAAATCCTAGACCTCAAGAACAAGATTGAGGCCTCGATTGTAATATGGAAGAGGAAGATGAACAATAAGGACAGTAAATCATCTTGGGGATCGGCTGTGAGCATGGAGAAGAGGGAGCTTTTTGAAGAGAGAGCGGAGACAATTTTGCTCCTCCTTAAGCAACGGTTTCCAGGAATTTCTCAATCATCATTGGACATTAGCAAAATTCAATACAACCGGGTAAGTGATCGTCCACCTTAACCATTAATTCTCCTGTCCTCTTGAAACACTCCACGAGCTTACACATTAGGAAGTCTTTAAGTATCAACGCAAATCAGACTTAGCAAGGCCTCTGCTTGCCATTTGCATGGTTACTTATCCTTTCGCTTGCTGTTTTCTGTATGTTGCGTATAGTTGTGAGAGCGAAATAAGGCATTAGAAATATCGACTGTTTTGAAACTAATCTGTAACCACATTGCTCTGTAGGATGTTGGACAGGCTATCCTAGAGAGCTACTCAAGGATACTAGAAAGCCTGGCCTTCACAGTGTTGTCCAGAATCGAAGATGTCCTCCATGCCGATTATGTCGTGCAGAATCCATCGCAAGCATCACAAAAAAGAAACCCTCTAATAGATTGTCCATCACTGACAGGGACACAGAAGTTCAACGCTCGAGAGGAGATAGAGAAGCTAAATTTATCAGAAGCACCTGGTTCGATGACATTATCGGACTTCATGGGGTGGAACATGGATCAACAAGAACCCGAGGAAAAGAAAGACAGAGCTGCTGAGGATTTGCTTAAAGACAGTGACGGGAAGCACATGGATAAGCTCACCAATTTAACCACCACCACCAAGAGGGTTTCATATCTCGAGAACTTGGGCGGTGTAAGAAGCCCCACATCACGCCATTAGTGCTAGTTTCGTAGAGGAGGAAAGGTTAGGAAGGATGGTAAGCAAAAGAGAAGATTTATGGGAGGAAAATTCAAAGCTTCAAGGAACAGAGATCTCAATCGAAGATACAAGGACATGCATGAAGGCCCTCATGCATTGTATTTGGCTAATGCTACTCTTTTCCTTCTGTAATCTAGGAGGAGTAAGAGGATGAAGAAAGCTAATAAACCGAGCGTCTTGTAAATGCTAACTTCAGTGCAAGCAGAGCTTTGGTGCTGCCAATCTTTCCTTATCATTTGTTTATTGCCTTCATAAGGATTTGCATAGGTCAAAATCGTCTCTGTGATCACAATGAGCAAGGATCTATAAATAGATTGCTGAACTGCCTGAAAGAACATGCTGAACATGTTTTTCATGAGAGCTACGGTGCAATTATTCTGAAGGTCACACTTATACCCTAAATATTTCACTAGTAAACACCTACTAAGGCTTTCAGAATGAAGTGAAAACCAAAAAAGAAAGTCTGATCTCAATCACGCAATTACCATAAAAGGTCAACAAATCAAAGCTTATGCATTAGCCTAAGTTCAAGCACCATAGCCAGATAAACTAAGGTGGAAGAGAAACCTCGGATTGATTTCAATGTAGTTACGACTTTCTCAATGTACTTACAACTTTCAAAGCCAGATAATGACATATTTACTAAAGATTGTTCCAGAGATTATTTCTGAGCTGAATTAGATCTTGCCACGAGGACCCAACTTCGGTGGAAGTTGAGGACCCTTCTTGATCGGCAGAATGTCACCAGAAGCCGTGGCACTGAAATAAGCAAGAGTTGAGCCCCCTCCCAATATCAAGAACTTGAGCAAGAACCCTCTCTTCGTGAATGGAGCAACGGCTGTCTCAAAGAATTTGCTCTGCAATATCATGTTTCCACAGTTAATACACACCACTCTCTATTCATGCAAAGAGGCTAATTAATCACAAATTGATTAAAAGGTCAAATTACCCATGACACAGGAAAATGTATTACTTAAACCGATGCTAAAAAATATTCGCTTGCATATCTTGATCAGGTTCCTTAATATACGTGGTAAGTTTGGGACAACTTTCATCCACTTCTATCCCGGTTACTTCGGGTACTGAGATTCTTATGATAAACTCGCTTTCTTCCTAAGCATGTCACTACTCATCGACACTTTTAAATGTTAAGAGCACATTAAGAGCAGAAAACATTCCTCTTTTAGATCTCATCCTTGAACTAATGCATGACTTGGTCAAGAAACACAGAAGCAGTACAGACCTGAAGGGAGTTGTACGGTGAAGGTGCGTCAGATCCGTACAAGTCCCATTGCCCAGTGGTGTTACCCAAATCTTCCAAATCAAAGTAGACACTCTTGTCCCCATATTTCGCCACCACAGCACCACTCCTACTAGATCAAAGACCCTCAGTTATCAGCAATTACAGTTCAATCGTCTCCTTTAAATACCGCAGCTCATGACTAAAACTGAAACGTGAGAAAGCAGGATGACCCAAGTGCTCATGAATAATGAATAACCTATTATCTGATGCACTCATTACGGTCATTAATAAGGATCCTCATCCATGTCATGCGCTATTTGACTTAACTTATACACACCTTAAGGTTTTGGGTCTCAAGCTCTGGGCGGTGGGCTTGAGGTGGAGCTTTTTCCCGGCGAGCGAGCTTCCGGCGAGGCCCTTGATGGCGGCCGGGGGTGCGGCGGCAACGGCTGCTAGAGATGCCATTCTGTCAAGTTGGTCCTTGGCTCCTAACTAGCACAACTGACTTTACCGTTTGGGTTGCCTCCAGAGAGCTAAGCAGTCTTTTACAAGGTTTTCGAGAGGGACACGTGGCCAAATGGGTTTCCTCGAGCAGAAATTTGGAGTCCCATTGATGAGGTGACACGTGCGTCTAAGTAGGATAGGCCTATCCTTTCACGAAATCTAGTGAAAACCAGTAAAAAGCAATGAAATCTTTCAGTAGCAAACCCCTCGTAACGCTTTCATAACTGAAGCTGAGCCACCACGGCGAGACTTCAGCATGGTCGCACCATCTTATTCACACCAACCGTTTTGAATGCGTATCAACATGTAATCTCTCGTACTATATTATGTGAAATTTATAGATTGCATTATGATTTTCATATTTGCAAGTTACCCTCGGAACAATAGCGATGAATGTGGAGCCTATGAACTTGAAAATGTGTATAAAAGGTCTAAAAGTGTCTTGTGTCAAATGAATTCACATTGTCCATAGTATGCATGAGGGGCCATGTAAAACGTTGTGCGGCAAGTACATCCCTTAGAGGATCAGGTAAAATGGTGAGCTTAAGCTTGTAATTTTTATAAAACTATCATTGTTCAATGGATGAACACGGCTAGGAAATTTGAAATTAAGATGGTGGTATAACTCATGTGACTTAAACAAGAAAATTATTTGAGAGGGGAAAGTCAGATGCAAATTTGATAATTTACAAAAAGATGGCATCTGGACATGAAGCATTTTGCGATTAGTCAAAAAAGAAATAAGTATTGCCCAAGCTCACAATATTATAAGGCAGTTCTTCCTAGTACATGTCCATCACACACCTCTTTCCTCTTTTGGGGCGAGTGCAATATAATCAGAAAATTTCTGTGGTGCCGATAACTCTCTCTCTCTCTCTCTCTCTCTCTCTCTAAAGTGGCATCCGAAAAAGCCAGAAACTTTGTGTCTAATTCTCGATCATTTGCCTCTCCATATTGTGAACTCCACGAGAGAGAATATTCTTCTAGTTCTTTCTCGTGTTTGGAGTTGCAAATGGCTTCCATTCTAGCGAACTTGCCGGCAACACCACTCGTCCACCATAAGCCACAGCCCCTTTTGACAACCGTCGGAATATTCTCAGTTTCCACATCTAAAGGTACGAGATTTCTTTTCAGTCTGGTATTTGTTCTAGGCCTATCAAGAATTCTCATTGCCTGTAGTGCTATCCTCGGGGATTACTAGATTGTAAAGTTCCGAACTTGGAGTCTTTTCTCACTATTTGAGTGTCACAACTTGCGAGGAAAGAAGGTTAAATGCAAAAACTTGAGTTCTTTTTTAATTGAAAGGTTTGCGGATGGGAATGGAGTCCAAATGGGTAGTAAAAACTGTAGCTCGTATGAGAGCATGCCGTTCTTGCCTATTTTAGCAAAAGCCTACCCATTTTGGCTGCTAAGTATATGGAGTAAGACTACTAGCTATAAGTGGAAAAGAGGTTCATGATGGAATTGCAAGCGTGCTGCAACTCCCAGTTAAAACTGGGCGTAGGCTCTTTTCTTGTGGTGGTAGATACAATCAGTGATGCCCGTACTTAACGTAGGATTTTATTTTTTTATATTTTTGTGTTTTTCTGTAGAAAGAGGAAGTCGCCTAGCTGTTGTAGTGAAGGCTACGGGCGAAAGCTCCGATTCTTCCACCTCCCTAAGCATTGTCAAATCTGTGCAAAATATTGTGAGTTACTCCTCCCCCTTTTGTTTTGTACAGTGGAGATTGTTTAAGCCAAATTATGGGTACCCTGTACAAAGATGCATTTTCATGTAGCTTTCTACTGGTTTTACAGGTATGTCAATAGTTAGAAATGTTTTTGCAATCTTTATATGAGGAAATAAAGGGTTTTCTCGGAAAAATAAACTGCATCTCTAAGGTGTTATTTGCCTGTCTTTGAAAATTTTGTCCAACTTATTAATTTCATCGGCATTTTCTGTTTGGGGTCTTAGTTGGTACCTGGTTCTATCACTGTTTCTTCTGGTAGATTCTTTTAGTTGGCACCTGGAATTTCTAACATTCCACTTAGGCATTTCCAAGGCCATTGGACAAAATGTGATATTTTCCCTGATTTGATTTTAATTTGTCTGGACAGTGGGATAAATCTGAGGATCGGGTGGCTATTATTGGCTTGGGGTTTGCAGGTGTAGTGGCTCTCTGGGCGTCTGCAAATCTTATAACGGTACTCCACACTGCTTTGGTTATTTTACGCAACAGTGGAGTCTTGGCATGAGAATTGAGATGTTTAACAAGACTTTGGCACCTACCCAATTGATGTCATTCTCTCTGGTTGAAAAACTAAATAAAAAAACAAAGGGTCATTGTCCTGGCTTTGGTGTAATTTAGACAGTGTCGTCTGTTAACATCGCAATTACTATTTATTGTTAGCCCATGGAAGGAAATGCAGAGTTTGAAAATCCCCAAAAGAGGACTTCCTCTTTGTTTTTCCGGAGGGGCATCTCAGTTTCAAATATGCTGTGGATGCGATTAATTTGGAAAGCTAATTGAACTGGAATTCCTAATAATGTTCTCATGTTTATCCACAAAAGATTCTTTAAAAAAATTTACATTTCCTAATGGATTATACTCAGATTCATGCATATGCTATACTCTTCATTGGCTTATCAGAAACTCTACTCTTCATTCTTGACTTGATATACGTGCACTCTGCAGGCCATTGACAAGTTGCCCCTTATACCAAGTGCTCTGGAATTCATTGGGATACTGTTTTCTGCGGTGAGATTTGGAATATATATTGTCATTGGATGTTGCCATTTGATGATCAAACGAAAATTTCAAAAGTTTCAATTATTACTTCATTCCAAATATGTTGTCAACTTCAAAATTTTCCTTTGCTTTTCCTTGCTGCCTTGGCAACCGTGGGAAGTAACACATCTAGTCGATGGTTTATCATTATGGTCAAGTTCTTTCTTCTGTCTATGTTCTTACTAAAACTTCTTCTCTATTTGTTTCAGTGGTTTACATATCGCTATCTCTTATTCAAACCTGATCGGTAAGCCCATTTCCAGCTAATGCTATCTGTTTTCTTGTCATTCAATACCAAGATTTGCCTTCCCATTTTCCATTTTTTCTTGATATGTCAATAAATCTGAAGGAAAACGTATCATGAAACGGGTGACTTCTTACTTTTCAATTTGATTGCTATATTTTTAACAGGGAAGAGCTTTTCCAAAGCGTCAAGAAGTCCATCTCAGATATCTTGGGACAGTAAACTGTAACATATGTGCTGGACAGTGATCGAAAGGTCTCAGAAGTAGAAACTTTCTTTGGCTGTATCCTTGTCTCACCAGTTACACAAGCCTTACAAGCTGTCATTTGGTTGTAGAAGTTGATGGTGATAAAGTATCAATTTCAGGTGGAGCATGAAAACTACATAGTTTCCTGAGGAATTTTGTTCCTTTGGAAGCCTGTACCGGTATTCTGCTCACGGTTTTCTCAATAATCTCTCTCAGATCATTTAATCTTTCATTTAGTTTGAGCTGGTTGTACTTGTCTGTAAATGAGATCTGGGCACAAATGCAGTATCATTTCGTCTGTGATCAAGTTTTAAACAAAGCTGAAGCATGCAGTTGTGATTTTGCTGAGAAAAATGCTAAAATCAGAGTTTTGTCCAATGCCTATGGAGAGATGAGATGTTAGAAATTTGGTGGTGCAAGTTGTTCTGCATAGTTTTCATTCTTTACTCTGGAACTGAATGACCATTGGACCTCAGTCTGCTATCATATTGTGGATGGAGAAGAATAACCCGCTTTTAACACTAACGAATGCCGCACCCCAACCCACATCGCTCATTATGCCGTGCAATGGTGTAAGACAGAGAACAGTGAGCTCTCCAGTTTGATGTAAAATTTGTGTATACCGGAGATCCTGACAATTAGTTTAGCACAAACTCTCTCTCCCTCTGTATTCTCAAAGTGAAATGTCGACCCACCAAGCAATTTGGATATCGTACGTGGTTGTTTTGGCTTGCCGTTTGTCATTTGGCAAACGATCAATTGGTTTTCTCTAGGTTGAGGAGTGTAAAGATGGATTTGAATAGCTATGAGACAAAATGCTTAGAGTGAATATCTGGAATACGTGAATAAGTCACTCTGTTTATAAGTTCATTTTGTGAAGCTCCTGTAGTATATATACAGTCTCTTTGGGTGGCGTTAGTTTTTCCCCGACAGAAACATGGGCTGCCTCGCTAGTTTCAGTTGAGAATCTTTCCCGCCAAGAACGGAGCTGGGCATTCTTGAAATTCCAGTCAAGTTCTTGCCATCGATTTCCAGAGGCGACGGCTGCTTCATCAGTTCATCACTCTCTGTAAACATCAAAACCCGATCCGTATTTATCAAAAAGTTCCAAGCTTTGATCTCCCGTTTTCCTTTTCGGCATCGAATGGAAAGGAACGGCATGGCGAGCTTGAAGAAACCCTCGTCTTCAGTCGCTTCTCTGGTCCAGTCCACCTTCTTCAGTTCGCTCGCTGCTCTCGAAATTCAATTACCAAACGGCTCGAGTCCCTCCTCAACCTCACCTCGCAAGTCAAGCCCGAAAACCCGTAAAGCGCAAACTGGTTCCAGCAGTGGATCAACCTACTCATGTTACACCAATCTCTTGAAGTCTTGCGTCGCCCAAAAAGCGTTGAGTCCCGGCAAGCAACTCCATGCCCGCTTGTGCATGCTCGGACTGGGGTTTGATCCCAGTTTGGCGACCAGATTGGTCCATCTTTACTGTGATTGCAACTCCTTGCGTCCTGCCCACCTCCTGTTTGATAGAATCCCCAAAAGAAACAATTTCCTTTGGAATATCTTGATTAGGGCTACGCGTGGAATGGACCCTACAAGGCTGCAATAGCGCTTTACTACCAAATGCTTGAGCACGCACTTGTGCCAGATAATTATACGTATCCCTTTGTGCTTAAAGCATGCTCTGCACTTTCTGCAATTGACCAGGGGAGAGAGATTCATGAGCATGTTAAGAAGTCTGGGTGGGAAAAGGATGCTTTTGTAGGTGCAGCATTGATTGACATGTATGCGAAGTGTGGTTGTGTGGAGGATGCTCGTGCAGCTTTTGACATGATTCACGAAAGAGATGTGATATTGTGGAATTCGATGCTTGCAGCCTACTCCCAAAATGGTCGCTCATATGAGTCGCTGGCTTTGTGCCGTGAAATGGCATTGGCAGGTATAAGGGCAAGTGAAGGCACACTTGTCACTACAATTTCAGCTTCGGCTGACATTGCTGTTCTTCCCCAGGGAAGGGAGCTGCATGGTTTAAGTTGGAGATGTGGGTTTGACTCTAATGACAGGGTGAAAACTGCTTTGGTAGATATGTATGCTAAGTGTGGTTCAGTCAAGGTAGCCAGGAATTTGTTTGGGCTTCTTAAGGGTAGAGATGTTGTCTCGTGGAATGCCATGATTAGTGGATACGCAATGCATGGTTATGCCACAGAAGCATTGAATTTATTTGAAGAAATGCAGGAACAATCTTTCCCTGATCACATTACTTTTGTCGGTGTACTATCTGCTTGCAGCCATGGTGGCTTGCTCAATGAAGGTCGGAAGTTCTTTGAATTGATGGAGAGGTATTATAATATAGAGCCCACAGTCCAGCATTATACTTGCATGGTTGATCTGCTGGGTCACTGCGGTCGATTGGCTGAAGCACAGAACCTAATAAGGCAAATGAAAGTTGTTCCTGATTCTGGTGTCTGGGGTGCTCTACTGAATTCATGTAAAATGCACGGTGAAATGGAGTTAGCTGAACTAGCTCTAGAGAAGCTGATAGACTAGAACCTGATGATGCTGGCAACTATGTGATTTTATCTAATATGTATGCTCAGGCAGGGAAATGGGAAAAAGTAGTGAAACTCAGAAACTCAATGACAAACAGGGGAATAAAAAAAAGTGTCGCATATAGCTGGATTGAAGTGAAAAACCAAGTCCACCAATTCCTTACAGGAGACACTTCCCATCCCATGTATGATGAAATTTATGCTGAACTGAAGAGGGTGGAAGGATTGATTAAAGAAGCTGGCTATGTCCCAGATACTGGATCTGTTTTCCATGATGTAGAGGATGATGAGAAAACTCATATGATATGTAGTCACAGCGAGAGGCTAGCAATTGCGTTTGGACTCATTACTACTCCACCTGGGTCCAGGCTTCTAATAACCAAGAATCTCCGAGTGTGTGAGGACTGCCATGTCGCCATTAAATTTATCTCGAAAGTCACAGACAGGGAGATCACCATTAGAGATGTGAATCGTTACCATCATTTCAAGGATGGAAGTTGTTCTTGTGGTGACTACTGGTAAAGATGGCCAGGGGTCCATTGACAATATCATCCATGACATTCATTGCCCCAAAGGGTATAACTCGAATCGGGAATAAAAAATTGGATCATTTTGAAGACCGTGATGTACCAAATTTGCAGGATACAGGTCTTATCTTGCTGATAGAGTTCAAAATATCGACGGGAAAATGAGATGTTCATTGAGAGCAATTCCAGAAATTTCACTTGAAGTGGTAGAGCTGAAGAAAATCATTGTTTCAGTGGTTGCATATTTACATCCCACAAATCCATTTTGCTTATATCCCTAATTTGAGGAAGACACATAGGTTTTATAGTGAATTTGGATTATGGCATTCAGCAAGAATTCACCTATGGCCTGGTGATGGTAAATTGTCTAGTCATGTAGAGGAAGTATCTTCAGGAAAGTGAATTATATGTTTATTTGTGGCAATTGCTAAGTGCTCGTCAACTGCAGGACAAAGTGTCTCCTTTAGGTCCAAGAAGAGTATAAGATATCCCCTATCCGTTAGAACTTTCATATGGATTGGCAGGGCGAGAGCATCTTTAGGGCAACAATTTCAGAATCTCGTGAGGCCTGAGAACTGATTGTGTGGGATAGGCAGATGAGGAATGGCGTTGGAGACATGAATTTTTCCCAACTTCATTTTTCTTAATTGGCTCGGCTCTTGACCTGATGACTCCTAAATTATGTGGGGGAATTGGCTATTTTGGCTGGGTTTATCTGTCAGGCAAGTCATGTGACTTCTGTTCAGGGTTATGGTGAGCACTTGCATCGTGACTACATACTGATTTATAGTCCAAGTTCTCAGAAAAACTAGATTTGAGGGACCAAAGGTGAACGAGTGCGAAGTTTGTAACCTGTAACCTGCGTTGTGACTACATATTGCCAACTTTTGTAAAGGATGTCAACATCATGTTGCTTGACTAATTGGAGGTAATTGTGATCGACTTTGAATGATAGCCCTTTTTTTAATCAAGCATACAATCAACACGCAAGGCTATTTTATGATTTGCAGCTGCATAGTACTGTTTCTTGATAAATGATTAGGTGTAGGTAGTCGCCTTTGCCTTCGTTTGTTCAGACAGTCAATAATTCAACAGAGCCACATGAGAGTTGTTGCAAACATAGTTCTTGGGAAGTTTCATTGAAGAATTAAGTAACAATTCATGTTTGGACTTTTCTAAGGGTTTGAGGAAGTCTTAAACTGAAAAGTAATTGAGATATTCTAAGATAGCATCGGAAAACATAAATGAGTGAGTTAGTCAAAGATGACGGCTAGGAAATATTAGCAGAGAGTGCACTGGTTTGTTATTCACGTTAAAGAGGAGGTTGACTTTAAAGAGTTGGGCGTTTCCATAAACAGGTACATAGAGCTTTTTAACTATTTTAGCTGCAAGAAGAAGAACAAGCGCTGCCTGTGGAATGGACAAGGATGAAACAACTGACAATAATGGCGATCCTAACGCTGGCGAGCTTATTTGCACAAATTCATCAAATGTTCAAGCAGATCACAACGGAAATCCATGGAGCACAGGTTTATTCGACTGCCATGAGCACAAGACAAATGGTAATAACATTAACGATTCCAATTAGTGAAGTCCATACATACTTCATAAGCTCTAGCATGTCTTCAGCTTGATTTATCTGCTGAAAGTTTTTGAAGAAAACTTCTCTGGTTATTTATAAGCACTAAAAAATCTTCACATCCCAGTCACAGTTGATATAATTAAAGTTCTTAAAGGAGGAAGGTGTAATTGGCATTCTAGACTTGTGCTGGAGCTTGTGCTTCAGTTATCAGTGGGTAGGCTAGGGGAATCCGAGCAAGTTGGATCTGCACAGCAGTTGGCTCAGCCTCCACAGTTGTACGTCAAGATAGAGTAGCAACTCCATATGGCCTTTCTCAAGATAAGCCTGCAGTTCAAATGTTGGACGATATTGCTATTGGACATGCGTGGACTATGGGATTATTTGATTGCAAGAACATCCTATGGAAAACACATCAATATTAAAAAATTGCTAGTTTCCTTTGACAGCTTTATTCTTTGGGTCAGAGAAACCAGCTTCTCTGATGGCATGATTATGATTACATAGCTCTTGCTAAATAAATCAGGAAAGTCGCATAGATAATAAAAGCTGGAAATCTTTTTCCTATCATCATCTGTAATCTAGTATCTTAAAGGAGTACTTCCATTTGATGAAGTAAGAATGTAGGCCGTTAACCAGACTATTAGAGAATGAAGAAATTTATGGTAAGTTACAAGGGAAAGCTCTGACCGGTCAATTCAGTACAAGGCTTTGCAGAAGTAGCAGCTGACAATTGTATTGCCATTAAAAACACGAAAAAAAGCTTATTTACATTCTTTTGCCTGAGACTCTCACTGACTTGCATCTGGAGCAACGGTCAATGGTCATCAGAAAAAAAATTGACTCCGACCTACCCCGATATCTAATCAACTCTTTGCAGCTCTTATGACAGTATGTTTCCCTTATGTGACCTTTGGGCAGATCTCAGAAGTACTAGATGCTGGAGAAATGAGTAAGCGCTCCTTTTCTTTTCATAGCAATTCCTTGTTAATCTTTTCTAATCCTCAAAACACCGGTATATGCAACATCTGTCTTGCCATATTATATCCACTTATTATATGTTCGAGATGTGAAATTTTTCTCCCTTCTCTTCTCCTGTTTCTCTCCCGTGTATAATATTGTTGGTCAAACATGTGCAATATAAACCTTGTTCACCGCCTAGTTTCTGGTAATTGCAGCTTGTCCTCTGGGAAGTTACATTTACCTACTCATGATGTCAGCTCTGTGCACTCAGTGGCTTATGGGCTCAAAGTATAGAAGCAAACTGAGGAGGAAATACAATTTAGTTGAAGCTCCATACAGTGATGTGATTTCTCATATCTTCTGTCCATATTGTGCCCTGTGCCAGGAATTCAGAGAACTGAAGAATAGAGGACTTGATCCTTCTCTTGGTACCTGTCATCTCCATTTTGTTTCTCTGCTACATGTTCTCCTCACTTTTATATGCATCTTGACACCATGAATTTGGATAGTTATTTTCCACTACTTTATAAAGAGATCAAAGTCATGGTTTGAATCTTAGTACAGAATAAAGCTCTATGTGGGGGATGATTATAGTATTAAGGCTGTATTTTGGTTTAACTTTTCAGTGATTGCACCTCATTAAACAAGAAAAAAAAATGGGGAATGAACTTGCTAAACTACTTAGAAAGAGAGATTTTTTACCATCATATTTCTCCACCTAGAACTGAGGAGGAAATACAATTTAGTTGAAGCTCCATACAGTGATGTGATTTCTCATATCTTCTGTCCATATTGTGCCCTGTGCCAGGAATTCAGAGAACTGAAGAATAGAGGACTTGATCCTTCTCTTGGTACCTGTCATCTCCATTTTGTTTCTCTGCTACATGTTCTCCTCACTTTTATATGCATCTTGACACCATGAATTTGGATAGTTATTTTCCACTACTTTATAAAGAGATCAAAGTCATGGTTTGAATCTTAGTACAGAATAAAGCTCTATGTGGGGGATGATTATAGTATTAAGGTTGTATTTTGGTTTAACTTTTCAGTGATTGCACCTCATTAAACAAGAAAAAAAAATGGGGAATGAACTTGCTAAACTACTTAGAAAGAGAGATTTTTTACCATCATATTTCTCCACCTAGAACAGTCTATAAACTTGATTATATGGCTTTTTACTCCATATCAAGTTGACATATGCCTGGTAGATAATCATCTTTAAGCTTTTAGAGCTTAGCATAAAAAAGGACAGGCTTGAAATTATAATTTTTGGATTAGTCAGCTTGAAATTAGAGTTTTTGGGATAAGACCAGCACATAATTTTGGGTGCTTTCCGAACTGAACTTCGACATCATCATGGGCAGAGTAAACTATTTCAAAACAGAAATTGCAAAACACGACTTGAAACGGGGTTCCTTTATCTGGTCCACAACTGCAAAGCTGAGTGATGGATATTGTAAGTTTAGGTATTGGCATTAATAAGCTAGGATCAAGTTACATAGGTTCATTGCTATTCAACTCATGTCAAAACTAGAACATGATCTCGGGTGAATTTCATGAATTGTATTTGCAGGATGGAATGGTATACTTGCCGAGCAAAGGGGGACTCGGTACGCTGATCAGCAAATGAAGATTCCTCCTCCATATCAAGCCATGAAGAAGTGAAGAATGAAAAGCCAGAACAGAGCTAGTTTCCAATATTTTCCTTGTTTGGAATTTGAAGATTGAGCATGCTGTACATTACATCCCAACTCTTCCTTGTCTTTGGAAAGTAACTCGTATAGATCAGTAGGCATTCCCTTCCAATATAAGCAGTGTCAAGTTACTTAGATTATCCTTTGGATTCATTGGCTGAGATTACCAGAAGAGTAATTATGAACTCGGTTAGATATGAAGCACATAGATCTAGCGACTGGCTAACACAAGCCAAATTCCTCAAGCCACAGGATAGCTTAGGAATCACCATTACATCTGAAAAGCACTTAACCCGCAGAGTGCTTGCTCGGTTGCAATTGGTTTGGGATTTTTCCCTTCGAGAACCAATTTTAGCTTCGTTTTTGGGTCTTCCAACTCATCAGAACTTGCAGATTAAGCGAATGAGCCTACTCCTCTTGTGACATCGATGTTGAAGGTTGCAACTTTTAAGAAGTTTCAGATGACAAGGAACTCGGTGCATTTTTTTGTAATATGCGGTGTTGAAATGTCAAAAGGTCAGAGGATGACCAGAAGAAACAAGGACAAACAAATGCAAAAGAACGTTTGACAAGTTAACAAAGTGGGGAGAAAAGGGAGACGCTCGGCTTCCCTCTTTAACCGAGAGCTCGCCCAGAAAGAAAAGGGAGAGAAGAGAAAGAAAAAGAGAGAGAGAGAAAAAAGAAAGAGGAAGAAATAAGAGGGGTATTTTGGCCAAGCCGATTCGGCTACATATTGAAACGCCTGGTAAGAACTCACGCCCTTGTTCGTCCAGTCGGGGTAGTTTTTGGAATTAGGTCGTATATTCGAAGTTTTGTTAAAATTAAGTCGCGAAATCCAATTTTTTAGCTGTGGAGCTATTAATTTCTTGGAATTGGTGGGTTGTGGTGCTGTAGAGTCATGGGGTTTGACGTTTAGAGTTGAATAATCGTTTGAGTGAGCAATTTATTGACGCGTGGGAGTTATTTTGTTAGCATTTAAGCTTAGTTTAGCCGAGTCATAATTGAGACAGTGTTTTACTTGGTTTTGATGCTATTTCTCGCTATGATAAGAATGCGAATTCGTTGATTCGAGTGAACCCTATTGTTCTTATATTTATTGCGTAAAAGTCCGAATCAAGCAATTACCATATTTTTGTATTGGTGAATGATTTGAGAAAGATTTTATGAAAGACATTTCGTTGTGAAAGTGGTTTATGAAATGAATTCTAAAATGTTTTGAGAATGGTTTTAAGAAAAATATTGCAAATGGACATGTGTGTGTATTGAGTTACGAACTGGTCTATGCAATGAGTCTATAATGATTTGAGAAACTTTTTACAAAAGACATTTCGAAATGCTAATGGTTTATGAAATGGATTTCAAAACGTTATGAGATATATCTTACGAAGTGTATTTTATTTGATGGACTGAGTTATGAAAAGTCATATGATTGATTTATGAAATGTATTTTGATATGTGAGAATGTTTATGAATTGGATTTTTGTATTGGTGGATGAGGTTGGGTCTCAATGTCGCTATTAGCCTAATGAGGCTTGTAGGTATGCATATACTAGTCTAAGATATCTTTTTGTCGAGCCACTGATTAATAATAAGTAAAGATTTAAGAATCTCGATTGCCTTGTCATTAGGCATTGTATTATGAATTTATGACCATAATTAATTATTGAGCAAAAGATTGGTCGACAAATGAATTATCAACGTGTATTTGATATGAGATGGATTAATAGAACGAACCGTTAGCGTTGTTATGAATGGGATTAATCAATGGATTTGACCATTGGTATTTGAATTGTGAGGATGATTTAAATGAGTTTTTCTAATTAGTATAAACACTCTTATTAAGAAACAACTCGTATATGATTTGATACATATATTAAAGAGTTAGGATTATAAGTTTCTAATTGTACTTTATAATCATATATAAGCACAATGACAACTCAATCTACATAGAAAAAATATACTATTTACTGAGCTTGTGGTTGCTCATCCTTTTTGTCCTAATCTTTTTAGGTCCTTCAGTCAATGGCCATTAAAGTGAGAATGATGTGGATGGCAACTTTTGGGAGTTGGATTTGGTGATTTGACGCTGTGTCATTTGTGTCATTCGTATGAAAGGACGACTGTCTCATCTGGTTTTGGGGGGTAACACCTTTTCAAACGTTTTGTCGCCTTGGATTCGATCGCCGTCTGTTCGATCCGAAGAGACAATGCGCCACCACCGAATCCTTAGAATGGTCTTGCTTTTCAGGCCCCGTGTCCCCATATACCTCCCAACTGTTGCAGTCATTCCGAGCCCCTTTTCTCCCAAGAGCCCTGGTAGGACCACCGATGATCGGACGTGTTCAATGAACGATCATATAAAATCCAAGAAGCAGAAAGCTCCAGCATTTCACCCTCAATCCGAAACTTCCCAGAAAGTCCTCCAAAACCCACTTTTTCGGCGCAATTTTTACCACATCTCCAATTTCAGCCATGTCATCATAACTCGGTACTGCCCCTAGCCAACTCAATTGGTAAAACAATTATGACCTCAGATCTTCAACCACGATTCGATTCTTATCCGCGTAAATTTACTCCAATCGAGCCACAAGGAAATTTCGCAAATTTTAATGATCTTGATGCTGACGGGTCCGCCTTTGATCGGGACCATAGAGGTGAATTTATAATTCAATGTAATGCGCGCAACACCACCTGGTATTTGGCATATAGTTTTAACGACAAAAAAAAAAAAAGGAGAGAAGGTCAAGCGGGAAAGCCAATGGCCCTGCATCCTGCTGCTTGACTTTCCATCTTGAACGCTCCACCGTTAACCCGCCAATCCGAAAGTGCGATCGCGCGCTTCAAAGCTCGTCCCTTTTTCAAGATTTCGGGCGCACCATCCTGCCCTTCCGACAGCAGGCGAAGGAACAGAGCTTTGTCCGAACTCTCATGGGGTCCGTTTTCATTATTTTCATGCACCAGAGAGTAAAGACCAAGAGCAAGATGAGCACCTAACCAGAATAAACGCCATCACAAGAACCCACCTACCCGGGAGTCCTACATTTGTGCTGGTCATATCCACCTAAATGAGCTCCCCATTAAAGACTCTCAACCACCACTTCCTGAAACCCATCCAAGCCTGTCGCTCATGCCACCCATTTTCTTCTTCTTCTTCTTCATTATTTAAGGCGTGGGCGCTATCTCATCGTTTTCATCGGTACCCTGGTTTGTCCCAGTCTCGCTTTGCCTCAAGTAAGTGGCTTTTCGGATTGCTTTCTGGGTTTGTTTGTTTGTTTGTTTGTTCGTAGAATTTGAATTGAAAAGAAGAAAAGAAAAGAGGAGATCGGGTTTCTGGGGGCGTCTGGTGTTTGATGAATTGAGAAAGCCAGTGTGACGTTCCATGTTGCATGTTTAAGTGATACTATGTCTCATTTTGTGGCGCACTGGGGGCTGCAATGTAATAGATTCAATTATGCATTGATATGAAGATGCGCGAAAATCACAGTGGCCGGTGTTGGTGAATGAATTTGTCACCTTTTAATGAGGTGGCGGTAATCATGATTCGTGGGAAAACGTCTCTGTTGTTTCATCTGGTACCTTCAGATCAGTGTTGATGAGTGCAATTGAGGGGAGTTTGAAGTTTTTTTTTTTTTTTTCACTTTTGTTGATGTCTTGGCCATTAGTCCCTTTTTAATACATTGATCGCATTGCTTGACCTATTAAAGCCTTGATTCCGTTGCCTGCTGTAGTTTTTCTATTTAGATTCCTCAATACCTTATTGGACCTTCAAATCCTTCATATCCAATTTATTTATGACATGAAGACCATAATCTACTCATTAGGAATTTGAATTATCTCTGAAAGTTAGGTACTTGGATAGAAGTTATTGGGTATGTTGAGAAATTTGATTTGTACTTTTTGCCAGTTATTCACCTCTGTCAAGACTGGAAGATTCGACATGTATTGTTGTTGGTATAAGGGCTCATATTTCTCAGCATCAGTAATTTTAGAACTATGCATGCGTTCTTAATTATTATAGTGTCAAGAGTGGCCAATATAATCTTATGTCATTTCCAGGAATAATATTACGTATCCATGGCAAATAAATTGATTTATTTTTTTTCTTTGCTTTCTCTATTCCATCCTTCCTGGTTTTATTGAACAGTTTCGCTTGTTTTTGCTGTCCAGCATCACATTCCCGTTCATTTATGGAGGTAGTCAAAGCAGCTATCAAGCAGGGATCTACAGCTCGTGATAGCATTGCCATTAGAGCTGACCAGAAGAGCTACAGTTACTTACAACTCATATCATCTGCATTTGATATCTCTAAACTGTTGTGTAGCGAGGATTTGAAAACTGTGAGTGCTCATTCCCATGGCTTATGGATTTTGCTGACCTAATTCACGATCTCACACTACATTATCAGTTCTGAAGCACCAGCATTTGTATGCTAGGTCAATTCCTTTTGTTTATAACTTGTTGGGATTTTGAATAATATTCTTCCAGGAACCTTGCAAGTATGTTTTTAGCATCACTAATTGTCAATGAAGCAGCAGAAAAAAACAAATATTTATGAAGCAATTCATCCAAAAGTGTGATTCTGTTGCTGTCCCGGCTTCTTTGACATGTCAATATGCTGTAGCTTTTTCTTAAGTATTTTTATTTTGGTCATCAGATTGATGGTCTAAGGAGAAATGGCTGTCTTAATGGGGCTCGAATTGGAGTTGTGGCTAGACCTTCAGCAGAATTTGTTGCTGGAGTGCTTGGAACTTGGCTTAGCGGAGGTGTGGCAGTTCCACTGGCACTCAGCTACCCTGAAGCTGAGCTCTTGCATGTGCTAAATGATTCGGTATGATTCCAATCCCTCTATTCTGTAACTGGACATCTGAAAGGGCAATAAGAGTTGCTTGTACTTTAAGTGCAACAGTATTTTCTACATAAAACTTGAGTTCATGCTCCTCAGCCTAAGACTGGTGAGATCAAGACCTTATTGCCAATTTGAAGGCGCATAAAGAAGATGTTAGAAAGCAGTAATTGTTTCCTTAGGTTCATTTTTAAACATCTTCTTGATTACTCTTTTTTTTTTTGGGTCAAAAAATTGATTTACTTATTTTCTGCCATTCTAGTCAAATGTGTATATAAGCGTGTTGTTTTTGTGTTCACTTTGCAGAAGTATCTGATAACTCTATAATTTATAGGATGTTTCTATGATATTGAGTACTGAGGATCACCACAATTTGATGCAAAGTGTTGCTGCTAAAACTGCTGCCAAGTGTTCTCTCATTCCTCCTGTAGACAGTTCATCTAAAGCAAGCACACATGAGACTTTCCAGGAAAATTTTCAGTCTCATGAGCGAGAAGGTGCTTTAGCAGTTAGAATTAATTGCTTTCATTGTATGTTCAGTAATATGGGTGGTTTTTTTTATACGAACTCTGTTGTGCACAATGGTTCAGGTGAGGATCCAGCTTTAATTGTATATACAAGTGGTACAACAGGAAAACCTAAAGGAGTTGTACATACACACAAAAGCATCTCCGCACAGGTTATCTTCCCCCTGTCATGCATATTATGACATGCAGTTCCCTCTAGAACACTGTCGTTCAGCTCTTACATAAATAGTCAAGTAGGTTTTGATTTCGCATTTTCATGGATGTGGCACATGCACTCTGTTTTATTGCATAAGATAATTTTTTATCCAGAACAACGAAGTCCACGCAGATTTTTGAAGAAGAGTGTACATCTTTTTCCTCTTTAGATTATTAATCACAAAAGCGTACTAGGCTCTTCTTGCATTTTCTCAACCATAAATGGAGAAATGTCAATGGAGCTGAATCAAGGCAAGAACTTAGTTTCTTTCAGTTGGTGATCGAAGCTATGTTTTGTTAATACAGTACTTTGTTGTTGTTGTCAAGATAGAAATACATCAACAAAATCCTTCAGATAGGAATGGTTTATGTATTTTTGGAAAAGACTGTTCGTTTGAGCCATTTATGATCATATTTCAGGTCAAAACTTTGGCGGAAGCATGGGAATATACATCAACAGATCAGTTTCTGCATTGTCTACCTCTACATCATATCCTAGAAATGCCTTCTAGAGTTGCTTTTCAGAGAAACCAGTACTGATATATTTATTACCTTCTCTATTATGATCTATCGAATGACTGCAATCTACATTTTAGTGTTATCTCTTAACTTTTCAATACACGTTCATGGACTCTTCAACGGTTTACTTGCACCTCTCTATGCTGGCTCCTCGGTAATATATTCTTATCTTAAATACTTGTTTACTTTTAAAGTCCTTGGAGGAAACTATTTTGATTATGAAATCACTTCTTTTGATTTGCTTTGCCAACTGAAAGTATTTGAATTTGGCTGCATTTTGAAGGTTGAATTTATGCCAAAATTCAGTGTGAGGGGAATTTGGCAGAGATGGCTGGAATCATATCCGGATGGCAGTAAAGCTGCAGATGCTATAACAGTGTTTACCGGGGTAAGCTTGCCTCATGTTTACATTGTGAAATTATCTTCCCCTACGACTCAGAATAGAAAGTAATTTGTTTACATTACAAATTCTAAGAAAGTGGGACTCAATTTTTGTTTGTCAATTTATTTTTCCTATTCATGCTCTCTCTCTCTCTCTCTCTCTCTCTCTCTCTCTCCCTCCCTCTCTGGTTTACTATTAAATGAACTATATGCCAGTCGCAACCAGTAATTCGAGTAAATTGATTGCATGTGTCATAATCTTTTCCTTTTCCTGATCTGTTATTTCATGAAGAATTCTTTTTTATTAGCACTAATGCACAGTCAGCACCAATAAGTTTCATGGTTACTGCAGCAATTCTCAAGATGCTTAGAGAAATGGTTAAACTGGCCAATTACTTTTAGCATAATTCTTCACGTCTCGTAAATGGGAAATTCTGATAGTTGTATGCTTTTAGTTTTCAAATTTTTTACTGTTATGTTATTACAGCAACTCTTTTAATTTATAGGTCCCAACTATGTACACCCGCTTGATACAAGGTTATGAAGCTATGGACCCAGATTTACAAGCTCAGTCTGCTTCAGCTGCGAGCCATTTGCGTCTTATGGTAGGTGGTAGAGATATTCATCCACAGATCTGAGATTGGTTGGTTGTTTTCTTTGAGTTCCGATGATTTTTTCTCAAGTTAATGGAGGGATGACTAGTATGGGTATTGTTGCCTGTTATTACACCTTTTCTTTTAGATGTATATGCATCCTTTTCACTTATTTTCTCTGAAGTACTAAAACTTTGCTGATTCTGCTTTCCTCTTCATAACATCAGATGTGTGGTTCCTCTGCATTACCATATCCAGTCATGCAACAATGGGAAACTATTACAGGACATCGCCTTTTGGAGCGCTACGGCATGACTGAGGTAAGTGATATTCTATGTCTCCTTTCCCCATGCTATCTGTTTTGTTTTTGCATGAAGTAACCAACAAAAATTTATTGTCTCATAATCATACATGCGGTTTGGTATTTGCAGTTTGTCATGGCAATATCTAATCCTTTGAAAGGCATTCGAAAGGGAGGCACTGTTGGCAAACCTTTTCCTGGAGTAGAGGTTAGTCAGTGACGTGGCTCGTTTAATGTGATAGTGTAGATCATGTCATGATTTCGGTTGACCTATTCATTTGGGAGGTTTGGGAGGTATAAGCTAAAGATCCTAGAAAAGGTAAAAATGTTGAAGGCTTTTCACCATAGCCAACAGCAATCTTTCAATTTTTGATGTGTCAAGCCAGCAAAATTGACGGAGTGACAGTTGAAAGGATTTGATTGCACCCAAATGAAAGCATTTAGGATGTGATCGTTTCAGTTGACCCATTAACTTGGAAGGTGTGAGCTAAAGATCCTAGAAAAGGTAGAAATGTTGAAGGCTTTTCACCTTGGCCAACAGCAATCTTTCGAATAGCATGTCCTGCAGTTTGAGAGAGTCATGCAATCTCATGCTAACCGGTGATTATGAAAATGTGAAAATTCTATGCTTTGATATTGATCACGAGGGAGATTTTGCAATTATGATAGGTCAAGATCATTGCAGAAGATGAAATTGGAAATGAAACACCTGGTGCAGGTGAGCTATGTGTCAGAAGCCCTTCATTGTTCAGGGAATACTGGAAGCTCCCTCAGGTATATCTATGAAATTCTGAACTATGGAACCTGAAAAGGCTTTATTTATTGAGAATATGCTCAGCATTTCTATCAGTAGAAACCTACTATCAAGTGAATATATATTCCTGTCTTACTTAAACAAAATATTGACTAAAATTAGCTTTGGGAGTCACTCAGTACCAATTCCTCAAAATGAGGATTTTCCTGAATGAATCCTATAAAGTTGTTCTTTTTCTGATAAAAACATGTGATCCTTGTAGGTAACTAAGGAATCATTCATCGATGGTGGATATTTTAAAACTGGAGATGCTGTTAGAGTGGATGAAGATGGGTATTATATCATTTTGGGACGTGAGTACATTTATATCTAAAAGTTGTTTACCTGGTGTTTACAACAACAATGTCATCTTGGAAATTTTTAACTACTGGCTGGAGTTCAGTTATTGAAGTCCTTCAACAGTAGTCTGTTGACGTGTTATTTCATGGTTGTGGAAGTCATTTTGCATTTAATAAATAATGCCACCTCATGTCAATTTCTGACTTGAAAATTTTTTTGCTTAGTCTGTTTAAATTATTTTATACTTGTGAACTTTGTTCAGGAACCAGCGCAGATATTATGAAGGTTGGAGGATACAAATTATCAGCATTAGAAATTGAAGCAGTTCTTTTGGAGGCAAGCTGGCCTTCTTTCTGGTTGTTTACTCTCACATCCATAACATTTGGACTTTGATTCTGATATCCAGTTGGTGCACCTTTCTGTCTATGCAGCATCCTGTCATAGCAGAGTGCTGTGTGTTGGGTGTACCGGACAAAGATTATGGAGAAGCTGTATGTGCAATAATTGTGCCAGAGGCAGAACTGAAGCAGAACAGTGGGGAAGAATTGAAGCCTGCTTTAACACTGAATGAACTTACTACGTGGGCAAAGGATAAACTTGCACCATACAAGGTTTGTCCATTCAATGTTCAATTGTAATATGGTGAATTCAGCTGGTACTTGATTTTTCAAATTGAAGACGAGTCTTCATTTAGCTGCCTAGAATTCTTATGAGTTAACTTTGCTTTGTATGCTAAGTCTATTGAAACCAAAAGGCTGCATTAGCCAATGTTTTGCTGGTGCATCTGGGGAAAAAGTAATGTGTGCTTTCAAGTCTCACACCACACAAACTTATAAGTTACAAGACTTATGACTACCTTTTCAGTGGTCATCATCTTAACGGAAGACAGTTCATAAGTTTTCTTAAATTTCTTGCAGTTTGAGGTTCATGCCACCTTGCTTGTCTTTTTGTAATCTATTGCCAGAGCCGAAATTTCCAAAGGCTTTAACTTTATGAAAATTTATGACAGGATCATTTATTTGCAGCATCCACTTTTAGTTCCAAAACACTGCACGAGTGCTGCAGAAGATTAAATCAAAGAGAAGGGAATTTACTTGTCATTGAGTTAAGAGACACTTTCTTTGGTTGGATGTACCAAAACAATGCACTTGAATGACCCTCATAATAATATTATTGAAGTTGCGGAAGAGAATTTAATGTAATTTTGACTATTTCTAGCTTGGAAATATTAATTAGAATCTTGATTTTTAATTTGACCGGATTCTTGATTGTTTATTTCAGCTGCCAACCAAAATGTTCCTGTGGGACTCCCTTCCTCGCAATGCAATGGGAAAGGTAAATATTTTCAAATGCTCTTTTGGTGCCAGAGGCAGATGCATGGCTTTTCTGTTATTCTGTGCTCATCTTGAAGAAGGTAGTAAATGTTTTTTATCAATATTTCATGCATAATTCTAGGTGAATAAAAAGGAGTTGAAGAAGAAGCTGGCCGCTGAAGGACAATCAGCTTCTGTTGCTCAACATCCAGCATGACACCAGGAAGACTAACTGGGCGACAAGGTGGTGTCATCTCTTCCTCTTCCCTTTTTGTTTAGGCTGATTTCTGCTTGAAGACTATTTCCATCAGTTCTTTTTTGTTCCTTGTAAAAGAATGACAGTTGATACGTGCTCTTGAATTTTCAGGGCATAATGCATGTTGAATTATCGAAGAAGATGGCTGGAGATACATTATCGCAGCACCGCTGCACAGAGTTTTAGGAGATGATTTTTTGTTTTGCTTTTGAAGTTCTTGTAATTTTCATCGTTGGATTTTGATGTTGCATAGCTAATGTCCTGAGACCGCTTTGCACAAGAGAAAAAACTTCGTTATGCTATGATTAAATCATCTACAATAAGATGATTCTTTTGGTAAATTTGCGACACTTGATACAGCTTCTTTGGTTAGCAGTCACGCACAGGCAGCAATATACCCGTTTGACAGAAACATGTTGCTTGATATTATGATAGATATTGTTTAACTTCCACTTGTGTGCAGCATACATTAGTCTTTATTTGGATCTACTGCGTTAATCTCAACAAGCAATTTCCATTCCTCAGCTTTCGCAACAGTGGAGAAAACGCATACTCAAACGAATTTGTTGAAAGGAAAAATAGTTCTTTGGTTCGATGCTCAATTTGGAATCATTGAAGATACCGAGTAAATTCATACAATTAAAACGTGAATGATTGGCATGGGTTGTTAAATAATTGGTTGAAGAAGTACAAGTACCTTATGTTGATTTGAATGCTCAATTTAATGGACATTGCAACAGCTATCAACATTCCAGGGGGCACATGGTAAAATTTGAAGATTATAGTAATTTGCAAGAAAGGCGAAAGTGGCAAATATTGTAATCTGTAGCAGCACGAGCACTCAAATTTATTTTCTCAAAGCAACTTAACAAATGGTACAGCATGAGCATTCAAATTTATTTTCTTAGTGCGAGTTAACTAATGGTAAAACATGCCATATGATTGATCTGCCTTTCAATGATCCTCTCTTATCTGTCTAGTCCATCAGATTGATCAAGTTCAAGAAGCGGACTGCCGCCACTCCTGCAATGTTGGTGTAGAAACTCCAATATTCTTCATGTCGAAGATATTCGCTGTCCCAGAAAAAGGAGAAATTTTGAATCAATTGTAGGACCATAACAACCAAAGCATAAGCTCACTTGATTATTGTAGTCTTTCATGAGAAATAAAACAAAAGAAAGGGCCAAAAATCTATTTTGCACCTAAAACATTTCACCATGAGGCTCATGAGACATCACAGCACCACTTAAACTATGTGAAAGACCATCAGGTCAGTGATCATGAAAATGAGGCTAATGTAATTGTTCTAATATCCTTAGGATGGAAGTGACTATTGGTTAACCTTCATCTATATCTGTCTACTGCTATCATTTCTTTTAAAGGAAGTATAGAGAACAGGAAATAATTCCTGTTCAGCATCATACCATGATGGACCTCAGGAGTAGCAGCAGCTGTGGCATCAACAAGAACAGTAACAGATCGGTAATCAAGTGCCACTGCATCAAAGACCGTCTGCCTAATGCAGTTTGGAGTTTGAACACCTGCAAATGTCAAGACCGAGATATCAATAATCTGCCACCACCAAGAAATTACTTCAAAACAGTTCAGCCAAGACAGCAGCTGGAACATTGACTTGACTCACCAGCTATGACTAAACTATCTATTCCAGCACCCTGAAGAACCGAATGAAGATGGGTCGCGAAGAATGCACTGAAACGCGTCTTCACCAATTTGTAATCTCCTTCTCCGATCTCCAAGCCATCGACCAATTCGGCGCCCGCACTACCCTTGCTCGTCGGACCCAACTTTCCAGACGAGTAGAAATGTCGACGGAAGAGCTCAACATCTCTTCCTTGAGGATCATGCTCCCGAACCACCTAAAAGTGAACCAATCACAATGGCCATCGAGCATGAGAAAGCGTACAAGTAAGACAACCAAGAATTCCTGCTCTCTCTCTCTCTCTCTTCGTTCTCTCTCTCTCTTCGTTCTCTCTCTCCATGGAGCATGAGAAAGCATACAAGGAAGACAACCTAGGATTCCTGCTAGTATGCTTTTGCCAAGTTCTTTAAACTCTCTTTCTCTTTCTCACACACACACACGTAAAGGGCAAAAGAAAGCATTTTGTCCTCGTTCACGGTCACCGAAGGTTCACTACATTCAGACAGGTTGAACAAAATGAGGAAAAGTGGGGTTGGAAATTATGGCTTTTAAGACTCTTGTCAATCAAGGCATCATTGCTGGCTTCATGAAAATATTTCTCTCTCTTTCGTTTAAGTTCATCATTTCAAGAACCACTCCAAACAGCATCAAAATACCATCTTTTTCAAGAACCATTGCAGTCCCAAGATTCCAGCAGATTTAAACTGGGAAAAACAAAAAGGGAAAGTCGGCACAAGAGCGAAAAGCGAGTACCCAAACTACAAGAAGGCCACGGCGCCGAGCTAATTCAACAGCCTCCATCACATTGGGGACGATGGCTTTCCCACCTCCGACCCACATCACGCTTCCCTCTTCTATAAAATCTTTCTGCCAACAAAGAAAGAAAGATGTTCAAGAAAGATGTTCTTGTCAGTGAACGAGTGACGCACCCACTTGCGCGTTCGAACAGAACCATACGAAATCCGGGCAGTCGAGAGAGACAGACAGACAGACCTGCATGTCGATGACCAGAAGAGCCGTGCGCTTCCATTGATCTTCCATGTGGCAAACACAAGCTGCAGAATCGGAGCTCGGAAGCAGTTTGCAGAATCTGCTGCGGAGGTGGGATTGAAACTGATCTTGTGATGGGACTGATTTTAAAGATTTCGTTCTGCCTTCTGGGTGACACCGAGGGGCGCCGATTATTTATATAAATCAGGGTCCTATCCTTTCTGCTTTTCGAGTTGGCAATATCCACCAACGGGAAATGGATTTAAGAAATTTGGAAAAAGTGGACTGAAATTTGTGCGGTCATAATGATTATCTAAACAAATTCAAATTTATGACGTGTCAATTAATTCAATCTTAAACTTTAACGAAATCAATGTAATTTATCAATGCATTTCGTCTCACTAAAGTTGATCGGAAATCACTCATACAAATATTGGCCGTCTTGCATGGTCAGGCTAACGCGAATGATTTTTATCATTTCATTTCATTGTCTTTACTCTCTTTTCTTTCCATCATTTTTTGGAAAGGGTTGGCGAAAAAATAGTTATATGCTTATTTTAATCACACAAAGATTAATCTCTAATCATATGATGCCCTCTTAAGTCTCCTCTATAAATGCATAAAAAAAGTTAAAATTTGGGAAAATGTCACAAATAGTCCCCATACTATTACTTAATGTGCAATTTGGTTCATAAACTTTCGATCAGCTCAATTTAGTCCTTGAACTATTGATAAATGTCCAATTTGGTCCCCGAACTTTTGATCGGCTCAATTTGGTCCATGAACTATTGATAAATATCTAATTTAGTCATTCATTATTGTTTTTCCTTTTTTTTCTTTTTTTTTGCTTCTTCTCTCTTCCCTCCGCTGGAGCCGGCGGAGGGAAGTCGCGATCCGTCCGGCGAGGGTCGCCCTCACCGGCGTCGGGCGAGGGCCGTCCTCGTCGGACATAGGCAAGGGCGGCCCTCACCCACCCCCGGCCGCATCACCCCCGGCGTATAGGGTTTCGGGGAAGGTAACAGCAATGACGCGTTCGAGCAACAGCTTGGCTAGTCGTCGAGGGACCAAGCGGCAGCAGCAACCGGCGTCAGGCCAGAGGATTTCAGGGTTGCTAGGCTGGTGGCTGGTTGACGAGGTGGTTGGATAGGGGCTTGGTTTCAACGACGGCGTCGAGGGGTGGCGAGGATGGCATGGCTCAGCGCATGCATCGGGCGGCGTTGACGGCGCTTTCTCTCTCGTAGATCTGGCAAGGGAGCCCCTCACCGGCGTCGGGCGAGGAGCACCCCGACGTCGAGCAAGGGGCTCCCTCGCCAGATCGGCGAGGGCGACCCTCACCAGACGCCGGCTTCCCTCCGCTAAAGCTGGTGGAGGGAAGAGAGAAGAAGAAAAAAAAAAAAAAAAGGGAAAAAACAGTAACGAATGACTAAATCATACATTTATCAATAGTTCATGGACCAAATTGAGCCGATTGAAAGTTCATGGACCAAATCGGACATTTATCAATAGTTCAGGAATTAAATTGAGCCGATCGAAAGTTCAAGAACCAAATTATACATTAAATAATAGTATGGAAACTATTTGTAACATTTTCCCTTAAAATTTCTTAATTATATCTAGCGGCGAGCACAATTTCAAGATAAAACTTGGAACCTAAGAATTAGACCAATAGGAACCTATAGGTTATAGGTTCCAAAGTATACCTAAAGGTTCTAGGGTTCTAGGTTCCAAAGTATTTTTCTTGGTACATGTCTTTGCACGATCGTGTGATATTCCATAGTATATAATCTGGAAGTATTAGTTTTAGTTTCTATTTTATAACTGAGATTTTTATTTATTAATATTCATATTTTTCATGTGTCTTTATGATCAGTAAATTGTAGTAGTAAGTTGTAGTAATTAAAGATTTTAATCTACTACAATTGTTCAATTAAAAATGTAGTGAAACCTAAGTAGACCTTGGAGCCGACCTTGAAACTTGTGATAGAATAAGTTCTAGATTTTAGGGTATGCAAGTCAAGTTCCGAATTCCAAAAAATGAGAAACATATTATAACGGGTAGGTGCCGGATTTCAAATGACATCTACATGAAACCCGGAACTGCTCACCCCTAATTATATATGGCGTTGTGATGGTTTCCACGTTCCGCTCATCTAGAGGTTGTAGGTAATAATAAAACTATCGTCATTATTTCTTCTCCTTGTCAATCATGGTAGAAGAGGAAGAACACGATCCTTCTGGGAAGATCGACCCAAGGTCCATTTGACAGATAGGTCAGTGAATAATGTCGGAGCTTAAGTTTAATAGGCTCAAATGTTGAGTAATTCCAACCATTTTGTGTCTATTTTCATCCCTTTTTAAAAATATCTTTAAAGAAAATCATGAAAGCTCGATTAAGCTTGTGAGCCATCAAGCCTAACTTTTGACGAAGCTCGGGTTTAGCTCGACAAGATATTCGAGTAGCTTGAGCTCGAGCTCAACTCGGAAGTAGGCGAGCTGATCTCCGGTACATCGAGCTGAGCCGAGCTAACACACTGAGATCGGGCTACAGATCGGCCAGCTCTCTGCATCATCCCACATGAAGGGAGACGTGCATGTCGATGACCAGAAGAGCCGTGCGCTTCCATTGATCTTCCATGTGGGAAAGACAAGCTGCAGAATCGAAGCTCCCTCCCTCTCCCTCTCTATCTCTCGACCTTTTTTCTTCTCTTCCATTCTCGGAGAGGCCCCTCCTAGCTGTTTTTCGTTTTATTCCCTTATATTTCTTTTCTTACTTTCGCAATTTAGTTTTAGATTTGGGAGTTTGCTCTTTTGATCTCATATCCGAGAGCTTTTCTCTCCAATCCAATTCTAGATTTTGGAGTTTTAGGCCATATTTGTTAACATTTTTATTTCTCTATCTTTCTGTTTCTTTTATTCCTCAAAACAAAAAAATAAAAATAAAAATTCATTTGGTAATATCAACTAATTTTTATATTTTTTTTGGAATAGATCGGTAGTCATGGAATAGATTTGAAACATAAAATAGAAATAGAAAAAAAAAATTATTTCTTTGTTCTCGGAGGCAAAAGAGAGATAAAGTCATTTTAGGAAAATAAACTCAACTAACTTAATACTCATCCTTACACAATCAACACAAGGTCTGGTCTCTTAACCCAATCCGATTCCCTATTTTTGGGAATAAAAAAAAATAAAAATAAAAATCACAAATTTGGGAAAAAAAATTAGAAATTATAGTTTGAGTAGTTTTACTAGATTTTAATGTCAATTTTATTTTAGAATTAGTTTAATATAAATAAAAAAGTGAAAATCTTTTGATGAAAATTGGATTCAAATTAAATAAGCTTTTAGGGTTTTATTATATGGATTTTTGAATGCCGTTTTCTTTTAGAGACAATGCTATGTTGTGAAAGCTTGGTGACTCCGAGCAACGTGTGCTCTTCTTCTTGTACTTAACAAAAGCTCAAAAGGTCCATACACCTCTTTATTATAATGCCCATATATTTACTATCAACCTCCTCATAATGAGTTATAAATCAATAGGACTCTTCATTGTCATTTCCAGCCATCTATCTTTAACTAACTATTACGTTGGATTTTCTTAGGTCATCTTAGAATATCTTGATCAATTAAATTATTACAAAAGTCTCGTTTTATCCAAATATGAATGTTAAGTCTTCACTAACATTTTTATAATTCAATGAAAGAAATTAAGAATATATTTTTTTAAGGTCATATCAAACGCATTTTTGTTCTTTTTTCATTTTAAGAATAAAAATTTTGCGTAATTACCAAGCACGTTTTTCTGGTCGGAAACTCGTCTAGGGAACAGAAATAGAAAAAACTATTTCTGAACAGAAATTATTTCCATGAACAGAAATGTTGTCAAACACACCTTAATAAAAAGTACATCACCTCCAATTTCAATGGTGTTCAAGTGTCAAATTTGTACCCATTTGGAGTTTTGGCTCACAATGTCAGATCTAAGTTTTTTTCAACGCGTTTATATTATCTCTAAAGTGGTGTTGGAGACGCCGAACCTAGGCACACATCACCAAAAGACAAAGCCATAACTATAGATGGAGATCCCAATATGTGCTTATCACGATGGTGCTGTGTGATTTGGTGATCAGCCGTCAATCTTTTCACATAGATGTAGTCCTAAATTTGTATTTGAGGGATGAGCCTATGATTATTTTTGTCAATCATGGTCTAATGATATACCTTGATTTCTAGTTTTTGGTTTGTTTTGGAATTCTAGCTTGCGTTGTTATTGTAACTTTTGAAATCTCTTATCATATATCATTTTGGTAATAAATGAAAATTTCTTTTTGAGCCAAAAAAATCCTAAATTTTAACTAAATGAATTTTAAGTCTTCTAACAATTCGTCATTGCATTACTTCCATTAAGAGTTGGTTGGAATTCACTTATGTAGCCACCGACTGTCCTACATGACTAGCACTAATGTGGTCGATTTTTATAAATTATTTTATTTTATTTTATTTTCGCCATCATTTTTTCGAAAGTGCCGGTGGGGTCGCCAGAGCCTAGTGGATGCCATATCTGCGTGTCCCAAGATTTGTGATTAAGCCTTTCGGCGGACCATCATCCACTATCTTCTTTTTTATCACAAGACATTGAATTTGTTATCTTGGCAATCCTTGTTCAATGATAAACAATAATCCATCCACATTATCTGTATGTTGCCATCACCGCACCCTGTCCATATGCTTATTTTTAAATCGCGCAAAGATTAGTCTCTAATTATATGGTTCCCCCAAAGTCTACTTTATACATTGATAAAAAAAAAAAAGTTGAAAACTCTCAATTATGTCTAGCGTTGAGATGGTTTCCATGTTCTTCTCCTCTAGAGATTATAGGTAATACTAAAACTATCGTCATTATTTCTTCTCCCTGTCAATCAATTCAGGGTCAATATGATAGACAGGTTAGTGAATAATGCCGAAGCTTGAGTTTAGTAGGCTCAAATGTTAAGTAATTCCAACAATGTCATATTTATTTTCATTCCTTCTTTAAAATATCTTTTAAAAAAATCATGAAAGTTTGATTAGACTTGCGAGCCATCAAGCATGACTTTTGACGACTTTCGAGTTTGGCTCAACAAGATATTCAGGCCGCTTGAGCTCGAGCTCAACTTGAAAGTAGGCGAGCCAATCTCTAGTACATCGAGCTGAGCCGGGCCGAGCCGAGCTATACAACAACGGGACCAGCTACTCTATGTGTAGCTCACCTGACAATAACAAATAGCTAATATTGCTGAAAATTGGGCATAGACATATGGGGACCGCGAAGCGATAGCACTAAACCAAGCCTTCATCATCCCACACGACAGTGCAGGTCGGCCAAAACTCTGCATCATCCCACATGAAGGGAGACGTGCATGTCGATGACCAGAAGAGCCATGCGCCTCCATTGATCTTCAATGCGGCAAAGACAAGCTGAGGAATTGGAGCTCTCTCTTTCCTTTCTCTCTCTCTCTCTCTCTCAGCCTTCTTTTCATCTCTTCCACTTCTGAAGAGGCCCCTCTTTGCTATCTTTCGTTTTATTCTTTTATATTTCTTTCCTTACTTTCCCGATTTAATTTTAGATCTGAGAGTTCTGCTCTCTCAATTTTACATCTAGGAACTTCTCTCTACCGATCTAATTCTAAATTTTAAAATTTTAATGAATAAGTATTACTCCATCTCCAATTTCAATAGTGTTCAAGCGTCAAATTTATACATATTCAAAGTTTTGGTTCACAGGTGTTAGATCTGAGTTTTTCTAACATGTTTAGTGCTAGGGATGCCAAACCTAAGTGCATACTATCAAAAGGCAAATTTGTAAATTGTAACTATAGATGGAGATCTCGACGAATGCTTATCATTCATAGTGTATATTTTCACTTGGATGAAGTCGTAGATCTGTTTTTGAAGGACGAGTCTCTGATTATCCCCGTCAATAATGATTATGTCTTGATTTCTAATTTTTTATATGTTTCGGAACTTTGGCTTGTCTTGTTATTTTGACTTTTGAGATTTCCTATCATATATCATTTTTGTAATGAATGGAAATTTATTTTTGACTGAAAAAAAAAAAACAAACCTAAATTTGGACTAAAACAATTTTAAGTCAACAATTCGTCAATGCATTACTTCCTATTAGAGTTGGTCAGAAATCACTTACATAGCCAACAATTGTCTTATATGAATGGCGTTAATGCGGTCGATTTTTATAAATCATCTTATTTTATTTTATTTTCTCCCTTTTTTCGCCATCAATTTTTCGGAAGTGCCGGCCGGGTCGCTCGACCCTAGTGAACAACATATCAACGTGTCCCAAGATTTGTGATCGAGCCTCAGTGGACCATCATCCACCATCTTTTTCATCACAAGAAATTAAATTTGTTTATCTTGGCAATCCATGGTCAATGAGGAACAACAACACACCACCATCATCCATATGTTGCCGTAACCGCCCCCTATCCATATATGCTTATTTTTAAATCACACAGATTAATCTCTAATTATATGGTGCTCCCCTAAATCTACTCTATACATACAAAAAAAAAAATAATTAAAAACTCTCAATTATATCTAGCGTTAAAGATGGTTTCCACGTTCCTCTCATCTAGAGGTTGTAGATAATATTAAAACTACCGTCATTATTTCTTGTCCCTGTCAATCATGGATGAAGAGAAAGAGCTCCATCCTTTTGGTAGATCGATTCAAGGTCAATGTAACAAACAGGTTATAGACCTTTCTTTCATTTTTGTTTTGACTGCGTTCCTTGTTACTTTCAATAGACAAGACCAAGTAAAATTTTAGCCATCTTCTATGTTTTCTTTGACCGTGCAATCAAGAATTAGCATCTTTATTTGATTTGAGAATTCTATATCTGCTGCCAAATACAATCGTATCGGGTATTTCTCTTTGGCCAACCCTGGATTTCCAGAATTCATGGACAGGAACTACTGTAACAGATCATCTACCCACTCCCGCCTCCAATCTGGACTAATCCCTAGTAAAACCAATTAAAACCACCAAGGAAAAAGAAGAACCCTCCACTTTTCCCTCTCTTTGCACATCCAGAAGAAGGTTAAAAATGGTTTCCCTTACAATGTGGGGCACTTCATGGTTCCCAAACGACGCATTCTTCAATGCATCGGTTAAAGCTGCTGCAATGCTCCCTTGCTCCCGCCAGATTAATCATTTTCCGGAGCTTGTACTTCCAACTGATTCACTGAACCGTTGCATCGCGACGACCACTTCACCGCATCGGGAACATCGGAACGAAGGAGTGGCTGCACATCGAGTTCTCAGACAGTAGTAACAGTACCTGCCATCAATTGAACCGAAAATTATGTAAATTCAACACCCCATGATACATTGGGGGCCTATATAAATCAGGCTGGACAAATTCAATTTGACCTGTCTAAACTATGTGGATGAGAAAAGAGCTGAATGAAATGCAAAAGTGAGAACAGACTGTGCAGTTGGGTTTTTCTACCTGTGCTGACATGGGAGAGCGAGAAAGGGAATGCTTGGGCTATTTTGGCAAATGGGGCATGCAGAGTCATCCCCTGCAGAGTCTGCATCCTTGTCCTTTGAAAATGGGCGGAGGAAATTTTTTACAGTTGAGGAATTCAAAAGAGGAAGAAGCAATAGCAACATTTCCTGCACATTCAAGTTCACGTTTAGAACAACAGGTACTTATTAGAACAGCAAAGTGTATTGTGCTACTTTCAAAACAGAGTTGCCACAGAAAGCAGCTAAGTCATATTAGATCCATTTCTCTACTGAAATTCTAACTACTCCACAGTATCTCACTTCACACGGATTACTGGAGATCACTTGTAAAGTCTGACTGCTTTTTTATGCACACCCACTTTGTACATAACCACCATATAACATAGCTTAGGATATTTACACCATTTATATGAGGGGCAGATAAAACGGAATTAAAACAACTGCTTCACGTCACCACAACAAGAACAACAACGATACCAAGGCCTTTAGCCACCAAGTTGGAAAGGGATTAATATATATTTAAAACTGAGCAAAAAGAAAAGAATGAAATGGATCATTAAAGAGCTTTCTCATTATATTATTAAAGCAATGGCCAATGGCCTGGTGTATCTCCTAGACTGTGTTGATGTATCCCTTTCCCCCCTTTAATTAATAGAAATCAACTTTAGCCAAAACAACAAAGAAATATTACCGAAAATTCATTCCAGACTAGTTGGCGGTTCATGTACTCAAAGCTTACGGCCCGGTTCATGTTTGGGTTACCATAGACAAGCCTTGCTTTCAAAGCTCTTTCAATAAGAGTCCTATACCTGTAATTTGTCAACAAACAAAGATTATTATCCCACAAGGTAATATTTTGAGAGATATTTCCCCAGCCTGAAATTTACTGTACCAGTAGATTGCAATCAGACTTGTAATGCAAAAAATCTCCATATAAGGACATATCACTAGGAAAGAAAAGCAGGAAAGAAAACTACCCCAAACACCCAAAAGTAAAGATGCACACCCCCAAGAAAAAGGGAAGGGGGGGAGGAATCCTTCCCATGAAAGTCTTAAATGCTTCACAGTGCTCATCAAAGCCGTCATCATGGACATTTTTCATACCATTCTACATGTTCAGGTAAATGACAACTGGAGGAAGCTATTCTGATTTCCGGCATGCTCACTAATGTCTTAATAGTCACAAATCTTCAATATCATATCTATTCTCCATCCTTCAAGTTTTAAATGAGCTCAAATTTGCAGCCAAAATGCCGCTTTCCACGTTCAGAAACGAGTTGCCTACAAAAGCAATGTCAATGCTTGTGGAAAGCTAGAACTTCATGGGATTTTAGGACCTTCTCATCCCAAGGCACAGCAAGGCCCAATATTTAACGAAATTAGGGCAGGGAGAGTCGGTGGATTTCTTCAGCAAGACTTTACACTGTATTTTTAAACCAGTGCGGCTAATCATCCCAACTGGTAACTACCATCAACTTAGTTACAACATTGCTCATAGTTAGTTCTTGCAGGATGTGTAACAGTGATGACAACCATTCAACTCTAGCTTTGGGAACATAGCAGCAAAAGAGAGTTTGTTGCCCAAGGACTTACCTTCCAGTGTAAAGAAATATTAGTAGGTTGCCAAATGAGGCAGCTTTATAAATTCCTTCCACACGTTGTACCAAAACCCATGCCCACCGCAACAATGACCTCTGTAGATATCAGAAAGACACATTAAACTCAATTCAATAAATTTATACACAGGAATAAACGAAGATATATTAACAGATTCAATACCTGCTCAGAATCACCCCATCTACGAAAAGCAGAGAATGACTGTAAGCGGGCCCAGATATATTGACCACCAACACTGGCAATGCAATACCAAATCTTCTGAGCAACAGTAAGGCCAGGTCCTTCCAAGCCTGTTCTCACTGTGAGAGAGATTGCCAAAGTTCAATAGCATGTCCAAACATATATGTTAAACTGATCTACATGTGTCATTCTTACCTACTGATAGACTAACTATAGGCAAGAATTACTAGTCTAAACTTAATTTGAATGCAGAAAAACAAGAAAGTTGGTGAGATAAGTATTCACTGGAAGTTGTGATATCTTGCAACTAAATTCAGACAGTAGAAAGGAAAACAAATGATAACTTCTGTTGCTCACAGGTATGACCCTAAGTGTGTGTCAAGGCTGTCAAGCGGGAGCAAAATGGTAGAGCATATGATGACTCAATAATATATAAAAGCTTATTCTCTTCCTTGAGTATCAGTATGCGGCAGAATAACAATGTCTTTTCATCACCATCATTATCACTTGTTATAGTAGATTCACAATGAATGTTGACACCGTATTGATCAAGCATGGATCATAGGCAAAGACATAGCAACTTACACTTTGCTCTTGCTTCGGATGCACGTTCATCTCGATATCTCAAATTCATCAAGGCAATTCCAGGAGTGGGCTTATCTACCCAAATGGAGAATCTCCATATAAGGAATTCAAGAAAAGCATCAAGTTCCGGTTCATATTGAAATAACATTCCTGGCTAAACCGACAAAGGGGGCAATTACTTCAAGATGCATATTACACAACCTCAAGCAGAGGGAGGGGAAACTACAAAAAAGCAGCAGGTACCTTCATCAAGGAGAAGACTTTCACCAACTGTTCTTTCAACATCGCTGACATCTCGACATCGAGTCTTGCCGCATCAAATTGATTAACTCGCGATATGGAAATTGGAATCAATGCCTGCAGCATTATTTATGTGCAAACTATATAAGATCGCGACAAGCTTGTCAGAAGGCCAGGCATCTTATGCTTCTCCGGCATATGACAAATAGAAAGTACACAGAATAATCATCCAAAAAGCCGAGTACCACATATATAAGAGAAGTGAAAAGGAATGCAATCGAAATCTTGCCGTCGAACCAGTGACGACCTATTGCCATTTCAATTCTAAGCCCGTTGCCGCAAGAATTCAACCACTAGACCAGGTAAAAAAAAGGAAAAAAAAAATCGAACTTTGCCTACGCTGAGCTCGGGCTTGAGCTCGCCCAGAATCAATACAACTCCAATTCTCAAGATTCTAACTTCCATCCTTTCAGGCTCTCAGCGCAACGGGGACAGAAAATCATGAGAAGCCTCAATTCATTCGAATCGAACCCTAGAACAGAGCTTCGGAGGACGAAACTCCCCGCGCCAATCCGCCCGTTTTCCACGACAAAAGTAGGGATGCAAAAAAAAAAAAAAAATGAAAAAATGAAAACTTGAGGAAGAGGCAACGACAGGAAGGAACCTCGTGGTACGCGTTGAAGGATTGCCACTGCGGTTGCAATCTCCGGTAAGTGCCGACCCAAGCATCCTCCGGCGGCGGCGGCGGCGCCGGGGGCGGCGGGGGCGGCGAATTGCCGGTGCTGCTGCTGCCACTCATTTGAAGCTCTCACCTGCTGCTGCTAGTTGTAGCAGCAGCAGTCGTAGGGTTGGTCTTCGTCCCGATTGTTCACACGACGGCGGCGACGACGGCGGCGGCGGCGGCGATGAAGATGAAGCTGCCGGGAGGAGAGAGAGAGGGGGTGGAATCAGCTCCGTTCCCGAGGAGGTGGGAGGGGATTTTGGGGAAAATGAAAGATGACGATGCTGCTTTGGGCGGTTCCTCGAAGGATGCCCCCCCAACTCCCCAGCGAAAATCGGCTAAAATAAAATTTTAAAAAAAATGTTTTCTCTCTTTTTTATTTTGCTTTTTCTTTTTCTTGGTGGGATTTTTTTTTTTGTTCGTATTTTTCTTGGTGGATTTTTTTTTTTTTTTTTTTGGTCGTATTTCTTTCTTGGTGGAATTAGCTGAACCGATTTTGCTGGTGAAGAATTGGCGCACGTTTCCTCCTCTCTTCGAGGAACCTCGTCGGCTGTCTACTTGGTCTTTTGAGAATTTAAGAATTCGTACCTTTCCCCCCATACTAAATTGTGAAATTTAAGATCGATTTTCACTGATATTATGAGGTGGAAAAAGTAGATCAAATTTATGATATGCTATTCTCGCTTCGGACAATAACCTTCTATAATAAATACATAGGTAGGTAAATCTATTTTAAAGATTATGTGAGTATCAAAATTATGGTATCACACTCAATGCAAATGCTTTCTTTTTTTATTGTTTCCTCTTCTTTAATAAATGAGGTGTTCTTATCTTACTTGAATTTAAGCTTTGTCTTTTCAGCTCAACGTAATTGGTTATTTTGCACTCATTGATTTGATGGGAATCAATTCTCTTCAATCCTCGTTCTTTCCATTAAAGTGACTTTATAAGTAAAATATTCCTCGATTGGCTTCGCGATAATGGAGTTAATTCTTGAAAAGACACATGATGTGTTGTCTAAAAATCCGTCATATTTTGCATTCAAAAGCTTCTTAATTGTCGACATCTCGATGAGATCGTATCAATAATCTCATTAATTTCGAATTTTAAATCATGAGTGTTATTAAAGATAATTATGATTCAAATCAAATATTCGGAAGCCGGCAAGGATCTTTTATAATAATGTCCCCTCTCTACTCCTCTGTTTTTTTGTCAAACCATCTTAATTTACCAATTCGACTGATACCCATAAAACATCAAGAGCCACAAATACTAAGAGGTTCAAGATTCCAGCCACTTGACTATAGTGTAAATCAAGATTCCAAAATTAAGATTCGACCGAAAAAAATCAAGAATCCAAAAATTACAACGCCTTACAGCGACAATGCCTTAAAGCTAAACTCTCAACACCTCCCTCTCTGGATCGGCTCTATCGCCGGAATGACTGCCGCCGCCGCCGAGGCCGAACTCTTCGTCGATCTCATCGGCCAGCCCCACCTCCCCCATCCTCCTCAGCCCCCGGCTCAAGACCTTGACCGCGTGATCCTCCGACTTCGCCCCGGGCCCCCACCCGCTCCTCCTCATCATCCCGTAAATCCTCACCGCCGCTCCCCTCCTCCCCGCGCCGATCACCGCCTTCAGCAGCCTCGGCACCGCCTTGTCGCCCCACTCGACGGGACCCTCCTCCCGCTCCAGCTCCTCCACCAGCGCGTCGATCTCCTCCCCCATCCCCTGCCTCGCCAGCGCCGACGCCACGTCGGCGTAGAGGGAGAGCGTGACGGGCCCGTGTTCGGACCGGGTGACGGCCGGGACCTGGAGGGCGAGGGCGCACCGGTCCTGCCGGAGGAGCTTGCGGAGGGCAGCGAGGAGGTCGGACTTGAGGAGGCGCGTGAGGGAGCGGCGGAGGTGGGGGGAGGGCCGGGGGCGGCGGCGTCGGTCTGGTGCGCGCGCTTGAGGGACTGGACGGCCTGGATCGCCTCGGTGCTGAGGGTGCGGCCCTTCACGAGGGGCCCGCGGTTGCCTCTGGGGCCGCACCGGATGGAAAGATGGCCGCCCCCGCCGCCGGCCGCCGGAGAGAGCCGGCGCGGCGGCGGGTGGAGGGAAGCTCGGGGGATGGAGCGGAGAGAGAAGGTTGTGGTCATGGTGGTTGGGGGTGATGTGCGGTGGTGATGGGATGGACTGGTGGGATTTTCATTTTGGTGGGGGTTTGGATATTTTCTCTTATATGTGAAGTGACGTCTTTGCCACTGAGAAGTTAGAATATTTTCCCTTTTTTTTTGTATGGCGGGGAAGGAGAGGAGGAGGTGGAGGTAAGGATAGAATGGGAAAAAGAGAAGATAGAAAATGGGGAAAATAAAAATGAAAAATACATACCGAGTGGGGTAGAAAAAAGCGTCGACAGCAGGATTCGAACCTGCGCAGGCAAAGCCCAACAGATTTCGAGTCTGTCTCCTTAACCACTCGGACATATCGACATTTGTGCTGACTTATGCAATTTATAATATATACCTTATATTAAACCTTTACCTTTTTTTCCCACTTTTCAAATATGAGTGACGCTACATGTAGAAATTTGGGCTGCACGATTAATTTGTGGCATTATTATGGACTACAGATAATTCATATTCAGCATGTGACAAGAAATCATCCTAGTAGATTGATGTTATGGGCCGATATCTATTCATAATTGTCATATTATGCTAAGCCGTTCTAAAGTTCTAATTAGTATTAACTATCAATTCCACAAATAACAATGCACATCCACATGCCTAGATCTTCTTCTAGTACTACATAACTACATACGATGGGGGAAAGCTCATCCATTGAAGAGCTCAACTTATGGTGTAGAATAATAGTCATTCTCTAAGGTTAATTTAATTTAAAGGCTGTACAACTAATCATATCTCAATAAATAACGAGACTCTCATCAGATTGCGTTATAAAAAATAAAAATAAAAACCGCACATTCTTCATTTTGGTAGGGATTGGCTCTGTCAGCTACATCTTCCACCTTATAAATTTATTAGACAATCTTTTCGACTGACGAGATGGGTTGTTGGCAAGTTTTGTCTAACCGTATTCTAGCAAAGGCACTTGGTACAGAAATAACGAGGTGACATTTCACATCAAAGTGAAGGATAACTGAACTGCCGACCTTTCCACCACTGCATTATGCATGGCCCGAGCACGCACTGACAAGTTGCACCCCACCGAATACGGTACCTCGTACTAACTACTAACCCTAACATGGACCATGGACCATACTAAGGATAGCAACACTACTTAATACTAACCCTCCAAAAGGAAAGGCACTGCCCACGTCGATCGTGCATCGCCTTTCCTTTCCTTTCGCCATGGAATATGGCGAGAGAGATCTCCGGACGGCCTCGCCGGATGATTCACCCAGCTCGTGCCCTCCAAACCCATCTTTCCGGATCACTCCCGACAAGAAGTTCCGACGATCCCTCTCGACCAGAGAGCCCTCCTTCGCAGAGATCTTCCCACCCACAATCTCTCCACCTAGGCCGAGCACTTCAGCTCTCCCCTCGTCCCCTCTCTCCTCCCCGCTCCACTGCCGCCTCCCTCCTCCTGATGCCGCCGCCGCCCCCGGCCCCGCCCCTGCCGCCGCCTCAGAGCCCTCCTACAGGTGCATCTCCTCCCTCCTCCTCAAGAAGGACGGCCAGATCCTGTCCATGGCCATGTCGAGCGACCTGATCTACACGGGATCCGAGCGGAACGTGATCAGGGCTCGGAAGCTGCCAGCGCTTGTCGAGTGCGACCAGCTCAAGACCAAGGCCCCCATGGCGGTCGCGCTGGCGGCGTCGGACGACCGGGTCTGCGCGGCGTTCGCCGACTTCAAGATCCGAGTGTGGCGGAGGGTCTGGGACGGGAGGTTGAAGCATGTCCGGCTGGGGACGATACCGACGGCCGGGGGCTATGTCCGGACCTACATCACCAGGACAGACAAGATGGTAAGTGAATGATTTGTCTCTTTTTCTAATGATTTGCACGTTGACATGGCGTTGGACATTTAGTAGATTGGCCTCGAGTTGGTAAGCGTGGGGTTAGACGCATTTGTTGACTTCTCGTGGGTGAGGAATTATTGGAGCGAATAGCCGCCACGCAGCCACGAAGATCCTTCATATATATACATAATATATTTTATATATATACGTATATTACAGTACTTATAAATTTTAACTTGATTAGCTCATTCGAAATTTGTATCTTCTGTTATCTTCCAAACGGCACGACCCATTAGGGGAAGCACGTGGGGCCCATAACCTCCCTCGCCATCAACGCCGCCGCCGACATCCTCTACTCCGCCTCCATCGACCGGACCGTCAAGGTGTGGCGTGTCTCCGACCTCCGCTGCATCGAGACCTTCCACGCCCACCCGGACGCTGTCAATGCCCTTCTTGTCGCCGACCGTGATGGTGTGCTCTTCACCGCCTCCGATGACGCCACCATCCGTGTCTGGCGGCAGGACCTCTGCGGGGGCTCCCGCCGCCACTCCCTCACCGTGACCCTCCCTGCCAAGCACTCCCCTGTCAAGTCCCTCGCCCTCTCCCCTGACGGCAATGTCCTCTACGGCGGTTGCTCCGACGGCTACGTCCACTTTTGGCTCAAGGGCTGGTTCACCGGCCAACTCCAATACGGCGGCTGCCTCCAAGGGCACACGCACGCAGTGCTCTGCATGGCGACCGCAGGCAAATTCTTAGTCACCGGGTCGGCAGACTCGACTAGTCAGGTTTGGGTGCGAGGCCAGGACGGCGAACACAGTTGCCTGGCGGTCCTGGTAGGCCACAAGGGCCCGATCAGGTGCGTCGCGGCATACCATGGAGGATCGACGTCGTCGTCCTCTAGCGGGGCCGATGGGGGTGGTCGATTAGGCGGCGCAGATGATCATGATCATGAGGATGGGTGTCCAATGATTTGCACTGGGAGTCTTGATGGGGTGTTGAAGCTGTGGAAAGTGACTAGACCAGTTGTTTGAACGGCAGCGCAAGAGATTAAAGGTAGCAATTTTTCATTGTCTAGCATTAGCAAGATTCTAATGTGGTGGGTTTCTACAGTATATATAACGCTACTAATGCGCAATTTATAGAACAGTAATTCCTTATCGAGTTTTTACATAGAACGCGAGATCCTTATCGAGGTCCTGCTAAGTCGAGCTCCTATTTCCGGAAAGACATGTCGCCGGAAGCCGACACCAAAGAAGAAATCTAACTGTAAAGAATCAAAGATCAGAAAGCGACGTATGATTAACTAGACTTATGGGATGGTTTGGAATTGAAGTACATGTCCATCGGGTGATGTTTTGCATTGCCGAAACCGGTAACTTGCCTTCTCCGACACAGGAGCAGATCGCTCGTGCATGGCATCTGTCTCTCTTTAGCCTGCCGGAGGTTGCATCTCCATGATCGTACCGGTGTCGCTCGAGTAACTCGTTCTCCCATGCCGAGACCCCGACGCCCTCTTCAAGCACCGGTACAGGGCGAACAGAATCAGCTTAACGCCCAAGATGATGCACAGGATGACCAGACCGGAGACCACGTAATCCTTGAACGAGCGGTGATGCTTGCACCCGAAGAAGGGTCCCAGACACACCATAGCTTCCTACGCGCGAGCAGCTCGGGCTTACGACCGACCGATGTTGAGATACTGGTCGTGGTTATAAGGAGGAGGGCTTGTATTCTTGCCTTGGATCCGCGACAACTGTTTCGATCACTTTCTAGTCAAGTTTGGTATCGTTCGACATATGCAGGTGAGAAGGGTTGGATTGGAAAGCCTGAGGATTGAATCTCTTTAGCTTTTTTCTTGAGCCTTTTTTAGTTGCTTCAAGCCTTCGACCTCTTGGGACTTTGCTTTTGAGTCCTATGTATTGGAGCATGAGTCTAATTGTGGTCCTATGTATTGGAGCATCTCTTTTTGAGTTCTCTATACATTTCTCTTTTTGCAATCCATCTCGTGTGTCCCGTTTGATTGGGGATTGTTCTTTTGACAAGTTTCTTTTGATTGGTAATTTTGGTTGTTTTTGCCAATTACGCACTACATGACCCGTTGAAATGCAAAACTCGATATGGCTAATCTTGTGATTTTGACATGTGATGCCGATGTTGCATCATTATGTACTACCGCTTGCTATTGGATAATTATCCAAAAAAATCTTAAACATATTGCAAGAATGTTAATTCAAACATAAATCTTTGAATTTTATCAATTTAGTTCTAAACATTTTAATAATTAGTTAATAAAGTCTTTGATTAGTTGGCAAAAAATCGTTAACGTGGAGTCCAACTATCCTACATGGCATGATCGATTTTACTTGCGATGGGATAATTATCAAAAGTTTTAAACATATTATATGGATGCTAATTCAATCTAAAACTTTTTAATTTTACCAAGTTAGTCCTGAATTTTTTTATGATTAGCCAATATAATCATTTTAATCAATTTTGATAAAAAAATTTAAATCATGGATGCCAACTGTCTTATATAGCACTGCTAATGCTAATGCTATCAATTTGTTTTTCGAATTTGTCGATTTAATTTATTTATTTATTGTTATGACTAGCAAGGGTTGCAACCCTCACCTAGTGGCAAATGAGCCTCGGTAACCCTCGCTAGCTATGGAAAAAAATTTAGAAAATTTTAAAAACCTTAAAAAATTGTTTATCGATTGTGCCATATAAGATAGTCAATAACTATATAATTGTTTTCTTGCCAAAATTAGTCAGGACAATAATATTGACAAATCGTTAAAAGATTTAAAATTAAATTGACATTCATATAATATATTTTAAATATTAAATAAGAGTCCATTTATTTCGCGAAAATTGAATGATTTTTCAAAAATAATGTTTCAAAAATAATCGTTTGTATCATTTGAAATAATTAATCAATAAAAGATGCTTTCGTTATCGATAACAATTTATATCTATACATTTTGTTAAATCATGAGAGAGATAATCTTCTTTCATTTATTGCGACTGCTTTTTTTTTTTTTAAATTTGAAGTTTTTTTTTTTTGCGAAATAAAATAACTTAATAAAAACAAAATCTCAAATGCTCTAACCGGCCAATTTCTCAAATTTATATTTCGTCCAAGAAGGGAACGACCACGGCGACCAGACAGGACTCCGACCTCGGACTCTCCTCAATCTCCGCTCTAAAACCCTTAAAATACAGAGGAGGTTTTGCGCATCCCTTGAGATGCCATGCATGTACTCCAACCTCCGCCTCCTCTTCTCTTCCTCCGCCACCGCCGCCGCCGCCACGGCCACCGCCGCCGCCTCGCCATTTCTCTCTCCCCTTAAGCTCAAGCTCCGGCGGCCCTCCTCCTCCTCCTCCGCCTTCCCCCTTCTCCCCCTCCCTCCTCTCTCTAGCCTCCGGTCCAGGCCCCTCTTCACCGTCTTCGCCGCCGTCGAGCGCGGCCGCCGCGGCCGCCGCCTCCGGCATTCCCCGGACTTCGCCCGCGGGAGGAGCAGGAGGGCCTTTGCCGACGATCCGGGGCGGGACAAGAGGGCCTCGATGGAGGAGGGAGCCGCCGGGTTCAATCGCAAGAGGGCCGAGGGTCGCGACCGGAGCGATGGTCCCAGGAAGGAGCTGCAGCTCAAGAAGAGGCCGAGGGCCAATCCCGTCAGCACCATCTCTTATGTACAGGTAAAAAGTTCGCTTCTTTTCTTGTCCTTTTCTGGGAATTTCTTGTTAATTTCTGTGTAATTGGATGGATAAGGTGGGCTTTTTTACTTGCGCACTGATGAGACCTCCTCGAAGTTCTCTCTGTTATTGGTTCTTCTTTCTTTTTTAATCTTTTGGGTGAATAGAATTTGCGCAATTGGGTTACTTGGGTTTGTGCAGAAGTTTCTAAGCATTTAGTTCCCGGATTAGTTGGTTGTAGTATGCTTTGGCTTTGGATGAACTGGATATCTTGTATGAAATTAGATCATCTATAGTCTAGTTAGCTTCCATGGTGTCTGTCTTGAAGTGGTTTAACCAATGTCTGTTTAGTTTCTTTGACTTTATTGCGGAGCTGAAGGGATAAGGCCACGGTTACTCGTGCATTGGCTTTGTGGGAATCATGATCCAAAATGTGGAGGTGTTTATTGATTGGTTATGTTCCTTAAATTTGTCGCAGATATTGGGAACTGGAATGGATACTCAGGATACGTCATCATCAGTCCTGCTTTTCTTTGATCACCAGAGATTTATTTTTAATGCTGGAGAGGTAAGGCCAGAAGCAACGCTGTTTAGAAGCTCCGTGCATTGATTTGTCTGGTTTGATTTTTCATTAATACGATCCATTACTGTAACTTGTGTATCTTTATTAAGAAATGTGCTTTTTTCAACTGTATGTTGACCATTCACACATCTCCCAGTTAAATTGTTCAATATCAACAGGCACCTTAAGATTATTACGGTACTTAGCATGTCAATTCCTTTGCAGGGTTTGCAAAGGTTTTGCACGGAGCATAAGATCAAGCTGTCAAAGGTATGTAAAAATCCGAGACAATTTCACCCCTATGCTTTTGGTGGGATTTGCAATGAAGGAAAATCTGATTTCGTTTCTGATTTTCAGATAGATCATATATTTCTCTCTCGTGTGTGCTCTGAGACTTCGGGTGGACTTCCAGGTTTGCATCTATATTAATTATAATGAGACATTGCTTTCATGCAATTATTCTTATGTTCATTCCGTAGTTAATCTAATTACTTCTGGCTTTCATCTAGAGAACCGCTGACTTTTGATCATGCGACAGGGTTGCTATTAACGTTGGCTGGGATTGGAGATGAAGGAATGTCTGTAAGTGTGAAATTGGCTTTTACAGTATCAATGTTCTTTTCAAATATCAGTTTTTAGTAAGAAAACTTTTTTTCATGTTTTGAAGGTCAATATTTGGGGTCCATCAGATCTTAAATATTTAGTTGATGCTATGAAGTCTTTCATCCCAAATGCAGCAATGGTTCACACAAATAGCTTTGGCCCTGCTCCAAGTTCTGATGCAGCTGCTGTTCCTGATTTAAATAAATTTACCGACCCTATCATTCTTGTTGATGATGATGTTGTCAAAATATCAGCTGTTCTCATGTGGCCAGAAGAGTCTGGTCAAAATAATGGAGTTCACTCTGCAATGAGGCCTGGTGACATGTCTGTTGTCTATGTTTGTGAGTTGCCTGAACTTAAGGGGAAGTTCCATCCAGAAAGAGCCAAGGAGAAGGGTCTGAGACCTGGGCCAGAATATCGGGAGCTGCAACTTGGAAAGTCTGTTTTCTCAAAAAAACTCAATATCACGGTGGGGTTCAAAAGTAATGAAAGAATAGCTGTCGTGTATCCTTCAAGTGCAATTGAATTTCATGACTCTATCTTGTTTAACAATTCTCTTTGCTAATCCTGTAGGTCCATCCGAGTGATGTGATGGATCCTTCTATCCCTGGTCCTGTCGTACTCCTCGTTGATTGCCCAACTCAATCTCATTTCCAGAGATTATCTTCCTTAGGTTCCCTCAATGATTATTATGCTGATTTCTCGGGCAAAGAGACTCAAAAGGCCGTGACATGTGTCATCCATTTGAGTCCAGCCTCGGTCGTGAGTAGTCCAGATTATACGAACTGGATGAAGAGGTTTGGTTCAGCACAACATATTATTGCCGGGCATGAGATGTAAGCATTTATCACACATCTGATCTTTGCAGAAGTCATGTTACTTATCTTTATGAGTTAATAAATTACTCTCTATTTGTCTTCTATTCTTTGCAGGAAAAATATAGAGATTCCAATCTTGTCTTCTAGTTCGAGGATTGCTGCACGACTTAATTATTTGTGTCCTCAGCTGTTTCCAGCTTCAGGTTTTTGGTCTCTCGAGCAATCGGACTCTGTCCATCTAAGTGAGGTGTGGTTCTATCTAGGGGGAACTTTTTTGTGTTGATTCTTGCCATTTGGACTGTGGGATTACATCTTATTTGCAGGATGCTAAGAAGACATACGGTTTTTCTTTTGACAGGGTACTTCTCTCTCTTGTCCAAGCATTTCTGCCGAAAATCTTCTCAAGGTATAAAAGGCTTTATCGTTAGACCTTCAATTCTTTGCACTTTGTGCTTTATTGATCGCATGGTTTTCTTTCCTTCAATTGAAATTTGTGAGCTATTTCTCATAAGTAAACAGCTTTTACTTATCTTCTCTGCTTCAATGGGATCGACTCTGTCTTCCCTCTTGTCTACAGTCTAATCAGGGAAGTAGTTTTCCGATAGTTGAGATGTGGATGGTAATGTAATTTTTCTTTTTGTGGAGACTTTGTCAGGATCATTGCTGAGTTATCATGCAACCATGATGCAAACACAGATAGTCATCATGGATAATATTACAAGTTTTATCTTCAAGGGAACGTTGATGTCAAGTTCTTTAGGTCAAGAATTGTTAAAACTCTCTAATAAATTTGACACATAGACAGTTTCCCATGGTGTTGGTAGCACATGGATGATTCAGTTTCATAGACTTTCTTAATGAGAATTTCCCCATTTTCAAATTTGTAAATTTAAAACTCTCTCTCTCCCTCTCTCCTGAGCAGTTCACATTGCGTCCCAGAGATAAGATCGGATTAGACAAATCCTATATCCCAAATAAGATGGCTCACTCAAACATAATTGATGAGCTGCACACTGAGATCCCAGAGATAGTGGATGCTGCACAATACATCCACCATCTTTGGAATGGGACAGGTGAAACAGGGGAGGAGAGAAGATTTATGCAAGAGGAGCCATGGTTGAGCGAGAATAGCCTTCCTAATTGTTTGGAAAATATAAGGAGAGATGACTTGGAGATTGTTCTTTTGGGGACCGGTTCGTCACAGCCATCTAAATATAGGAATGTCAGTTCAATTTATATCAATCTTTTTGCCAAAGGAGGTATGCTTCTGGATTGCGGGGAAGGAACCTTGGGGCAAATGAAACGAAGGTACAGGCTAGTTAGTCCATCTTATTGAGTTGCTACGTTCATTTTGAAGGATTTGGATTTCTTGCTTACAATGATGTTAATTTCCCTGATAATAGGTTTGGAGTGGGGGGTGCTGATGATGCCGTGAAAGGTCTTAGATGTATTTGGATCTCTCACATTCATGCTGATCACCATTCCGGTTTGGCTAGAATACTTGCTCAACGACGCGATCTGTTGAAAGGAGTGCCTCATGAGCCATTGGTTGTGATTGGGCCTAGGCAACTCAAGAGATTTCTTGATGCATATCAGAGACTTGAAGATCTGGACATGCAGTTCCTGGATTGTAGGAACACCACAGAAGCATCTTTAAATTTTTTTGAGGAAGCTAGTGAGTTAAGCATAGATCAATCTTCTCCAGAAAGTCCAAATTCACACGATGTCTTGAGAAAAGTTACAAATAACTCAAGTACAAATGTTCCCGATTCAACATTGTTTGCGAGGGGAGCTCCTATGCAGAGTTTTTGGAAAAGACCCGGTAGTCCACCAGACATTAGTGTCGCTTTTCCAGTTCTGCAGAATATGAAGAAGATGCTCAAAGAAGCGGGTTTGGACGCCTTGGTTAGCTTTCCTGTTGTGCATTGTCCACAGGCATTTGGTGTTGTCCTGAAGGCGTCGGAGAGACTAAATTCTGATGGGAAGTTGATCGAAGGGTGGAAGATTGTGTACTCTGGTGACACGAGACCCTGCCCTGAATTAACGGAAGCATCTAGGGGAGCCACTGTCCTTATACATGAGGTAAAATTAATACAATCCTTTTGCACCATTTCAGGGGTTTGATTGAAATTGCTCTTCATAGTATTTTTTTTGAGATGATGGGTGTGGATCTATGTGATGTCCGTCTCGATCTAAGATATTTGAATGTTGATTTGAGTGCTTCTGGTGCAGACTTAGTGAACTCAGTGAGGAACATTACAACTAAAAATGATAGGTTTCAAACCTTCAGTTTTACATTGTACACACAAGTCTTCTAAAATTTGTACTCAATGAGGCAACCTTAGCATTAGCCTGGTTATTCAATGCTTTGAAAATGGTTCCAGTAACAAGTCAGTCGTGCAAATGCTGAACTCTAGAGGTCATGGAGTTGAATGGTGCATGCTGGTGGATCCCTTTGTAGTTTGGAAGATGATGAAATTGTTGGTGCCTTTTTATTGCAGGCAACTTTTGAGGATAGTATGGTGGATGAGGCCATTGCAAGAAACCACAGCACGACGGAGGAGGCCATCCAGATGGGCGCATCGGCAGGGGTGTACCGCATCGTCCTCACCCACTTCAGCCAACGATACCCGAAGATCCCCGTGTTTGATGAGGCGCACATGCACAAGACCTGCATCGCCTTCGACCTGATGAGCATAAACATCGCGGATCTGCCCGTGCTTCCGAGAGTCCTTCCGTACTTGAAAATGCTGTTCCGGAACGAGATGATCGTCGACGAGTCGGACGACACTGGGGATTCTGTTAGCGTAGCTTCATGAGGGAAGCGATAGGATGATTAATATGATTTAAATTCATGACCATGCCATTCTTTTGCAGTCGGCGTTGAGCAAGTTTTCTGCAACTGTTTCTGTACTCTCAAATGTCAATAATACCATAGCACAAAACATGCTCAAAAATGTTGTTGCTCTTCCACTTGGAGTTCTTGGGAGGACTAGCGATTTTTCTAAGAAAATGAACAGTTTTTCATTTGTTTTATTGGTTTAGGAAAAATGAACCTTTTTTTACGTAAAAATGTTTTTCGTAAAATTCATTTGATTCATTAATTTTTTATTACCTAAATATCGATAAGTAATTTTTTAAATAAACGGGCTCTAAATTTTTACTTCTCATTTATTTGATTGCGCAAACAATCCCGGCGCATCAGGTGGCTTTGAGAACCCCAGGCCTGAATCTAACCCCTTTTTTGTTGGGGGGAAAGGAGCCCGGATCCCAAGGTGGGACCCGGGAACCCGAACCCGGATTCCGGACGGGTCATGTCCGGGTCGAACTAGTTCGGAAGAAATAATAATAAGACAAATTCACCAGAATTTCCCCTGTTCAGTTGTTCTTGTCTGGTTTCATCAGCACCTGCAAAAATCGTTGCAGCCGGCGAATTAAAGGACCGAACTTTCAACGCAAACCCAAACCCTCTCTCTCTCTTCGATCGCCTTCTTCCCTTCAACGCAAACCCTAGAAGCCGTGCTCTCGAACCATCGAATTGAGGCTCCGCGCGGCTCGGCTCGGCTCGGCTTCGCGTCGAATCGGGGCTATCTATCCATCTTTGCTTCGGCGAAGAAGAAGAAGAAGATCTTTCCTCGGGATTTTTCGGCGTTCGTCGCGGTTCCGGGGGATGGATTCGAGCAGGAGGGCGGTGGAATCGTACTGGAGATCGCGGATGATCGATGCCGCGACCTCCAGCGAGGACAAGGTCGCGCCCGTCTACAAATTGGAGGAAATCTCCGAGCTCCTGCGGTCCTCCCACGCCAGCATCGTCAAGGAAGTGTCGGAGTTCGTCCTCAAGCGCCTCGATCACAAGAGCCCCATCGTTAAGCAGAAGGTGGGATTTGGGGATTATAGTTTCCACCTTTCTTTCTCTCTCTCTCTCTCTCTTCCCCCTTTAATTTCTTTTGGCGAAATGGAGATGAAGAGGGTCGCGAGCACTGTTGATCAGTAATTTGATTGGTTGTTTTCTTCCCCTTATGCTACGACCGCGGATAAAGTTCCAATTTTTGGTTTAAGCTAGTCGACCCATTGTTGTTCCATTGCTCCGGAGCTGATCGGGCGAAAGATTTAGCAGTGTGATTATGTGTTTTTGGGTGCACTTTGAAGATTTTATAGGGCGGTTGATTGGCAATTGCCGCTGACTCTGCCTATAGTTTTCTCTTTTGATCAGTGAAAGTATAATATCGTTACGGAGCATCAAGGGAGCAACCCCTTTTTCGAGTCTAGTGTAAATACTACCCATTAATCAAATTGTGGGTCCAGTCATGGGGGTCGACAGTGGGATGTTCTCATTTATGGAGGAGTAATTATTTGGTCCTAGTGAGAATTGGTGGGATCAAGGTCATTTGGTTAGTAATCCTGACTTGATTGTACGTAAGTAAACATGCATGTGGATAATCTATGTAAAGTCACTTTGTGCTCATGCAGTACTTTAAAGGAAGCATAGTTTTAGCTCTTAGTGCTCAGTTATTCATGTTGTTAGGGAGTTCCTCGATTGTGATTGTGCAGATTGATCTTGGTTCTTTGATACTACACCATACAAATTCTGCATATGTGAAGCCTTTTGTTCAGGAGCATCTGGCATATTATATGGATATGTAGAGGTCTCTTTTTGTCAGCAACTGATGCTTGTGCATAAATGCTGTCTATCATTCTAGAAAATTCCCACTGTATTTCTACAGCATTGGTACTGCACGGAGTTCATGCTATTTGAATTTGTGGCATTCGTTTATTTAGTTAATTGTTGGGATCCCCAAAGACAGAAGTATATCTTATAGGGATCTGACATGTGTATAATGCTGGAGTCACTCTTGGTTTTTCAGATGCATATTCACTTTTTTTCAAGTTTGAATGTTAGGACATTGTGATACTAGTGTGAGATCTTTTCAGGCTCTTAGGTTGATCAAGTATGTTGTTGGAAAGTCTGGTGTGGAGTTTCGGAGGGAAATGCAAAGACAGTCTTTGGCCGTTCGACAGTTGATTCATTACAAGGGTCAACCAGATCCTTTGAAGGGGGATGCTTTGAATAAAGCTGTGCGTGACATGGCTCAGGAGGCTCTAGCTGCCATCTTCAGTGAACAGGAAAATAAACCAGCTCCAGCTGAAAGTGTCCACAGAAGAATAGAAGGATTTGGGAGTACAAATTTTCAAATGCCGTCAGAAGACAAAAAATCATTTCTTAGTGAGGTAGTCGGCCTAGGGAGTGCTTCCATTAAGCAGGGACTTAGTAGCTTCACTCAAAGTCACTCGTTTGGAAGGGATGATACTGGAAACTACAAGAGTCCCAACCTCCATAGGTCTTTGACAATAGAAAGTGACAATTCTAATACGTATGAACCAGTTCGAATTCATGGTGAAAACTCAAATACTTTCGGGATATCAAATGGTCAGCATGGTGGATCCTCAAAGCTAGATTCAAGAGGAACTAGAACAGAACTAGTGATTGGAGATTCCAGTTCAAACCGTACAGAGAAGACTCGTGAGGAACGCTTGCTGGACACCATTGTGACATCAGGTGGAGTACGTCTACAACCAACTCGAGATGCCATTCAAGCTTTCCTTGTGGAGGCTGCAAAGTTGGATGCAATGGCTTTAAGTTGGGCCCTTGAATCAAAGCTGCAGTCCCCACAGTGGCAGGTATGATCCTTTATATGCAGTGACTTCAGTATTTCAGCTTAGAAGAGATGACTGCCCAATATGATGTAGGGGTGGATTCCTTGGAATTTTACTTTTACTTGGTGTAATATTAGAGGTACTGTGGTTTTGATTAACCTAATAGAATATGTGGCCTCTGGGAGTAGCTTTTTCTTATTGTTTCCACACATCAGTCATGGAGAAAGCAATAGTGTCCAAAATATCCTACCTCCTTGATTCAGTGAGATTTACCATGCGGTTGTTCATGTGTGCTTATTGTGTGAGTTTAATACAATTCTCCTTACTCTCTTTTCAGTTTTCTTATAATTAAGTATTCTTTTGTCAGGTCCGAATGAAGGCTCTCTCTGTACTAGATTCAATTTTAAGGAAAAAGAATGATGAGCATTTCTCAGTTATAGCATCTTATTTTTGCGAGAATGTTGATGTTCTGGTGCGATGTTCCGAGTCTCCGCAAGCATCATTGAGAGATAAATCTATGAAGGTAAGCCTCTTTAGTCCCTTTCTTTCTTTCTTTTTCCCGGGGGGTTGGGAATGGGGGTGATAATAAGCCTCCTTAGTTCTTTGAACATGTATCAAAGGAAATCTATTGAGGAATAATCCTTTCCTTTCAGTACAGGTGAGGTACATTAGCTTGAGCCTGGTATATATAGTGGTTTACTTGGTGATCAATGCAGCTTCTGTTGAAATAGGTCCAACAATTGGCTGGGAGTTAGTTTGTAGTTTGAGAACTTAGGTTTGTCATGAGTCTCAGTTATTTCTCCTTTGTCTATGACAAATTTGTCTGGGGGAGCTTGGTGGCCTGTGTAACCCTAATGTAATCTTTTCTGCATTGCTCTCTGAGAGGTGGAGTGTTTCTCTTAACGCTGCAGATGTGGTCATCTCTGATGTGTTTGCCTGATGAAGTGTATAAGATCTTTTCTTGTGATATTGATAGGTCTTAGGCCTTCTGGATAGAGAACAGGCCCTTGGTTCCGGAGCTGATTCACAGAAGTTTGTCAAGTCTGAGACGGAAAATGTCATTCAGATGCCTGACCTAATAGACACCGGTGATCCTGATGAATCTGGGGGAGCAAATGACTACTCAGGGAAGCAAATTGAGCGGAAGGCTGGTAATCTGGCATCACATACAGGACCACTTATAGATGATTTGCTTGGAGATGACATGGGCTCTGGTGGGAATACAAGTGATATAAAAACTAATGATGATCCTTTTGCTGATGTTTTGTTCCATAATGTTAAGGGTGTTGAACCTGCAGATGACATTTTTGCTGGTATGACTGTTAGTGATAAGAATGATGTTAAAGGAGACTCTGCGAAGGCAAACAAATATGGATCTGAGTTGATTGATATTTTTCAACCCAGTTCTGGAGATTCTCAAGGAAACAATGCTACAGACCATGTCAATGATATAATGGCTGGCTTGTCCATTAATGGTAATGGCTCCAATATTCAGGAGAATGCAACCATGTCCGGGGCAGCTTTGCTAGATGTTACGTCAGGAAGGGAGAGTTATCCTGTTCATCAATCTTCTAATGGTGCTATAAGCAATGTGCTTAATTCCCAAAACACAGTGATGGGTGGAAATGCGACGTTTCCTTTTAACGGTATGCCAAATAATGTACCTCCAGGCATGTTGTTCAATATGCCGTCTCAGTCCTTAGGTTACGGCAACATGGCAAATATGTTTGTTGCTCAGCAGCAATATCTGGCAACCATTTCAAACTTGCAACACCTAGGAAACCTCAATTCTCAGAATGGTGGCACTGCTTATGTTGCTGGAGATAAAGGTAGTCATCCGTCTCCTTATCCTGATATATTCCAGCCGAACTTTCTGAATCAGGCTCCGACTTCGGTGATGAACAATTCCAAGAAAGAGGAGACCAGAGCATTTGATTTCATCTCTGTAAGTCCGGACTTTCAAACATCTGAGTTGTATTTTACTCTTTGCATTCATGATTTTTGCTGGCTTTCCGTTGTTCATCATTGATGAACTCGGGTAGTAAATGCTGTCAATATTAGTACTCATCTTGACCGTCATTGTGTTGCAGGACCATCTTGCAGCTGCTCGCGATCCAAAGAGGGTGGTTTAGATCTTTTCAGCTCATTGTTTACTTTTAAAGGGGGATTTAATCTTAGCAAGTCTACACAAACAAACGAGCGAACAGATGTTTGGACTGAAGATGGTTCCTGGAGTAAACATTGGGCGAGCAAAGTGGAGATCATCATCCATCAAAGCTGCAGCCAATTGATATGTGTAATTTTCATGCTCGTGATTGTAAAGACCAGATTGGAGAGTGGATGTGGATGTCAATTTCCAAAGCTGTAAAGCAGTTAATAATTGCAGCTTCATTTATACGGCACAATCAGCAAGTGTATTGTTTTATTTATCTCCTTCACTTCGGCTTTCCTTTTTGCCTTCTTTTCCTGTCTTCTCTATACTTTTTCTCTTCATTTTTTATTTCTTGGATCTTTGCCAGAATTGCGGTATATATGTAATTTGAGTGGCAGTCAATAAAACCATCTTCTCATCCTTGATCTCATCTATTGATTCCCACCTGTAATTCCATGTTAAGTCACCACATACGCGGAATTTAGGTGCAACCATCTTTCAATTGCTTGGAAATTTAGACTTGTTCTTCATAACGACTATTACAGGGTTAGGCTCACCAGTTACAAGCTTTCACTTGCGAAACCTGCAATGCGTAGATCTTTCAATTTGGAATCACAATCTGCCACGTTTCCTTTGTGGGCACGATAGGCTGAGACCTCATTTATTCGTTACTAGTTTATTGACATTGGCATCTTTGAAGTGTATGGACCGCATCTTCCTCCTGTCCGAAGCAATCTTTTGTGGCACATTCATGTGCATGTTTGTTCACGCAAGCTTGCACCTGTTCAAACAAAAGTTAATTTGTTTTTTGGGAAAATGCCAAAGGCGAGATCATAATCTTGTGATAAGATAGGATTCTGTCAATCTTGATGCAAAAGATTCTTATGTTGAAATTGCATATTCTCCGTTTGGAATGTTTGTCCGAGAGAGTAAAAGCTTTCAATATCTGCTAATAACAATGGCATATATAGGTAGAGGCTTCCCACAATGGAAAAGGAGGTACAGTGAACATTGTCCATGTTCTGTATCTTCTGATTGCCTCCAGTAAAAGAACAAGACAAGATGATTCATCGACCTTTGCATCCCAGCTCTGCAGTATACAGACACATTCACCGAAAAAGCAACAACAGAAAAGGAGAAAAAAGAGAGTTAAAAATTCAAAATCTCTTCCCAGATGAATGGATCACTCAAGACTGTTCACAGGTGGCTACCTAGACCATTCGAGTGAGCAGCGTCGCTTGCCTAAACCCCAAACATCAAATCCATTATTTTGGAAACCACAGACTTGGCAGGCGAAGCAATGGCACCTCCTGACTGATTCTTGCTAGAAGTGCCATTTTGAAGATAGTATCGGTGAGGAGATGATCTACGAGGAACCAAATCTCTACTTCCATTAATTGGTGGAGGCAATGGCATGAAGCCTTGATTGTTGAGTCTCTCATTCAAAGCTTGCCGTTGCATAGGATCGACAGGCTTCACGCCAACAATAAGTACACCATTTATTTGCATCCCGTTCTTGTTGAGTGCCTTCTGAGCATCAGCGCGGTTCTGCACAGGAAAGAAGGGAGCTTCACAAGTGCAATAAAACGTCATCGGCAGTGCTACCAATACATAAGGAGTTTACAGGGAAACCAACCTGATAAAGAATATGCATCCAGTTTGCCTCTCTTGGGCCGGGAATATGTTTCAATATAACACCGCATTTTTCAAACTCTCTCAGTACTACATTGGTATCACCTGGAGAAAATCTGGAAACAAAAATCTCTTAAAATGGACCCAAGAATACCCTTTAAGAAAAAGACAAAGGAAACTCGGGACCACTAGTTTCCAAACAATATGCTGCTAGCATTTGAAGCGTATGTATAACAATTTGATTATGCAAGTTTCCAGCAAAATGCAGAGGCGTAGCCTAATTACTACATCCACAAATGAATCCCCATTATCCGAAGCAAGTACCAAGGCTTGCAACTTGAACCAAGCGCAGTAATGAAACAGATTAACTTTGATTCTCAGATCATGCACCTGCACAAGTCACCACATGGAACAATGCTAAAAATCCGGAGTCTCATTGGTCACTTCTTTAGCAATTCCTATATATCAATATTCCAGCATTCCTGAACACAAACAAGCTTTCCTTATCTCCTCAAGACTTCCTCAGTTTATTGGTTCTCGTTGATCTTTACTTTTAATTGTCAGAATCCATGCATAACATTAATGTTCAAATACGATAGCATCTACCTACATCCAGAGTCCTTTCTATTCTCTTATGCCCACCACTTGCTTCGAAAAAGCTACGCAAAAAAGATTCTAGTTACAACTTCTCTCATTTTTACTGTTATACTATTCTAGCAGCCATTCTCAGTCTCTTCTACACTTTTGCAACCCAATTATACTTGCAGTCACTGCCGGCTCAAAAAAACATCATATGCCTCTCAGTTAAGACCACCCTTCAAGCTATTTCAGTTTATGCTCAGTTCCATATTTCAAGTAAAATACCTGAAAAAAGGATAGAAGAGTATCATGCCATTTCTTCACAGACGGCAACTACAGGAGCAATTTGCCTAAGACATCTACTCTGCTCATAGCAGCAAACCTAGGGAACATGCTTGACAATGCAATGATACCTTTGAGAAAAGATATGACAGTTACTAGTAACTACTCTTGGATGGTACAAAAAAAATGAACTTCAAGATTGCAAGCTAGAGCAAATGAGAATTCTTGAAAGAGTTTTTTGATATTGGAAGTGGATCATGTATAAAGCTTCAATTACCGAAGCTTCAAAATGATTTTCACACTACACATTCTGATCCATCAGATCATTATTGACTGGTGACTGCAAAACTACTGAAAGCTTGATGAATTGGGAAAAGGATCACACATAGGTGCATAGCCCACATCTAAATCCAGTAAATGCAAAAAGTAATGCGGCACCACTCACCAGATCATTTACAAAGATGGAACTAAGGAATTCAAAAGTACTTCAAATTCACTCCTAATGTCATTTACCATCAGGTTCTCAAACAACAAGGCAAATATGGCACATAGAGATAGATAAGACTGATAAACAGCAGCAAGCCACCACACATTAGGCAACTGTAAGGAACATGCGATATACAAAAACAAAAATCTAGACAGCTATCCAATTCATAGAAATTATAAGAAATTTATTTAAAAATTAAGGAAATGAGGACATTACCCATAAACAGTAATCCATTCTTCCTCATCAAGGTTCCCTGCAGGCAAGCAATTTCTCTGCATCTCTGGCCTAGCAACTTCCCTTGGAGGTGGAAGAGTGATAAGTGCACCAGGCTGAACAACACCCTCAACCGGTGAACCTTTCCCTTTATCCTCCGGCTCACCAGGACTCTTTGCAGGTGACCACCAATTCAAATTCCCTGAACTCTGTTGGTTTTGCTGCCCACTCTTGAGAGCATACGAAGTGCTTGCCTCAGATTTATTTTTAAGAGGAGTGGAGAAGTCCCGGCCAGAGCTCTGAGCTGGGGTTCTCGGGTCAGACTTGATCTCTGGGGACATTGGATAGTCAGGAATGCCAGACTCTGGCGAGAAATCGGAGCGATCTTCCAAGGTGTAAATGGGAGGCGGCGGAAGGTCTGAAGCCCCGAAATTTTCTCGCCAAAGAGCGGACACCGCGGCAGCCTGGCCAGTGGTCGAAAATTTCCCCCTCCTGGCGGAAACAGGAGTCGCCAGATCTTGGAAAAACATTGACCGTCCACCCGACCGGGGAGTTCTCTGCACCGTACTGCTCATCTTATGGCGCCTCTAGTAATTTCCCTGACCATCACCAGCAACTTATTCAGTCCACTGTCTTAGCTTGAATCCCAGAATACCAAAAAGAAATCACCCACAAGAACAAGAACAAGAACACTAATACATAAGCTCCACCCATGAGTGCTACGGTCTAGAATCTTGATATTGCCAGACAAAAACGGTAAAAAGAAGTTGGAATCTCTTGAATTGAGGATGCTTCACTTCACCCACTGAAATGGGTCGTTCGGAAACGTTAACACGGTCCGAAAAAGATCAAACCCAGCTCACGAAAGCAACCGGACGGTGGTCGAAATACGTGCTGGGTCGCAAACTACTACGACGAATCATCGTGCACAGTCCTTACACCGCGCCATAGACGAGCAACGACGACCGTGCACATGCGATTTTCAGACGAGAGCGATGACCGGAGCTTACCTGAACTGCTTGACGGCGGTCTGGGTCGCCGGAGCGGCGCTCTCCGGCAATCTCTCGTCGGAAGGGAGAGGAGGAATCCGAAACCCTAGCTCAAAGGAAGAAGACAACGCCTTCGAACGCAATTTAATTTATTATTCCTTTCATTTTGAAATGAAGCGGGCCTTTTTTGGACCGGAAATTTAAAGGAAAAATCCACGCTCCTTCCTTGTTAAATTGCTTTATACTTTTAATTTTTGGCGTCCAACCAAAGCATTCAAAATTTCATAAATTTTCTAATCAAAGTCTTTTCTCTATCAAATTCTGCGAAATTGAAATGATATAACCTCATAATTTAAAGGAAAAATCCACTCTCTTTCCTAATTGATTGCTTTATATTTTTAAATTTTGGCATCTAATCGAAGCATTCAAATTCCATAAATTTTCTAATCAAAGTCTTTTCTCTATCAAATTCGGTGAAACTGAAATGAAATAACCTCGTAAATTAACATGGACAAAATTTTCTCATCAACATTGGTTAAATTTTGTGTAGTATACTTCTAAAATTGTCTTTATTTATTGGCTAAATTTTTCCCCACACGTCCACGTGGGCTCCACATGTCTTATTTGCTTTGTACCTTGGCATGGTCTAACGGTTAGATTAGCTGAATTTGGATAAACATTTTCTTTATCAACATAGATCTATAAGCTATAAAACAAGCGATAAGCACACTAAAAATCATAAAATTTGTTTTGAAACTATAAATGAGTCCTAAAATTTATAAAAAGTACAATTGAATTATAAAATGGGTGCAATTGAGCCCTTCTATTAATTCTATTCAGCTTGATTAACGGAAAATACTTATGCGAATTTTTCTATTATTTTCTCGTTCTTCTGCAGCATTAACCTTATTAATACATTAAAAAAAATATTAAAAAAGATATCGTTTTAGTCTAAATCCTATTTTTAAATCAAAATCTTAATTAAATTAAATAAAAAAAATTATTAATTTTTCTTTGTAAATAAAAGAAAAAAATCAACAATACGCTCTTGCCATCTTCTTACCGTTATCGAAAAGGACTAACGGGAGTCGTCAACCCTTGCCCAAATTAGCTCCAACCGACACTTTTCGGTAATGGTGGGGTAGAAATTACGAGGGCCTACCGTTTCAAAAGAAAAATTAGTTTTTTTTTAATCCAATTTATTTAAGATTTTGACTTATAAATTCAAATTGAACTTAAAACGACCTCATTTTAGTCTTATTTTTTATGTTATATCTATGCCATGCAAGAGAGAGAAAACAATAATAAAAGAAGGTCATGTTAGTATTTTTTTTAGTCAAATTAAATGAAGTTAACGGAAAGACTTGATGGCACTAATTCGACAATTTTGGAATTACATCTTTCGTAAGTTGTAGAACTTAATTTCATTTTTACAAAAAAAATTTAGGACTTTAAGGACACTTATTTTAAGCAAGAGGCTATAAATTTGGTAATACCGGCATGGCAAATTAAGTAGGCTAAAAACTAGTAATATTTGGAGAATAAACTCGAATTATAATCATCTTCATTCTCGTTTTCCTTTTTCCCTTATGCTCAGCAAATTTTCTGCGCCATGGAAAACTTCCACAATGAAAAGATTCCACATACGCATTATTATTAAAAGCTCTTTTCAACAATCAAATGCCTATTACAACCAATTTCATCGTCCGAAACACAACATGTCGAACAAGATCCTTGTTGCATACAAGGCACTGATTATTCAAATATAGAAATGCCGATTGCAGGAGAATGGAGGAGGGGCCTCTCAGTTGCAGCATCAGAACGGTGCTGAAAGAGGCTCCTTGAGCTGGAGTTGGTCCGGAGATTCGCTCAACGCCGACACGCACGAGCACTGGCAAGGCTGCTCGATGCATTTCGCCGCTTGCCTTTGCGACTCGATCACCTCGCCGTCGACTTCCTCTCTGTTCTCGGCCGATCGCTGCGTGTCCTTCGCGGGGTCGGCCGGCTTCAATCCCTACAAGGGTCGAACATGTCGTTTCATTTCATTTGGAAGAGATCTAGTACGAAGAAAGAGCATAGAAGTCCTGATGCCGATCACCCCTCGTACAATTGCTCTTGTTTGAGAATGGACAATGGAATGCTCCTCGGCTTTTTTTAAAGCAAGTATTAAATGAGCATAGCATGCATGCTAAATTAAATATACACCGATGAATCTAGTGGTTCCACGTGATTCCCACCATATATAATGATATAAATTAAGTTTAATACATATATCATTTTTACCAAACACATGTCACTTTTTGTGCTAGATTGAATACATTGATTTAGAGTTGGAGACTTGCCTCGGTGAATATTGATGTGGCTTTCTCCGGTTCCATCTTCTGAACTACGTCAGCTGCAACTTCCTGCTCAATAGAAAGAGAACCATCAGCCACTGTACTTTCCTTCAAACAGAACAAGACAGCCATTCAATGTCATCAAACACTAGACAGCAGAAGACATGACTCTCTATGCAAGAGGAGGACTATCTCGATCGACTCGGCTTCGGCTCGGTCAGCAACTCAAGTGTTGTCGATAGGGGCTCTCGCGCACATAGCGCATCAGCTCGAATCTCGAATGAGGTAGTGACATAGGCGAGAGTTCAGGGAAGTACCCGGGCATGGTTGAGCTGGCCTTCGCTCAGGGTGCGAGGCTCCATCTCAATGGGGCAACAAGTACTAGCCATGTTGGCAAGATCACAAACCCAGCAAGACACTCGATTGGCATGAAGAGCGGGTTACTATAGCCATCACACGCCCGGCAATATCACCCTGTCTCCTTCAAAACTCTCCCGGAGGCTTCCACTATATATAGGAACTTGCTGCGGTAAGTTCTTAGGATCGATACAGCGATTCCTATTTGTTGATGCTCACGGGTCGATTTGACTTTAACGGGATATCGATGCAGCGATTCCCATTTGTTAAAGCTCACGGGTCGATTTGACTTTTCTGGGATGAGGAAGTTTTGAGGTCGAGAAGGCGATGTGAACTGGCCTGTCACTCGCATCCCGTGCCCCTCTCGTTGCGCCTATCTCTCTCCAACCACTTCCATCTTCGCCATCATTTTCACTTGATCCGGTGAAGGGTCGTAGCTCATGAAGCTATTCATCCCTCACCTCAAGTCCATCACAACAACTTGTGGCTGGTGTGCCTCAGTAATTTGGACAAAAAAACCCTACAGGTAGTCGGTAATGTCTATGCGTCATTGATCTGTCGTGTGTATATGTGAACGGATGACGTTCGTTTGGTCCGGACTAGGTCGTTAGGGATGAGACACTGCTCTTATTTGAATTGCAGTGTGATACAAGGAGTCATCAAAGATCGAGAAAGAAATCCAAATATAATGAGGGAAAAGTATCAAAAAAGTCTTAAACCTATTGTATTTGTACTAATTCAGTTCTAAACATTTTGATTTGACCAATTTAATTTTAAATCTTTTCATATCGTATCAATTCAATACATCAAGTCAATTTAGATTGGAAACCGGTGATGTATATGCCAACGATCCTTCAGCGATGTGGACATTTTAAGCTAATTTTTTTACTAATTTTTTTATTTTTGATTTTCCTTTTTCTTATTTTTCCTTAGGCGGCTTGGGTGAGGGTGGGGAGGTCTCGCCCTCACCAGATTCAATGAGAACAACCCTTGCCCAAGTGGTGAGGGTCGTGCCCTTGCCCAATCCGACAAGGGCCACCCTTGCCAAGGCCACAAGGGTCTCACCCTCGCCAAATTCGACAAGGGCAACCCTCGCTAGCCCCCACCTATGGTCGGTCATCGATAATGGCTAGTATCGGTTACAGTCCAAAGAAAGGGAAAAAAAAATCAAAAAATCAAAAAATCAGTAAAAAACCATTTTAAAATGTTCACATCAACGCTGGTGATACCACATAGGATCGCCAGCATCCACGTCATTGATTTCCGACCTAAGTTGCCAGATGAACTGAACTAGTATCAATATAAACATGTATATGACTAAATTGATCCAATTAAAAGGTTTAAAACTGAATTGGCACCGATGTGATAAGTTTAGGACTTTTTGGTACTTTCCTAATACAACAACATATATGCTAATTGCTCACCGCCTAAGGAATCCACTCTAGGCTATGGGGCATGTAACATCACTAGTCAATGAAGTCCACCAAAGAGATACGAAATCTTGAAATACTTTCATCGAGGGGATCAAATCTAATATCTTATTAATCAAAACAAAACACTCTCACACTCAAGAAGGCCTAGGAGGGTTCACATAGACAAGAAAATTACCAAAAAAAAATTTAAATCTACCGTACATGTATTAATTCAATCTTAATTTTTTTAATTTGATCAATTTATTCCTAAGTCTTTCAATTGTACAATTTAGTCTTAAACATTCTAACGATTTGTTAATTTAGTCCTTCCAACCATGGTTGGAAAATGCTAACATGATAGTCTGGTTAGCATTAACTATCTTACATGGCATGATTAATGCTAACGTAGATAATGTTTTTGAATTTTTTTATTTTTCTTTTTTCTTTTCCTCTTTTTGTTTTCTTTTTCTTGACTGATGAGGTAGCTAGTCGACCCTTACTGGTCACAAGTTGGTCTAAGCGAGGGCATTGCAACCCTCATCGACCATGGGTGAGGTCCTCAATGCCCTTGCAGACCACAAGCGAGGACTCGATGCCCTTAGCCAGATCGGGCGATGGTCGGCCAGCAACCTTATTGGCTAAGAGCTGGAAGAAAATGAGGAAAAGGAAAAAAAAAATAATAGAAATTGAAAATTATTGAAAATTTTTCAAAAATCATCCACATTCATATTTTACGATCAAAATTGGCCAAAAAGACTAAATTAAGTTTTAGAATTGGTCAATCATAAAAAATATTTATGACTAAATTAGCACAATTAAAATATTTATAACTGAATTAACACAAGTATAATAGATTTAGAATTTTTTTTAATAATTGAGAAAATATCAAATAAGGATTTGAAGTGTCATTATTTTCTTAAATAAGAGCTTGAAGTTGACATTATTTCAAATAAGGGCCAAAAGTGCTCTCATTTTCTCAAATAAGAGTCTAAAGTGACCTTATTATAAATAAGAGTCTAAAGTGGTCATATTAGTTTCAAAGATGAGTCTAAACTTATCGATTGGTGAAGAAATGTCATCATTTAATTTTTGTCCTTGTTTATATTTTTTCTTTCCATAAAAAAAACTTAAAAAAAAAAAAAAGAGAGAGAACACACACGCTTGTGCACACACCCTCTACCCATGGCCACTGCCCCATTGCCGATAGGGCAGTGGCAATGGCTGGTGGGTCGCTGGAGCTTGGGCTCTTGCCCACATATGGGAGAGAGTGCCCTCTTTCGAATTTGGTGAGGGCTTAGCCCTCGCCCAGGATCAACCATTGCCATCGTCCCATGGGCTATATATATATATATATATATATATATATTTTATAAAGAATATATTTTATATATATTTTAAAGAACTTTTATCTTTTTTAAAATTGTGTTTGGATGAAAGTACCCAAATTAGTTGGAATATTTTGTCGTCTGGCAAGATCAAGCCCTTATTTAAAATAGCTATAATCACTTCAGATCCTTAATTGGAAAAATAATAGCACTTCGAGCCCGTATTTAAGAAAATGAAAGTATTTTAAGCTCTTAGACTCAACTTGAAACGGCCCTGCAAACTAGTCAACTTCCAAGACACTTTATCTTTTATTTTCCAAGAAAGTGCCAACATTTCCTAGACAAAACATAAATTAAAATACTAACTCTCGACTCAAATGACTCAGCAATGAAAGCACCACGCATATGACTACACAAACACATAGAAGTACTAGAAGAATCATTCTAGGGTAATGTTTTCTCATATTGACATCGATTCGTTGCGTGGAGAGAGAGAGAGAGAGAGAGAACACAAAATAATCCTGATGATTGACTGGCACAAAAGGAAATATATATCATTCCTCATTATTGCATGGCTAGTAGCCTAGTGCATAAGCCCCAATTGTGCATATATATGGTGGTCAAAGGAAGAAACATGCACCTTTTGACAGATTCCAAGGTGGTCAAACGGTGCCAGCTCCAACTTAGCTTTTTTGCTTCTCCTACAGGGATCTGAAGGGAAGCCTATAAGATGACCAAACACTGTAGCCCCAACTGGCTTTTTGGCTTAGCCATGTGCTTCCCTAGCTAATCTTTGAGGCAGTTGCTGAACTCATCTTTTCAACTTTGTCATTAGGTTATCGGATTCTTTTCTATAACACACGTGCGCGCCCAGCCTACATAAGCTCTGCAAACTCTGCAAACTTTTGCTAATCCTATCTTCCACAATGAGTTGTCTCTCCGCAGATTTCCTTTCTTTCAATAAAATTCACCATGAATGTCTGTAAGTTCTTTGGCCATCATCCACCTAAAATTTGACGGAGGGCTATATATGTATGTGTATAATGTAGGAATTGGGCAGATGAATTGATCTTCTACCCACTCCCCATGGAGAACCTAATCCTATGTGCAAAGTTTTATCTGTATGCGTAGCCCACGTGAAAGGGAGGGACAGATGAATGAGCTCATATGGGACTGCAACTTTTTTCCCAAGCCAATTGTTATATTATTGTAATCTTTTGGGGCCAAAGTCATAAATAATAAAAAAGGAAAAAGAGAGATAGACAAGAGAATTAGGGAATTGGCCATCCATGTCTCTTTGCCATTACTTGCCCATTACAGCCATTTTAATATTCTTGTTTCTTTCTTCTGCTGTACTCTACTTCGTGCATATGCTCATTTTCAGTGGAGGATGCTCAACACCCCAATCAAAGTCTCTCCCCACTCAGGGCCATGTGGGTGTTCTTTCACTTCTCGTTTACAGCTATTCTCTATCTCCTCCCCCTCTTTTTGCTCCCTTTTGGACTATGCAACTTAATTTGATCTCATCTTGATGCTCTCAAATTTCTGATTGAGGAAACCCTAGCAAGTTCCCTCCTTTTTTTCATTCTCTTCCTTTTTCGGGCACATGCAAAAGAATGTTTTGCTTCTCTAGAAATATATCCTCATTGCTTATATATTCTTCCCTTTGGCAAAATATTTGAAAAAAGGGGGTTATATTCTCCCAAAATAGGCAGGTATAAAATTAAAACGGGCTTTTAGTTTGCTTGACTTACAAGGAGAATTTGCTCTCGTAGAGAACAAAACACGTATCATGCTTCATCAAACACGAGGAAGAACCTTCATGTAAATGTCATGTGGCCATCAAGTCATTCCTTAATATTGTGACTTTTTTTTTTATCAACTTTGTCATGGAACCTACCTTTGGGATTTTGTTATTGTAAATTAAATTTGAGAGGTTCTTACAAAGCGCTCATATGTTATATTGTCGTGCAATTTCATCTTTGAGTTAGAAACTTTCTCTTGTAGATAGTATGTTATGCTCAGAATCAATGACCCACCATGCCGTTAGCCATTAGCTCCAATCATGTGAAATGCCATATGCTCGTCCCTCCCCCCTCTTCCAATTCTCCATCAGATGCCAATGGAAAGCTCTCATCACAAATGAGTAAGTAACTTAAAAGAAGAGGGTCCTATCGATAAGAATAAAGCAGAATATCTGAAAATAGAAGGAAGGTTAAGCTTTATATGGGAGGAAAAGAGGGGAAGAGAGAAAGCAAATATATCATCGAGTGCAAAGAAGAAAGGGAGGGGGACAAGACAAGAATCATTGCATCTTTTGATCGAAACCAACATGGATGATGGAGAGACAGGTAGATAGTCATATGGACAATGTAGCCAACACATGCACGACTTTCCTGTCTATTTTGTTGATGAAAAAATGCCTGAAACAAAGCTGCAAGACAACAGAAAAGAAGGCAGCCATGCATGTCGACTAGCGAGTTGGAACTACGTACCGCCATAAGTCCCCATCTGATGATCTCTCCAGAAACTAAGTTTATCAATGCATGGGAATATGTACTTTGTTGGCGAGTGGCTCCTTTTCTTGGCTTTCTTTTCTTGCTTTTCCTTTCTTTTTTTTGTTCAAAAGAAGGCCTTCTTTTTATTGATAATTACACTGTCAAAATTCCATCGATCTGTAATCGAATCCGAGTAGCATCCTAAGCCTTCTTCCTGTCCCACCAACTTCATTCGCCCTTTAGTCGTGAGACATACCAAATTACAATTATCATTAGAAAAAATCGATGTTGACAAATAATAAATGTTTTCGCAGGAGTGAGGTGCTATGTTCATGAGGAAGGGAAGTGTTATGATGCTCCATTCCACGACTACTTAAGCACTAGGGTTTGAACAATTATTTCATTTGCGTAACTTACCAAAGCTGTCTTGATATTGAAGATATTCCGTGTCTCTTATTTAAAAAATGCATGATGCATACCATGATCTTATATGCATGCAGTCTCCTATTCGAAAGAATTAGGATCCGGTTGAAGATATTTCTTTTAACTCCGACGCTCGTTTAATCTTGCTAAACATGACATGAGCGGGGCTAATGGGTTTCCGAGGTCTCTAATGACTGGTTTTTCAAAGATCATTTCGATTTGCCTAGGCCAGTAGAGCTGTAGAGAATGATAAGCACACGCACATCTTGACGATTTAAAAGGAAGAAAGGCTATTTACAGGTCAGTCTGTACTTGAGATCTATACTAGGCCCCGTACAAAAGTACCAGTTCTTGACTCAAATGGAGGTATGGTTAGGTTAGCTTTTGCCACCTCTCTTTTCAGGAATTAAATACTAGAGAGAAAACTTAATATAATGGAGTGTTTTTTCTTTTTATTTATTTTGCTTGGCCAAAGAATCATCTCCTTTGATTTAGGGCTTATCTTATGCAGCAAGTGCATTGAATTACATATATTTAAGATTGAAAATACGAGGTACATTGCATGTGATGAGAGGATGAGAAACCAGAAAGAGTTCTTGAGCGGAAGGCAAATTTGCAAGAGCGGAACTAAACATATGCAACTCTCTTTGTAAAGTGTTGATGATAGCCAAATAAATCATGAAAATAAAGCTCGAAACGTGTAGCGTCAGCACATAGTTTGACACGTGAATCGTGGCTTGCTCATGCCCATATAATACAAAATACGTTTGACCCCAATAATCTCCTCGATTGGATACTAAATAGCTTAGCGGTATAAGAAAGGCCTCCCTTGATCAAATAATCGAGAAATAATATATTTCATTGAAATCAAGGTCAAGACAATAGTAATGATAAATATAATAATAATTAGAATAATAAAATGACGAAAGGTCACATGATGAAGTTGGTCCATGAGGAGGAGGCAAGTGTCGAGAGTCGGGTGGACAATTTGATATCACCCCGATGCAAGTGCCTAATTCTCTATTATATATGTGTCATTCCCACATGGCCCCCTCTCTGCGTGCACCATTTTGCAAGCCAAGCAGCCAAAATTTTACCCCACCATATATATATATATATATATATATATATATATATATATATATATATAAATATATGTTAATATATTCTTAATTAATTGATTGATACTATCTTCCCTTTTCTCGATTTGTTCCCACATTGTTTTCACAAAACTTCATCGCATTTGACATCAGATGGTACGTTCAGACGTCGCTGAAATCCATGCTTCTCCTATTTATCTTGACAAGGAATTGATTTCTCTTTAAAAGATATATATATATATATATAAAGAAAAAAAAGGGAGAGACAAAAGGCCATGCTTCTCTCCTGTTAACTTGCTCATCGTCCATGTGCGCCCCCCAAAAAAAATTGTCTTTGTACCTTGATATTGAAGAAAAGGCACCCTATTGCAACCTTGAAATTTAGGCAAGCCTAACTATTTCTATTCTCAAGCCAAAATCATATTCATCCGTGCGACGTTATTATTTGTTGTTTATAAAACTCATAGAGTATTATTCCAAATGATTTAGATACTTTGTCATACTAATATCCTATTGTATAAATATTATATCAATCTAGTTGATTCGATACTACTATATTATACTTCACATCATTTCGTGTTCTCTCTTTCATAAAAGGAATTCCTTAAAATGGAAAACTTGCCTTCTCACCGGCAACTCATGCTGGCATCATATGCACAACTGAAGATTAGACCATCCCCGAGTGGAAGCCTCATTTCGCGATCGACTTAAGGCGATTGGTTCGATGTCGAGGGAGCTAGCGAACCTAGTCATATGAGGAATGGGGCAGTTGGGCAATCGCACGAGCCGGACCACGACGTTTCATCGACTCATCACGTTCAATTGATGCCACAAAAGCGACCCAACACCGATCCAAAATTCCCCCGCCACCTGCTCTGCCCTTATAGGGTTAAAATCTCAAGAGCGATTGATTGCCAAAATTTGCCAATTTTGCCAAGAATGTCAACAAAAGAATTTTAGGAAAAAAAAAAATCAAATTTTCATCCTTAAGAGCAAAAGTACAATCTTTTTTTCCCCTCCCCAATTTTTCCTCTCATTTATCAATCTACATCTAAAAGACCAAAATTGAACATAAACTAAGGACTGATTTGAGTTAGCATTAGCAAGCTACAAGCTTTTCTCCTTCTTCTTCCCACTCCTCTTTTAGGTGAGATTATTTTCTACTGGACGGCGGCGGCATGCTAGATCATATGCCGGTAAGCGGGTCCGCCGCAGTGGTTGATCAAGAACTCGTCGGCCCCCCCGGCCGACATGCCGAACATGGGGCTCTGACCGAAGTACTGCTGCGGCTGGTGGTGGTGGTGGTGGTGGTGCGGCCTGTGGAGCTCCTTCTGCCTCCGGAGCTCCAGGACCTTGCGGTGCGAATTCGAGTGCTTTGCAGACACGAAGGTCGGGCTCGCGGCCGGCCGGTACTCGGGCACCAGGCGGCCCGACTTGAACCGGACGCCGCAGGCGTTGCACAGCGTCTTCGGCCCCATGGGGCCCGTCCTCCACTGGGGCGTCTTCTCGGACGCGCAGTGGAGGCACCTCCGGGGCACCGAGTCCGGGTCCCCGTCCGGGCCCTCCCGCTTCTTCATGGATGCCGGGGCGGTCTTGGGCGGCTTGACGGGGGACAGGTGGAGGAGGCGGGTGGTCCAGTCGCAAGGGGCGGCGCGGGACCGCTTGCTCCGGGACTTGGAGGGGAGGGGCGTCTCCGGGAGGAAAATCGAGGGGCCGGCATTGGCGTCGGCGCCATTGGCGGCGGCATTGGCGGCGGCGGGCTTGAGGTCGAGGAGCTCGGGCCGGGCCAGGGCGTCGGAGCAGGACGATTCCGGGGTGGGCGTTTTGGATCCGGGAATGAAGTGGAGGGGCTGTTGGAGGTTCTGCTTAGTCGAGAACGAGTCCTCCACGAAATTCGACAGCCATTCAAGCTCCGCCAAGTCATCGTACTGCAACAAATGACGAAAACCATTCAGAAAATAAAGCTCGATCCGCCGCTGTTTTAGCTCTTTTCAGGAGATTTCCTTGCAATTATCATTCACAGATTTTTCCTAAATTGCAACGACGGGATCGTGTCGCATTTTGTTAATCTATCAATATTATATCTGCAAAAGGCGAGGACTTTTTTCATTTCGAAATCGAAAGAAGTTGCAATTCTAATGAAGACGTGAATCCCCTGCAGAATGCAAACTCAATTCGATGGAATTAAGATGCAAGAACATGGCGACGATCCTGGTTCGTGAATTCAAACGAAAAAGCAGGAATTTTTACGTAAAAAGTTGCATCTTTTCTCCTCAAAACCCGTCTGTTTATTTATCCTCTAGTTCTGAATTGAATTTGAGCAAATGGGGCAATGCGATTCGCAATTTTGGCTGTAAAGCTCGAGGGCTTTTTCGTACCGGAACGCAGAGCTCGCCGGCAAAACTGGAGTCCCCGAAGCTCCGGGACCCGAAGCTGCCGGAGAGGGTGTTGTCGCCGCAGGAGATGGAGGAATTGCAGCTGCTGTCGACGGCGGTGACGGTGGAGGAGTCGGCCGAGTTGGTGCCGACGCCGTCGAAGAAGCCGTCGGCGGCGGTCATCATGGCGGCGTCCTCGTTGGAGAAGTCGAGGAGGTCGTCGACGGCGAATTGCTCCCCGCCCTTCTTCTCCGGGGAGAACTCGCCGGGGTAGCCCCCGACAAAGTACTCCGACACCTCCATCTTCATCGTCCGGCGAAAGGGTTGTCCCTCCTTCAGGGGGGTCGCGCTCAAATGTAGAGAGAGAGAGAGAGAGAGAGAGAGAGGAGAGAGAAGGGCTGCGAGATTTTAGAGAGAGAAAGGGAGAGATGTGATGGAGAGAACGAAGGTGAGCTGGGATGGAGAGTGAGAGCGGAGGAGAGCGTTGAGTTTTGAGGAGGGGGAGGAGGGGCAGAGCCGTAAATAACGGGAAAACGGGGGCGAAATCTCTTCTTTGCATGCAGGGATAGGAGGGGGTTGGATATGTTATTAATGAATGGGGGAGTGACTTGCAGGTTCTGTAAAGGTAATTAAACAAATTAGCTTTTTCCTTTTTTTGGCAAGTGAAAAAAAATCATTATTGAGACAGGCTTTATTTGGAACAGGTATTATTTAAAAAAAAAATTCACCTTTTTTTTCTTTTTTATCTTTTGTGGGGTGTTTTGGGTTAATGTGATTGGAGTTCATGCTGTCAAGAGTTGGCAAAAGAGGATTTTTAACCTCTGCCCGGAAAGGAAGGTAAGGTAATGAGAGATTCAAAGTGGAATCCCTAATTTGGTGATTAGCCATTTAGTTCGCCCAAAAAGTCAATGGACTAACCGCATTTCAAACAATAGCAACGTCACTCTTTATTTATCCTGCTCTAACCATAATTTGCTCCTGTAAATATCATTAAGAAGTCATTCGTAATCACGGAACCGACCTGATTCGATTCAACCTAGATGGATGCAAAACTAAGTAAATCATATAGAAGGTTCAGTCCATTGTATTTAGTGTGCTCAATCTATTTAGAATAGCGACATGAGGTTCACTAATCGATTAAATTACAAGAACTTATGAATCTAAAATACCGAAATTTTTAAAAAAAATTACATTCGTTTAGGTTTTTTTCCTTCGAGATTTCACCTATAATGACGTACTATATATTATTGACCAAGCAAGATAAGTATAGAGTCATGTGAATTATAATCCCAGGCGACATAATTTCCACGTAATAAGTAGTCGAGGGGGTTTAAAGTAGCCCCATAACTTTTTTTTTTGGCGGGTTTTTTTTTTTTTTTTTATGGGTCATATCTTTTGGGGGTGGTTTAAAAGGTGATTAAATTTTAGCTGGCTCAGTACCAAGCTGTCGCCATACAATAATAGCAGCAGCAGCAGTTATCTTGATGAAAAACGCAGGGTTTACAGACAGCACAGCTAAAAAATACTGATGAGAGATAGAGGGAGGCCGGACGTTGCAGGCATCATCATCATCATCATCTAGCAAAAGCTAGCCATTAATGAAGTAATTTAAAAATTGATTAACTCGGGCTAATTAATTACAAATTATTTACAATTAATTAAAAAAAAAAAGAGGAAAGGAAAAATTATGATTAATACGGAAAAAATGGGGGAGGGTTTCAAAATTCAACCCCTAAAGAATCGATCCGGCAGGTTTTGTCGCCGGGAGGGTGTTGTTCCTCCATTTGCGTCCAAGTTTACAGCCGGATTCCTCTGCTCCACAAATTTATAAGAATTTTCCCTCTCCTCGGGACTCGTGCACTTAATTTTTTTATTTTATAATTTTCTAAAAATCGGCACTGGCTCTGATAATTTAAAAATACATATATTGGGGGAGAAAAAAATAATTACTTGATTAACTGTACCTTCTGACCACCCTTTGGGCCAATCATGCCGCTTATTATATTCTCTACCCCACGTTTAGGCACGATACTTACAGCTCGACCCAGTTAATTAAAAGAAAAAATTAGTTAAAAACGACGGTCATGATCTCATCCACGTGGCCCCATGGGTATGGAGATTCTTGATCTTTTTTTTTTATCTCTTTTTTTTTTTTTGGGGCTTCCTTGCAAGAATTACGGCCGAGTTTCTCATCCGTAATCCTAGGAATCTTCGCTTTTGGGATGAGCAAAAATGGGAGTTGGAAAAAAAAGGGGGAAAAAATTGGTGCGAGGAGAGTGAAAATACTATGTGAATGTTTAGAATTTCATATCAAATGGTTATTGAGATTGGTAAATTTCGTACTATAGTAAATGCTTTTGTCCCTTCTTGTGTAAAAAAAAGATGAAATTGAATAATAGGAGATACCAAGAAATTCATGATATATGTGGGAATACATGCTATTCCTTTGGATAAATCCATTTAGTTTTTCAGTTTCGACAATTAAATGTATGGGGGACAACTTCATGCTCCATGTCCATTTCTCAAAAAGGATTATGAAGTAGCATAGGATAGGAGGTGCAAAAGCAACACGAATATTGCCTTAATATCGCTAATTTATTTCTCCTCACAAATCTCTTCAATCGACATAATAAATGTATTGATTAAATTGAAAACACATTTTTATTTCGATACATTTACAATAAAAAATGCCCACACAACAGAGAGTTTTAAATGTCTTGAAAATAGTCTTTTGCATTATTGTGTTAAAATTTCTCCCTAATACAAAATCTAAATAGAAAAAATGAACGATCTTTTGAAACGAGTGAATGCAATTGTTATGAGCAAGTGCACACCACCAACATTTTTTTATCTGTACCCATTGACTTTGTCTTAGCTAAATGAGACAAATGTAAAATGAAGGGTATGTTTAACATATACCGTAGTGGTTCCAATCTACTATCATAATTTAATTCGTACAATTCAATTGAACCGTAATATGGAGGTTGTGGCAACGTGGACCAATAATGACAGAGGGAGGGATACGCATGCACGCCCTGATCCCGAGGTTAATTGACTCTGGTAACCGGATAAGGTTATTTTAGCAATTTAACATTTTACTCATTAACCTAATCAACCACCCATTAATTTAATATTTATCATATTTTCTTAATTTCCGGAGTGAAGTTAGAAGGAAAGTCGCCCAACATGATCTCCCCTCCTCTCTCTCTCTCTCTCTATATCTTTTTTTAATTTTTTTTTTTTTCCAGGGTTCATTAACTTTTCCGGTGGAAATATATTTCGTTAGAAAGAGGGGCGTCGTGGGGTCCACGCAGCACGTGACGGGAGGTGGTGGTGGTGTCAGCGATCATGTGATGTTTTTTCTTTAAGCGCTCGGAAAAAAAGAAAGCGGAAAATAAAATTAAATAAGCGGGGGCTCAAAAGACCGAAAAGCCCCCCGCGGGGCGCGTCCCGGTCAAATTCCACGTGTCGGCGGCCCGGTTTCCGCGGGGCGGGGGGGCTTGCCCACTTTCCGGTCGTGCTTCCTCGCACGTGCGTTGTGCTCCCCATGTCTAAACGCTGTTCGCCCCGAACATGGGCGCACGTGCTCCGGACTCACGTGAGCATCACGTGACGTCTACTTCCCCCATTGTGCACTGTGCAGTGCACTCTCTCAGTAGACCGGGCCCGTGCCATACCCGGCCTGGCCCGGACCGGACCGAGCTAATAGCGGTCTAGATATTTTTAAAGTTATTTAGGACCTCAAAAATGTCTAGGAAGGTAGGCATGCGCAAGTGAGAATTTACAGGAGGGTACATGGAGTCCAATGTCTTGATTCCACAGTGGATTGGAAAATTTTTGTCCTTGCACAGGAAAAAATTTGATAGGCATACATCACAGATTCCGGAGTACATACTAGATCATTAGGAGCTCGAAATTTGGTGAGGAGTTCGAGTAGTGGACTTCGGAGGCTATCGAGGGCTACAACCCTTTTCTACCTGTTCATTGAAAATTTTCATCACGATAATGTAGCTAATAATGTAGCTATCAACGCTCATGAAATTTTAGAGAAATGTCTTTTTCTCACAAACCAATCTTGAATTTTGCGCCTTAGCCTGGATTTTATATAAACTAACCAAGTATCGATGAGACTCATATTGAGTGCTATGATGGGATGAATCTAATGTACATTCATGTTGGGTATCCTATGTAAACTAAGTAAGTTTTGACAAGACTCATGTTGAGTGGTACTGTGGGATGAAGCTAATGTACATTCATGTTGGGTATCCTATGTGCAATTTTCTCTGTACAAGTCACTGAAAATGGCGATCCTTTCATTTTGCAAATTATCTATTAATGCCGCAGGAAAAGGAAGCTCTATAGAGCAACTGCCCCACCCTAAAGCGATTCAACGATTATTTTGATTAGTATAATTAAGAGAACAAAACGATCTAATTTTTTGCTCATGAATATTTCTTCTTCTTCTTGTTTTGTTTTGTTTTGTTTTGTTTTTTTGTTTTTTTGTTTTGGGAAAGGACGGTGGACTTGAACTATCATGACATGCATTTACACGTTCGGACTGAGTCCTATTTCGATCATGCTATTCAAACAACCTTAGCTGGACAGGATTCCGGGGATCATGCGTGTGCCCACGTTGTGTGTCCTGTGGACTCGCCCCAAGTTTCAATGCCCAAATGGAGACACTCTTGACAATTATTTTCTCATCTTATATTCACCCCAAAAAAGAAAAAAAAAATAGATTTATTAGCGGGCTGGGTCGACCCAATCAATCTTCAGGATATAAGAATCGGGTTTCTCAAAGAAGGCGGCCAGGTTTTAAGCCTGGATGGGCTCTTGATAACTACCGGTCCAATTGAAATCCCACAGTATCATGATGTTGCAAGATTTGCAGAAGGCAACTTCACATTTCAGCAAGAATTGCAGAGCCTGGCCTTGTTCGATATGGGTCTGATTGATCAGTCCTCCTTCGAGTCATTTCCGGTTGTGTTCACCTCGTGCGAATGCAATTGACTTAAATTTCGATTTGTATATAGTCGGGTCGATTTCGAACTCTTCGTGCATCTATATTGTATTCGTCTATTGGTGTTATTCGAAACTGATCAGAAAGCCTCTGAGTTTGCACATATGTGTTATTCACAACTTACACAATTTCAAAAAGAAGGCTGCGGTGGAGGGAAAGTTCGGCCGTTTTAAGTTAAAAAAAAACTTCTCTATTTCTAGATACCTTTCATTACATAGTACACACCGAATCGTCCTCTCGTTTCGGCCGATCTCTTGTGGCAGGATGTCATAGCGTATCAAGTGCTGCAGACGCAATGTCGTCTTCAGATTTCATCGCATACACACCGCTCACATCGGGTGGTACCCCGTTCTCATCCGCAAAGACATTGCCTTCGTAAGTCACTGCCCCTCCATCTCGAACTCTGCCATCGCCGGTTACTTCTATGATCAATTTCGGAAAACCGACGCTCTCTTCACGAATCAGACCCTCCCTTGCCTCTCCTATCAGCTCCTCAGTCTTTTCGCTTTCGCCGGCTATATCATTGTCGCCGAGGTAAGAGTGCTCCTCGTTATGTGGTACAAGACCTCCTGCCATGAATCCCAGATTCACCTTACGGCCTAAAAGTAGCGCGCCCGAGTCCGGGATGCTTATGTTCTCCTCGTTCTGGCGATGTCTTTGACTGTCGAATTGATGATTGATCTGAAAGAGCAGCCAGATGCTAAACATCGTGGCAACAGCAAATTGGAATGCTCTCCTGGATCGTCCTGCCCTCTGTCCGTGATTGTCGTTGCCGGATTGGTTAGCCATCGTGTTCTGTTCCTTCGAATTTGAATCGGATCACTGGAAATGGAAGCAGATTCCAGGCAAAGAGAGGTCAACGCGATGACTTAATGGGCCAAAAAGAAAAAGAATAGTTGATGAACAGATGAGTCAAACTATCACCAACCGGAAGACCAACTTCGTAATTTCATTCGGGTTTAACCAAACATTAATCATTTCAACTGAATTCATCGCTCAGACTCTAGCCGAAACTAATTGTGCCGAGCAATAAGAAAAATCTGTTCCCAGCTTAACAAAAATCAATGCAGGATATACTTAAAGAAGACCTGCTCATACAGTCCTATCTAATGCTCTGACTTTGTGATGATGAACTTGAGAACGAAACCGGCATGCTCGGATGCTCTCTTCTCTCTGCCTCTCCCCCAAATGATCACAGCTGATTATAAATTGCACAGACATAATATATGATGTTCGAGAGCTAACAGAATAGATAGACTCCAGACCATTTTCTGCATTTCAAACCCAGGAAAGAGCGAAAGCGCCACCGTATTGATGAACATGAAATGAACCAAGACCTTAATCTGCAGCAACTGATCCATCAAATTATAGACAGAAACAAGAGATTTACCTGGATAACGTATGCCCTTTTCTCCACGAAAGGCGACGAAGCAGAGCTCGAGGAAAGGAACCCTTTTGAAAGAAAGAAGAGAAGGGCTGCTGGGAAAGTTCTTTCCTTTCTTCCGACGAAAAGCCAAGAGAGAGTCGCGTAGAATTTGTCAAAGGCGTGGAAAGTCCCGAACGGGGGGGTTTTGAAAATTTTGGAAAGTCCAAAGAGCCGGCTTTGTCACGTAACCCCCTTTACTTCATGGCCCAAACAGAGCCTTTTTCTCAGATTTCTAGATGCTTTTGATTTGATGAAGCAAAAGTTCAAAGGCCAAGGGAAAGCTTATATAGAGGAGAAGGAGACGTCTATTTATGGGTTTTTGTTTGGTTCTCGGCCAGGTAGGATTAAGATAAAAGAGGATAAAACCGGGTGAGATGGCATAAGAACTCCAAATAGCAGATTTTCGAGACAGCAGGAAGTTTTTTGTTATATGACAGCATGGATTTTCCAAATAGGATGAATCTCGTCAGTATCTGCTGTCATTCATTCAGGTAACGGAGACAATGGCTAATCATGATCAAATGCTATATATGTTTATAATTAAGTAAAAGAGATTAACGATCATTTTGTTGACTTACATGGGTATGCATCTCAAAGAAAAGTTGATATAAGATTGTCTTTTAATCATAGTTAAAAATTATCGTGAAATTGTTCAATTGGGTGATTAGACAAAACATTTGTAACTCCAAATGGCAAATTTTCAAGATAGCAAAAAGATTGTTCCTTCGTTATTTGACAATATAGGTTTTCAGATTAGACAAGCCTCATGAATGTTTGTTGTCATTCAGCTGATGAAGACAATAGCTATAATCGTCCTACCCTGCAACTAACTTTGACTATGTTGGTGGAGAATGAACATGCTCTGAATAGACTAAACATCACTAAATGCTTATATATTTATAATTAAGGAGGAGAGATTAGTGATCGCTTCGTCAACTTACAAGAGTGTGCATCTTAAATATAAATCAATATACGATGATCATATTTAGAAATTACCATAAGATCAAAGTGATTAAATTGCTCAATGGAGCGATTAGACAAAACATGTGTACCTCCAACTCTCGAGCAATAGAAGAACAATTTCTAGAGATATTACAACCCGTTAGCATCTAAAATTTTGTGCGTATGTTGACAGCAAACATGTCCTCGACAAGTCATTTTTTTTTTGTCAATCATGTTATCACTCATCTTATGTGCTACAAAACTCTCGGGCTTGGATAGATAGATATCGACTAACGACCCATCGTCATAATTGTTTTTCTAAAGGTTCTTTTGCCGGTGATCACTATTAATACCCACTTCCATAAAATTGAAGGATGCGCAGTGTAATTCATAGAACAATCATGTTACGAAAAAGGGTAAATGCGACCTACACTTAGACTTTATTCATTTCGGCTAAAATAACTTACAAAAAAAATATTTTACAGATTTTTCGGTATTTGTTTCATCAAAAATGAATTAGAAAAAAAGATCTTCTAAAAGAGGGGAAAATGTTTTCCACTTTTCAAGTTGGGGAAAATATTTTCCTTACTCACTCTTTCGGCTACGTTTAGTCGTCCGGATTCCTAATCGGGATAAGATTGGATATGATAGAATATGAAATTCTGGGATTTTTTTTATATAATGTCCATTGTTTAGCGAATTACAATATTAAAGTCAGATATGTTCACATTATATCATGTACTTTTTTTTTTTAATTTATGTAAATGAACCTAAATGTTCATAAATAGAGATGGTGAAAATATTTCGTAACACTATTCCTTAATTTATTTTATTTTTCCTTTTTTATATTATTTTCTTTATCATTTCTTTTTTCCCCTTTCATCATTCTTTAATAAAATTTTATCAAATAGTAAACTGTACTAACATACCTAAAATACAAAATACCTAAAATATATAATAAATATACATATTTAATTTATATATTGAATGTTTATTATAAGATAGAATTAAAGTTGAATATATAAATTAAAATAAGATTAATTAATTTTTTTTATTTTTAATTTCTTAAATTAGAATTCAAATATTATTTATATTAAAATATAATTTCAATTTCGTTAATTTAATAAGTTTGTTATTCAAGAAAAATAAATTTTTATTATGAATATTAGAAATCCTATTCATCTTTATCCCACATTCCTTATGAGATAATTTTATCCCGTCTATATCCCCTTATATTCGACTTTATCCTATCATGAGTAAGACAAACGTATGATAGGATAAATTATATTCTATCATGAATTTTATCCCGACTACCAAACGTAACTTTATCTCATTAGCCCATTCTCTTTCTTTTTTTTTTTTAAATAAAAATTTAATTATTTTTTCTTTTACTTTTTTCCACCTTCTTCTTTGGCCAATCACTGGTTGTTGCGTTAGCCGGCAATCAGTCGAAGAATAAGATAAAAAGAAAGAAAAGAAAAAGAAAAAGAATTCAAAATTTGATTTTTAAAAATACAAATAAATTAAAATAGATTAAAAATATTAAAAAATATTAAAAAAGTAAATGAAGAAAATGTTTTTTTTTTTTTTATCAAACAGCAAAAAAATTTTGCACTTTATTTTTAGATCTTAACTAAATATCGAAAAATAGTTACATATTCTTAAAAAATGATTTTTTTAGAAAATATTTTCAGAAAACGCTACAGCATTAAAAGGTCGTTAAGAGAAAACAAATGTTTCTTGAGGTTATGATCAACGGTCTGAGTGCTGGGGCAACGTGGGGACACCCCATCATCGGACGGCCAGGAACAACCCACGTGATAAATTTCCTTATTTGGACATTCCCTCGTTGCTCCAATGCGTGACAAACTAACATATTCCCCCTTCTCTCTCTCTCTCACTTTCTCTCTCTAATTCCAATTCTCAATCTCTGAAACCCCAAATCGATGATCAAGCTCCCATGGACGCCGAATTCCTCATCCTCCTCCGCCGGAAAAGGTTAGCAGTTCCCGCAATTCGTCGCCGATTCCGGCGTTCCTGATGCACCGGTCGCTCGATTTGGCGCCGGAGCCTCAGTTCTCGTCCGTCTTGTTTTCCTCCCCTTCTTTGATTTTCGGTCTCTTCTAGCTCGATCGATCGCCGGGTCGATCGAAAGTTCCGCCCTTTCGGCCTGAATTCGCTGTAAAGGTCTCTCCTTTTCGCGCGCCTCTTCCGGTCGGTCGGTTGTCGAAGAGAGCGGAAGGGAGTGGGGGGAGAAAGACCGGAGCTTTGGCGCCTTCTTTTCTTGGGAGGGGACGTAGTCGTTGGGGGTATGAGAATCGGAGAATGAAAGATGCCGGTACCGCGTGGCGGCGCGTCCAAGGGCCGAGCGGCGGAGAACCGACGGAATCTTGAAGCCGACGAGGGCATCGCCACGCGGACGAGGAGGCGGCGTGCGGCGGCGGCGGCGGCGGTTGCGGTCGCGCAACCGAAGAAGAGCGCCCGGCGGGCGAAGGGAGCTGCTGCTGAGAATTTGGCTGCCGCGGTCGCTGACGAGGAGAGACAGCAGAATAGGTTGTCGGAAGTGGGATTGAGAACCGCCGGCGGTGGTGGTGGTGGCGGCGGAGAAGAGAGGGAGGAGGTGGGTGAGAAGCCAATGGATGAATTCAATAGCAAGGGACGGAGCGGTGGGAAGGCAAATGCGGCCGAGGAGGAGGGAAACACTGCTCCGCTTCCGGAAAAGGTATACTTGCAAATTAGCTTTGTATGTGAGATTATCCAGGGCTTTTGTTTTTAGCAGAGTTGGCTACCCGATTCTTATTGCCATGAATGTGATACTTGATGCCGTGTCTTCTGCACACGGCCAACATGGATTGTTGTGATTGAACGATAGAACTGCTAGGTCGATAACTTTTTGCTGTGAATACCTGGAAATTGATGGTAATATCCAATTGGTAATGATATGACTGGTTAATAAATTTCGTTAAGTGATAGGATCAACTTTTTATCTGTTCAGGTTGGTGATTCAAATTTGCAAATGGTAGAATCAGCTATATTTTTACACCATCACTTCCTGATAGCGAACCTTTTCTGTTAATGCTGGAAATCTAGGATTCCCTCCATGTATGAGTCAGTAGTTTCTTTAGCATCAGTTCTTATTCTGGGGGGCTGTTGTGCGCATGCACTATCTATTTATTCTCTATTGGAAACATTCATAAATTCTATCTCAGGTCCAAGTTGGTGGTTCCCCAGTGTACAGAATAGACAGAAAATTGGGAAAAGGTGGTTTTGGCCAAGTTTATGTTGGCCGACGTGTTTCTGCTGGAAGTTCAAGCGATATTACCACAGGGCCAGGAGCTGTAGAGGTGCATATGTTGCTCCAGTTTTGATTGCTTTAGTGTGCATATCTTGTTCTTATGATTCAGTTAACATTTTTCTTTCACAGGTGGCATTGAAATTTGAGCATAGAAGCAGCAAAGGATGCAGCTATGGCCCCCCTCATGAATGGCAAGTCTACAAGTGAGTATCCTTGTCCTATTATATTTTTACTCCTTTTTGTCACGTCCTGTTGTTAAACTTCACAATTTTTTTATATGGCATATGTACACAGCACCCTCGGTGGTAGTCATGGTGTACCAAGAGTACATTACAAGGGTCGACAGGGTGATTTCTATGTCATGGTAAGCTACTATTTCCTTTCCGGTTTGCAGCATCAGATATTTTCTCCCGTCATCTTTTAAGTTGTAATAGTCCGTTAAGCATATTAATGATTGCCTGTAGGTAATGGATATGCTCGGGCCAAGCTTGTGGGATGTGTGGAATAATAATTCTCACTCGTGAGTTTGTTCAAAATTAGCCCTATGATCTTATGGTGTATATTGTCTTGAATCAATCCTTTTTAATTGCTAACTTGATTGTATTTATTACTCTAGAATGTCCACTGAAATGGTGGCATGCATAGCCATTGAAGCAATTTCCATATTGGAGAAGTTGCACACAAGAGGGTAAGCATTCTGTTTCCCACCTTACGGTTGTTGCTTTTAGTATGTATAAGTGAGATTTTCTCCTGTGTTTCTAGCACTGTAGAGGCTTCATGAGTTCATGTGGATGAGTGATCGAGCATTGCATATTTGGTTTTGAGTGTCATTTCATTATCATTAACAGATGTTTTTGTCGGCTACTGTGGATAATGTCAGGAATCATTTACTTTCTCCTGTCTGATCTGATTTAGCCTGTAGAGGATTAACAACTTATCCTGAAAAATCTTACCGCACAACACCAGCCTTTTGCCTCTTTAGTTTTGGATTATGTACTTTTCAGGAATCTACCCCTCCCCCCCAAAGAAAAAATCCCTTATATCAACGGCGGTCTTATATTTTGGCTCAAAAAATATTATCTTTCCAACTTCCAGGTACATTCATGGTGATGTAAAGCCTGAGAATTTTCTGCTAGGGACTCCTGGAACTCCTGATGAGAAGAAGCTATTCCTAGTTGATCTTGGATTAGGTACCTTCTTGAATGCTCATTGTCTGAATTTTATTGTTCCATCAGTGTTCTATAACTGGCTAATGTATAATATTATTTTCTCTATTAGCTACAAGATGGCGGGATAATTCAACAGGTCTGCATGTAGAGTATGACCAAAGACCAGATGTTTTCAGGTACTTGGGGAATAATTGAGTGTGGAAATAAGAATAAGATGAATTGATGTAGCTTTGTCTATTAAGCCCCTTAAATCTCTGATTGTGTTCCCAATTGCAACTTACTTCAATGGTGTCGTCTTGGCAGGGGGACTGTGCGCTATGCGAGTGTACATGCTCATTTAGGAAGAACTGCAAGTAGGAGAGATGATCTTGAATCTCTTGCCTACACTCTGATTTTCCTCCTTCGAGGTCGTTTGCCATGGCAAGGATATCAGGTTTGTCTTTCTGTTTCTGGCTGATAGCTAGTTGCCCCTCTTTGAGTTTGACAATAAATGTGATTCTGGTGTTTCATTTTAGGGAGAGAATAAGGGGTTCCTTGTTTGCAAGAAGAAGATGGCAACATCTCCAGAGACTCTGTGTTGCTTCTGTCCGCTGCCATTCCGACAGTTTGTTGAACATGTGGTTAACTTGAAGTTTGACGAAGAACCAAAATATGCAAGATACATTTCTCTTTTTGATGGGATCATTGGACCAAATCCGGATGTTAGACCTATCAATACAGAGGGTGCTCAAAAGGTGGTTTAAGTTCTTCTCGGTTTGACTTAATCTACATATTTTAGCCTGTTCATTGTTCTTTCAAGTGTCTTGTTCTGCTTCTCTCTCTCTCTCTCTCTCTCTCTCTCTCTCTATATATATATATATATATCTGACTTTACTGTCTGTTCTGAAGCTTGTAATTCAAGTGGGTCAGAAGAGAGGACGGTTGACCCTGGAGGAGGACGAAGATGAAGACGGACAACCAAAGAAGAAGATCCGATTGGGTATGCCAGCTACTCAGTGGATTAGTGTTTATAATGCGCGGCGTCCTATGAAGCAAAGGTAGTGGATATGCTTACTTGAAAATTTCAACTTTTCCAGTGGCTTGATGTCTCGTTTTAGATTTCTTTGGTTCATTATCTCTGCTCTGTTTCCTTTTATTTTTATTTGCTTTGGTATTTTTGTGGAAAAAATGTGGACCTTTCAAGTAATTGTATGTACATTTTTTGAGGTTGAGGGTTTAACCATTCTCTGTAGGTATCACTACAATGTAGCAGACAACAGGCTCAGCCAGCACATTGACAAAGGAAATGAAGATGGCTTATTTATCAGTAGTGTTGCCTCCTGCCAAAACCTCTGGGCCCTAATTATGGATGCCGGCACTGGGTTTACTTCACAAGTTCATGAATTTTCATCTTATTTTCTTCACAAGGTATAGCTCTTTCTTGTAGATATTTGTGTCCCTCCCTTCCCAGATTTTTGTTCCCATGTCTCTTTAATCTCTTGCACAAAAGTGCAATTTCATTGGTGATCTGAAAGAATTTGCTTACCATGCTCTTTTGTTTTAGGAATGGATAATGGAGCAATGGGAAAAGAACTACTATATCAGTGCGATAGGGGGATCTACTAACGGGAGTTCTTTGGTGGTGATGTCAAAAGGTATATGGTTCTTAACATTAGTCTGGTACAGTCATACCTGCTTGAACGTTTCATAAAAAATTTAATTTGCTTCACCAGGTACACAGTATCTGCAGCAGTCCTACAAAGTAAGTGATTCGTTTCCATTCAAGTGGATCAACAAAAAGTGGAAGGAGGGTTTCTACGTGACATCTATGGGTACAGCTGGTAGTAGATGGGCAATAGTTATGTCTCGCGGTGCCGGATTCTCAGAGCAGGTCTTGTAGATGGTGAAAAATTCTGCTTTTTTTTTTTTTTTTTTTTTTAAACATTCATAAGTAGCTAATAGCCATTTTTTATTCAGGTGGTCGAACTGGATTTCCTTTATCCCAGCGAGGGTATTCATCGGCGATGGGACTCTGGATATCGTATAACAGCAACAGCTGCGACATGGGATCAGGCTGCATTCGTTCTCAGTATACCAAGAAGAAAACCCACGGATGAGACCCAGGAGACTCTTCGAACTTCCGCTTTTCCGAGCACACATGTCAAGGTGCCTTGTCTCGAAACTTTTCAGTTCACATCTCTCGCCGTGTTTTAAGACATTCCTCACGCTAGTTGCTAACTTGATCGGGTGCTGCCCATGCAGGAGAAATGGGCAAAGAATCTCTATTTAGCATCGATCTGCTACGGGAGGACGGTTTCATGAACTCCTAAAATTTTGATCAGAGGAGGGTGACGGGTAAGAAGCGGAAGGATCATCGAAACGAGGTGGGGGATCGCAAGGCTACTAAAAAATTCTCAATGCATTTTACATACTGTCAAGACGTAGAGAAAATTTAGTAAGACCCTTTAATTGTTTTTTAATTGTTTTTTAATTGGGAAAACCCTGCTCAATTTTCAAAGTACAAAGAAATAATGAGCATGTTTCCTTGTCATTGTCAATTTTGTATATAGAGTGGAAAAGGCTACAGATCAACTGGGAACTGGAATTGTTGTAGTTGGGTTTTGTACTCTATTAGTATTAGTACTCTAGTTGACTTATGCTATCTTTTCTGATTTAATAGGATAAACTGAGATGATATGACTGGGTGGTAGTGCTGCATTGAAAATGGAGTGCATTGCACCGAGTACTGAAGACCTATGCATCAGTGACCTGATAAAGATCACTTCTCAGGCTTAGCCTTTTTTTTCCCCCCACCAGTAGCACCATATGACATTTTCAATCCATCAAGAAAAACAAGAAAGATAGTCGATTGAAAAGGAAATAGAGAAGGTATTCAAATAGAGTGGATTCAAAAGTCGAGTCATAATGCTATTTGAATACTGGTAAGGGAAAAGAGAGGAGAAGAATATATTGCGACGTAAATATCGTATCATTTGCATGCAAATTGACATGAGAGAAGGGTATAAGTGAGAAATTCATTCAATTTTGACGTGGCAACGGTGAAGAAACGATTTTTATCGGCCGCGCTTACTTTTCCCTCAATTGTCAAGGATGAGTAGAAGTGATGGAAGCCCAGAAGCAACATGTCGGTCCATAGGATTGCCTGAATATGGAACAATCTGTTCAATAATTGTGTAGATTGACCCAAATTGGTTCAAGCCTCAAACTATATATTTGGACGCATTTGTCACAGTCTCGAGGTTTCTCGTGACCGTGACCGATCAATTTACCAAGGGTTTTTTGGGAACATTCCCCGAAAACAGGTGATATGGTAAACGTATTGAATTCTAGATCATTTTCGACGTGGATGTCAATAGTTGATAGATGGGGAGATGCGATTTCCACCACTAGATCGAAAAGCCATATGTGGCTATAATCCGAGGAACTTTTGTATAAATAGAGATGCCCTTCTTTCATTTGTATTCATCAAAATACTTGAGCATTAGAAAGCATTCTTTCATAGAGCTTCTCTCTAGAAAATTTCTTCTTGTATAATCCAAGTGAATAAATGAGTATTTACAATCCTGGTCCCAAACAATCCACTCGTCATACATCGATGTATATCTACTCTATAGTATATACACAATAGATAATATTAATAATCTAAAGTACAAATGGCTAGTATATGGCCACTTATGTATTCACTGGCAATTCACGTGCTTGCCTACTGCATCTTTGATGCATTACAAGGCTAACGCTTTCACCGGTGTCATACACTCCCCATCTCTTTCTATCCTTGTCCATTCTTCAGATTGAACTTTCTAGAATCTCACTTATGTCCTTTTTCTTCTTCCCTTTCTTTCCTCTTCTTCAAAACTCGGTGCATCACATAGGGATGAGAAAACCCTCAGATTCCACGGAGGCACCATTTTTATCGAAAGGGCAATGCTTGTTTGACTAGCGCGATTGTGTTGACGAATTCGTTCGCCCATGATGCAGTTGAGTACTTTCTGATTAGAGGAAGGTTCGCGCAAGCCACTTAGTTGAAGCTAAGGAGATACAAAAGCTAGGAATAGCGGATTCCTTGACGAGAACGAGCTTCTCGGCATCGTCCATGAGGAGAGTGTCATCGACAAGTATGTGTTCTCAATTCCAGTTGGCTGTAGAAACCGAGGGCTTAAAGAGGGTGGAGGAAGGGGCTCGTATTCTCCGTGTGTAGGGAGGATCGAATAGGTCTGTCCAATTGGCAGAGACGATGAAGATCATCAGATCGATAGATTTGGCCGGCATGGATGAGCCTCAGTCCTCGAGCACGCTCAGGAGATAGCCACTTTGCCAGATCTCTTGCTGGAGGCGAATTGGCCGGGAGTCTCCTAAATCTACGATGAGGAATTGTCACTGCGGCCGACACAGCACTGATGAGCTGCCTGGGCTGCAATGGTGTCTTTATAAACTTGGACATCCGGATCATGCCTTCCTAGTCCTGAAGTTGAACAAGACCCATCTGTTGAGCGTGGCAAGTTGTCCAGGGTGATTCATATTATCCAAATAGATGAAATAGTATGGCGGTATTACAAATTGGTTTGGTTGGTTTGGCTCCAAGAAGTTAAACAACATAGCATATATTGACTAGGTTTTGGCTACAGATTTGTCCAATTATAGATGAAATTGTATATCGGTATTACAAATCGGCTTAAATGCTTTGGCTCCAAACAGATGAAATAGTATAGCATGTATTGACTGGTTTTGGCTACAAATTTGTTGTATGCTTGAGATTGAGGGATTCTAGCATGATGCTCACTTTTTCAGTTGCAGTAAACAGTAAACTCAGTGTTCTTCCTCTCTCTGTTTTTTCTTTTTTGCTTCTTCAAATTGACATGTATCTGTTGTTGGAAGGATTGCAGGTTTAGGACAACATCTGAACAAAAAAGAGATGGCGGTCCCACGGGAGAATTACCAAAAAAGTCATAAACCTATTATAAACCTATTGCAATTGTGCCAATTTAATTCTAAACTTTCTTTTTGGCTAATTTAGTCCAAAATCTTTTATAATTGTGCTAATTCAGTCTATTCGGCCAAAATTGGCCGGCTGAACGTTGACGTGGACACTGGCCGTCCGGCGAATGTTGACGTGACAATTTTTAATATTTTTTAATATTTTTTTTGAATTTTTAATATATATTTTTATATTTTTAATTTTTTTCTTTTTTTCCCCCTTTGCTTCTTCCTTGGTTGGTCGGCGTCGGCCACTGGTGAAGGTGAGCCTCGCTGGATGTGGTGATGGCAGCCTCACCGTCGCTGAGCAAGGCTTGCCTTCGCTAGTAGCTAGCGGGGGCGAGCCTCGCCAACAGTCCAGAGGAAGAAGAAAAGAGGAAAAAAAAGAATTCAAAAATTCAAAAAAATATTAAAAAATTCAAAAAAAATATTAAAAAATATTAAAAATTGCCACCTCGCGTTCGCGGACGGCTAGTGTCCACATCGCGTCAATCGGCCAATTTTGGCCGAATGGACTGAATTGACACAATTGTAAAATGTTTAGGACTAAATTGGTCCAAAAAAAAGTTTAGGACTAAATTGGCACAATTGCAATAGGTTTATGACTTTTTTGGTAATTCTCCCAAGCTTTGTCGCTTAATCAGTCGTGTCCGTTAAACCTTATAAATTGTGGAATAAGTACACAAGAAGTTCCATAATTTTTGTACGATCGCCAACTTAAATGTCACAAATTTGAAAAATTGAACACTTAAATGCAATCGGCGATTTGCCTCGTTGGAAAATCCAATGTGAATGTTGATTATCTTACGTAATATCACCGGCACTAATGTAAACAATTAATACAAAAATTCAAAAAAAAAAAATCATGTAAGATAATTTACCCTAAATGACACTTGATCGATTTTACCATGATGTGACACTTAAGTGAGCAAAAAAAAGACATAGACATAGTGATATTAGAAGAGGCCACTTATGTAGAGAAACTTATCAGTACCATTGATGGCAGACAAAGTACACTAGGAGTATCAAAACGTGGCACATGCGAACACTTTAGTATCAAAAGTTCTAAAATGTATACTTAAGTGTCACTTAAAAAAAAAAAAATGGGACATTTCATGGCTTTAGTCTGGCGAAAGTAGTTGAAAATCTGACGTGGTATTTTTTTAAGGGTTAATACATTGAAAAACCCCAAACTGGTACACTTGTGACAAATTTACCCTAAACTATTTTTTTAACCACCAAAAACCCCAAATTGATATACCTTTGACTAATTTACCTAAAATTGATACACTTGTGACAAATTTACCCTATGTTATTTTTCGTTAAATTTTATTTTCAAATTATTAAATTAAATGACACGTGACAGTTGACCGATATATCAATTTAGGATTTTACGCCCCGTTTGTCACCGTTTACAATTTTTGTGATTTTTTTGTGGTATTAATCCAATTTAGCATATGGTATATTTGTCACAAATTTATCCTTTTTAGAGTTTTTTGTGGTCAAATAAATTAGTTTGTGGTAAATTTGTCATAAATGTACCGGTTTAAGGTAAATTTGTCACAGGTATACCAGTTTTGGGTTTTTTATGGTCAAAAAAATAGTTTATGGTAAATTTGTCACAAGTGTACCAGTTTGGGGTTTTTCAGGATATTAACCATTTTTTTAATAATATATGTGGTCTATTTGGCTCATCATAAGCTAGCTCAGTAATGAAGGTAAAAAACAACCTCGTTTTGCCCCTAAATATTAATTTTAAATAAATTAAAAACTAAATTATTAGAAAAAAGGGGAGAAACAAGTTCAGTGAGGCCTTAATCCTTGCTATCGCTACCCCAGCATTGTCGAAAATGGCCAGTGATAGTGGGCCAAGGGTTGGCAGGGGTCACTTGCTGCCTGGAGGCCCTCGCGTAGATTTGGAGTGAGGGCTGTGGTCCTCCCCTGTCACGACCCGAACCCCGGGCACATGCACATCCCTCAATGATCAATTTAAAATTTGCAACATCCCAGGAACTGTTGCCGACCCATTCATTATTTTGCACATGCGGAAACGTAAAACAATCTCCATACAACAAAACAGCGGGATAGAAACGTAGGATATTACTTTTCACAAGCCACACCTACAACATCACATTACTTATAGACCAGTTTAACACCTCAAAGTCTGATACAAAAAGTGAAGCTGTTCGATTACCCATTAACTAAGCTTCTATCAACAAGATTGGGGTTTACTGCTACACTACCATACTTATCGATATCTCTGGAGTGAGCCGTCACCCTACATCCAGTTTTGACGGAAAACCCGTTATCACTTGGGAGGAGATAGCGAGAGTCATATTCCTCATTTACTGCGATCGACTGTACACGACCTGACCTTCCTCTATTTAGGGACCTGAAAAATGTTAGCCCACTAAGGGGTGAGATCACATCTCAGTGAGTAAATCCCCTAAATCCAGATTAGGAGAAGGGTACACTTAACATGCAATCTAATCACATTTCTCACACTTTCTTAATACTAGTACTTTCATATATGTTAGTGTCAATTAAATCATGCATAAGATATTGAGATCATATATCATCAGAATACTTTTAATATATACATATGTAAGGACATAAATGTCACATACTTACCCGGGCCCCAAATTACCAGACTAAACCGTTATGGCACGTCTCATACCGCACCACACAGTTCCGTATTTTAATTAGGTCCTTCACTTTCACCCATTCATGTGTCACAAATGATTTCAATGCTCAGATAACAGTCTTCCGGCATAACCGGACATTTCATGTGTCACAAATGATTTCAATGCTTAGATAACAGTCTTCTAGCATAACCGGGCATTTCATGTGTCACAAATGATTTCAATACATAGATAACAGTCTTCCGGCATAATCAGGCATCGCCTCGCACCGTCGAGCGCGGCATCGTCTACATCTAGACGGCATTCCATATAGGAGTATCGGTCCAGCTTCCACTGCGACCGGCATCCGTTGACGTGGGGCATTCCCGAAGGAGCATTGTCCGGCCTCAAAGGCTCGTGGCGGAATCATGTCATGAATGCATATGATCAATGTCATACTTCAATAATCAGTTACACATAACATTCACAGTTTCAATTAAGCAATTTCATGGCAAGAATACTTCAAAACAAACATACACTTTTACTAACCCGAATTAACAGAAAACAATCCAATTACGCTCTTCCGAATTCGAAGTCAGAAACCCACTCGTATGAGCCCGAAAAATTCTTAAATTTGGACACGTGCTAGAAAAACACAAAAAAAAATATTTTTCATGAAGGCACTGAGATCCAGATCCCTCTGGATTCGGCCCAGAAATTCTTTCTATCCAGCACAAAAATCAGGTCCAGTTCTAGAGAGCCTAACTCATCGTAATCAGTTCGTTTTTGGGTCTAAATCTAGTCCGTTTGATTTGAAATTCAATAATGTTAAACTAAAGGTTATAACGACCAACTTTCATGAAGAAACCGATTGGAAATTCGACCTCTAAAGGTCAGTAATAGCCCTCTGAATCATAATAGGTCACGGTTTACAGAACTGTCCGAATTACTGCTTCAAGGATGACGTCATGAAAATAGTCTTCTTTTTAAATTATAAAAATTCTAAGAAAAATATATGTTATTATTTAAGATGTCTAAAATATTTCTTCAGAATAAGATTCGTTCAAAATCGCAACACACAATTGTCTACGAAATTAGCAAAACACACACGTCCTGGAAACTGTTTCTGAAATTAGCTACTGTTCTAGTCTAAATCTTCCTCCACAACGTTTGTCTCGCTCTCTAAACCCTATCTAAGCTTTTCTATGGCTATCATAACATTCCTAACTAACATCCATCCACATATAACGTCATCTACATCTTTCTAATTTGTACGGATTCCTAATAGAGGTACTCAACCCCTAGTCCAGATTTAGAAGATAACTCACCTAATCACAGCTAACGGCGGCTCTAGTTGGTGGTTGGACAGCAACATAGAGACCAGCCTTGAGCCTCTCGGTGATGGTGTTGAGCCGAAACCACAGAAGAATGTGCTGTGGTGTGATAGCAACAGCAACACACAAACTTATAAATTTTTCGGTAGAGGAAACTAAATATGGAGTTTGGTCGGTTGTGCGGTTCTTGTGTGGGTGAGGGGGGTTTTTTCCTCACTCAAACTATACGACCTATATATAAAAAGCCATGGTGGTAGGCTGTCGACGTTTATGTGGATCTAAGAATTTTTGTTAACGTCACATTCACGCCTTGCTCTAATTTGTTTCTTAGTCTCCGGTTTGTCGTTCAAGAGGGAGCAGAAATGGAAGTAGCACGTTTAAGGGAAGAGAAAGCAACAACTTGTACGTTGAAAGAGATAAGGAAGAAGAATAAAATAAGAGGAAGAAGGAAAATGTGGAAGCTACCATCGTAAAATACAGCAGACATTCATGCGTGGGTAAATGGTGGGAAGGAGAGTGGAAATTACTTGGAAGTTTCACTGAAGTTTCCTTCAGCTTTTGGCCTATTTTTCCATGGAAATTTTGGCCACATATCACCATCATAGGCCCCACAAGGTTTTCCAACATTGTCTCTTCTAATTGAGATGAAAGAAAATGTTGGAATTCATGTAAACTGTTGAATCCGAATTTTAAAGTTGATTCTCGTAGCTTTTCCCATGGAGATTGAGTTCCTTTCCCTATTAAGGTCTCAAAGGTAACTATCTCAGTTTCATAGAGAAATTGATATAGAATCTTCGTGGTCCCTCTATCTTTTCCAAGTCCATCTCCATTAAATACCAAGGAAATTGAGGTGAAATTGTAGGAGAGAGGGATTCCTACGAATTTCCTTTTGAGGAGACTTTTCTTCTTTCTTTCTTTAATTACCAATCTAACATCTAATTCAATAGGGTCAAGTCCCTTAGTAACAACTTATAATACCTCTTAAATTACTTCACATTAGAGGCCTTAAAATCCTACTTAAAATGTGCAAATTCCCTTGCTCTTTTAATTTGCTGATTTTGCACATTTCATGAACAATTCTCATCATCAATAAATTTTGAGAAGATGCAACAATGTCATTTGGATGAATTGTGACACGTGACAATTCTTAATTTCTGTAATCGACATCATTTCCTCGGTTAATTTCAGTCAAAATGTAATTTTAGCGTAACTTAAACTACCGGTTAGTTTTTGGGAACTTTTGGTGCACTGACCCGTGGTCGAGTATTCCCGAGCCACAATGTACATCTTCGACGCATTGACGATTCTCGATTATCGTGAAAAATCTTGAGGTTTCAATTACAAGTACAAGGTACCAAAACAACAGAAAAATCGGTTTAGTGCCGATCGACGAGAAATTTGTAATTAGTTGGAATCACCCAAGCCTAATTTTATCTCTATCGAATCGACCTATTTCCGATTTCTGATAGATTTTCGACTGTGCCGAATTGATCCTTGTAGACTAACACGGTCGAGTAGTTGATTCCTGGTCGAATTCTCAAGTCTGTTGCATCAAAATCCTTTAATAACTTTCCCGATTAGTCAAGTTATCTCATGAGTGATCAGCTAAGAGAATAGCTATAAGCACATCGACGAAAAGCTCGATTTATTTAATTGAAAACAGAAGCGGAAAATCAGACTATCACATCCCCCATATCCAATGAGGGCCTGCAAGCCCTTACCAATGATTAGCCCAGGTCGTCGGACATTCTCCAGGGTTAGTGACCCTAGCCAACTCTTGCCTCAACATTGTTAGCCTTTCCCAATGATGGTGGAGTAGCGGCAGTGAGGGCTGTGTAAGCCCTTGCCGAATGTTGCCCCGCCTAGTAAGTTAAGGATTGGTAAGTTGATGGCAAGAATAGGTTGTGAATCCACCCGAGGGTCGATTATGGAAGGAGGACTAGCCACATGACTAGCTAGACAATTGGTTGGCTAATCGACTAAAGGATCGTTTGATTGGCCAAAGGCCTGGCCCTTGGACCCAATTATGAGACATTTACACAATAAAGGAGAAGTCCAAACTTGGTTTCACCGGTTAAGCTCGGTTGCATCCAATATTGTTCGATCATGGCTTAGGCACGAATTTCAGGCCGAATAAGGTAGTTGGTCGCAGTTAGACTTGATTAACTCTTGTTCAATGAGATGACCTTCTAATTTTGATATTTTTCTATGGTGCATTTAATGTTCTTGGAAGGTAGTTTATTAATGCATGATGACTAAGGATGACACAATTAGTCTTTCTCTTGAAAGGTAATCATGAAATTTTGGATGATTACATATTTAGACAGGGTGAGTCATAAGCTTATTAATGTTAGGGGGTGATTCATCGCCTAGAAGAATGATGACAAGAGATCTTGAAAGTGAAGTAGGGCATCACCCCTCCTCCTTAGACTTGCCACTTAAGGTTTCATAGGTTTTGACTTTCCAGTTTTTCGAAATTCCTAGACCTTTTCCGCTTTCCAATTTTATAGACCTTCTTATTATTCGAATTTGGAGAAATTTGCTTCATGAAAGTTGTTCAAATCATTTTGATCTACAACATATTTAAATTTCAGGTATTTCTGAAGTGAAATGGTTAGGACGAAGGTCCGATCATTTACCGGCTAGAACTTGCCCGGTGAAGTAAAAATAGTAACTAGATTGCCTTATCAACTTTTTAATGAAATTTTTCCTTTTGAATTTGAACATGAGTTCTTCACAAAAGTTTTAAAGGACATCCATGTACACAACATATAAAAATTTCAAAGAATTTTGTGAAGATTTGGATTTCGAACTGAGTCTCTCTCTCCGACCATTGAATCCGCTCGAAGGACGAATTTTGGGGTGTATTCAATGGTTTGCTACTGTTTTTCACCGAATGAGTTTGGCTAAGCTTCCTTCATGAAATTTTTTATTTAAGATATTCTTTACAAAATATTAATTTTTATAGTTTTTCGAGCTTGTTTGATAAGGTAACAATGCCAATTTTGGGAATTGCTCAAAATTATTTTTCACTCCAAGATAAGAGAGTCACACGCCCAACTTGGTAAGGAAGGGGGCTGCACGCCCAACTTGAGAAGCAATTCAATCTAGAGACTTCTTAGTTTGAAGATAAGAATGCATTAAATGCTCTTGGACCTTAGTACATTAATGCTAGGTTCAATCATAAGGCTTAGGTGTTGCATAATTAATATAGTCATTATTACTATTCATCATTACAAAAATGACTCAACCCCAAATGACTCAATAAGAGACGAAACAAGTGTCATCTTTTAGGAAATAGACTTGCCACTCATCTCTTTAACCTTGCCACCTTATCAACCTAGGCTTGCCACCCAAAGAAATCCTATTAATCCATTTGGTTGGGTAATAATGAGGGGTTTGCCTATAAATAGAGGCATTTCCCCCCTCAATTCGACACCACACACACCACTCCATCTCTTCTCCCTCACTCGCTCTCTTTCTTCTCTCACGCCCTCTCACCGTCACCCCTTCTTTGTCTCTCAACCTTGTTTGCCCCCCGCCTCACAAGACAAAGACCACCTATAATTCATCAAGGTTTATCGAAGGTAAGTAGAATCTTTAACTCTTGACTAGGGCGATAGCCTATGTCGTTGAATTTAGTGGTGTGCTCACCTGTGTAAACCGTGTGTATTTTGTAATGTTCTTTTGTATGATTTGCTCATATTTTGCATGTTTGAATGTGTTCACGCCCCAAGACAAGGTCGAGGTTTGCTTGGCTTGGAATTGACGTCAAGTCGTGATGGCTTAAGCCACTAGGCCTTGGATCAGCATTAGAGCGTGTCAGTTCTAAGTCTTGCTTGGTGTAGACATTGGCCTAGGTGTGCGGCTCAAGCCACGAACTAAGAATCGTGCTCGGTATATCATATAGTATGATATTAAGAGTCATGGCACACTCACTTGAATGAGCACGCCCTTGGGCCATGTATGAGTGGACTAAGAAGAAAAGTAAGAATCGGCTTGTGTGATGTACTTAAAGAGGAAAAAACATCCGTCGCCACATAACGTTGGCGATGATGCTTTGTTCATTAAATGGGATGCTCTGGTTAAGCTAAGATGCTTGGATCTTCAGGTAAACTGGCCCCAGGATGCCCTAGTTGAGCCAAAATGCTGCACTTAAGCTTGGATGCTTTGGTGAGATAGCGCTAGGATGTTTCGGTTGAGCCGGAATACCCTGGTTGAGCCAAGAAGCCCAGTAAGAACCTAGAAACTCTGTTCAAGCTGGGAGGACCTAGTCAAGCCAGGATGACGGTAAATGAATTTGCATTAGTGCCGGTTATGCATAAATATGATAGGTCGATATGTTTCTTAATAAGCCAAAGGTAAGTATGCATTTAAGCATGTTGTGACGGACATCTGCATGTAGTCGAGGATAGTAACAAGTTTGTTATTGATCTATTATCGACATTGTATTGCAAGTGTTGTACCTGCTGAATTTTGATGATGAGATGTCCTCCTAGTAGAGAATTAAGGGTTTTACTTACTAAATCCATGACTTACTCCATCGTTTTTCAGAATTGTAGGTATGAAGGAGTTACGATCTCGCTGGAGGAGTTAAGGTTTACACCAGCTTTTTTGAATATAGAACATGTAGTGGTTGTAATTATAACGGCCCGTGATAGAATGGCTTGTAAATGTAACTGATGTAATTGTTTGCGTGCAAATGATTGTTTTCCTAGCTGCTTGTTGATATTTGGGTGTTAGATGTACGCTTCCGCATGTGCTTAATGAAGAGATAAAAATAAATGGGACGGTGATGTGCCTAGGATGTCACGAAAATAACCCTTGCTGCTTGAGACCTTGGAGATGGAGTCAAGTCGTCACACCGTAACTCTTCTTCTTCTTCTTTTTCTCTCTCTCTCTCTCTCTCTCTCTCTTTTTGAAAAATTATTTTAATTAATATTTATATTAAAATTCAATTTTTGGGCCACATCAGAATCAAAATAATGTTGTTTCGGAGTTATCTAGCCCCCATTTTAGCGCAAAAAATGATGTCGTTTTGCATTTATCTTGCTAGAAAAATGTTATGTCAGCAGTTTGGTTAGAATTTCTCATTGTAGGCATTTAAATGTTCTATTTTTCTCCGATATTGGTACTTAGGTGTACTTTCTAGAAATTTTGGCACTTAAATATCCTCTTGTGCCAAATTTTGTCACTCTCGATGTCCGCACCTCATTGATGGCTCATCAAATTTGAAAAAAATCTTGCAGAGAAACACCTCTTCACCTTATGTGCTTGGACAAAGGACATATGGTTAGATCCACAGATTGGAGTTGCTACTTCCTTGATATATATAACTCGAATTGATAAATGGGTTTGTGATTACCTAATCTCTAGAGTATCTCCACGAGCTAAAGCTCCATTTACAGGTGTTCTTTGCCTGATCTAGAAGGCGAGAAACGACTTCATATTCCAGGACAGAAAACCCAATTTAAACTTGATCGTGGGTGAAGTTCTTTCCATGATCAAGCTGTTCGAAAAATGGAATCGGAACACAGCAGGCAGAGAATCTGAGATCAACCCTCCAACGAAGCAATGGACTCCGCCATCACGTCGATCCCTGAAATTGAATGTCAACAACTCCTGGTGCTACTCTACGATGGAGGGCTTGGTCATGAGAATCTGTAGAAACAGCAACGGAGTGCTCATCGATCCATGCTCCCTCGGCTTCAATAGTTGAAACCCTAGCATGCGTCAAACTTGAGCGAAGTACTCCAAACTGATCCGCAAGTGGAACTAGTTAGTGATAACTTATCAGTTGTGAAAGAAGTGTAGGGCCAAGCGGAGATACCATGGGCCTCCTGGTCCATTCTGCTGGACTGCCGTGAGTTGATGGCCCAACTAGGAGAAATTACTATCAAGTTTGAACCGAGAGAATCAAATCGGGCCACAGGGTTGCCAAGGCCCACCAAGCCGGAACACTCCCACCTAACTGGGTTACTTATCCCCTCATTTTCTTTGATTAATTTTATTTCTTGACTTTGGAAATGCTTGGAATCTGTCTTCTGGAGTATCTTTCCAACCACCAAAAAAAAGGAAAAAAAAAAAGAGGCTGGTTGAGTTTCTGATTGCACATACTATTTAAAAAAAAAAGTCCAGAGTCTCCTAAGGTATATCATGACGAACATGTTCTCGGCAACCAATTTGCCGGGAATCTTAACAAACAGGGAAAGGAATCTTCCAAAAGGAAGGTGAGAAAGAGGGAAGGTCGTTATTGAATTCTCATTTCAAGTCTTGACCAAGTTCAGAGAACCGTTGCCTTCTTCGAATCCTCAATACTAACATAGCATGCGTCACCTTTTCCTCGTGCTGGAAGAAGGAAAACATCCTACTGAAATTGCCGAAATCGACTCCAAGCACTCTCCAGTTCATAAAACCTGGAAGAGACATGTAGATTTATTTAGGGATAAGTGTATCTAAAGAGATTGAAGGTACAATTGAGTTTTAAAACTTACAATAAATTATAACCGAGTCTTAAAATTTGTCAAGTTAATACGATCAAATCTCTTCATCGACTCTGTCCAATTTGACCAACCGAAAATATTTGTTTCTATTAAAAGCATACTCTTATTTGAGCTACATAGATATTCAGAATTCATAGCGATTCACATACTCTTATTCACCGAAGGAAATCCAATAGCAGATAATTGCATGGTGGGACGATAAAGCCACTATACTTCAGGTAACAGGACCCGATAGACATGTTGTTCATGTTACTTTTGACATTGGAAATTGCAAACTCAGCAAGAGAATCCCTTTAGGCAGAAGAAGATGAGTTATGTTTGGTCTAGTCTTTCACTAAAAAAAACATAGGAAGTGGAGGTGTTTATTTCAAATATACATTAGCATGGGGTTAACTGTGTAGGAGAGAGTTGGGAACCAATCAATTCATAAATAACCAATGGTTTGCCAACATTTGCAACGATCACGCTAACTACGTGCTAGTCTTGATCTCACATGAGAAATGGGAAATAGATAAATGATTTTCAAACCTCGGAAGTTAGAATATCATTTGCGTAAGTCTCCTTCTCAACTTTATGTATCATATGATTAAGTATTATCGTCAATGAAGCTAGACACCATTAGCTTAAGATGAGAGGGCTAATTGGAGTTATGACGTGTACCAAGACCTATTCATTTGTCGAGGACAAAAAACAGGATCTCACTTGACGATTTAGATGGACTCTACTGATAAAACGAGTGTCCGAAAGACACGAATATCTGCTTTATTCTAGCAAAGAGTATATGACAATGTGCATGGCACGGGTTAACCCCACTATTCTTGTCTATCAGCCCCCTAATTTGGATGATTTAGAGGATTCAAGAAAATTACCAAGACATTTCTTAACCTATTGCACTTGTGTTAATTCAATTCTAAACATTTCAATTCAACCAATTCAGTTATAAGCTTTTTAACGATTTGCCAATTTAGTCAATTTGACCAATTTTAGATAAACAATAGACTTCAATTTTGTCATTCCGGCCAATTTTGGACAAACAATAGATTTCACTTCTGGCTGAAGTCAAAATGTTTAAAACTAAATTAGAAAATTTTCATAAGTTTATGATTAAATTGACAACTGATCAAAATATTTATGACTAAAGTGGCCAAATTGAGAGGTTTGTGATCAAATTAACACGATTATGATAGGTCTAGGACTTTTTTTGATCATTTTCCCTAGAGAATTTTTTAGCCGGTTTCACTTGTCATTAAGTTGCCATCTTTATCTGCTTCATTGTTCGGTCGTGGTGTGATTATGATACGTCAGGAAATCTCGGTTTACATGATGATCCAATTACAGGAATAACTCGCTTTTTGCTGGATAATTCATCAGACGGACTTGGAACAAAGCATGTCAAGCTCATAATCCATCACCCAGCTCTTTAATTTTGTTTGGCGGAGTGGATGGTTATGGTGGCAAAACTTCATCGATCCATCATTAGCGTAGGTTTCAATCCAAGACCATGCTTTCATTTCCTTTTGCCATGTATGTAGCTTGTCTTACTCGGTTACCTAATCATGGAAACATGTTTTGACCAAGTATCATGCCACCATATCACCTTCCTGATTCATGCATGATCGCCGAAGGAAGTCGGTAGAGGTGGAGGCGCTTTGTTTATAAATTCTTCTGGACACAATAATTGACCTAGTCGAGGCTTATAGAATTGTTTTACTCTGGCTCACCAAACATCTCCTAGACATATCAAGCTTGAACGAAGCTTCATGTGACATCACATTGTTGATTTGACCTAGTGAAACCAGTAGTATCATTTGAGGACAGCTCTTTCCCCCACCTACTTTTGGTTCAATGGATGAAGAAATTGACCCGTTTAATAATTATAAAAGGCACCAATTGCTTGCAAATGCGAGGTATGGACTTGGTGTTTGGCTAAGTAAAAAATCGTTGACGAAGCCAAGACGTGTGAGTACGGAGGATCACATACTTTCATCGGTCATTTATACATATGTACATGAATGCATAAAGGCCGCCTCTTGAACAATATATAGTCACCTGCAATAGTTTTCTAGGCCTCCATCATCTCTCTCTCTCTCTCTCTCTCTCTCTCTAAAGAAGAAGAACAAGAAAATTCGTTTTGGTCTATGAGAAGTGCCTTAGCCTCATAAGCTGTTCTCGAGAATTTGAGGTGAACGTTTCTGCTTTTCTTTTCTATTTTATGTGGGAAAATGCACAGTAAAAATGTTTTTGCTGATATGCACGCTTGCTTCTTCTCATGAGCTTCGACTTTGCACTAGCAGTACTGAGCAAGGCTCATTTGGTCGTATGTCTATTCATTCAAAATTCAAAGTTGACATACCAGCGGTGTCTATTAATTAAAATTTGTACATGAAGATTTTGCTGCCACTGACTTGATACAGAACAAGAATAAGCATAGAAGAAGAAGAGGAATAGTGCTAGTTAATATGGAGGGATTCGAACGGGGGAGGTCGTGGAGGCAAAGGAGCCAAAACATGAGCCGTAACATGAGCCGGAGCATGAGCCGGAGCATCAGCAGGAGCATGAGCAGGACTAACTGGGGCATGGAAGATGTGTTTGCCGGTTCTCGACAATCGAGACGGACGAGCCGCATCGACGAAGATGAAGAGGCTCTCAAGTGGGCTGCGATCGAGAGGTTGCCGACGTATGACCGGCTACGGACGAGCATCTTCCAAACTTTTGTCGAGAACGACGAGCAGAACCGCGAACAGAAGTTGGTGGTGGATGTGAGGAAGATGGACCTGAGTGATAGGCAACAGTTCATTGATAGGATCTTCAAAGTGGCTGAAGAAGATAATGAGAGGTTCTTGAAAAAGTTCAGAAGCAGGACTGATAAGTAAGTTCACTTTCAATTTCAATTGAATCTAAATAAAATGCTTCACCAAATATTTGCCATTTTATTCTAATCTATACTAATGCCCTAGTTTTCTCAGCCATTTTTACTAATGATAAATAATAAAGTCTGGAAACAATGTCTTGCAATTACAAGGGCTCTTTCTCATTTTCTTTTTCTTCATTTTTTCCATGAAGATACGTAACCATAGAAGTTATTGCAGAAAATTTTATCATGATAAATCATAAAAGTGTTTTTTGTTATCATTATGCGATCTCTTCCAGCAATGAAGATGAACATGAGCAAATAATAATGGCCGCCCCCATGTGCACCACCAACCATCTGATTCGATGACTCATATCGTTGACTCAATCTCATGTTTTTTTTCATTGCCATGTTGTTTGCATCCATTGTGAATGCATTTAGAAATCCTAACAAACGCAGCATTCATTATCAATTTCAAGTGACTATTTTAGAATATTGTACATTGTCATTTAGCTAAGGCAGAGTCGTGCTTCTCCATATGTGACTTCTTGATATATATGCGGCCGATTAATTTTGTTAATAATTCAATGGTTGACATCACACGTTGTTGACAAGGTCAGCTAATTAGGAGGAGGTCCTGGGAACAAGAACTAGTCAACTCAACCAATTAATTATTCATGAATTAATGTGTATTACATTTGAATATTTGTATTGTAATTGATTTGATTTGGCTGATTATTTGCAGGGTAGGGATCCAACTTCCGAAGGTGGAGGTGAGATTTGAGCATCTAAATGTGGAAGCAGATTGTTACATCGGAAGCAGAGCTCTTCCAACACTCGCCAATGTTGCCCTAAACATGGCTGAGTCAGTTCTTGGTTTAGCTGGGATTAGACGGGCCAAGAGGACAAAACTCACCATCCTTAAAGATGTCTCTGGCATTGTCAAGCCATCAAGGTGAAATAAAGGCCACCCCTTAAAAGAAAAAAGAATTTTGCTTAATTAGGGAAATAATTGGTAGGATTTAATTAATCGGTTTGGATCGGCTCCTAAAACAGTAATTTCTTGGTTTAACATTTGTTATGATTTAATTACAGGATGACCCTTCTATTAGGTCCACCATCCTCAGGGAAGACTACCCTTTTGCTAGCTCTGGCAGGAAGATTGGACCCAACGTTGCAGGTATAAGACTGAACTCAGATAAAATCTCTTGACCTTATTGAGGATTTATAAATTGATTAATATGACAAGTGTGAGGCTGAAAAGTAATTTGTGAAATTGTAATGATTGAGCAGGTTGAAGGGGAAACATCATACAATGGGTACAGGCTCAGTGAATTTGTGCCTCAAAAGACATCTGCATATATCAGCCAAAATGATGTGCATTTGGGTGTATTGACCGTGAAAGAAACTCTAGATTTCTCTGCAAGATGCCAAGGAGTTGGAACCAGATATGGTAATTTTGATTCTAATTAATAATTATTGAATAATTATTTTTTTTATTTTCTTTTAAAAGCACGTTTAAATATATATGATCCATTATTGTGTTTTAGTAATCGAACACAAGTATAATTGGTCTGTACTGTTACAGAGCTGCTCTCTGAGCTTGCAAATAGGGAAAAAGATGCTGGGATATTTCCAGAGCCGGAGGTTGATCTTTTCATGAAGGTAATGAAGTTGAATATCTCTTTAGTTTTCAAACTAACTCTAATTTCGTCGTCATTGCATTTTAATATTAAGTAATTCCTGATTCTTGATGATTGAATTATTAATTTCACTTACAGGCCACAGCCATGGAAGGTGTTGAGAGCAGTTTAATTACAGATTATACATTGAAGGTAAGTGAAACGAAGAGTATGCATGTCATTTTATGGCAACTTTTGGATTTTGTGCTAGTTGGAAGCAGCCTCTTCTTTTCTTTTCTTTTCTTTTTCTTCAATTTCTTCACTTAGTCAAGTGTTTACTTGCAAGTAGGCCCATAAATATTCTAGGATTATAAAGAAAGAGGATAAGAGAATCGATAAAAACTACATTTTCACTCAATTAACTTAATAAAAGAGCACATAGATAGCTCTATTTATAGAATATGGAAGACATCCGAAAACCCCTACTTACTGATATTTATAACTATTCTTCAACATGGCCAAGCTTGTTTATTTGATTCAAGATCTTTTTGTTGGTTTATACAGACATTTGAACCAACTAGATCATCAATCTGTCTATGACCCAAAAAAAAAAAAAAAAAAATTATCAATCTGTCTACCAATTTGAAAATAAGTGAATTTATGTCCTTTTCACTTTCTCACCGTGGTTTTGGAAGAGTCATTTTCCTGTTTGTTAAAATTCCCAGCAAATTGGTAATTTCTTCTTTTGTTCTGTTTCCATCAATATATGAAACAGATCTTAGGGCTTGACATATGTCGAGACACGATTGTCGGAGACGAAATGCAGCGTGGGATATCCGGTGGACAGAAGAAAAGAGTAACAACAGGTTTTACTTTAAGCATTTCTTAATAAAAATCCTTCTGATTATCGACTCCATGTCCATATTTATAGAGCTCGAATGAGAGGTCATCACAAATTACCGTGAGCGTGCCGGGTGAAAAGATACTTGCGAGATCATTATGGAAGAAGTAACAAATATGCTCAAATTCATGTAAATGCAGGAGAGATGATTGTTGGGCCTACAAAAACATTGTTCATGGATGAAATATCAACTGGCCTCGACAGTTCGACGACGTACCAGATTGTGAAATGCCTGCAACAAGTGGCACATCTCACTGATGCTACAATCTTAATGTCATTGCTGCAACCTGCACCGGAGACATTTGATTTGTTTGACGATATCATTTTCTTATCAGAAGGCCAGATTGTGTACCAGGGACCACGAGAACACGTTCTTGAGTTCTTTGAGCGATGCGGGTTCAGGTGCCCTGAGAGAAAGGGTACTGCTGATTTCTTGCAAGAGGTAAAAGAAATAAACAATGATGGAAAGCTTAATTGAACAGCTGTGCTGAATTTTGTTCCAACTTTGAGTGTCATTATTTGGTAGGATTATCATTAGGCAGGTCAGGTCGGTGTCTAGGAATTTCATCTGAATTAGAGTTGAACACGTTCGGACGGTGCTAGACTTTAGGCTGCTTTTAAACCTGTATATTATGTAAACCATGTTATCACGTCACATCTGATATCATCACCCCGTGAATCTGATGGTCTAGCTCGTGTGCCACAACAGGTTACCTCGAGAAAGGACCAAGAGCAATACTGGGCAGACAAAACCAGACCATACCAGTACATATCAGTCAGGGAGTTCGCCAACAGATTCAAGCAATTTCATGTCGGCATGAGGCTCGACAATGAGCTCTCCATCCCGTTTGATAGGAGGAGGAATCACCAAGCGGCTCTAGCCTTCACGAAATACTCTGTCTCAATGATGGAGCTAGTTAAAACCTGTTTTGACAGGGAATGGCTGCTGATAAAGAAAAACGCATTTGTGTACATTTTCAAGACCGTCCAGATCATTATCGTGGCAGTCATTGGTTCGACAGTGTTCATCAGGAGCAGGATGCACACTCAGAATGAAATGGATGGGATGCTGTATATTGGCGCTCTCCTGTTCTCGATGGTCATCAACATGTTCAACGGTTTTGCTGAGCTGAGCATGGCTATTCAGAGGCTTCCAGTTTTCTACAAGCAGAGAGACCTTCTGTTTCACCCTCCTTGGACCTTCACGTTGCCTAATTTCTTGCTCACAATTCCCATGTCCGTGGTGGAGTCTGTGGTTTGGCTGGTCATTACGTACTATTCCATGGGATTTGCTCCAGAAGCTAGCAGGTATGTGAACTGAAGTTGCAGAAGAATCACAAGGAGCCTTCAGTGAGATCACCATAAGTTTCAAGCCCAAAGTTTTGGGGGGAGTTCAATGTCCTTCCTGACTGTGAGGCTCTTCAAAAATCTACCCCCAAAAAATCTACAAATCATTAATCTGATAAGCAAGTTTCTCACCCAGTTTTAGCCATCCAAATAATGATATTTCTCAAGAGCTTCTTCTTGATTGACGAAAATAGCTTAGGTAACTTAGTTTGGAAGAATCGCTTTGTGTCACTTTTCCTACAAGAATATATCGTCTTAACTGAATTTGTCACTGTTCGTTGATAAAGTGAGCAGAATTTGTATTGGTTACTCTGGGACGTCACGGCCATATATTGCACAAGTTGAATCTTTATTGGAGATAGCTGCAATTCTTTCCCTTCTTAAGGCAAAATTGCCACTGACCCTGAATCTTCCTGCACAATGATGAACTTTGTTAATCATGGTAGACTCTAAGGAATGATGCTTCAAAGTAAATATCGAATGATCATTCTGTGATTTTACTACTTGCAGGTTCTTCAAGCAACTTCTATTGATATTCTTGATCCAACAAATGGCTGCTGGGCTATTTCGATTCATTGCAAGTGCTTGTAGGACTGTGATCATCGCTAGTACAGGCGGTGCTTTAATGCTACTCCTCGTGTTTTTGCTTGGAGGTTTCATTATTCCTCATGGTAAGTGTTCCATTAAATGAAAAGGACACAGAGACTACTTGTTAGAGGTGCTCACTCGTACTTAGCAAGCAAGGTGGAGTAATAGCAGAGAGCTGAAAGCTTGTTTGTCTGTGGCAGGTAATATACCTAAATGGTGGAAGTGGGGTTACTGGGCATCGCCTTTAACTTATGCTTTCAATGCCATGGCTGTGAATGAGATGTTTGCTCCTCGTTGGATGAATAAACTGGTAAATCTCCTATTATCCTCCCATGCTCTATCAAAGTAGGCCTGCTATGTGTCATTACAGCAATTTGACTAAGACGTTTTGTTCTAAAGAAATTTCATTGTTCCAAGCTTTTTGCCAACTTAATTGACATATGTTAAGAAGAAGCACAGCTAAAGTATACCATTTATCACTGTCAAACGTGCACTATGAATAAGGGGACATACATCTTTTGTTCCTTTTTAGTCTTTACTAGAAATAATCAGTTGTTTTACAGGCTACCAGCGGTGATAAACCTTTGGGTTTGGCAGTGCTCAACGTGTATGATCTGTCCAGTGAGAATTGGTATTGGATTGGTGCATCAGCTCTAATTGGATTCATAATTCTCTTGAATGTTCTCTATACCCTTGCACTCACGTACCTAAATCGTAAGCTCTAGCTCCATGCATAAAAAGTTCTGAGTTTTGTTTCTCCTGACATACTCCCTCTGAGGGTGTCGATTTTGTTAGTCTCTTGTTTAATAAGATGCATGAAACTGCAGCTTTTGGAAAGCCTCAAGCTACAATATCTGAAGAAGCAGACAACGATGAGGAAGACGAGCACTCAGAATCGAAGGACAAATCTAGAATGAGGAGACTTTCTTCGATTATGAGAGAGCCTTTTAGTGGGCCCTTATCTACATTCGATGGGAACAACACAAGTAAATAAAACTACAGAGGACAAATTACTCCTTCCTGAGAAAATGTTACCGGTTTTGATATACCATTTGCTTCTGAATATTTCAGGAGACATGGAGCTCCGAAGGATGAGTAGCCGAACAAATGCCAATGGCGAGAGCAGAAATGCTTATTCTAATCTTGAATCAGCAAGAGGCGTTGCTGCGAAGACTGGAATGGTTCTGCCATTCGCTCCTCTAGCAATGTCCTTTGATAACGTAAATTATTACGTAGACATGCCTCCGGTATGTAGTCTTTACTTTTCATGCACATCTTAAGTCAACATTACATAATTTATAGTGATTTGAGATGGCGAGAGCTAGTCAAGAACTCAACGTTGTGAGCTTTATTCAACAGGAAATGAAGGAACAAGGGGTCACGGATGACAAACTCCAGTTACTCAGGGAAGTAACAGGTGCATTTAGACCTGGAGTGTTGACTGCACTGATGGGAGTAAGCGGAGCTGGAAAGACTACCTTAATGGATGTTTTAGCAGGGCGGAAGACAGGTGGCTATATTGAAGGCGACATCAAAATTTCAGGATTTCCCAAGAAACAAGAAACCTTCGCCAGAATTTCGGGATATTGTGAGCAAAACGATATTCACTCACCACAAGTCACCGTGAGGGAATCTTTAATCTACTCAGCTTTCCTACGTCTACCAAAAGAAGTTGGGAAAGAAGAAAAAATGGTACGAGTACATTCTATTTCAGCCTTTCGCCTATTTGTTCAAGTTGTGACAGAAAGACTGACACTAGTAATTCTATCTTGAAATTGTTGTGCTGCCAGATTTTTGTTGATGAGGTGATGGAGTTGGTAGAATTAGATAATCTCAAGGATGCACTAGTTGGTCTTCCAGGAATTACGGGTTTATCGACAGAACAAAGGAAAAGATTGACTATAGCCGTAGAGCTTGTCGCTAATCCATCTATTATATTCATGGATGAGCCAACATCAGGTCTTGATGCACGAGCTGCGGCTATTGTAATGAGAACAGTGAGGAACACAGTAGATACTGGACGGACTGTGGTCTGCACAATTCACCAGCCTAGCATCGACATTTTCGAAGCATTTGATGAGGTAACTAATTTGAAACTTTTGTTTCTTTCTTCCTGTACAAGCAAGTAATGACATAAAAGGTCATTAATTTAACTGAATTACCTCTGTTTCAGCTGCTGCTAATGAAGAGAGGAGGGCAAGTGATATATTACGGACCACTGGGTCGGAATTCCCACAAGGTCGTCGAATACTTTGAGGTACTAATCTTGTATACTAACACATTTCCTTTTACACCTCATATGGTACGTATTGAGAAGAAAAAGCAGAAACCTCTGGTCTAATGCTCCTTTTTGCTAAATTTCAGTCTATTCCTGGAGTCCCAAAAATCAAGGAGAAGTACAATCCTGCAACGTATATGCTTGAGGTGAGCTCGATAGCAGCTGAAATACGGCTGAAGATGGACTTTGCTGAGCATTACAAATCATCGTCCTTGTTCAAGTAAGTGAAGTGCTGAGACTGAGATCAAACTAAATCCTTTTCATGTTGTCAATGAAAACTTTGTCACTGGCCTGCTAACATTTTATGCCTTTGTGTAGGAGGAACAAGGAACTAGTGAATGAGCTGAGTACACCACCTCCAGGGGCGAAGGATCTGTATTTCCCGACGCAATACTCGCAGTCCTCATGGGGACAGTTCAAATCTTGTCTTTGGAAACAATGGTGGACTTATTGGAGAAGTCCGGACTATAACCTTGTGAGAAACTTTTTCACATTAGCAAGTGCCCTAATGGTAGGGACAATTTTCTGGAAGGTCGGCACCAAGAGGTACGTGCCTCAATATCCTATGGAGTAAACTTTCTGCGTCGGGGTTTTTCATAGAACATCGAGGCTAAAATTCGATCTTTCACCCGATTCATTCTTGCTTCATTACATCACTTTCCAGGGATAGTCAGTCTGATCTGACCACGATTATTGGAGCTATGTACGCTGCCGTCTTATTTATCGGCATTAATAATTGTTCAACCGTACAACCCGTGGTAGCTGTTGAGAGAACCGTGTTTTATCGAGAAAGAGCGGCTGGAATGTATTCTGCTCTGCCTTATGCGCTTGCACAGGTGGAAATTAATTACTTGGTTATACCTCAATTGTTTGTTGCGATACATCTTCCAATTCATTAAACTTTAGCGATTTGCTATGCGCAGGTGATATGCGAACTGCCGTACGTACTCTTTCAGACCACATATTACACGGTGATTGTGTATGCAATGGTCTGCTTCGAGTGGACGGTGGCAAAATTCTTCTGGTTCTTCTTCATCTGCTTCTTCTCCTTTCTCTACTTCACATACTATGGGATGATGACAGTAGCCCTCACGCCCAACCAGCAAGTAGCTGCCATCTTCGCTGCCGCTTTCTACGGTCTTTTCAATCTTTTCTCCGGATTCTTCATCCCAAGACCAGTGGGTTCCTTTTAGTCCTCAAAAGTTTAGTTTCAACTCTTTTATGGCCATCTGGTCGTACTTTCCTGCTCAGGACATAACAATTTGTTCTTAATTCTTTTTCAGAAAATACCGAAATGGTGGGTGTGGTACTACTGGATCTGTCCCGTGGCATGGACCGTGTATGGATGCATAGTGTCACAGTATGGTGACGTCGAGCACAAGATCCAAGTCCCTGGCAAAGATGACCAACCCATCAAGCAATACATTCAAGATTATTTCGGATATGACCCAAACTTCATGGGACCTGTTGCTGGAGTCCTGGTTGCTTTCACAGTTTTCTTTGCCTTCATGTATGCTTATTGCATCAAAGCACTAAACTTCCAGACGAGATGAGGCTATGACGATGCTCTTGAAGATGAAGGCGAGCTCTTGCTCTGATCATCATGTACATGTAAAACATCGACATAAAATGCAGCCCGGTAAGGTTCTGCGAGGCAATGATTGATTTTTGATAGAGATTAGGCTACGGTATTCGGTACAGGCTTCAGACACATAGAAAAATGCAGAAGTTAGCAAGGTTAGAGGATAATGCGCGTATGTAGAGGGACATTTTCCTAGACAAACTTGCAAAATTGGTCAAATTTGAAAAGATCACAGTTGCTTTCTGGGCGAACTTCATAGATATAGTGCCAATATCTTCCCAGTATCGTATTAATGGATTCCCTCACTCCTTTTTTTTTTTCTCCTTTTTGAAAAGGCCATTATTAATGTTCCATGAAAATTCTGGCATTTAAGAATCAGGAAAATTCAGGGAAACAATATGATAATTGCAACCAAACCGTGAGTATATTGCATGTTATGCGAATGAAAATAATTTGCTTGCTCATCTCGATCGCAGTTTAAAGTAGAGTTCAGCAAGATCTATCAAATTGAATAACTCAACGATCGATCATGTTAACTTAAATTAATTTTGATTTCATACATCTAATTTAGTTCGTGTTGCATGCATTACGTGGGTAACTACATAAGTCATGAAAAATGGATAAGGATTTTCAAATCTTGGAAGTTAAAATTGCTTTTCTGCAAGCATCTTTCTCTACTTTAATGAATTATACAATTAATATCGTCAATGAAGTTAGACACCTTTACTTTAATATATTAATTCATTGTATGGTATATACACTTCATAAATCACAGGACTAGCCGGAGTCATTATGCGTTCCAAAACCTATCCATCTGTCAAAGACAAACAAGAGAGATACCATGACCTGGATATCCAAAGGCAAGGGTATATGTAGTTTTTTCCATAATGATTTAGATACAATCTACCGATCAAATTAGCGTATGAAATACGCAGATATTTGCTTTGTTCTACCAATGATTATTTTACCATGCACGACATATAATTTTGATAAAGATCAAGGTCAAGCAACAAGTAACGAAGATGAAATAGTATCATATGCCCATACTAAAAGTCCATAACTTTTATATAATACTTATTTTAGTGCTAAAATTTCTCATCGAATCACTTCAATGTTAAATCAGAAAAAAAAAAAAAAGATTACTTAAGTAACTCATGACGAATTCCAACCGTTGGTCCCATGTGGCCTTTTTTTAATGAAAGTCTAATGCCTACGTGGCTATCTAATAAAAAATGAAGTCCGATATAGACGAGGACTTGGCTTAAAACTCTCTCTCTCATCTAAGAATAGAGATCACTTGGCTTGAAGGTCAAGCTCTCAGGAAGAAAAAATTCATCTTCAATGGCGACCAACCCCAAGCAAATCGACCCGAAAAGCAATTTCTATAGCTCCGACTCCACCTTCTACAGAAAGCACAACTCATTCCCTTCTTGCCCATCCTCTCCCTCAACATGACCACCTTCATCTCTTCCTATTCGCACCGCAGCTCCACTGTCTTCATTGATGCCTCCTCCGAATTCCACATCCCCTTTCGCGAGCTCTAATACTCCGACTACTACCTCGCCTCCTGCCTTTCTGCCGCAGGCATCCGCAAGGGTGACGTCGTCCTCCTCTTCTCCCCCAACTCCATCTCCTTCCTTAAAAATCCCATTGTAAAAATTATTCAAGTGAGGCAAAATCACACAAATGAAGCAAAAGACCTCTTTCGCAAGTTTCAGTTATTAATTTTGCCCCAATCCATGATTGAGAGGTTAGGATTTGAAGAAAGGTTGAATTTAAGGGCAATCATGTGTTAAACAACGTCATTGAGGGCTATTAACGCTGATTGGGCCACCAACAAGCCATGTCAATGGGAAGAAATGTTAGGATAGTGTTGTCAGATTTTCAGCATCTCAATTCAGAGTTGACACTTAATAATTGTTTTTTTTTTTCAAATAGTGAAACATAAGTGACTTAACAAAAAGTTATGGCATCAAAGCGAGCGGTGTAAGAAAATTATGACACTTCTAATTTTCTTTTCCTGGTTTTAGGAGATTATGCCCTCTTTCTTTTTCTCTATGTATATTCCATCTACTTAGCGTTGCACTTTTCTTAAATAAATCAAAAGGTGCATATGATGACCCAAGTACGGCGTGATGTCCTCAGCTGTTTTTGCTTTACTTATGATTAACCTCCCTAATGTTGTTTATTACAAGAGAATTTGGATTATTTAGAGGAATCTTTTGCCGTCTTCTCTTGTCATTAAGTCGCCATCTTCGACCTCCATTGTATGGTCGGGGGTGGCCATAATACGTTAGGAAATCTCGGTTTACACAATGATCTAACCACAAGAAAACTCGGTTTTTGGCCGGATATTTGGAAAAAAGAAGCCTTTGACTTTCTTTAATTTGAATAGATTCAGCAATGCTAACTAAAGATTTCTGCTATTTAACTTATTAACACGATTTCAACAAGGTTATTAGCGGGCAAAGCGAAATCAAACAAAGGACAATTTGCGCCAACACCATCAACAACGGAACGACTCATTACTAGATTATTTGGAGCCTTAGCATAATAAATTAGCATCTTCAACACTAAAAATATAATCCCTAACAATCAGATGTTGAAGGCAAGAGATTAACTAGCATAATTAAGTTCTTTTTAATCATCACTTATCTTCCATATACATGTTTATCGAAATATGTTTGTCCAAATATGATTTGTCTCTAATCATGCCCACTGAAGTTGGCAAAGATGGAGGCTTTTGTTTACACACTTCCCTTAGGAGAATATATGACCTTGATGAAACGTGGAGCTTATTATACTAGATTCCCTCTACCGCACCAGACACCTCCTGGACATGTCAAATGTATACCAATCTCCATGCATCGTCACCTACTTCATCTGGCCCACGAAAACCTAAAATATCATTGGAGGATTACTCTTATCACACCTACATTTTGGTCAAGGATTTGACTCGTTTCACTCGTTGTAGGAGGCAACGCTGATCGCTAATGCAAGGAGTGGACATGGTCTCTCACTAACGGACATAGCAAGTCAAGCCAAGACGTTTGAGAACTAAGGCCTAGATATGTAGGATGCCGCCTGCATGTTCACTTGCATTAGTTCTCCAGATCTCCATCATTTGGTCTTTCTCTCTCTCTCTCTCTCTCTCTAAAGAAGAAGAGGAAGAACAATGTGCTTTGTTTTAATTTATGAGGAAGTGCCTCGTCGTCATAAGCTCTTTTTGAGAATTTGAGGTGAATATTTTCATGAGCTTCGACTGAGCACTAGCGGGACTAAGCATGACTCATTTGGTCATCTGTCTATTCATTCAAACTTTTGGAGTTAGCATGTTAGCTCTCAATTAGAATTTTGCATCAAGATTTGGCTACCGATTACTTGATACAGAACAAGAATAAGACCTAGAAGGCGAGGAATAGCTCTAGGAAATATGGAGGGATTCGAACGAGCGCAATCGTGGAGGCAAACGAGCCGAAACATGAGCTGGAGCCTAAGCAGGAGCAAGAGCAAGACTAATTGGGGCATGGACACCGTGTTTGCTGGTGCTAGGCAATCGAGTCGGACAAGTCGCATCGATGAAGACGAGGAAGCTCTCAAATGGGCCGCGATTGAGAGATTGCCGACGTATGACTGGCTACGGACGAGCATTATCCAAACTTTCGTCTTGAACGATGAGCAGAACTGCGAACAGAAGTTGATGGTGGATGTGAGGAAGATGGACCTGAATGATAGGCAGCAGTTCATTGATAGGATCTTCAAAGTGGCTGAAGAAGATAATGAGAGGTTCTTGAGGAAGCTTAGAAACAGGATTGACAAGTAAGTTCCCTTTCACTTTTGAATTGGATGCAAATGAAATGCTTCACGAAATATTTTAGCCCCACTTTTCTCAGCTAGGCTTGCAATGACATTGGTTCAATCTTATTTTCTCTTTCTTTATGAGAGATATATTATGATGAGTCATGACATTGTTCTTGTTCATTTAGTGATCTCTTCCAGCAATGCAGATGAACATGACCAAAGGAATGGCCGGCCAACCTCTGATTTGATAACGCATATCGTTGGTTCAAATTTTGGTTTTCTATTGCGATGATTTTGTGTTGATTGTGAATGCATAGAGCTCATGTGCATATCCAGACTACTAGAGGTGGGGGGATGACAGTGACATGCGTTGCCTTCTTTATTAACTCATGCATATCAGGACTTTTGATTTGTGTAATAGTACTGTTTCGTTAGAATTTGACTGCTCATAACTGTTCACAATATAACTGCTCATGAGTTGTTTCGGCCAGCCTTCACACCTCCGGAAGCTTTCAATTTCATATCTTCACATCGCCATTACTTCTCATTTCTACATGGATGCTAAATTAGATGAATAATTTTGTCATTCTATCTACGGTTACAAGAAGTTATCCATAAGAAACTCAAATATTCGAAAATATCACTATTAAGTAGTTACAGGTCAATATTAGTCGATGACTTCATCCCGAAATAACTTGCTTGGTTGTCAATACTTTTTAACTTGTCGACATTTATTTAAAAGAGCTAGGATTTTCGAAGACATCACTATTCATGGTTCTTTTTATTGATGACTACTGCTATTCACCATTTTACTCTCATTGGCTTAGACTATCACTAGCACATAATAATAAAAAGTTGGTATTTTTTGTGTGTGAACAAAAACAAGTGTTTAGTACAAGCACTCCTGTCGGTTGTAAAAAGGGACGAGAAAGTGACATGCATCGCCTTCTTTATCAACCCATATGAATATTTTAAGATATGCACATAGTGATTTAGCTAAGGCCGGGTCATGCTTCTCCATATATAATTTATTGATGTATATGCCGCCGATTGACTTTGTTTGTAATAGAATGACTGACATCCCACCCTGTTGACAAGGTCAGCTGCTAAGGACTAGGCCCATAAGGAAAAGAAGTAGTCAACTCAGCCAATTAATTAATCATGAATTAATGTGAATTACATTTGAATATTTGTCTTGTAATTGATTTGACTCGGATGATTGTTTGCAGGGTGGGGATCCAACTTCCGACGGTGGAGGTGAGATTTGAGCATCTAAATGTGGTAGCAGCTTGTTACGTCGGAAGCAGAGCTCTTCCAACACTCACCAATGTTGCCCTAAACATGGCTGAATCAGCTCTCGGATTGGCTGGGATTAGACGGGCCAAGAGGACAAAACTCACCATCCTCAAAGATGTCTCTGGCATTGTCAAGCCATCGAGGTAAACCAAAGGACATCACCCCAAAAAGAATTCTACTAAATTAAGGAAATTATTGTTAGGATTTAATTAATCGGTTCGGATTGTGTTTTTAAAACACTGACTTCTTGGTTGGACATTTCTTATGACTTAGTTACAGGATGAACCTCCTATTAGGTCCACCATCCTCAGGGAAGACTACACTTTTGCTGGCTCTGGCAGGAAAATTGGACACAACCTTGAAGGTAAAGACTGAACTTGGATAAACTCTCTTGACCCTATTGAGGATTTATAAACTGGTTAATAAGATAAGTGTGAGGCCGAAAAATAGATTGTGAAATTGTCATGATTGAGCAGGTTGGAGGGGAAATATCATACAATGGGTACAGGCTCAATGAATTTGTGCCGCAAAAGACATCTGCATATATCAGCCAAAATGATGTGCATTTGGGTGTGTTGACCGTGAAAGAAACCCTAGATTTCTCTGCAAGGTGCCAAGGAGTTGGAACTGGATATGGTAAATTTTGATTTTATTAAATAATTATCGAATTAATAATGTATTCTTTTTTGTTAAGAAGTTTGCTTAAATATATATGACCCATGATTGTATTTTAGTAAGTTGGTTTTTCTTGTCACAGAGCTGCTCTCTGAGCTAGCAAAGAGGGAAAAAGATGCTGGGATTTTCCCAGAGCCAGAGGTTGATCTTTTCATGAAGGTAATGAAGTTCAATATCTCTTCAGCTTTCAAACTACTTTTAATCCCGTGGTCACCGCATTTTAATATTAAGAAATTCTTGATTCCTGATGATTGAATTATTATTTTCCTCACAGGCCACAGCCATGAAAGGTGTTGAGAGCAGTTTGATTACAGATTACACCTTGAAGGTAAGCCAAACGTTAAGTATGCAATCACTTTCTGGCAAATTTTGAAATTTTATACTTGTTGGAAGCAGTCTTTTTTTTTTTTTTTTTCTTTTCCCTGAATTTCTTCAATTGGTTGGTTCGCTTGCAAGTTGCCTGGTATTCTGGGATCTTTAAGAAAGAGGAAGAGGAAATCAATAAAGATTTCATCTTTACTTAATTGACTATAAAAGAGTACATGGATGGCTCTATTTGTAAAAATGAAAGACACCCAAAACCCCTAATTACCTTATTTATGACCACCCACTAACTATTTAGTAATATTCATAACTATTCTTCAACATGGCCAAGCTTTTTTATTTGATTCTAGATCTTTTTGTTGGATCATAAGGCATATGAGCTAACTAGATTATCAATCTGTCCAACCACATGGAAATAAGTGAATTTAGGTCCTTTTCAATTTCTCACCTTGGTTAAGATTCATTTTCCTGTTTGTTAAAAATCATAGCAAATTGCTGATCATGAACGCGTTCATCATGATGCACCTTTGGAGACTTTGATTTATTGTAGGTGCACTCAGAAACAGACTCTGCCTTAATCCGCGGGAATTGTTAAAGTTGATGAACCCTCAATAGTACTAGGCAGTTTCTCTACATAAATGACCTCTTCCAATCTCACTATGTCTGTTTTTTTGCCTCTTTTTTCCATCAATATAAGAAACAGATCTTAGGGCTCGACATATGCCGAGATACAATTGTCGGAGACGAAATGCAGCGTGGGATATCCAGTGGACAGAAGAAGAGAGTAACGACAGGTTTTATTTTTAGCACCTCTTAGTATAATTCCTTCTAATTATCGACTCCATGTCCGTGTTTAATGAGCCAGAATAAGAAGTCATTGACAATTTACTGTGACCGTGCCTGCAAAAAGATAAACTTCCATGAAGCAATATTCGTTAAACTAATAACAAGCCCCCAAGATCATTATGGAAGAAGTAACTAATATGCTCAAATTCTTGTAAATACAAGAGAGATGATTGTCGGGCCTACAAAAACATTGTTCATGGATGAGATATCAACTGGCCTCGACACTTCGACAACATACCAAATTGTGAAATGCTTGCAACAAGTGGCTTATCTCACTGATGCCACAATCTTAATGTCGTTGCTGCAACCTGCACCGGAGGTGTTCGATTTGTTTGACGATATCATTCTCTTATCAGAAGGCCAGATTGTGTACCAGGACCATGTGACATTCTGAAATTCGACCCCGTATTGATAAAGTGAAATGGGCATTTCGTCGACATGCCTATGGTCTTTTTTTCTCTAAGTTGATCACTCACGAGTTAACTAATCTATTGAGTGAAGCCGTTAAGGGATGTATCCGCGGTAAAATCCCTAAAAGCTATCTAATTAGTTAGATTGGGCTAAAATCACGTCTGAACGATTCTAACCACAACATTGAATTTGATTTCGGGAATCGAATATTCAAGCGTGTTATAATTCATTTTTAGGATCCTATCTCATCGTCCGTCAAATTATTGACAAGTTCGAAATTTCGGGAAAAAAATTATTGAAGAAAAATTGAAAATCGAAAGAAATTAAAAGAGAAAGGGAAAATAATAGAAGTAATTTGAATAGTAGGATTTTTTTTACTATTTGATTACTTTTTTTTATTTTCTCTCTCTTCCCCTTCGTGCGAACTCCCCCTCCCTCCACCGACTGCCCCCTGATGTCTTCCACTTTGCTTCTCTTTTATTTTACTTTTCAACCTCATCTCTCCTCTCTCTCTCTTATTTTCTTCTATCTCTCTCCCCCTCACCGTTCGAACGAAGACAGAAGCAACAGCGCCGAAAGAAGAGGAAGACCGGAGAAGCTCGCCGTCTGCTCCACCGCCCGCCGTTCACGCGTCCTCCACAATTGTCAAGTTGCTGTGTGTCTCTCTTCATGCCAGTCCAGCCGCCTCTGTCCGACCTCGTGAGCGGCTGAGCAGGCCGCCGTGCAACCTCACGGACTGCCACCTGCCTTCTCGACTCTTCTCCGCCCCCAACCATCTCTATTTCCCCCTGTTTTGCAACCAAACCAGCAACCACCGAGTGGGTTTCCAGCCCCTTTGGGGCCCGCTTTTGGCTGTTTCCGGGCCTCGAACCCGAGACCCACTTTGGGGTTTATTGTTCCTCGCGTCGCCCCGTCGGATTGATCCGATTTGCGCGCGATTCCGGTGAGTAATCTCACTAATCCATGCTTAGTGGGCTAATTATACTTAATGATTGTTTATTTTTATTTAATTAGGTTTAGGTGGTTAGATTAGTGTTTATTAGTTAATTGTGATGCAAATTAGACAAATTGAATGTGTATTTAGCAAGTAGACATGGTCTACTATTTATTGAGGGTAGCTTAGGATTTTTCCGACCCTTTATTGGACTTCAATTTGACAATTCGGGCCTAAGTGGAATTTTTGGTATTTAAACATTATTTTTCGGAATTAAATTAATTAATTATTTATTTTTCGAAAATTCAACTACGATGGTCAGTCACCGGAATATTATGATGATGATCGTGGTGAAGTCCGTTATTAATTAATTAATATTATAAATTCAATTTAGCTCAAAATAAAGCCCGATTAAATAAACGAACCCGATTAAATAAACGAACTCATCACGATCATCAACATAATATTCCGGTCATTGGTCATCTCAGTTGAATTTTCGAAAAATAAATAATTGATTAATTTAATTCCAAAAAATAATATTTAAATACAAAAAATTATACTTAAGCCCGAATTATCAAATTGAAGCCCGATAAAGGGTTGGAAAAATCCCGAGCTACCCTCAATAAATAGTAGACCATGTCTACTTGCTAAATACACATTCAATTTGTCTAATTTGCATCACAATTAACTAATAAACACTAATCTAACCACCTAAACATAATTAAATAAAACTAAACATCCATTAAGTATAATTAGCCCACTAAGCATGGATTAGTGAGATTACTCACCGGAATCGCGAGCAAATCGGATCAATCCGACGGGAGCGACGCGAGGAACAATAAACTCCAAAGCGGGTCTCGCGTTCAGGGCTCGGAAACGGCCCAAAAGCGGGCCCAAAGGGGCTGGAAACCCACTCGGTGGTTGCTGGTTTGGTTGCAAAACAGGGGGAAACAGAGATGGTTGGGGGCGGAGAAGGGTCGGGAAGGTAGGTGGCGGTCCGGTGAGGCTGCACGGCAACTCCGACGGCCTGCTCAGCCGCTCACGGTGGCTGGAACGAGGTCGGACAGAGGCGGCTGGAGGCTCGACGGCGCTGGACTGGCGTGAAGAGAGACGCACAGCAGCTCGGCGGTTGTGGAGGACGTGTGAACGGCGGAACAGCAGCGGGCGATGGAGCAGACGGCGGTCCGGCGAGCTGCTCCGGTCTTCCTCTTCTCTCGGCGCTGCTGCTTCTGTTTCTGCTTCTGTCTTCGTTCGAACGGTGAGGGGGAGAGAGAGTACCGAGAGATAGAAGAAGATAAGAGAGAGAGAGAGGAGAGATAAAGGAGGTTGAAAAAGTCAAAAAGTAAAATAAAAGAGAAGCAAAGTGGAAGACAGCAGGGGGCAGTCGGTGGAGGGAGGGGGAGTTCGCACTAAGGAGAGGAGAGAAGAGAGAGAAAAAGAAAATAAAAAAATAGTAATCAAATAGTTAAAAAAATCCTACTATTCAAATTACTTCTATTATTTTTCCCTTTCTCTTTTTAATTTCTTCTAATCTTCAATTTTTTTCTCCGATAATTTCTTTCCCGAAATTTCGAACTCGTCAATAATTTGACGGACGATGAGACAGGATCTTAAAAATGAATTATAACACACTCGAATATTCGATTCCCGAAATCGAATTTAATTTCGTGGTTAGAATCGTTCAGACGTGATTTTAGCCCAATCCAACTAATTAGGTAGCTTTTAGAGATTTTACCACGGATACATCCCCTTAACGGCTTCAGCCAATAAGTTAGTTAACTCGTGAGTGATCAGCTCAGAGAAAAAAGATCATAAGCATGTCGACGAAAGCCCATTTAACTTTATCGAAACGGGATCGAATTTCAGGATGTCACAGACCACGAGAACACATTCTTGAGTTCTTCGAGCAATGCGCGTTTAGGTGCCTTGAGAGAAAGGGTACTGCTGATTTCTGGCATGAGGTAAAAAAGAAAATCAGCAACATTGATATGGTTAATTTAACTGCTTTTGCTGCATTTTGTGCTGCAACTTTGAGTGTCATTATATGGTAGAATGATCATTGGTCAGGTTAGGTCGATGTCTAGGACCTTCACGTGAATTATTGTTAAGCAGGTTCAAAATGTGCTAGACTTAGGCTGCTTTAGATATGTATATTAGGCAAAAGTGAAGTTATCAAGCCATGTCTGATATTGTCCCCCCGTGAATCTGACGGTCTAGCTTGATGGGTGCTACTACAACAGGTTACCTCAAAAAAGGACCAAGAGCAATACTGGGCAGACAAAACCAAACTGTACAGGTACATATCAGTCAGCGAGTTCATCAACAGATTCAAGCAATTCCATGTCGGCATGAGGCTCCACATTGAGCTCTCCATCCCGTTTGATAGGAGCAGGAATCACCAAGCGGCTCTAGTCTTCACGAAATACTCTGTCCCTATGATGAGCTAGTTAAAGCCTGTTTTGACAGGGAATGGCTGCTGATTAAAAAAAATGCATTCGTGTACATTTTCAAGACCTTCCAGAGCATGATCTTGGCAATCACTGGGTCAACGGTGTTCATTAGGAGCAGGATGCACACTCAGAACGAAATGGATGGGCAACTGTATATCGGTGCTCTCCTATTCTCGATGATCATCAACATGTTCAATGGTTTTGCTGAGCTAAGCATGGCTATTATGAGGCTTCCAGTCTTCTATAAGCAGAGAGACCTTCTGTTTCACCCTCCTTGGACCTTCACATTGCCTAATTTCTTGGTGACGATTCCCATGTCCGTGATTGAGTCCGTCGTTTGGATGGTCATTATATACTACTCCATGGGATTTGCACCTGAAGCTAGCAGGTATGTCAGATGAAGTTGCAGAAGCATCACTCGGAGCCTTTATGATATCACCATAAGTTGCGAGGATCAATTGCTTCTTGCCTACGTTAAAGTTGTGGGGGAGTTTGCAATGTCCTTCCTGACTTTGGCTCTTAACAATCTACCCCCAAAAAGTCTACAGATCATTCGATCTAACAAGCTAGTTTCTCACTCAGTTTTAGCCATCATAGGAATGATAATTCTCAAGAGCTCCTTCTTGATTAAGGAAAATAGCTCAGGTCATTTAGTTTGGAAGAATCGTTTAGTGTTGCTTTTCCTGCAGGAATGTATCGTTTTTACCTGAAATTCGGTACTGTTAATTGATAAAGCAGGCAGACTTTCTATTGGTTTGCAGTTACTTAGGAACGTCATGGCCATATATAGCAAAAGTTGAATTTTATTGGAGATTGCTGCCATTCTTTCCTTGAGGCAAGAATGCAATTGACCCTGAATCTTACTGCACAATGATAAAATTCATTAATCACACTAGACTTCAAGGAATGACACCTCAAAGTAATGTACTAAATGACCATACTTCGGTTTTACTACTTGCGGATTCTGCAAGCAACTTCTATTAATATTCTTGATCCAACAAATGGCTGCTGGGCTATTTCGATTCATATCAGGCGATTGTAGGACCATGATCATTGCTAGCACAGGTGTCTCTTTAATCCTTCTCCTTGTGTTTTTGCTTGGAGGTTTCATTATTCCTCGAGGTAAGGGTTCCATAAAAGAAAAAGGACATAAACTGCTCTTTAAAAGAATAGGTCCTGACTAGTACTTAGCAAGCAAGGTGTAGTGATGGCAGAGAGCTAAGAGCTTGTTCGGAGATGGCAGGTAATATGCCTAGTTGGTGGAAGTGGGGTTACTGGGCATCGCCCTTAACTTATGCTTTCAATGCCATTGCTGTGAATGAGATTACTGGTGAAATTTAGTAATTTTATCTTGAAATTGTCATGCTGCCAGATTTTTGTTGATGAAGTGATGGAATTGGTAGAATTGGATAATCTAAAGGATGCACTAGTTGGTCTTCCAGGAATCACGGGTCTACAGAACAGAGGAAAAGATTGGCTATAGCAGTAGAGCTTGTTGCTAATCCATCCATAATATTCATGGATGAGCCAACATCAGGTCTTGATGCACGAGCTGCCGCTATTGTTATGAGGACAGTGAGGAACACGGTGGATACCGGTCGGACTGTAATCTGCACGATTCATTGGCCTAGCATTGACATCTTCGAAGCCTTTGATGAGGTAACTAATTTGAAACTTCTGCTCCTTTCGTTCTGTACAAGCGAGCAATGACTATTAAAATATATATATATATAATTTATTTTTTTGAGCAAAAAAATACATATATTTAACTGGATTATCTTTGCTTCAGCTACTGCTGATGAAGAGAGGAGGGCAAGCGATATATTCTGGTGTGCAAATTTCATTTTACACATCTGGTGTGATACATATTGACAAGTCAGAAACATGTGGTCTCACTATCCTATTTACTAATTTCAGTCTATTCCTAGAGTCCCGAAAATCAAGGAGAAATACAATCTGGCAACTTGGATGCTCGAGGTGAGCTTGATAGCAGCTGAAATGCAGCTCAAGATGGACTTTGCTGAGCATTACAAATCGTCTGTCCTTGTTCAAGTAAGTAAAGCACTGAGACTTGAGATCAAACTAAATCCTTTCCATGTTTTCAATGAATACTTTTTGGCTGACCTGCTAAAATTATATGCCTTTGTGCAGGAGGAACAAGGAACTAGCGAAGGAGCTGAGTATGCCACCTCCAGGAGCCAAGGATCTGTATTTCCTGACCCAATACTCGCAGTCCTCATGGGGACAGTTCAAATCTTGTCTGTGGAAACAATGGTGGACTTACTGGAGAAGTCCTGACTATAACCTTGTGAGATACTGTTTCACATTATCATGCGTCCTAATGGTGGGGACAATATTCTGGAGGGTCGGCACCAGAAGGTACGTGCCTTCATGCCCTACTGAGTAAACTTTCGACGATGTGGTCTTTCTTAGAACTGCGAGGTTAAAATTGATGTTTCATCCAATTTATGCTTTGCTTCGTTATATCACCGTCCAGGGAAGATCAGTCTGATCTGACCACGATTATCGGAGCTATGTACACTGCGGTCTTGTTTGTCGGCATTAATAATTGTTCTACCGTACAACCTGTGATAGCTGTCGAGAGAACTGTGTTTTATCAAGAAAGAGCGGCCGGAATGTATTCTCCTCTGCCTTACGCAATGGCACAGGTAGAATCCACTGCTAAGTTATAACTCAATTCTTTACTGGCGATACATCTTCACTCAATTCATTAAACTTTAGCAATCCGCCATGTGCAGGTGATATGCGAATTGCCGTATGTGCTCTTTCAGACCGCATATTACGCGGTGATTGTGTATGCAATGGTCTGCTTCGCGTGGAGAGTGGCAAAATTCTTCTGGTTCTTCTTCATCTGCTTCTTCTCCTTCCTCTACTACACATACTACGGCATGATGACAGTTTCCCTCATGCCCAACCAGCAAGTCGCCACCATCTTTGCTGCTGCTTTCTATGGTCTTTTCAATCTTTTTTCTGGATTCTTCATCCCAAGACCAGTGAGTTCACTTTACTCCTCGATCTTTTATAACCATCGGGTTATACGTGCCCATGCTGAACATGTCAATTTGTCCTCAATTATTTTCAGAGGATACCGAAATTGTGGGTGTGGTACTACTGGATCTGTCCCGTGGCATGGACCGTGTATGGATGCATAGTGTCACAGTATGGTGATGTCGATGACAAGATCAAGGTCCCTGGCCAAGCTGACCAACCCATCAAGCAATACATTCAAGATACTTTTGGGTATGACCCGAACTTCATGGGACCTGTTGCTGGAGTCCTGGTTGCTTTCACAGTCTTCATATTTGCTTATTGCATCAAAGCACTCAACTTCCAGATGAGATGAGGCTATGTTGATGCTCTTGAAGATGAAGGCAAGTTCTTGCTCTGATCATATACATGTAAAACATGGACACAAAATGCAGCCCGGTAAGATTCTGCAAGGCATTGATTGATTTTGAGAGAAAGATTAGGCTATGACCCCCTACTGGCTTCAGATGCATAGAAAAATGCAGAAGTTAGCAAGTTTAGAGGATAATGCGCAAAATGTAAAGAATTTTCGTAGATAAACTTGCAAATTGGTCAAATTTTGAAAAGGTCACAGTTGCTTTCCGGGCGAACTTTATAGATGCAGACGCAACATCTTCCTAGCATCATATTAATGGATTCCCTCACTCTTTTTCCTTTATGAAAAGGTCGATATTCATGTTCCATGAAAGTTCTGCCATGTAAGAATCAGGAAAATTCAGAGAAAAAAATATGATAATTCCAACAAAACTGTGAAAAATTTGCATGTTACGGGAATGAAAAATATTGCTGGCTTATCTCACATTTTTTCAATTTTGGCCATAGAAATCGATCGCAGTTTAGTGTAGACTCGAGCAAGGTCTATCGAATTGATTAACTCAAGGATCATGTTAACTTAATACTTGTTTTGATCTCGTGCATCTAATTTAGTTTCATTACGTGGGTAACTACATAAGTAATGAAAAATGGATAAGGATTTTCAAACCTCCGATGGTAGAATTGCTTTTGTGCAAGTATCTTTCTCTACTTTAATGAATTATACAACTAAGTAATACCGTTGATGAAATTAGACACCGTTAGTTTTAAGATAATAATTAATTGTATGATATAAACACTTCATCATAAATCACAGGGCTAACTGGAGTTATTATATGTTCCAAAACCTATTCATCTATCCAAAGGCGAGGATATATGCAGTTTTCTTCCGTAATGATTTAGATACACTCTACCGATCAAATCAGCGTCCGAAATATGCGGGCCAAAACGTGCATATGATGACCCAAGTACGGCATGATCTCCCCAGCTGATTTTGCTTTACTTATAATTAACCTCCCTAATCTTGTTTATCACAAGAGAGATTCCGATTATCTAGAGGAATCTTGTGCTGGGTTCACTTATCACTAAGTTGCCATCGATTTACTATCACAAGGGAGATTCCGATTATCTAGAGGAATCTTTTGCTGAGTTCACTCGCCACCAAGCTGCCATCGATTTACACAATGATCTAATCACGAGAATAACTCGGTTTTCTGCCGGATATTTGGAATAAAGTACCCAAATTTGGGAAATATAGGAAAGAAGTCTTCGACTTTATTTAATCTGAATAGATTCAGGAACGATGATTAACCATTTCTGCCATTTAACCTATTAGCATGATTTCGACAAGGTTATTAGCGGGTGAAGCGAAATCAAACTTAGTACAATTTGCGCCAACACCATGAATAACCAGATCGACCTTAGCATGACGGATGGAGGTTGGAACATGTTGCAATCGAATAACTAAATGATTCATTATTAAATTATTTGTAAGTCTTGGCATAATAATAAGCATCTTTGACACTAGAAATATAATCCCTAACAATCAGATGTTGAAGGTGACAGATCAACTAGCAGAAATTTTTTTTTTTAATTATTATTATTGTTTTCTTCCATATACATGTTCATCGAAATATATTTGTCCAAATATTATTGTCTCTAATCATGCCCACCGAAGTTGGTAAAGATGGAGGTTTTATGTACACACTTCCCTGAGTAGAATCTGTTATCTTTTTTGATCATTTGTATATATGTTCACCAATCTTCAAGGATGCCGCTTGTTTGTTCACTTGCATTAGTTAGGCAGACCTCCATCATTTGGTCTCTCTCTCTCTCTCTAAAGAAGATGAAGAAGAGCAACGAGCTTTGTTTTGATTTATGAGGAAGTGCCTTGGCCTCGTAAGCTCTTCTTGAGAAATTGAGGTGAATGTTTCTCTTTGTTCTTTCTTTTTGTTTTCTATTTTCTTTGGTCAAACTACGTAATGAAAATGGTTTTGTCTGGTATGCATGCTTTCTTTCTTTCATGAGCTTCGACTGAGCACTAGCGGCGCTAAGCATGACTCATTTGATCATCCGTCTATTCATTCAAACTTCTGAAGTTAGCAAATTAGCTCTTAATTAGAATTTTGCGCCAAGATTTTGCTTACTTGATACAGAACAAGAGTCAGAATACGAGGAACAGTTCTAGGAAACATGGAGGGATTCGAACGAGTGCGATCCTGGAGGCAAACGAGCCAAAACATGAGCCGGAGCCTAAGCTGGAGCGGGAGCAGGACTTACTGGGGCATGGACACCGTGTTCGCTGGTGCTAGGCAATCAAGTCGGACTAGCCACATCGATGAAGACGAGGAAGCTCTCAAATGGGCTGCGATTGAGAGATTGCCAACGTATGACCGGCTACGAACAAGCATCTTCCAAACTTCCATTGAGAATGATGAGCAGAACCGCGAACAGAAGTTGGTGGTGGATGTGAGTAAGATGGACCTGAATGATAGGCAACAGTTCATTGATAGGATCTTCAAAGTGGCTGAAGAAGATAACGAAAGGTTCTTGAGGAAGCTTAGAAACAGGATTGACAAGTAGGTTCCTTTTCATTTTCAAATTGGATGCAAGTAAAATGCTTCACCATATAATTGGCCCTAGTTTCCTCAGCCATGCTTTTTAAATGATAAATTAAAACGAGATTGTCCGGGAATAATGTCTCGCAATTACATGGGTTCTCTATCATTTTCTTTTGTTTTCTTTTAGTGATATATTCCAGCAATGCGGATGAACATGAGCAAAAAAAAATGGCTGGCCTCATCAGCACCACCAGCCCCCTGATGTGATAACAGGGAAGGGGGGAAGATGAGAGCGAGAGGTCGTATTTCCTTTGCATATTCAATAGTCCATTTTTTATCACTTTCTAGGTTGTATTTTCTAGGTCGTATTTCCTTTGCATATTCAACTAGTCCATTTTTTTTATCACTTTCTAGGTTGTATTTCCTTTGCATATTCAACTAGTCCATTTTTTTTTATCACTTTCTAGGTCGTATTTCCTTTGCATATTCAACTAGTCCATTTTTTCCCCAACAAAACGACAGCGAAATCAACTTTAGAATAAGTTTTTAATACAAGCACTTCTGTTGGGCTTAGAAAGGGACGAGAAAGCGACATTCATAGCCTTCTTTGTTAAATTTGTTTATCATTCAATAGCTGACGTCCCACCTTGTTCCCAAGGTCAGCTGACAAGGACAAGGGTAGTCAACTCGGCCAATTTAATTTATCATGAATTAATGTGAACTATAGTTGAATGTTTGTCTAATTGTTGATTGATTTGGATGATTACTTGCAGAGTAGGTATCCAACTTCCGACGGTGGAGGTGAGATTTGAGCATCTAAATGTGGAGGCAGATTGTTGCATCGGAAGCAGAGCTCTTCCAACGCTCGCCAATGTTGCCCTAAACATGGCTGAATCTGCTCTTGGTTTTGTGGGAATTAGATGGGCCAAGAAGACAAAACTCACCATCCTCAAAGATGTCTCTGGTATTGTCAGGCCATCAAGGTGAACCAAAGGCACCCCCCAAAAGAAAAAATTCTTCTTAATTAGGGGAACTATTGTTATGATTTAATAAATCGATTCGGATCGGTTCTTAAAAAACTAATTTCGTGGTTTGACATATGCTATGATTTAATTGTAGGATGGCCCTTCTATTAGGCCCACCATCCTCAGGGAAGACTACTCTTTTGCTGGCTCTAGCAGGAAAACTGGACCCCACCTTGAAGGTATGGGATGAACTCAGATAAACTCTGTTGACCCTAGAGAGGATTTACTAATTGATTAATGTAATAAATATGAGGCTGAAGAGTAAATTGTGAAATTGCCCTGATTGAGCAGGTTGGAGGGGAAATATCATACAATGGGTACAGGCTCAATGAATTCGTGCCTCAAAAGACATCTGCATATATCAGCCAAAATGATGTGCATTTGGGCGTGTTGACCGTGAAAGAAACCCTAGATTTCTCTGCAAGGTGCCAGGGGGTTGGAACAAGATATGGTAATTTTAATTTTATCAAATAACTATCGAATTATTCGTATGTCTCAATATAAATGGACTGTCAATGAATTAGTAATCAAACACAAGCATAATTGGTCTTATTGTCACAGAGCTGCTTTCTGAGCTTGCCAAAAGGGAAAAAGATGCTGGGATTTTCCCAGAGCCGGAGGTTGATCTTTTCATGAAGGTAATTGAGTTCAGTATCTCTTCTTGAACTTGAACTTGTTTTGATTTCCTGGTCACTTCATTTTCATATTACAAAGTTAGTGATTCTTGACGATTGAATTATCAATTTCACTTGCAGGCAACAGCAATTGAAGGTGTTGAGAGCAACCTAATCACAGATTACACCTTGAAGGTAAGCACATTGCTTTCTGACAAATTTTGGATTTATGCTTGGTGGAAGCACGGACTCTTTTTTTCTTGACTTAGTCGAGTGTTTACTTGCAAGCCAGCCAAGCCGTTCTATTTGATTCTAGACCTTTTTGTTGGTTTATGTATACAGACATTTAAACTAAGTAGATTATGAACCGGTCCACCAACAAGATAAAAACTTAAATTTATGTCCTTTTCTCTTTCCACCTTACTTTTGGAAGATTCAATTTCCTTTTTGTTAAGATTTCCAGCAAATTGGTAATCAAGAACATGTTCATCTTGGTAAAACTGTGGAGACTCTTGACTTCTTTTCAAATCAAACGTGCAGTCAGAAACTGAGTCAGCCTTACTCCGCATGAATTGATAAAGTTGGTGAACCCTCAGATACTGATCAGTTTCTCTACATAAGTGGCCTCTTCCAGTCTCACTATGTCTACCTCTTTTTTCTTTTTTTTTTTTTTTTTTTTTTCGGTTACATGAATGAAACAGATCTTAGGGCTCGACATATGTCGAGATACAATTGTTGGCGATGAGATGCAGCGTGGGATATCTGGCGGACAGAAGAAAAGACTAACAACAGGTTTTACTTTTAGCATCCCTTAGTAAAAATCCTTTAGTTTTCGATTTTGCATTCCATATTTACAGAGCTTGAATAAGAAGTCATGACACTTTTACTGTGAGCATGCAATGCAAAAAGATAATATCCATGAGGCAATGTTAGGCGACAAGCCTTGTCAAAAGAAGTAACAAATATGCTCAAATTCATGTAAATACAGGAGAGATGATTGTTGGGCCTACAAAAACATTGTTCATGGATGAGATATCAACTGGCCTTGACAGCTCGACGACATACCAAATTGTGAAGTGCCTGCAACAAGTGGCACATCTCACTGACGCCACAATCTTGATGTCGTTGCTGCAACCTGCACCAGAGACATTCAATTTGTTTGACGATATCATTCTCTTATCAGAAGGTCAGATTGTGTACCAGGGACCACGAGAACACGTTCTCAACTTCTTCGAGCAATGCGGGTTCAAGTGTCCTGAGAGAAAGGGTGCTGCTGATTTCTTGCAAGAGGTAAAAAAAAAAAAAAAAAAAATCAGCAATAATGAGATGCTTAATTTAATAGCTTTTGCTGTGTGGTGTGCTCCGAATTTGAGTGTCATTACATGGTACAATGATCACTGGTCGGGTCAGGTTGGTGTCTAGGAAGTTTGTGTGAATTAGTGTTAAACACTTTGAAACTGTGCTAGACTCTGGCTGCTTTTAAATCGTGTATATTAGATAAAGTGATGTTATCACGTCATTTCTGATACCGTCGCCCCTATGAATCTGATGGCCTAGCTTGATGTGCGTTACTACAACAGGTTACCTCGAGAAAGGACCAAGAGCAATACTGGGCAGACAAAACCAAACCCTACAAGTACATATCAGTCAGCGAGTTCGCTAATAGACTCGAGCAATTTCATGTCGGCATGAGGCTTGCCAACGAGCTCTCCATGCCGTTCGATAGGAGCAGGAATCACCAAGCAGCTCTAGTCTTCACAAAATACTCGGTCCCTATTATGGAGCTAGTTAAGGCCTGTTTCAACAAGGAATGGCTGCTGATAAACAAAAACGCATTCGTGTACATTTTCAAGACTGTCCAGATCATTATCATAGCAGTCATTACATCGACAGTGTTCATCAGGAGCAGGATGCAAACTCAGAACGAAATGGATGGGCAACTATATATTGGCGCTATCCTGTTTGCGATGATCATCAACATGTTCAATGGTTTTGCTGAGCTGAGCATTGCTATTATGCGGCTTCCAGTTTTCTACAAGCAGAGAGACCTTTTGTTGCACCCTCCTTGGATGTTCACATTGCCTAATTTCTTGCTCACAATTCCCATGTCCGTGTTGGAGTCCGTCGTTTGGATGGCCATTACGTACTATTCCGTGGGATTCGCACCTGAAGCTAGCAGGTATGTGAGCTGAAGCTGCAGAAGCATCACACGGAACCCTGACTTTATCACCATAAGTTGCAAGGGTCCAATTGCTTCTCGCTCGCCCTAAAGTTTTGGGGTAGTTTGCAATGTCCTTCCTGACTTTGGATCTTAACAATCTACCCCCAAAAAGTCTACTGATCGTTTGATCTAATAAGCTAGTTTCTCTCAGTTTTAGACATCAAAGTAATGGTGTTTCTCATGAGCTTCTTCTTGATTGAGGAAATTTGCTTAGGTCACTTAGTTTGGAAGAATCACTTAGTTTCACTTTTCCTGCTAGCATGTATCAATTACCTGAAATTCAATACTGTTTACTAGTAAAGCAGGCAGACTTTGTATTGAGTTGCAGTTACTCTGGGACGTCACGGCTATGTATTGCACTATGTGAATCCTTATTAGAGATAGCTGCAATTCTTTCCTTACTTAAGGCAAGATTGCGTTGCCCTGAATCTTACCGCACAATGATGAACTTCATTAATCATGGTAGACTTCAAGGAATGACGCCTCAAAGTATGTACTGAATGGCCATACTGTGGTTTTACTACTTGTAGGTTCTTCAAGCAATTTCTATTGATATTCTTGGTCCAACAAATGGCTGCTGGGCTATTTCGATTCATTGCAGGCACTTGTAGGAACATGGTTATTGCTAGTACAGGCGGTAATTTAATGCTCCTGCTTGTGTTTATGCTTGGAGGTTTCATCATTCCTCGAGGTAAGTGCTCCATAAAAGGAAAAGGATAGAGTACTCAGTTAAAAGAATGGTGCTTATTAGTACTTAGCAAGGAAGGTGGCGCAATAGGAGAGAACTAAGAGCTTGTTCGGATGTGGCAGGTAGTATACCTCGTTGGTGGAGATGGGGTTACTGGGCATCACCTTTAACTTATGCTTTCAATGCCCTGACTGTGAATGAGATGTTTGCTCCTCGTTGGATGAATAAACCGGTAAATCTCCTACTCTCCTCTGATGTTCTGTTAAGTTAGCATTTCAGGGCCTGCTGTTAGTTCTGAGTCATTTCAGCAATTTGACTGAGACATTATGTTCTGCATATGTTTCATAGTTTTAAGGTTTTTGCTTACTTAATTAACATATCTTAAAAGAAGCATGAGCAAAGACAGCATTTGTCACCGTCAAACTTTTTGTTCCTTTACAAGAAACCGACATAATATCAGTTGTCTTACAGGCTAGCAGCGGTAATAGAACTTTAGGTTTGGCAGTGCTCAAGAATTATGATCTCTCCAGTGAGAATTGGTACTGGATTGGTGCAGCAGCTCTCGCTGGATTTGTCGTTATCTTGAATGTGCTTTTTACCCTTGCGCTCATGTACCTAAATCGTAAGCTCTTGCCCAACGTGTAAAAAGTACTGAGTTTCCATTTCCCCTGACATGCTCCCTCAGAAGGCATCAACTTTTTAACTCTCTTGTTTACTGGGATACATGGTACTGCAGCCTTTGGAAAACCTCAGGCTACAACATCTGCAGAAGCAGACAAAGATAAAGAGGACAAACAATCGGAATCGAAGGAAGAATCTAGAATGAGGAGACTTTCTTCGATTATGAGAGAGTCTTTTAGTGGACCCTTACCTACATTCAATGGCAACGACACAGGTAAACAAAAACACAGGACGAATTACTCTCCTTCCCGAGAAAATCTTACCAGTTTTTTGAAAATTTGCTTCTGAATCTTTAAGGAGGCACGGAGCTCCAAAGGATGAGTAGCCAAACAAATAGTAGTGGAGTGAGCAGAAATGCAGATTCCAAACTTGAAGTGGCAAGAGGTGTGGCTTCAAAGAGAGGAATGGTTCTGCCTTTCAGTGCTCTAGCAATGTCGTTTGATAGCATAAATTATTATGTAGACATGCCTCCGGTATGTAATCTCTAGCTTTCGAGCTTGTTTTGAGTCAACATCACATAATGTATAGTGATTTGAGATGGCGGAGCTACTCAAGTACTCAATGTTGTGAGCTTTATTCAACAGGAAATGAAGGAACATGGGGTCACGGATGACAAACTCCAGTTACTCAGGGAAGTAACAGGTGCATTTAGACCTGGAGTGTTGACTGCACTAATGGGAGTAAGCGGAGCTGGAAAGACTACCTTAATGGATGTTTTAGCAGGGCGGAAGACAAGTGGCTATATTGAAGGTGACATTAGAATTTCGGGATTTCCCAAGAAACAAGAAACCTTTGCCCGAATTTCAGGGTACTGTGAACAAAACGATATTCACTCACCACAGGTCACTGTGAGAGAGTCTTTGATCTACTCGGCTTTCCTACGTCTACCAAAAGAAATTGGGAAAGAAGACAAAATGGTAAAAGTACATTTGTTATCAGCCTTTCGCCTATTTATTCAAGTTGGTATAGAAAGATTTTTAAAACAGTACCATGAAGTCCGTGACATTTGACAATTTTATCTTGAAATGTTTGTGGTGTCAGATGTTTGTCGATGAAGTGATGGAATTGGTAGAATTGGATAATCTCAAGGATGCACTAGTTGGTCTTCCAGGAATTACGGGTTTGTCAACAGAACAACGGAAAAGATTGACTATAGCAGTAGAGCTTGTCGGCAATCCATCCATAATATTCATGGATGAGCCAACATCAGGTCTTGATGCACGAGCTGCTGCCATTGTTATGAGGACGGTGAGGAACACAGTGGATACTGGTCGGACCGTGGTCTGCACGATTCACCAGCCTAGCATCGACATCTTTGAAGCCTTTGATGAGGTACCTAATTTGAAACTTTTTTTTTCCTTCCTGTATAAGCAAGCAATGACTAATAGAAGTTCCTAAATTTAACCAGACTACTTTTGCTTCAGCTGCTGTTGATGAAGAGAGGCGGGCAAGTGATATATTCGGGACCCCTGGGTCGGAATTCCCACAAGGTCGTTGAATACTTTGAGGTACTAATCTTGTACACTTATACAAAATCCTTTCAACACATCTGGTGTGATACCTATTGACAAGACAAGGCAGAAACATCTGGTCTCACCCTCCTCTTTGCTTATTTCAGTGTATTCCCGGAGTCCCAAAAATCAAGGAGAAGTACAATCCCGCAACGTGGATGCTCGAGGTGAGCTCGATAGCAGCTGAAATACCGCTCCAGATGGACTTTGCTGAGCATTACCAATCATCATCCTTGTTTAAGTGAGTAAAGTGCCAAGACTTGAGATCAAACTAAATCCTTTTCATGTTGTCAACGTAAACTGTGTCACTGACCTGCTAACATTTTATGCCTTTGTGCAGGAGGAATAAGGAACTAGTGAATGAGCTGAGTACACTGGCTCCAGGGGCGAAGGATCTGTATTTCCCAACGCAATACTCGCAGTCCTCATGGGGACAGTTCAAATCTTGTCTTTGGAAACAATGGTGGACTTATTGGAGAAGTCCTGACTATAACCTTGTGAGATACATTTTCACATTAGCAGGTGCCCTAATGGTTGGGACAATTTTCTGGAGGGTTGGCACCAGACGGTACGTACCTCCTTGTCCTACTGAGTGAAGTTTCAGCGATATGGTTTTTCAGAAAACATCGAGGTTAATATTTGCTCTTTCATCCAATTCATACTTGCTGCATTACTTCACAATTCCAGGGAAGATCAGTTTGATCTGATCATGATTATGGGAGCTATGTACTCTGCCATCATATTCATTGGCATTAATAATGCTGCAACCGTACAGCCCGTGATAGCTGTTGAGAGAACCGTGTTTTATCGAGAAAGAGCGGCTGGAATGTATTCTGCTCTACCTTATGCGCTCGCACAGGTGGAAATTAATTACCAAGCTATACCTCAACTCTTTATCCCTGTACATCTTTCACTCGATTCTTAAACCTCAGTGATTTGCTGTGCAGGTGATATGCGAATTGCCATTTGTGTTCTTTCAGGCCACATATTACACGGTGATAGTGTATGCAATGGTATGCTTCGAGTGGACAGCGGCAAAATTCTTCTGGTTCTTCTTCATCTGTTTCTTCTCCTTTCTCTACTTCACATACTATGGCATGATGACAGTAGCCCTCACGCCCAACCAGCAAGTAGCCGCCATCTTCGCCGCCGCTTTCTATGGTCTTTTCAATCTTTTCTCCGGATTCTTCATCCCAAGACCAGTGGGTTCCTTTTAGTCCTCAAAGTTTGAACTCTTTTACGACCATCTGGTCATACTTTCCTGCTCAGGACATAACAATTTGTTCTCGATTCTTTTTCAGAGGATACCGAAATGGTGGGTGTGGTACTACTGGATCTGTCCCGTGGCATGGACCGTGTATGGATGCATAGTGTCCCAGTATGGCGACGTCGAGCACACGATCAAAATCCCTGGCCAAGCTGACCAACCCATCAAGCAATACATTCAAGAAACTTTCGGGTATGACCCAAATTTCATGGGACCTGTTGCTGTAGTCCTGGTTGCTTTCGCAGCCTTCTTTGCCACCATGTTTGCTTTTTGCATCAAAGCGCTCAACTTCCAGAAGAGATGAGGCTAAGCTGATGCTCTTGAAGACGAAGGCAAGCTCTTCCTCGGATCATCCTGTACATACAAAACATCAGCACGAAATGCAGTGTGGCAAGATTGTGCGTGGGACTGATTGATTCCTAGAGAAAGACTTGGCCACGGTATCTGGTGCAGGCTATACATAATCAGTACGTAAACTGTAAAGTTAGCAAGTATAGTGTATAAAGCGCAACCAAGGCTTATTACCTTGGTGACATTTGAGGAAAGTATGCTTTATTTCAGAACAAGTAATTGAAGCAAAAATGATTAAGTGAGACAAAATACTATTTAAAGCTATGAGATTTTGTGAAATCACTGTTGTTAGATGAAGGCACACTCTCCCCCATACTTATTAGTCTGGTCTTTTGCCTAGTACTAAGTGTGAAAGTTTAATTGGTAAGACAAATAGGGCTAAAAAAAATTCAAACTCAGATCATATGACATATTGTAGGATCATTGCTAATTATTCTAAAAGTTTGAGATATTAGATGAAAGCACATATACATCGTTATCATCATTTTCCCTTAAAAGTCAGCACGAAAAGTGATTTCATTGCCTGAAAAATCTGTGAGGAAGTCCTCCTGTTTCAATCTCCAATTTTATTTTATTTTTGGATATTATGGAGGAAAACGCCAATCCTGAAATTATGCATTGTTGCTTCTTGCGAACTTCAACAGCTTACCAAGGAATAGGATTTAGTCTGCAAATAAAAGCTTGCAAAAGAGTGGTGCGAACCAAAGAATGAATTTCTAGAATAATCAAACCTTGTTTCGGAACGGCAACGAAAAACTAACTTACGATTGCAAAGGTAGACGGGTCCATTTGGAAACCACTTTATAAGGGCCTTTAGACCTCTAAAGGCCCTTGGGCAAAAGCAAGTGTGTTTGGCATTTATTTTTAAGCTTACATTTCCCAAATGCCAGCCTTCACAAAGCTGAAAGCCAGCCCAAAACAGGTGAGGGGCTATCTTGAGCTTTCAGCATTTCGAAAATGGGCCAGGCACTATTCATCTTCTTCTTCGTCAGAGAGGCCAGCGAGATCGGTCGACGGGCAAGAGAGGCCGGCGTGGTTGTGGCACCTCGGCGACCGTTGCCGACCAATCGCAGAGGTCGCGCGCCTAGGTCGTGGAGGTGGCGGAGGTCGCCTGGGTCGCGGAGGTGGCAGAGGTCGCTTGGGTCGCGGCGCGCGACCTTTGCCACCTTGCTGCGACCTCCGGCGACCCAAGACCTCGCCGCGACCCAGATCTGGTTCGCGGAGGTCACCTGGGTCGTGGTGTGCGACCTCCTCTACCTCGCCACGACCCAGATCTGGGTCGCGGCAATCATAGAGGTCGCCTGGGTTGTGGCGAGCTGTCACCGCGACCTCCGACGACCCACGACCTTGCCGCGACCCAGATCTGGGTCGCGGAGGTCGCCTGGGTCGCGGTGCATGACCTCCTCCACCTCACCGCAACCTCCGACGACCCACGACCTCGTCGCGAAAGTGGCCCGGAGGCACCGCCCGACGGAGGTCGAGCGACCCACGACCCTCGTTGGAGGATCGCCCGACATGCCGCGACCTCCGCCAAGGCTGCGCGATCTAGGCACCGCTTGCCAAAGGGTTGCGTAACCCTCGCCGGACCGCCTACCTCTGCCAAACGGCCTGCGTCAGACTCCCCACCCTTCGCCGGACCATCTGCTCCTCACCGACGACAACTTGTTCTGGCCAGCGAACTTTTTTTTTTTTTCTTTTGAATAACAAAAGGCTTTGCAAATATAATTCCCCAAACACTATTTTGCACAAAATATTTCCCAAAGAGCTTTTAAACTATAATTTACCATGTTTACATTTTAAAAATCACATTTAACTCAAAGGCATTTTCATTCTCCAAAGATTTTCCCCAAAAAATTTTCCAAACGCACCTAAGATTGACAGATTACTTTTGGAACGTGTTCTCAATCCCATTTTACCAAAAATAAATTTTAACAAACAAAAAAAAAAAAGAACAACATTTATCATACAAGCTTGACTAACGGGTCGAATCTGCAAGGGCCATATTTGCTGTTTGAAGGAACTTAACATAGCTGCCGTTTGCCGGTCACGGATCTTCAAGAAAATTACCAAAAGAATCTTAAATTTATTGCAATCGTGTCAGTTCAGTTCTCAATATTTATTATACAAATTCAGTCTTAAACATTTTAATTCAGTCCACCTGGCCTATTTTGACCGGCCGATACTAATGAAATCTTTGGCCGTTATTGATGTAGACAAATTTTTAATAATATTTTTTTAAATTTTTATTTTTATTTTTTCAATTGCTGGCCATTGTGGGGAAAACGAAACAAGAAGGAGGAAGAGAAAGATAAAAGGGAAAAAAAATTCAAAAAAAGTAAAATACTATTAAAAATTATCCACATCGAGTATCGGCTTCTTGCTAAAATTAACCAAATCAACTAAATTTGTACAATTACAAAATATTTAAAACTAAATTAAAAATTATAATAAAATTAATATTTTTTTTTATAATTCTCTCTACATCTCCCTAGTATCATGTTCATGGAACTCTTGCTTTTTTCTTTTTGGAAAAGTCAAGATTCATGTTCAAGGAAAATTGTAAGAATATGATAAATTGCCACAAAACTATTGGAAAAAGCAGTTGGGGGCAGCAACGAATTAAATGCGTACTGGTCTAGTGAGAGAGGAAGATTTTTCGTGTGGAAGTCGCAACCGGCTCCCGCTCGCTAATGTGGCTTTACGTGATGCGTCGCTTCATGATTGGTTCGGGACCAACGCCGGTATGGGGTGGCCGGACCACCCCATGTTCTCCCATAGCTCAAGAGATCCTTGTGCCCATATGGAGGTGATTGATTGAGGTCTATTCATCCAAAAGCGGGTCACGGCATCTTGTGGACGAGGATAATCATTTTCCATAAACTAAATTGTAACATCAAAAAACCAAAATATAAGAAAAGAAAAATGAAGAAAAATCTTTAAGAAACATGTCATCTAACCCCAACTACTCATTCGAAAATTATTAGGTCAAGTCATTTGGATTGATTGTTACTTTACTTTTTTATCTCACATTCTACAAAATTGATTTTTTTTTTTATTTCATCTTGAGCATTTTTAAGCATTTCAATATCGATATGAATTAACACACGGGGATTTTTCTGAAAAGTTTTCTTGAAAATTCATTATTTTGGAATTTTAGAAGAGGAAGTTGAAAAGTACCCATCTTACCACACGAAATAATTCCGCCTTGTAAATATATAAATATCTTCATGGGACTAATTAGAATTAATTCATCTGCATCTATTTCTTTATTTCGTCTATTCCCTATTGTCTTTATTTCTTCTCTAAATCGGTGCATCTTAGAGGAGAACACAATAATATTAGACAAGACATCAAAATTCGAAAGGTTTCGTTAGAAACGCTCCTAAGGCACTAATTAAGAAAAGGTAATTAATAATGAATTCGTAATTTTTAGTACGCCGATTTATTCGTGTTATGCCAAATAAGTACTTCGAAAATCGAAATATTCTTTTTGATTAAACCAGGGAGGTCAACGAATGTAAAAGCGAAGCGCGTGGCTGCCACTAGCAAAATAAAATGGAGTGAGATGGCCCACATTTTTGGACCCAAACCCTAATAATAATAATAACAATATTTCTTTTTCCATGAGATGCAGCGAGTCGACGCGGCTCTCCTTCCTCCACCACCACTCTCTCTCTCTCTCTCTCTCTCTCTCATTTTGAATCTTTATCTTCAGCTTTAAATTTCACAGTAGACAATCCACCAAACTTGGACCACCTTGCAGATAAAATTTGCAGATTCTGTATCTTGTTTTCTTGCAGGAAAAATACAAAAATTGTCTGATTAGTCATGAATTTATTAAATGAATGTTAATTTGATTCTAAATTTATTAATTTTATCAATTTAATTCTTTTTTTTGTGATTTCAATATAGTCCTTTAGGCTAATTTTGCTAGAAATCATTAACAGGATGGATAGCCAAATTGAAATATTTAAAACTGAATTAACGTTCATATAATAAATTTAGGACTAGTTGGTTGACTTTCTTGTTGAAAATATTCAGCCGATTTCTGGAGTTCTCCACACATAACAAAGAGAGGAACTCTCCCTTTTTATGTTAAGTATGGCATTAGTTTCTAGCAATAATTTGATCTCGAATTGAAAACTAGAGAGAGAGAGAGAGAGAGAGAGAGAGAGATATGCACTTAATCTTACCCATTGACGGCTATATATGACATCTTAAATTAGATTCATATTGCTTAGTGTAGTGTTCTTGTGGTAAATTGCGCACTTCCTCTTCAACCTGCAATCTCAAAAGGTTATGTTGGATGATAAAATAAATGAAATTCATGACATCACGCTAGTAAAGTATCTGCAACATATGTTTTGTGCAACGAAGAAGGTCAAAAGAGCCACACCCAGTGTAACTACATGAATTTCCATTAGTGCGATTTATCGAATGCCATCCTATTAAAAATCGTGATGCTAAGCATAAGAGACTTGAAGGTACCAGCCACAAACAATCATGGGTAATTGTCCAAAAAGCCCTAGATTTTGTGGTTCCACGATCCCAAAGTTTCTTCTTCTTCTTCTTTTTTTCCATACTCTTTCATAACAATAACATAAATATTGTTAAAAGTTTTCTATTGTGAAAACACAACGCTGAAATGCTAATGGTCACCAATAAATAAGACAAGATCGAGGATACCCTTTAAGTAGTTAATTCAATTCTAAATCTTTCAATTGTACCAATTTGATTTTCAACCTTATGATAATTTATTAATATAATATTTTCGGTAAATTTTAATTGAAAGTCACTAACATGAATATCGACCACCTTACATGCGTGGCCAATACGATATAAACAACTTTTTGCAATTTTTTTAAAAAATTATGGATTTTATTATATTATTTTTCTTTTCTTTTCTTTTCTTTTTGCATTACCAAGACCCTAGTTGGCAAAGGAAAATGAGAAAAAAATAAAAAGAAAAAGGAAAGAAAAGAAGAGAAAAAAGAAGAAGAAAAATCAGGAAATTTAAAAATATATAAAACCATCAATGTCGGCATCGATCAGAATTTTATGTTAGCAATTTCCCCAAATTGGTCAAAATGACTATATTAAAAAAGTCTAAAAAAGTTTAGGACTAAATTGATATAATTAAATTATTGTATAATGGGTTTATGATTTTTTTAACGAATTACTTTTTAACTAGCCATGATTAATGAGTCGCATCACTTAGCTTTTGACACGACTACGCCTTTGACAACATAGCTCTGGCTTTACAGTTGACATGCACACCAATGGAACATGCGGAAAATCACCCGACATTTTTAGAACGACGATGTTCAGACGGCACACGTCAATTTATAGTAACATTACCTAGAAAAAGTCGGATCGCCAATTTGGCATGTAATTTGATGCCATCAAGAAAGTCACTATAAAGTAATGAACAAAAGGAGAGATATAATTGGTTGACCTAGATGATGTAGCACTTCCCATTTAATCATCATTTTTCTTTTCCCCTTCAACTATAGATGTCGCCTCACCTACTCTCCACCGACCCCTAATTTCGCCAACCATGAAACAACCAAAATCTCACCAATCTTAGGAAGAAGTCCATGATCATGGAAAACACGTTTTGGTGTTTCTATAATATTATTACCATTTTAGCATCCTAGAAAGACCTAGCTAATCACTTTTAATTTTCACTTTTACATATATTCCCACATGCACATTTTTAATGATTCTTATTCAACGCGAAACATCAAAAAGCTTTTCAAGTATATATAAATTGACACATGTAGATCCTTATATAACTATTTCACATCTTTCTAAATCTTGAATAACACTTGAATTATTGAGGAAAGGTAAAAAATAAATTGTTTTCCCTTAATGTGGCCTCACGTGATATGTCGCTTCATGATTGGTTCGGGACCAATGCCGACAAGGGCATGTTCTCCCATAGTTCAAGAGATAATTAAAAAGTACATGTTTGAGCCATTACTTCACTTGAAAAAAAAAATAGATAAATCCAATAATCAATGATCTATCGGAATGCCAGATCTTCATATCTATGTATAACAACTTTCAATGGGATTCAAGCAATTGATAGATATAACCTATCATTTTATAGACTAGAGAGGAGACTTAGCAATGTCAACTAGGCCCTTCCCATTACAGGCATCAGTTAAACACAATTGTCTACACTTTGTTGCTCAACTAGGCTCGTTATCAATAGATATCAATACCTAATTCAATCAAATCACTGTAGAGTTCAACAAAAATTGAAATATCCATTAACCCGATTATTTAGAATAGAAAACTAATTAATTAATGTAAACCCATATTATAAAAAATTTCCAATTTCCAACACCTTGTGCACATATGGATGAGGTGATTGACGTTTATTCATCCAAAAGCGCATCACGGCATCTTGTGGACGAGGATACCTCAATTGACTTTTGGATATCAATCATTTTCCATAAACTAAATTGTAACATAAAAAAACCAAAAAGAAAAAAAAAAAAAAAAGACATGAGGAAAATCTTTAAGAAATGTGTTGTCAAATCTCGACACTCATTCGAAAATTATTATGTCTAATCGTTTGGATTGATTTTTACTTTAGTTTTTATCTCACATTATGCAAAATTGATTTTCATTTAATGTCGAGCATTTTAAGTCATCCAACATCGATAAAAATTAACATGTACGACTTCTTCTAAAAAAAATATTGGAAATTCATTATTTTGGAATTTTAGAAGAGGAAGACGAAAAGTATCGATCTGACCACATCAACTATTTCAGCTTTGAAATATTAATTAAAGTTAGGTCATTTACACTTTTTTTTTTTGTCTATTCTATTTTGTCTTTATTTCTTCTCAGAACCATGGTTTTTAAAGGGGAACACGATAATAGACGATACATCAACGCTCAAAAGATTTAGTTAGAAATCGCTCCTAAGGCACTAATTGAGAAAGGTAATTTAGTAATGAATTTTTAATTTTTAGTACATCGATTTATTCGCGTGGTGTCTTATAAGTACTTCGAAAATCGAAATATTCTTTTGATTAAATAGGGGGAAATGAGAATGTAAAAGCGAAGCGCGTGGCTGGCTGCCACTAGCAAAAGAAAATGGAGTGAGATGGCCCACGTTTTTGGACCCAAGCCCTAATAATATTAATAATATTTCTTTTCCAAGCAGACGCAGCGAGTCGACGCGGCTGTCCTTCCTCCACCACTCTCTCTCTCTCTCTCTCTCTCTCTCTCTCTCTTTGAATCTTTACCTTCAGCTTCAAAATTCATAGTGGATGATCCACCAAGCTTGGACCACTTTGCGGATAAAATTTACAGACTCTGTATCTTGTTTTCTTGTGGGAAAAATACAGGAAATTGTCTGATTAGTCATGAATTTATTATTATATATATGTTAATTTGGTTCTAAACTTATCGGTTTTATCAATTTAATCTTAATTTTTTTGCAAAATTTCAATATAATCCTTTACGTTAATTTTGCTAGAAATCATTAATAGGAATGACAGCTGAATTGAAAAATTTAGAACTGAATTGACGTTTATATAATAAATTCAGGACTAATTAGTTGAGTTTTCTATTGAAAATGTTCGTACGATTTTTGGAGTTCTCCACACATGATAGAGAGGAACTCTTCCTTTTCGTGTTACGGGATTCGTTTGTAGCAACAATTTGATGACGCCATACATCCTTGAATTGAAAACTAAAGAGAGAGAGACAAATGCACCCATTGACGAGCATATATGACATCTTAAATTAGATTTATATTGCTCGGTGTAGTGTTCTTGCGGTAAATTGTGCACTTCCTCTTCGACCTAGAATCTCAAAAGGTTATGTTGGAAGATAAATGAAATTCATGACATCACACTAGTAAAGTATCCATAACATATGTTTTGTGTAACGAAAAAGGCCAAAAAGAGCCACACCTAGCATAACTACATGAATTTCCACTAGTGCAATTTATTGAATGCCATCCTATTATAAATTGTGATGCTAAGCATCAGAGACTTGAAGGTACAAGCCACAAATAATCAGGGATACTTGTCCAAAAAGCCCTAGATTTTGTGATTAATCCCAAAGTTTCTTCTTCTTTTTTTCCGTACTCTTCCATAACGATAACATAGATATTGTTAAAAGTTTTTGTCGTGAAAACATGATGCTAAATTGGTAATAGTCACCAATAAATAAGATAAAATTGAGAAAACCCTTTACGGCAATTAATTCAATTTTAAATCTTTCAATTATGTCAATTTGATTTTCAACATTTTAATAATTTGTAATATAGTCTTTTCGGTAAATTTTGATCGAAGATCACTAACAAAAACATCGACCACTTTACGTGCATGGCCAATACTAACATGGACAATTTTTGCAAATTCTTTAAAAAATTATGGATTTTTATTATATTATTTTTCTTTTGTTTTCTTCTTTTTCATTGCCACAACCTTAATTGGCGAAGGAAAATGAGAAAAAAAAAAAAAAAAAAAAAAAAAAAAAAAAAAAAGAAAGAAAAGAAAAGAAAATTCAGGAATTTTAAAAATACATATAAAAATCATCAATGTCGACACCAAATGCAATTATTTTTTTTTATGACTCGGAACCGCCGTACATGGGCGGTCGGAAGCGGCAATGTAAACCCAAGGTGACGCTAGTGCGGGAACCTACCTCTCACAGCACCGCACTTAAGTCACACAAATGCGACCGCGGTGACTCGAACTCCCCTCAACCGGAAGAGGGAGGAATGCCCAAACCAACGCGTCCGCAGCGGAATGGGTGCACCAAATGGAATTTTACATTAGCAATTTTCTAAAATTAGTCAAAATGACTACATTGATAAGTTTTTAAAAATTTTAGAATTAAATTGGTATAATTAAGAGATTTAAGATTGAATTAATCATTGTATAATAGGTTTATGATTTTTAACAAATTATTTTTTAAATAACCATGATTAATTAGTCGCATCACTTAGCTAATTAACATCCATTTCCATGTACACGTCACTTCATTCTTTCCCGACTCGTGCTTTTGACATGACTACACCTTTGACAACATAGCTCTGGCTTTATAGTTGACATGCACACCAATGGAACACACGCGGAAAATCACCCTCGACATTTTTAGAACGACGATGTTCAGATGGCGCACGTCAATTTATAGTAACATTACCTAGAAAAAGTCGGATCGCCAATTTGGAATGTAATTTGATGCCGTCAAGAAAGTAACTATAAAGTAATGAACAAAAGGAGAGATATAATTGGTTGACCAAGATGACGTAGCACTTCCCAATTGATCATCATTTTTCTTTTCCCCTTCAACTATAGATGTCGCCTCACCTACTCTCCACCGACCCCTAATTTCGCCAACCAGGAAACAACCAAAATCTAACCAATCTTAGGAAGAAGTCCATGATCATGGAAAACACGTTTTGGTGTTTCTATAATATTATTATCATTTTAGCATTTTCTAGACCTAGCTAATCACTTTTAATTTTCACTTTTACATATATTCCCGCATGCACATTTTTAATGATTCTTATTCAATGCGAAACATCGAAAAGCTTTTCAAGTATATATAAATCGACACATGTAGATCCTTATATAATAACACTTGAATTATCGAGGAAAGGTGAAAAAAAGAAATTGTTTTATTCCCTTTTTTTTTTTAACATGGATTGATGTTAACATGTGATCTCATGATACTAGTTAACATGACCATTTTTATAAAATAAAATAAAACATGCGCCACGGCCACGACCAGATATAATTGCTCATTTGCCAAACGATCCCTTAAATGATGCTCAAGACTTTTTGGGCCACGCAAGGCTGGTGATGTTATTGTCCTAACTGTCGGGTGGAATTTGAATGGCCGCTAGTGTTCGCCATAATTGACATGTTCTGTGGGGACTCCAAAGAGGGCGGAGTGCACAATGTGTGTTCTTTGGTGGGATCTCTTGTGCTATGGACCTTGGATTACTTGTCACCATAGTCGTGGAGATATAATTGCAATTCTTCTTGATGTATCGCCACTTTTTTAATTTCAAATTGGGGCCAATCACAGCCTTTCCCATTGCCTTGAAGTGACAAAGTATTGGACTAGTTTGAGTCATTAAGTTTCTTTTTGTCTTTCAATTCTATATAAGAAAGCCAACTTCCAACTAATCTGATGTCCACTCTTCACGTGATCAGTTTTTATGTCTGTGAAAATTTGATATATTTGGGTAATGATTTAACAAATCTCTTGCTTTCGTATGCCACGTACTTTCCGTTTGAAATCCATGTCTATGTTTGTCCTAATAAAGACAATCCCCGTGAGCTGTTCTATCTTGAAAATAAGGGCCATGCAAGAACTTTGATTTACATAAGATTTGACGTAAGATTTGATTCTCGATTTTAATTTTTAAGGATCTCCGATACCTACTAGGTGTGTGCACGCAAGCATATTCAATTTATGAAATGCGATTTTGTAATCTCAGGTGTGAAAGTCCTCCAATGGCCTAATGATTGCATTATTTAAGAAAACTATACACCAAGTGCATTCAGAAATAGATAATGCACAAGCCCCTAAAATATAATAATGCCATATACAGTTAGACTGATTCATAAAAATAGTTTCCTAAATGACAGGGTAAAAACCTATTCATCACATAAATTCCGAGAAAAATAAATCAATCTCATAAATCAATCTCAATTTATATTGGGGATGATGTACTTTTGTTCCAAATCTAATGAATGCCCAGCAAATAGGGAAGATTGTCCTGACCTGTGCATGATAAATAGCCAAGGAAATCTGGTGACAGAGAGGTCGACTTGAAATTCTACATAGAAGACAAGGCCTTCGATGCTAAACATCCATGCATCGACAGCGCCAGAAATTCTACATCGAAAAAGAAAATAAGAATCTCCAATGCCCCCACAAATTCCATATGAACCGGTCATTGTCTGATTGCTGTCTTAATCCAAGAGGTACGGTTGAGACATCATCGTCAACTTGTTGACAAAATCCGGAATAATCTTTCGTAGAGGGAGTTCTCAATTGTGCCGAAGAAAACAAAGAACAAACTCCCACCATATGTTTATGTTTATTTCCCTCCTTTTTTATAAGCAAAATGAATTAAATACGGTCCTTATATAATTCTGATACGTGAAAACAGATCCATACGTACGCATTTTTTATTGACAACATGCAATGCGATGCGATGCATGTTTGACTGATCTAGTATATAATTCGAACTTGAAACTGTTAATATAGCCACCGAAATACCTAAAAGGGAAAAAAAGATCTTTGATTTTGAGCCGTGAATTAACTTTTCTTGAAATTAGATCGCCAGAAATTAGTTTTTTGTGGATACCCTTTTTATCAATTTCCAAATGAAATATTTATCTTGGTTTGGATCGAAAAAAATAACCATTCCGTGTGTGTGATTAATATGGATCGAGACGCCGCATAATGACAATAAAAAAAGCGTCTCACATATTATTTTCTGTCACTATATTTTATACGCTCTTAAATCATTGGAAGGTCCGGCGAGATGGAAAAGGACCTTTCTGATTTCTCATTCTCAAGGAGAACTTTTCACTGCAAATGGACTAAATAACAAAAAAATTAATTTCACAGATATTATGCAGCTTAGTTATAACAAAAAAAAAAAAAAAAAAAAAAAACCTGATTTCACATATATAGATATGGTAAGTTGGTCTTGTTATGGCAAAACAAAGCATATTGTCAGATTGCTGCTAAAACTCAACTGTCAACGTGTTCAAATTGACCCTTTGCAGGCAGATGCATGGTCTGCTTGTAAAGGAAGCACTTTCTCCATATTTTGCAAACGATTAAGAGTATAATTCAAGTTCCACTCTTTGTCAAAACTAATTCGCCTAACTGCACGGCCCAATGCAAAATATTAAAAAAAAGTTAAGAAAAAAAAAAGCAAACCCAACCAAAAGTTTAAATTATCACAACTCAACTTGACTCTTTTAAAAAAATTTACATGAACTCGATTGAGATTGATATTTAAGATTGACTTACACTTAGTAAAACTCGAGATAGAGGCCTGATTTGATAGTCATACTAAAGTTTAATTTCAAATGTCCTTTTAAGTCTCAATGATGTATTTATATAAAAAACCAATCCAAGAGATTAGATTTTACATGGAATTTGTCATTAATTGAGTTGGTAAAACCCAGCATCATTGCAGCCGATAAATCTCCAAACTTCCTCACACAATTTTTTACGGGTGCCCACAAAAAGTCGTGATTTTGGGAATATTCCTCGCTCGAAAGTTCAACTTATGCAAAAGCAAAATAAAACCTCCGACCGAAAATGAAATAAAATAACATTGTTGGACCAAAAAAATATAATAATAAATAAATAAAATGGAAGGGAGGAGTAGCCGGGTATAATAGCCAGTTTTCTTGCCAAACTTCGTTCCTTCTTCCCTCGCCAGTCGCCACCTGATTTGCAGAGGAGAGAGAAAGAAGAGAGAGAGAGAGGAGAGAGAAGGAGGCAAGGGGAGGTGCCCAAGGAGGGGGGGAGCGAGACCCTTTCTTCCATTCTTCCTCTTTCGCCCGCTTCTCTCTCTCGCTCATATATCCACGCGGGAGCGGAAGACTCTCTCCTCTTCCCGACAGCTATTCCGTCATGATCTCCTTAAACCGCTCCTCTTTCCTGGTAATTCGCTCGTCTGATTATTCTGTCCCCGGTTTCTTCGTCTCCTTTGCCTCTTTCAAGCATCAAGTTCGGATCTTCGGTGGATTTTCGCATCTGGGTCTGCCTTGATTTTGCAATCTTCGAGCTGAAGTTCGAATCTTTCTCGTCACGACGTGTTTTGCTGTTCTTGTTGTTGGTTGGCTTCTTGTTTTTTTTTTCTTTCCTTGTCCGGTCTTGTCAGCTGCTTTAACTCGTGAATCGCGAGTTCGTTTCGGAGATTTCTTGAAACTTTTTCTTCGTTTCGAATGTTTTCATCCACATCGGTTTTCACGAAATATGAGTTCCTTCACTGCTTTGTCCCCTCTTCTGCATTGCGCGACTTCTGCGGGATTTCCGTCGATATTTGAGCGCCTAATTCATCCTCTTTGATCGCCACAACTGAAACTTTCGTGGGAAATTTGAACAATTTGTTGCTGGTTCTTTCGTCACAGAGCAACTCGGGCGTTAATGGGTCGGGTGTAAATGCCCAGAGGCAGAGAAGGCGACCCCCAGCTTTCGTGAAGGTCGTTGCTTCGCGCTCGAATCAGGATCAGAAAGGGAGAGCAACCAGCGAACGAAGCGGCAGCGTTTTGGTGGATAGCACTTTGAAGGAAATGAAGGACCATACTTCATCTTCGCCCATCGTGGACCCAGAGTCCGCCGTCGGTGGCGGCGTCAAGGACGTGTACGGTGAAGATAGCGCCACGGAGGATCAGCTCGTGACTCCCTGGACTGTGTCTGTGGCTAGGTATCGCAGAAGTTTACATTTCTTTTCTTGCCCTGATGTGTGTGCGCGTGTGTTTGTCATGTGATTGGTGCTTCATGTAAAAAGATTGTAGATTGATGGTTTTGTTGCTTTGGCCTTTGCATCGTAAGTTATATTTGAAGGAATAAAAAAAAAATTTGCGTGGATTTGAACTGCATTGTTTGTATGATTATTTTAGAAAATTCTTCTTTTATTGAAGCCTTATTCAAATGTTATCTTTCGATTTCTCTTCAATTTGCGTGGTCTGGTGGAATGATGGGAGACTTTAAGCTTGTTCTGTCATTTTTCTAGTTATCCTGTTTCTGGATAAGGCGTTCAGTGCTGTTTTGTCCCCTTATGACTTTAGGCTCCCAGGCTTGAGCTCCATGTTTCTTCCTCTAAAATGATTCATGTATGGATCACACTGCCATGTATCATATAAAACTTCTTTTTCATTGGCTGTTCTCTAATGGGTTGATTATGTTCTGCTTTCATTTGCCCAAAGCAGGTAGATTAGTAACTACGCTTATACATTGGCTCTTACCATATGATAAACTCAATGCCTCTAGTAAACATATTTTTTTCTTCTGACATGGTATATTAGTTCTTATAAGTTATAAATGTCTGATTTCCACACCACAAATTTAATGCGTGGATTGTCTTGTATTGGTTTCTTTTTATAATGCCATTTGAGTATGTACAATGGTCTGAGAAGTCGGTTGATTAGTGACTCCATGGCTTCAACATTCCAAGCTGGTCAATTTTTGTGAAGAAAATATTCTTACGATATTACAAAATCATACTGGGATAACTGATGGTAAAATTGGTTAGGGTTGTTGAGAGGTCTAAAATTCTTTATTGCTTTATACTGTCTGAGATTTTATTCATTTATTCTTTCCTTCTTAATTACAGTAATCCTTCCAAGTCACTTTTCTGTAGTTTGCTTTGCTGGTCTTTTGATTATAACCATAGTTCCTTACTGAAGTTGTATGGTCATTTGTGATTCATTGCTCTATATTCTTTTTTTTCCCTCGGCTTTATCCTGATATACTTTTTCCCCATCTTTTGGTTTCAGTGGATATAGTTTATTGCGAGATCCACACCATAATAAAGGACTGGCCTTTGCTGAGAAAGAAAGGGATGCACACTATCTGCGTGGCCTCCTTCCCCCAACAGTTGTTTCTCAGGACCTTCAGGTTATCAGATAAGCCTTACCATAGAAAGCAATACTTTTTTAATTTTATGGTTTTTATTTTTCTCACTATCGTTGACAAAGTTATTTATTACCTTGCATTTCCCCCTTTTTTTTTGTCTGCCTATTCTACTCGCCAGGTGAAGAAAATGATGCACAACATTCGCCAATATCAAGTTCCCTTGCAGAAGTACATGGCCATGATGGATCTTCAGGTAATTGTCTGCTTATATTCATATTTTAACTTTAAAAATAGCTTAAAACTAATTCGGAACAAACTCAATTTCCAAAAATGAATTATTGGTTTATAATTTGATGCATTAAGTCTTCTTTGTACACAACTTTCCCAATATCAAATGAAAGTAGTTTCCTCATGGAGTAGTGTCGTGATGAAACAGATAGTTAATGCTTGCAAATTTACCACCTTTGCAGGAAATGAACGAAAGGCTATTTTACAAGCTTCTCATAGAAAATGTTGAGGAGCTACTGCCTGTTGTCTACACTCCAACTGTAGGTGAAGCTTGCCAAAAATATGGGAGCATCTTCAGGCGTCCTCAGGGCCTGTTTATTAGCTTGAAAGAAAAGTGAGCTTAACTGTCCGTGTCACTTTATTTTGAGGGTCCTTATGTATTCCTGGTGCATATTTTGGTGACATTCTGTGAAAGTGTTGAATGGTGGGTTGTCTTTTGCTAGGGGGAGGATTCTTGAGGTTTTGAAGAATTGGCCGGAGAGGAGTATTCAGGTTATTGTTGTGACCGATGGTGAGCGGATCTTGGGACTTGGAGATCTTGGTTGCCAGGTATGATCTATGTCTACTGTCTTTGTGAGGGCAACTCTTGATAAGTTTGGTGGTGGACATGTAACTTGGTTAGGTGAACAAGGTTTCTTTCTCTCTCTGAGAACCCGCATTATTCATAATTATTCAAATATGCTCTCAGGGAATGGGGATACCAGTGGGAAAGCTTTCATTATACACTGCTCTTGGAGGAGTCCGTCCTTCAGCGGTAAGTTGCCACTGAATCATGAGTTGTCGGAAAAAGATTTCAATCAAAATTTTGTCCAGCTGGATATAGTTACTTGCTAATGCTAATTGTGACATTGTATCCACTCATTGTACTTCCACTGGAATAAAATAACTTTTTTCCTCCTCTTACATGCAATCTCGTTGATTTTGATTCAATCACCTATTAGTTGAAAGTTACCATGTACCTTCCTGCACAGTGCTTGCCTGTGACCATTGATGTGGGGACAAACAATGAGAAACTGTTGAACGACGACTTCTACATTGGGCTCAGGCAGAGGAGGGCTACTGGACAGGTTTCTAAATTGTTTCAATTGCTTTCTTTGAGCTACTTGGAGTTTGGTTGTCATAATGCGTCGCACTGTTTTACTGACTGATGCTGGGCTTTCATTTCCCTAGGAGTATGCTGAGCTTCTACATGAATTCATGTCTGCAGTCAAGCAGATCTACGGGGAAAAAGTCCTTATCCAGGTTGTGCTGTGGAAATTTTCAGTACTAGATGAGCTGTGTAGACTGTTCACTGATTCTGCTAAATGTTTTGCAGTTCGAAGACTTCGCAAACCATAATGCATTTGATCTACTCGAGAAGTATGGCACAACTCATCTTGTTTTCAACGATGATATTCAGGTAATGTGCATAACATGGCGGAATGGAGGAGTCTGTTGAAAATGCCTTAATTGCATGCTTATAATTTCTTTCCTCTACAGGGAACGGCATCAGTTGTTCTTGCTGGGCTTATCGCAGCTCAAAAATTAGTTGGCGGAACGTTAGCTGATCATAAGTTCTTATTCCTGGGAGCTGGAGAGGTTGGATCCAACCTGTGCTTATCACACTTGTGTTTCTTTGATGCCCTTCTAATTGTTGAGTGAAAGGACATCCTGGAACAATTGACAAAAGAGACTAGAAAAATGCTGTTTAGGCTGCCTTAGGGAAAGGAAAAGAACCCTCCCCCCCCTCTTTCCCTTTTTCTCACATTGTGACTGTTTTCATATGTAGACCTGCTAGTCTATTAGTCTTGCTGATTTCTATTGAGCCTCAACTATTTGGAATTTAGCATATTTGCAGCAATATTTGAACATTTATATTTTTTCTGGAAAAGGGAGGTAAAAAACATACCACACATTTTCTAATCCAGTTGTATCATGTTATCCCATGTAGTCCAACTGTCTCAGCATAATTGATTGTGCTTGCAGGCTGGTACTGGAATAGCGGAACTCATAGCCCTTGAGATGTCAAAACAGGTTTATCCTCTAGATCAAATTATTTATCCATATATTCTTTCGAATCTTGATTCGAGGATTTTGGACCGAAAACAATTTCTAAATTGCTGAGGGTTTTTCACTGTGCTATATGCAGACGGGTGCTCCTTTGGAAGAGACTCGTAAGAACATATGGCTTGTTGACTCAAAGGTAGTGAAACACATCATTTTGCTTATCATGTCAATGAAATTGCTTTTAGTTATTCTTTAGTCCAGTCCATTGGCTATGAGTTGACATAGTGATGAATAATTTCTCAGGGACTGATTGTTAGCTCCCGAAAGGAGTCTCTGCAGCACTTCAAGAAGCCCTGGGCTCATGAGCATGAACCCATTAAGGAACTCGTGGATGCTGTAAAAGTGTGCATTCTCTCTCTCTCTCTCTCTCTCTCTCTCTCTCGCGCGCGCGCGCCCACATGCAAAAAATGAATGCTCATGTGTGGTTGGAAATGGTCCTTTCCTTTATGTATGGGATTTTTTACTCACCTCACTTCTTTGACCTCATCAGTCAATCAAGCCAACTGTGCTGATTGGAACATCTGGAGTGGGAAGAACGTTCACCAAAGAAGTGGTTGAGGCCATGGCTGCTATAAATCAGGTAATTTTTAATCTGTGTATATTCATTTGTATTTGAAGGATCTTCTCTGTAAACTTGAGTAGCTGGAATTTAATCATTTGGGTGACTGCAGAAACCAATAATTCTTTCTCTTTCAAACCCGACTTCACAATCGGAATGTACGGCAGAAGAAGCATACGCATGGAGTCAGGTAACTTAAAAAAACGCAACTTTTAAATTGAAGCCTACAAATCTATCTTTAATCTCTATTTTTCTCTTCTGGTTCATAATGTGAGTCTTTAGCAACTAACCAGTATATGTTTATTTGTGTTACAATGCATCGAATATGACCCGTTCATGTTACCCCCTGATTACTACCTGCAGGGCCGTGCCATCTTTGCAAGTGGAAGCCCATTTCCTCCTGTTGAGTATGGAGGGAAGGTTTATGTCCCTGGCCAGGTTTGATTCATATAAATTCCCGTCACGTACAGATGCATGAGGTCATCGGAAGGCTGACTCATTTTTGCTATTTCTCTTCTTTAGGCAAATAATGCCTATATCTTTCCTGGACTTGGGCTGGGCTTGATAATGTCTGGCGCAATTCGGGTTCACGATGATATGCTTTTGGCTGCATGTGAGTGCTCTTATCTCGGTGTTCTGTACTCGCAATTTCAAATACAGTCTTTTCGAAATCTCAATTTTTGTAGCTCTTTTCTTTTCTGGGCATTTTTATTTTAATTTTTTAATCCTTGGGAACAGCTGAGACCCTGGCTGCAGAGGTGACTCAGGAAAATTATGACAAGGGACTCATCTACCCGCCTTTCGCTAATATCAGAAATATTTCTGCACATATTGCGGCCAATGTGGCTGCCAAAGCTTACGAACTGGGTAGGCGCTCTTTACACACATTGACAACTACCTAGGATTTTTTTCATAATGCATTAGTACGTCGTTGTGAACTAACTGGAGGAAAAATCTTTTTCAGGTTTGGCGACTCGCCTTCCTCAACCGGAAGATCTGGTGAAGTATGCGGAGAGCTGCATGTACAGCCCTGCCTACCGAAATTATCGGTGAACCCGTGAGAGATGCCGAAGTTTTGCCGCTTCGAGTTTGCTGTCGGAGCATACTATTTATTGGTCTGTCTGTTTTGCCTCATTTGCTTATTTATACCCTGTCACTGCCTTAGGAGAGACGCTCTACGAAAGGAAAGAGGAAGAACATAGGTCATACAATAGCGAAAGATGATAAGAGGGGATCATGATAACTATATATCTGACTACTAATGGGGGGAAAAGTTCAGGACTTGTGTGATTTATTATGTTCCAAGTTTGACAGACATGACGACGTACCAAATCTCGAATATTGCTGTAGCTCGGGCTGGATCGGTTCAAGGAAGACGGTTCTGACAACGTACACGCCTGAAATGTTATTTCAGTCTGTTCTTGTTGCGAATGTTTTGTATGACAGCATCCCTTGTCCCATTTACCTCGTGCCCCGGTACCAGATGTATACATCAGAGACGATGTTTTAGCGGATGTCACTGCCTTTGTCGCGCCCGTCGGATGTGCAAGACGATGGCATCATCGATCGGGATACGACGAACTAATCCTAGCCCGCTAAATTAAAGCCTTCTCCGATCGGCAATCGGGTTTAGCCCCGTATTTTTCTCGTGCCAAATACTGATGGTCGTGCACTACACGAGTGAAAAAGATAGTAAAATCCAAAGCAAAGCCAAGCCAAGCCAAGCCAAGAAAAGACGTTCCCTCTCCCTTCCACTTTCACGGGCACTTTGGAGGCGTCTCCCAACGTGGGAGCTGGCCATTGTTGACTCGGCTGGTGCACCGCCCGATGCCGTGTGGATCACGAGGAAAGGACAAAAAGATTCGATCTGGTTGGAGATCGGGGAAGGGTTTTGTCCCGAACCGATTCGTGCTCGTGGGAGGTGTGAACGCCATGCAACATGTTCTTGCATGCAAGTAGTACGATTTCCACCGATATTCATCGTGTCACATCTTCATCATCTCCTTCTTTTAAAAATTCAGTAATCTGCAAAGAAGAGGAGAAGTCGTTTTCAGAGATTCCAGCAAGATAGCGTTGGATCGAAGATAATGTACGTTTATGTTATCTTCTTTCTCTTCTTTCCGGGTAAAGAGATAAGTTAAAGTGGGCAGCTTTTCGGCGCGTCTTGGACTGGAGGGAACGTGATATCCGGGAGCCAACTTTGACTTCGCTTCCTAATTTCCTACTCTCTCGTGACTCGTTCTCCATATGCGCAATTGGATGAATTTTTAGATGTAATTGGTACTCCACATATTAAATGATTAGATAATGTTCGACTAGACATTTAAATGAATAAATAAATAAATAAATAAAGAGAATGCATTGGATATCGATAAACTTAATCAACATCATGTGTCGGTCCATTCACCTTCCCATGCAACAAGAGAAACCTGGTACTTGGGACCATTTTCGCATAAGAGCTTTACATGTCTATTCCCATCAGGTTTTAATAATGGGGTTGTCCTTTCCACATGTCAGCAATACCGACTCATGATTATATTTTCTAATTCTAAGCGACGTGCTCTTTGGAGCTAGGAAAATCAGGAGTGCCGTGCCCTGATTATTTCAATCATATGTATGTCACTTTCTTTTTTTTATAAGTTTCAACTATGCCTTTAGATGATCAAAAAAGTCCCTGTTAGATCGGATTGAAGAGGGCTTTGCATAGATAAGAAGCGAAAAGGACATTTTGGCAAAGATTTGGATAAAAATTTGGAGGAGCGGATAGATATTATTCTTCCTTGTGGATGAGGAAGATGGCCCACCGGACACGTGTACGGTGGTCGGGCGGCCCAGCGAGATCTTCCTCAAACCCAACGAAAAGAGGGGGGAGGTGGGGCCCCTGTCCCTCCACGTGGCGCGATGTTTGTGGAGAAAGTACATGCCTCCTTGGTCATGATTGCGGGTGACTTCCAATCGATTAGAAGCACCTGTTTGGTTATTTTTGTGGCTATCGATTTTGATTTTGACGGAAGACGTGACTGAAAATTCCACGTCACCAAGCGAAATTTATTCTCGTACGGTCCAATTTGGTTCGACATGTTTGGGGGAAAATGTAAGAATTTTTTTCTTTCCAAGTTTTGTTTTCTTTGATTTCAAATGCACAATTATTCATAACCAATCAAAGAGTAGGACGGTCCAATGGGGAATAAGAATTTCAGGCTGCTCGGTAAGCGACATGATGCCTATGTTGAAATAGAAGTCGTACTCGTCTTACTTTAAATGACATCGTACTATCTGATTGGATCGATGACTTATAACCTTAAATTTTATCGATGACTTTTCTTAAATGAGAATATTTTGATAAGACAGTAATTAGTTAAATATAATGCTTAGCAAAATCTACGGATTGGACGATAAGACTCAACCGAATGATATCTAGACATTCAATGGATACGGTCACAACTCATATAAATCCAATGTTTTTATTCAATTAGATGTTTGGAAGTAAATATAGTGAATCCTTTAACTATTATAACTTGCAAAATCAGATTACCCGAAATAATCGAAGGGAAAATTCTCACGAGGACCGTCTCTTTAAAATTTCAAAAAAAAAAAAAAATTTACAATTTTATTTTTTTCAATGAAAGAGCGCTCACTTTCCTCACCTCATTTAAGACGCCGAACGAGATGTACGCGCCCGAAAACGTTTTTCTGCCTCGCCCTAATATTTTCAGCACATCGCCGGACAAATGAAAAAAGCTAAAATATATTTTCTCGGGAAACGCCTTTCACGTGCGTTTTCCTTTACGACTAAAAAAAGAAGCACGCCCCGTAAAAAAATGATCCCCTTTTTTTTTTTTTTTTTTTTTTCAAACTAATGATTTTCCTTTTTCTCCTCTTTTTTTTCCCCGTCCGTTGGAAACGGTACATCGTAAAAATTCTAAATATCGCAGGGGCGTCCACACGGGAAACACCAAAAATACCCCTGGAAAAGACAAGCACGAGCGAGCGCAGAAGCCCAAAATGGTCATTTCGCGACCCCCGCCCCTTTTAACGAACCCCGGCAAAATGCCATCCGCCCCGCGTTTTTCCCATTCATCCTTCACTCGCGCGGACACGAAGCGACGATCGGGTCGTTTCGGTCGGGTCGGGTCGGGCGTCGTCATGACGCGGCGGTGCTCCCACTGCAGCCACAACGGCCACAACTCCCGGACCTGCCCCGCCCGCGGCGGCGGCGGCGGCGGCGGGGAGGCGGCGTGAGGCTCTTCGGGGTGAGGCTGACGGACGGCTCGATCATCAAGAAGAGCGCCAGCACCAGCAGCCTCTCGTCGCACCACCTCCTCCCCCCCTCCTCCTCGCCGTCGCCTTCGCCTTCGCCGTCGCCGTCGCCGTCGCAGGCCGCGGGCTCGCCGCCGTCGGGCGACCACCACTACGACCACCACCACCAGCAGCGCGACCCGGACGGGTACTTGTCCGACGATCCCGCGCAGGGGGCCTGCGCGTCCGATCGCCGCGGGGAGAGGAAGAAAGGTACGCACGTCCTGGCCAGATGTATGGTGCGGCTCGCGTTCGTCCGGTTCGACGGTGGACGTCGCGCCTTCCGTGCGTGATTCGTCGGCATCGAAATGTTGAGATGCCGCAGATGCAAAAATTTGTTCTTTTCAAACTAGCGCTGAAAAAGATGTGATTTTTACCTACCGGAGTAGTGCATGGATGCGAATTGATTGGTGGTGATTCGTGCTGTTGCTTTGGCTTTTGTGTGGCTATGGTAAACAATGGTGATGAGATTAAAGATCACATTTTGACGCATCACGACCACAAAAATGAGAAGGAAAAGAGGAAAACGCTTGATGTTGCAGAGGAAATATCGTGTTCCCTATCTTCGGACCGATGCGATGGCTTTGTCATTGCCACCTATCGTTTGCGTTATGGCGTACTAGTTCTGTGTTTTCGATTACGCGAAAGAGCTTTTTCCAGTTTGTTTTCTTGCACCGACAGCTCTGCTTTTCCGGCCCTTTTGTTCTTTCTTGTTTGTGATGTTGTTTACGTCTGTAATAATCCTTTTCTAGTGTTTTCATGGATGTAAAGGAATCGTGCCCCTTTTTACATTAGATTTTATGACGACAGCTCGATCTCATTCTGAGTCAGGCAGCAATTTAGATTGCTGAATCAGTGGCCTGGGGGGGAAGTCAATCGTAGATATTCCAATTTGACGGCGTTTTTGTCAAGCAAGAATGTTGTTTACAGACAAGAATGTTGTTTACACACCGCGTTTGTATTTGCAGTAACAGCTGCAAACCATTTCCTGTCTTTTTACCATCAATTAAGCGTTCTTTGAGATGCCATCCACGTTGAATCTGCGAGGCTAATTATTGGTAACTTGGTATTGCTACATGCTATGACCTGCTTGATTGCGAATGAAATTGCTCTTTGGTCAAAAGTTTTTTGAATGGGGGCACTAGGTGAAGTATTGTGCGACATCTGACCCATGTTGGATTTGGTTTTCTAGGTGTCCCTTGGACAGAGGAGGAACACCGACTTTTTTTGATTGGTCTGCAGAAACTGGGAAAAGGTGACTGGCGTGGGATAGCGCGCAATTATGTTACGTCGAGAACTCCTACTCAAGTGGCTAGCCATGCCCAGAAGTACTTCATTCGGCAGACTACTGCTGGCCGTAAAAAGAGACGCTCCAGCCTCTTTGACATGGCTCCAGAGATGGTATGATTTTCCTTCTACAACATGCCCGCTTTTTCCATGTATTCCATGAAACCTTAAGGCGCATCCGATGTTCAGCTTTAACTCAGTGAAGCACATTATCTGTTGAACCTTTGCAACAATAACGGATGAACTGCCAAGAAGTGCTTTTATGAAGATACCTCAATAGCAAAAGTGAACTGTCTGTTTACATGTGTCCTTAAAAAATCAATCATTAGAAATTATGAAGTTTGGAAGAATGGAATATATCTATCTTTAGATTTCTAGTCGCCATGGAGAAACTTCACTAGTAGCTTGATCTACGTTTACCATTCAAGGTTGACTTGTCTTGTATTTTTCTGCCTATTCAAGTTTTGTCATTTTACAGTACTTCATGATGCACTATTCTGATTAATCGATTTTGTGATTTTAGGCCACCGATCGTCCACTAATACCAAAGGAAACAACCTTGCCTCCTTTTGCAAGAGATTCTGATCAACCAGATTCAATGCCTTCGCTGGATCTCTCACTGGCCTCAGAATCTAAGCCAATGGAAACCTCTTCTCATGAAACAGTCAAAGATGTTGCCAAAACTGCAATGGTATCTGATGTGTTTCCGTGTACCATTCCTGGACATTTCCCAACTTATTATGAACAAGTACCTCTTTCAATCTGGCCATCCAATATAACCTCTGTGGAAAATAAGACTGCAGAGATATCTCATCATCAGGTCCTGAAGCCAATTCCCTTGCTTCATAAGGAACCCGTCAATGTAGATGAACTATGTGGTATGTCTCAGTTGAGTCTCTTAGAGAGTGAGAATGGCTTTAAGGATCGTCCAGTTCTCTCTTTGAATTTGCTTGGTGAGCCCTTGCGCCAATCGGCTTTTCATGCTAATGCTGCTCCAGTTGCTTCACCAGATATAAGCAATAGCAAGAACAGTCCAATCAAAGCAGTTTAATTTTCAGAAAGGGTATGGTACATAGGCGTCTCATCTTTTCCCTCCTTGAAACATCTTGTTTTCCTCAATATTATGCTTCTATGGTAGGCCCAGTTAGATAGGCATAGATAGATAGTAAATCATATTTATTTTATTCATCTGTAATCATGTATGCTATTATTTTGACTGATTTACATCCAGACTCTTATTTGGATCCAATATATGTGTGCTTGTTAATTCTATGCTCCTCCTCTATTTTCCCCTTTCATTCTTGGGGGCAAATGTAGCCCCTAATACACATTAAAGTCAACTGGAAGTTCATTCGTTGAAATCAATCGAGTCTTACCACCACGATGATTCTACCTGATATAGACCATTTCAAGATCACTTATATCACAAGTTTTGGGCAGGATTTGGACTCTAAGCTGTTCTCTTCTTTTCCCAGAAATGAGTCAGGAAGGTTATGATCAGAGATATTAAGCTAATCTGCCCTCTGTTTTCTTTCCAGTTTTGTAAATTGGCTAGAACCTCTTAATTTTCCTTTTGCTATAAATTAGTATTTGCTTACAGCTCCATAGCGTTCACTTGCAGCTCTTTAATAGCTATAGAATGGAGAGTACATATCATCTTGTGAGCTAGATTTGAGGGCAAACAGAACTTGAGCATCCAAGGAGCCTGTGCATTGAAGGCCAGGAAAGAAACAAATTGACAGCCTCAGTCTTAAGGATCGTATTGTAGTAATTGAAACGAATCAGGTCACCTTACTGAGAAATGAGAACATGACCGTGTTTCTGGAGAATTCCTAACTCGTTCCCCATACAGTTGAGAAAAGCAAAAATGAGAAATGATGTTATCAAGACAGAACATTCATGGGAACAGACATTACAAGGCACGCCATGGTATTCATCGACATCTTTCCAACTAGAGCTTTTGCACAGTTTTGCTTTTGCCAATGAGTTATACATAAAAATTCAAGAACAGCCGCAGTTCCGATCTGCCTGTCAGTTGCAGTGCCTAGAACTATTTGCAACAGGAATAATACTTATCTCTTCAGGGGCATCCAAAAGAAAATGCCATCATGATTGATCAAACTGTCAAAAATTGTACATGAAACCGTAAACAGGTAACGCATCCCATTTGTTGACCAAGAACCCTGCAAGATACAGCAGGAGCAAAATCTGAGACAGCCGATGCATGGCTGTTCTCGTCATCTCATGTTTTCTCACCCAGAATTTCATGCTGCGGAGGCATAAAATCCTCCAGTAAAGGCCATCGAAGCAAAAAAATACAGGCACCCAATTTACAAGTCAAAATTTCCGGGGTACTTTATGTCAGCTGAAGGTCTCTGCCGCTGGACTTCCTCCATCAAGGGAAACCTCATCTAATCTATCAAGAAATCCTTTCCCTTCTGTCTCTAATGGTGTAGAGCAGTTGACCCGGAAACCATAATCAGATGCTGCTTCAAACTTCGTCCACAGTTCTCTCTTAAGTGTAGTTTCGCCGGGTCTTTTGCCCATCAGAATACTCTCCGGTTCCTTCCAAACTGGAGTATTTTCAACGAGTGCCATGGTGCTGCCAACAGGTTCTGCCAAAAAAAAAAAAAAATCATTCCATACATTTTCATAGGCAAATGGCGTGTGTTACTAAGATCCTTTTTTTTGGAAAGTTTTTGAGACATATAACCTTGCTTTCTGGATTTCTCAATTGCTAGATGGCTTTCTAGAACAGCATTTCCTTGTGATAAAAGAGAGTCGGCTTGCTGGGCCAGAAGAGGCACAGTTTCTGTGAACTGGCCATTAGTGGTTGCGATTGTCAGCTGTTTCTCATCAGGGGGCTCCATCAAAATACAAGACTTGGGGGGAGACATAAACCAATCTGGTGAAGACGCCTTTTTCTCCTTTCTGATTCCCAGTTTAATATCCTGTCTTATCCCCAGAAGCTCTGGATACCTTGCGGCCAGACCTTCTGGAGCTCTGTCTCCAGATGATTCCGACAATTCTGACGCACTGTAATTATTGACTCCCACAGGAAATGGAGTTGACTTGCGAAGATTAAGATTCCCCAGTGAGAAGATTCAGAGATGGGTTCGAGCAATGAACAGGACTTCAGTGGTGACAGCTTGAAGCAAGGCGTCATCATGAGCGTGGAGCAGTCCCTCTTCGATACCACCATTGGAGAAACAAAACCCAGCTCTTCAGTGTTGTCCTTCCTCCTCACAAGAGTATCAATGGGTTTATTTGGGGTTGGATGTATAGCCACACTTTTTAGTGAGTCATCTTTAATTTCTTGAGGTACGGTAAGTGAAGGTGGTGGAGCAGTGGCCGAAGTTATCTTGTCCAGTAAAGATCTAGATGATTCCTGGCATTTGGATGACAATGCTCTTGATATTGGCAAAGGTGTGAGCATGAACACTTGCCTACCTCTTTCGACGGTACAATTAGCATGCCAGGATACAAAGGGAGAAGGAGAAATCAGCAAATCCATTTTGGCTTGCTCTGGACTTTGAACCACAATGCTTTCGTCGTCTTGGACAGGAGAAGCTAAGACTGCTGGAGACGGTTCTACCACATTTGTAGGCTCAATGGGAGGACTGGAGAAAGCCTTCTGCAATCTGGAAGGCCATGGCTGCAGACAAATATTTTCAGTAGCCTGATTAGGGAATACAATATATTAACAGAATTCTACCATAAGAAATCCCAACAGTCGGACCTTCAATGAAGACAGCATTTTGGACAGGAAGAGTGCCAAAGACTCAACTTCCTTTTTTCCCTGCTTGCTCATATCTTCGAGTTTAAATGCTTGGGCTACTAGTTCATCGATCTGGGAAAAAACATGGAACTCAATCACTAATTACCAAAAGGAAGAGTCTAATAATGGAGAGGCAATATATATTTTTATATGCAAAACTCATCGCTCGGTTAACTATATCCTCACTGTCAATAGAGCAACCCGATGAGAACATCCCAATGAACCTCTCCATGAAGAAAAGCAGACTAAAATAAAAAAAAATCGTTGATAAGTGCGTTTTTCAGGTGAAGCAGGGAAATGGTTCGTAAACATTCCGGTCAAACATCATACAATGCTCCACTGCAGATTTCAAGCAAATTCATCAAACTGCAGATTCCGCCCTCATCCTCCCCAACAAATTCAATGCCCTGCAAATCCGAACCTCGCACTGTCATCCTCCACATACACTCCGAAAACATGAATCGCATTGTCGGGCCTTGAAACCTTGAAGACTAATCACAAATGAGGAGCCCGCAAAAAGTAGCCGATTTTCATCATCACATACCACTTGATTTCTGGGCCTCTTTCTTCCAGTCATATCACCACACAGCGAGACTCAACAGCAATCGACACCAGCGCCAATTACAGGAAAAAAACCGAATTCGACCAATGAACCGCTCCAAAACCACTACCCAACTAGAATCCACGGCCGAAGCCAAATGGGTCACAGCCAAACCTAACGTTTCCCCCGCGCACAACGGGAAAGGCCAAAAAAAAAAAAAAAGGAATCATCTTTCTCATCAAAAGTACCTGGCGCACGACGCCGGAGAGATCGGACTGGACAAGCAGCAAGCGGTCGAGCGAGTCCCCGCCGCCGCCTCCTTCTTCTGGCACTCCATCCTCGATCTTGCATTCCTCGATTCCCACGGGCGGGGCGGACGGAGGGACCGATTTCTTGCTCATACCCGCGGCCGTTTTGAAACCGCACTTCTCCCCGGAGGCCTTCGCGCCGCCGGCGCCGGCGCCGGCGGTCGTGCAGCCATTGCCGCAGTTGTTGGGCAGTTCCTTCAGCGCCTTCCTCCCCGACCGCGCTCGGCTCCTCTGCATCTCTCTCTCTCTGAGATCGACCGAAAAAGTTCGTGCCTTTTTTCGAATTCTCGAACAGGCGGGCAAACATCACGTCGAATCCTCTCTAGAAATTTCTCTGGATCGGGCCGGAGATCGTGGGCCGGGCCCTGCTCGAGCCCATCACGATCGCCAGGGCCCAGACGAACGATCTCCCCGGGGGAAATTTCTGAACCTGGTCGCAGATCCCGTCCAGGTGGGGGAGGGGGAGAAAACGACCAGCGCAGACCTCCTTCGTCATCCTCGTTCGAGCACCATCGCGAAACCAGTAAGGAAAGCCACGAGCTTTGGCCATGGCGGAGCCGAGTCTTTTCGCGGAGGCCCGCCTGCCCCACCAGCGATCGTACGGCGGCGTCTTTTTCCCGTCGGTCTTGGCTCCGAACTCCGGGATTCCACCGCCTTCGCTGTCCGTGCTGACCCAGGCGATCAAGACGCAGAAGCCGTACCTCGAGTCGCTGGTCCGGGAGGCCGGGACGCTGCTGCTCCGGGGGTTCCCGGTGGGCTCCGCCGCCGACTTCAACGCCGTCGTCGAGGCGTTCGGGTACGAGGAGCTGCCGTACGTCGGGGGCGCCGCCCCGCGGACCAACGTCGTCGGCCGGGTCTTCACGGCCAACGAGTCGCCGCCCGATCAGAAGATCCCCTTCCACCACGAGATGGCTCAGGCGAGACTCTCTCTCTCTCTCTCTCTTCCCCCGACCCATTTCTTGCCCCTTACTACTTTTAGATCACTGGGTCTCAGACTTTTTGCGGGTTCTTGGATTGACATATTGGATCGTGGCGAGGTCTGTTCAACCATTGATATTTTCTGGGAAAGTGGAAACATTGAATAAAGATCAGTTTTTTTCCTGAAAAAATTTCAGCTTTGTTCTTGTTCCGATTGCGATGATGTTATATTCTTGCAATCTCTGTAGCATGTGAAGTTTAGTAGTATCAGTTCCTTGATGGTGCGTTGGTCCTTGTTTAATGAGCTGGATCCGATCGTCGACAGGTTCCTGAATTCCCATCCAAGCTGTTCTTCTTCTGCGAAGTCGAGCCGGCGAGCGGCGGGGAGACTCCCATCGTGCTCAGCCATGTCGTCTACGAACGGATGAGAGAGAAGTACCCGGATTTCGTGCAGCGGCTAGAAGAGCACGGGTTGATCTACACGCGGGTGCTAGGGGAAGAGGACGATCCATCTTCCCCGATCGGCCGCGGCTGGAAATCGACGTTCTTGACCGATGACAAGAGCTTAGCCGAGAAGAGGTTTGTGCAGACTCAATTCGACTCGGCAAACAACTAATTGAGCCGCCATTGTGATTGAATTATGAGTTCGTCGCATATCGTTTGTTTTCTCAAAATTTGTGGAGGATGATCTGGAGCGTTGTTGTAACACTTTCAGTAACCTGCTTAATCTGGACATGTTTATCAGCAATGGTTTAAGGAGACATTCTCATTTTAACCTCTCATAAACATTTGGCCAGGGCTGCTCGGTTGGGTATGAAGCTGGAGTGGACAGAAGACGGTGTCAAGTCGATCATGGGTCCGATCCCAGCAATCAAACACGATGAGTCGCGGAACCGCAAGATCTGGTTCAACAGCATGGTGGCGGCGTACACTGGCTGGGAAGACGCGAGGAACAACCCCGTGAAGGCAGTGACGTTCGGTGACGGCAGTCCCTTGCCTGGCGACGTGATTCACGACTGTCTCAAGATCCTCGAAGAAGAGAGCATCGCGATTCCCTGGAAGAAAGGCGACGTCTTGCTGGTGGACAACTTGGCCGTCCTTCATTCTCGGAGGTCGTTTGATCCGCCACGCCGGGTGTTAGCTTCACTTTGCAAGTAAATCACAGGCACTCTGGCCATCACACTGGGATGGAGAGGTGATGAGAATGGCCTAGATAGTACATCAACTGAATAATTCCAGTGTATATGATCATCACTGGAATAGATTGTACATGGTGGATCTACTCTGAACAATTAGCATATTCCTTCAATCCTCTAAACCGCACGTCATTGTCAACTTTTTACCAAATGAATCCCCAAGCACTGTTTCTGTCTGAAAGTAATCCGAGTACACTGAGAATCCGCATAAAGTAGAGACGCGATATGGGTCGAGAACCAGATTTGAACTCACTTGATAGTGAATATTCACATCAACAAAACAGAACAGATCTATTGAAAAATAAGCAGCGCACTTCGTCCTCACTTCATCCTCACTTCACAGTTACAATTTACACTGGAACTAGAACTAATTTTCCTGCCAAAAAAGATTTATACTTCCGAATGGCAATGCACCTAGATGGAGAACAAAAAAGTAGACTCACAAGAACGAAAAATAGGACGTATAGAAACAACCGTCCGGATCCGCATTTTGTATACACGCACGGCTACAAGTCACAGGGAGGTGGCCTCAAGCCAATATAGACTTTTTGAAACCCTAGCTATCTTCCTTGGACGAGGCCACTGAACACTTGGCTGTTACCAGCGAGAGTAGCTTCCCACTCCACCGACGACAAAAGGATTTGAGAAAGGGTGATCACCACTTGCTTCATGTCTGGCCTTAGGATGGGATCGTCTTCCACACATTGCCTCGCCAACATGGCCATCTAACAAGAAGAGCCCACCAAAAGTTTCTATGAGAAAACCATCCCAAGCACATACTCTGTTGCTTGAAGTTCTTGAGCCTAGTTAGGCGCAACAAGAAATCGGAATTCTTTTCTAGACCATGTATAGTGATCTTGTGATGTCATGGTGATGCTTCATGGCTTTACACTATTTGTGACACTAGTAATGCTTGATAAAGAACTTGTATAGGATCGCAAAAAGCCACTGCATATTACCTTGTATACACAGTCGTGGGGATACAAATCCATCAGATTGGGATCGATGCAGTCTTTCAGACTCGACATGTTCATGGAGTCCGGTGTGTTCCTAAGAGCTGCCAACATCTGCAGTTGTGTTAGCATTATGATTAGTACAATTCAAGGTCGTCTTTCTTTCGTTCTGCAGAACAATATCAAGACATTTCTGCATATTTTCCTACATTGAGTCGTGCCCAATGGGCAAGCCAACAAAATGATGACTTGAGACCAATTTCAGGAAGAAGATTAAAATCTCTATTCAATTGTATAATATAATCTAAAGATTGGACAGACTGTATATCATGACTGAATATGTGCTGGAGAGAACTTTCCATGAGAACTTACAATGGACACCAATGAACGTCTTTCTGTACTTTTTGTCCCTGTGCCTTCAGTGCGTATTGTGGCCTCCTTTCCAGATATGATCTCGAAAAGGACAACACCAAATGCGTATACGTCACTCTTGGTAGTGGCAAGGCCATTACTCAAATACCTAAAACCACCAACAACATTAATACACAGCTAACTAAGGAGGGACAGAGTCGCCACATAAAAGTTTGAAATCTTACTCCGGAGCCAAGTAACCAAATGTGCCAACAACTTTTGTGACGCTGGCCTCTCCTTCACCTGTTTTTCCAACAAGCTTTGCCAAACCGAAATCTGATATCTAACGGAAGCAAGAGGAAAGCACTTAAGTCAGCAAAGATGCATCAAATGGCCACTGGATCTCACTAAGAGAATCAAAAAACAAAAATACCTTTGCCCTAAAGGAACCATCAAGTAAAATGTTGCTGGTCTTGATATCTCGATGAACATAATGATTCTTGGCATGCTCATGAATGTATTCTAGACCTCTAGCAGCATCAAGCACAATCTGCAGCCTCATAATCCATGAAAGAGATGTTTGACCTAGCGACAGTATTTGCAAATCATCAAAAACTCAAACAGACAGGTCTAAGCTGAAATGTGTAAGAACATATTTAGCGCATCAGAATGAACAAGAACCAAATCTTCTACTTCCTTCTCCAAGTACGGTTGATAGACGACAAGAATATATCATCAAGCAGAAAGTACCCAGTGAGGCGCATGCACAGGCATAGGGCATTAAGCACAATGTTACCTTTGCTTTGTGGGTCATGTAAGTGATTCTTCAGTGAACCCTTCTGCGAATACTCATAAATAAGGAATAACTCATCATTGGTGGCTGCATAACCAATCAACTCCACCTGCAGAAACCAAAACGGGACCATCTTCAAACTGATGAACAAGATTCAGAAAGGAAATAATCTTTCCTTATTTAGATGAAGAAAGGACCTTACCAAATTTGCATGATGGACTTTGCATAAAACCTTCATCTCCGCTAGAAATTCTCTTGTTTTTGTAGCAGTCATTCTTTTGATTGCAACTTCCTAAAAGAATTTAACAGACAAGAAAGCTCTCAGGTAAAGAACATTACCCTATGAGTGAAAACATTTGTTATTAAGAATAGGTGGTTGTGTACCTGGTCATGCAAGACTCCGTGATATACAGAACCATATGTACCATGGCCAAGAAGGCTAGCGTCGGAGAATCCATCAGCTGATGACGTGACCTCTTCATAACTGAAAACTACAGGCTTCTCAACATCAAATACATCAGTTCCCAGAACTGCAAAATACAGAGAAGCACCTTAGCATATGAATGGAAAAAATTACCACAAAGACTTGAAGAAGGTATGTAGAGAAAAAGAAGGCTGAAAAAATTTAAATAAAAGAAAAGTCTCCAATCCACATCATTCAATTGGGCAATTGAGCTGAGAGAATAGCAAATAACTGTGACACCATTTCAATTAAACTGGGAAAGACGGTGAAGGCAACTTTCAGCATAATCATATTTTTGCAAATTTATGCGCTAAAGTTCAAAAGATATCTAGAAAAAGTGCAAGCACTTTCGTGGTGTTCAACTCTAGGGGTAGTGTATGGCGTAAGTTGCAGAGATGACTGAAAGTACTGTACCTTTTGGAAGATCTATCTGGCGAGTACTGGGTTCCCCATTGGTTTGCCTCCAATCTCCTGGTTTGCAGCAGATATATCTTCCTGAACCACAAAGGAAACTTGGATTCCGAAGGATATGAAACTTATGTTGACTTTTTTCATCATGATCCTTTCCACGGTTTCCTTGGGCTTCGCTGAAGCAGCTTGATGACCTCAATGAAATGAAAACAACAATGCATACTACAATAACAACAAGACCAATCCCCAAGCTCCCTATTATCCAGCCGTATGATACATGAGCCTTGTGATGCTCTTTGCCATCTGCAAACAAATAGGAGGTAATTACATGAAATTCTTGTGTCTAGGAAGCCCGAAGTCAATGTTTGATATCAGAAAGAAGTTAAGAGTGATATGCATGAAAAGGGAATGCCACATGGATGAAAAGATCTGTAAGAGGATGCTCCCCGTAAGATCAAATAGAGTGAGCAATTCATGGTTGCTTCCACAGCAGATTTCTGATCCTCAATTGCAAAATGGAAAAAGAATAAAGTTGGGATTCATATCAAGCATATCTATTCGTGAAGTGGATGTTGAAATATTGTCCCACATCGCTTGACAACGAATCTTAAATGCTCTTTATGTTCATGTGATATCCCTCCACTTATAGGCTTAAGCTTTTGGGTTTGACTTTTGAATATAGTATCAAAGCCAATTAAAGATTCCATATGAATGTGCGTAGGTGTGGGGTAAAAGTCAAAATTCCACGATTAGCTCATAATCCGACTTACGTGTGAGAGGAGGTGTTGAAATATTGCCCAACATCGGTTGACAACGGATCATAAATGCTCTTTATATTCATGTGGTATCTCTACACCTATAAGCTTAAGATTTTGGGTTGAACTTTCTAATGGTATATGCAATATGTGAAGATAATCTGCAGTTTTCTTATGCTCAATTAAATCAGCATCGTAAACAAAAATTACTTCGAATAAATCCAGTTCTAAGTGATCCACCCCCATGTTTATTCTCCCATGTTCACAACTAGAAGACATAGAAAATAAACAGGAAAAGGAAACACGGAATAGCCTACCTAAATGCAGAGCCCAACACTTGACTCAGATACATTATACACACCTGAAATGCTCTCCACAGATGGTCCTGGAGCAGGGGCCAGAGTAACATCATCCTCCAAAGGATAAGGCTCACCAGGAACTGCAGGCATTGAATCAAACAATGAAGTTAACAACAAAGGGCGACCATAAGGTCTACAGCGTGAAATTTTCAATGCATAACCAAAGACGGGAAACAAATCAAAATCTTAATCAGAAAATCGCAGGTGGATCTTACTTAATACAGCGAATCAGATTATTTAGTCCAAGAAATCGCCTATCTGGGATAAGCCCAGATCGAGAGACATCCTCATACACATTAGCTCAGACTGTAAAAGTTTCATTACATTGTGTTAAGCTCAAAGTAATTAGACACTGTGTTGGTATAACCTGCGAACCAGGATTTCACGCAGGAATTAACTGCTACACTCCCGACCACAAGCTTGAAACATGTGCAAGAAACTTAAGGCGAAAAACAACTTCATCATTTGGAAATTGGCCGAGAACATGACTACGACTCCTATGCCTCCCACCGGATAGCCACTATCCACGAATTAAACTCAATTTCCCCAATCGAATGGACAAACGTCAGGCAGAATTCGCCGTCGTCGCCGACTCAAAACACAACAATCTAACCGCGTTCTGAAACGGTTCACCCCCCCACTTTCCCTCATGCTTCAGAACCAAAATCAGATTAAAACACGAGAAATTACCTGAATTGAGGGGTATGTAGTAGAGATCACCGACCGTGAAATTGTCTGGGTTACTAATCCCATTCACTTGCTCAATGCTGTCCATGCTCACACCAAACCTACTGGCTAATGACTCCACACTATCCCCATCCTTCATCACGTAACTCATTAAGTAATTCCACAAACCACTCGAACACCCACAGAACAACCTCAGAGACACGACCGCGCCGGCCTTCGCTCTCCGCGTCGAATTCGGCAAGAGCGCGAGCCCGTCGTAGGCCTCAATCACGGTGTCGTAGACATACCCTCGTCGGATTTCATGGTGTAGGTGGTGTTGGTGGCGTATTTCCTCGGCGTGGACAAGCAAGAACAGTTCTTCCTCACGAATACGTAGTCAAGATTGGAGCTTTCCACGGTTACGTCCGCCGGCAATACGTCGAACATGGACTGGATCACGCCGAAAGTCTCGTTCTGCTCGGGCTTGAAGGCCAGAAACGACGTGCAGAGGCGAGATGTGTCCGTACAGTTCATGGGCGTCGAGGAGGAGCGGAGAGGATCAATGTGGAGGAGCAAGCAGAGGAGGGGAACCAGAAGACGGGCCTGCGAAAGATACATGCTTTCGACGAGTGGGGAAGGCTAAGCTTGGCGAAAGATGTCAACTTCGGGGACGCGGTGCATGAAATTTGAGGTGAATTTGCACAGGTACAGGGAAGAAGCCGAACAGTGGAAGTGAAACTGAGAAGCCGATGCTGAAACTTGGTGGGTTCTTCAGAGCTCCCGGAGGCTCCCACAATCAAGAATCGTCAAGAAGCAGGGGAGGGGGCGAGACCCAGAAAACAGGGGAAGATCAAGTGTGGAAAGACCGGAGCCTCTGCAGAAAGATTTTGCCAGAACAGGAGAGGATCCTTCCTTGCTGGGTGGAGGCTTTTGGGGACCGTGGAAGGGCAGACGAGAAGAAAGGAATGAGGAAGGGACTCATGAGAGCAGAGCACTTTCACTCATTTTCCTTTTGCGCCTTTTCTTCTTTCCTGTGCTACCGACTCTGCCTCTCTCTTTCTCTCTCTATTCTGCCAAAACTGTTCGCAGCACACGACAGTGAAAAAGAGAAAGCGACTTAGGGAAACTTTGGACAGGAAGACGAGAAAACCAACTGCTGCGGGGATACAACAGATATTTCCGCGATCTCTCGTGCTGGAGTAGGAATCCGCTCGCTGTCTTCTTGATCACGACCCATTTCTTGAAAAAATTTCTTGGAAATTTTTCATGAAAAATTCTAAAGTCTCTTTCTTTATTGTGGATTTAGCAAGATGGTGGATATTAGAGAGGAAAAAAAAATCTTCTTTCTTCTTTTCTTTTCTTTTTTGGTTTGGTGGGGGGAGAAGTTCCGTTGCCTACAAGTTATGCAAAGGCTTTGAGATCGTGTCCCATTTGCTGTCTTGACCCGGATCTCGCTCTCTCCCAGGCTAGCATCTTCAAATATCTCTGTTTTCTCTGTTTTTCTCTGTTTTCTCCCTTTTTTTTCACATCATATTATAGTGAGCAAGGTATAAAATTAATAAAGGACAATTTTGCATTTATTTTTCACATCATAATGTATAGCCGCCGAAATAAAAAAAAATATATGTAGGATGGAGCTTTTACTGGCCAAAACAGCTGGTCTTTGAATGAACAGAAGCAATCTCCATTATGACCCATTTGCCAAAAAAGGGTTCTTGTTTATCACGCATAATACGAGAAAAAAATTACTTTAAAAATGATGGAATTTCTTTATTTGAGTCGGGTGCAGTACTAAGATACGAAATTAAATAGGAAAAAAAAGGGTAAAGCCCTCTTAAATCTGGGATTTAGAAGGGTCTTCTCCTAAGCACGAGAGCAAGAAAAGGAGAGAAGCATCTCCCTTGTCATGAAAATAGAGACAGAGGAAGGGGCATGAGAAAAACAAATTTAATGAAAAGAAATCAATTTTAAAAAAGGAGCAAAAAGGCCAGGAAAAATTCAATTTAAAAAAAGGGGTAAATTCTTAACTCGTGGGTGAACATCTTGGGAAGTTTCACGGGGTTGATTTCGGAGTAGTTTAGGGGTAATTTAAAAAAGGAGCAAAAAGGCAAGGAAAAATTCAATTTAAAAAAGGGGTAATTTCTTAACTCGTGGGTGAACATCTTGGGAAGTTTCACGGGGTTGATTTCGGAATAGTTTAGGGGTGGGACATGGCTGGGAGTGGGTTTTGGGAAAAGTGGGGGCACGAACTGCGAAAAATATTGGGAAAAAAATGATATGTCCCGAAAATTAAAATTAAAATTAAAAATGAAAATGTAAAGGAAAATGAATAGGACGGTTGGGCCCCATTCGAGTAAGGCGCCGCGGGCCCCACGCTGCGTTGCCGATTAATCGTTGAATTCGCGGGTCAAACAGAGGGTAAAAAAAAAAAACGTTGACCGAAAGGCTGCGACCCCGGTAGCCGACACTACTAGCACTACTTCCTACTACTAAGTACTAGGAGCATCAAAGGACGGTTGATTTGATTGGCCACACGATTTTAAAATTTATTACGATAGTGTAATTAAATTATAAAATTTATAAAAAAATATAAATTAAATCTTAAAATTTATTAAATTTGCGCAATCTAATTCTTCTGTTAAGTCCGCTCGATTTGACTAATAGAAAATATTGACGTGATTATTTTTGAATATTTTTTGTCTTAGTCGTGATGATGTGACTAAAACTAAAACGACATAATTTTGATTTAAATCTGATTTTTCATATAATATTTATTTAAAATAAATTTTAAAAAATCTAAAATTAACAAAAGGAAAGACAGGAAGAGAGAACTGGGCAATGAGGGCTGCAAATCCCCATGGCTCGTCGCCATCTCCCACCATATGTTCAAGCAATATTAGCAAGTTCATCCTATGTTCTAATAACATTTTCAAATTGCACGACATTATGTAAAACTAAAGAGCACAACATGTAGATAGAAACCCGACTTGTCGGCTCTTTTCTCTTCTCCCATGTCAAATTTTGTGCGGAAACTATGCTCTCTTTTTTTCAATGTAAATTCAAATTTAAATCTCAATAGTCTTCATCCGAATCTTAAACCCCCTTCAATAACTTCTTTCTATTAACAACATGGCGATTTCATTCTTTTGCATTCGCAAGAAAACCTTCTACGCGATGGACTTGGATTATATCTCTCAAATAATGTCTTAAGTAAAGTATTCATAACTTGTGATCTTTTTTAATGGATAAATCTATTAAATGAAAGGGGACAACTGAGAAAAAATTTATGCGACATCGTGGACCATGCTAAATACTCTATGGTTAGTAGGACTGCAGGGAAATTAATCAAACATACCCGATGTTGCTTGGCTTGCGAAGATCTCATTTCAATTCAATTTCTTATTTTGGCCTCATTTTCGGTCGTTGGTGGGGGACCGATTAATTGAAGCGGCATGGAAATGTCGGAGAAAATCGGGGACTCGGGAATTTGACGGGACGCGGGACCGCACGTGGGGGCTGGAGACAACTGTAAGAAGATTGAAAAGATTATGATAATGTCCTTCGGGAGACACGGAGATCTAATGCACCTGGAGGAAACGCCAAAATATACTCTTCTCCTACTCCACCACCCGGGCCCCACCGCCCCCCAAAAAAGCCATCTTTCGCTTAATTAACTCTTGAATTAACCTAACTTTTTTAATCTTAATCTCAATTCCTTAATCTCTCTCTCCTCATTTTCAGGCACAGGTCTCCTCTCTGTCAGACAGTGGTGACTGATTTCTGCTAAAAATGCCCTTTTTCTCACTGTTCTAATTCATGGGTTACCATGAAGAAAAGAGAAAAGAGAAAAAAAAATGTGGGTTACTTGTGGTGTGGATACCATTTCTCAATAGGTTTTTGCTAGGCTGGGAGAATTTTGTTGTCAGATGAAGTCCAGAGTCCTTTTATCATGATGTGGTCTGTTGAAGTAAGGTTGCCATTGCCCTCTTGAAAAGAGAGGGAGAGGGCATTTTGAATAATGGAATGAGATTGGATGTAAAGTTCTGAGTTTGAGTGTGGTACAATTCATCTTGAATGTGTCTCATCATGTATCTCGCTGGCACTGAGATTGCAAGCAACAGACATAGAACCAACGGGTATTGAGAGTGCCCCTTCTTTTCTTGCGCAAGACTAGGAGTAAGTACGACTCTCATATATGATTTGAAATTGGAGAATCAAACTAGTGGGAACCTATTTGGTCTCAAATTTCAAGATATGCTGGCAAATGGGTGGGTCAGGTTGGGTATGGGTTGGGTCGACCCATATTTGACCTATTTAACCCGTTTTCACCCATATTTTTGTAGTATAAATCTAGTGACTCATACCCGACCCGATTCGTACCTGACTCATATCCAATCCGAGCCGTATTGCTAAAACCTATTAATATTTTAAGAAAATCCACTTCTACTATATGCTAATTGGATTAAAATTTCAAATTAAATTAAAAATAGTAAATAAAAAAGTTTTAAAAAAAACCTATAAATTAAAACATTTATAAAAAAATTAGACTATGCACATGCTTCTCTTATTTGAAGTGACCATACCACTAAATAACTAAAAGCTGTAACATGAAAAAAAAAAAAATTAACTAAACCTAAAAAAACTCATTTTTATGATTTTTTTGTTAAAAAAAAGTATTGTTAAAACAATTTTATGCAATAAAATTTCTTCAACAATTTTTATGCAATACAAATATAATGAAAAAAAAATTATAATTCTTTTTAAAATATTTTTAAAAATCCAATTTTTAAATTTTTAAATATAATTTTTAATAATTTTTAAATTTTTAAATATAATTTTTAATAATTTTTAATTTTTAAATATAATTTTAATTATTTTAAATTTTTTAAATATAATTTTTAATTATTTTTTTTTTCTCTTTTCTTTTTTTCTTCTTCTTCTTGGCCAGGCCACCGCCATGACGACGCCAGTGACCGAGCCACAAGCAAGATTGAGCCTTGCCAGTCATCAACGAGGCCGACGCCGACCGCCGGCTAAGGAAGGAAGAAAAAGAAAGAAAAAAAATAATTATAATTTCGATTTTTTATAATAAAAAATTTTTTATAAAGTTAAAAAAATACCATGGGTTTAAACTTTAAAGTGGGTTTCTTTTCATAATAACCCATTTAGACCCATTCATTTTGTGTTTTACTTTTTAGACCCATTTCTTACTCATATTTAACTTTCACTCGGATCCATTTCCGATCCATAGTTAACTTTTATTTGACCCATTTAACTAAAAATGGGTCATAATATGGGTTTGTGACCCATTTTTCCAGCTCTACTGATAAGTTTCAAATTTTAAAAAATTAAGGAATCTATTTTGATAGGTAAGTTTCAGATTTTATATAGGTAAAGCATGGAACGAGTTTTGTGTTTTTTTTTTGGTCTATATCATCGCAAGATCTTGAAGTTTTCATGATGTCCATTGATGAGTCCGTAACTGGAATCACTAGTCTATAAGCTTTTAATGATCGAGATTTTTATTTTGTTAATAGTTCATATTCTTCATGTAATTAAATATAAGTTGTGATTAATGAATTGCAGCAGAAAATGGTAGTCATTAAAAGCGATGGTTCACTGCAATTTTTCAATTAATATAAATTTCGAACTCTAAAATATGTAGAATAAATTTTAGGTTAAAAAAAAAAAGAGAAACCCATTTCAATAGGTAAGTTCTAGAGTCACTTAAAACTTATATGGAATCTAAAACCGCTCATCCTTATGTAAGACTCTCGTTGCATCCATGATCGCAAGATGTGCATTATCGAGTCGACGAGGAATGAAATGATATCGATACCCAAAGAGTGATGACGTTCGTGTCTTGGTTTGCCGCCGATCGCTTGGTCTATTCACATTGTGAGGAGAACGAAACGATGTCGATATGCATTTTCATCCGTCCAGACATACATGTGCAAAAGTTAAAAAAGTTTTATGTCTCTTGCGGTAACTATTGAGTCTTTTGGAGCTTAACCTACCTGATCCTTTTGCTCGGTTGGTGGACCTTTACCTAATTCTAATCACGAGATGAGCTCGCATAATTCTGACAGACCATGATTTCTGCTATCATTGCCTAAAACCACCTATGCTAGTTTAATAATTATAAATGACAAAAATAATAGGGGATGATTACATATATAAATTTTAAATTTTAATTTAATATTTGATATGGTTTATAAACTTTTAACATGTTCAGCGTCGTCCATAAAATTTAATCCAATGTGTAATCTCATTTCTGAAATTTTAATTTGTTAATTGTAATCCCTAAACTTTTTGTACACTTTCAATCTAACTCACAGACTTTTGGTAAATGTTCGATATTATTTTCCGTTAGTGCAAGTTCATGGGCAATATCGAGCATTTCTATATAGTACGGGGAATATATTGCATACGTACTAAAAGTTTACGAACGATACTGAACAGATTTAAAATTTATGGACGATACTAAATATTGAACTAAAGTTAGGGACTGCACTTCTCATTGGGGACAAAGTTTTGAGGGTCACTTGTGTCATTTTCTTAACAACAATCAATGCTAGACACATGATATTAGTTGGAGTAGGAGGAAGGACGAGGGAGTAAGTATGTGCATGAACTACCACATTTAGAAAACCTAATCTCTTTTAACTTTATCAATAACACCAAAAAGGCTTAGCAGGGACACGTGGGGCCCCAGTCCAACGTAGCATGCATGTGCATGTCCCCGAGACTCTCTTATTCATTCTTTATTATTATCATCGAGTTTAATTCCACGAAAAGAGCTTCTCTAATTATATAGTATGCTAAATTTATTATGCTTTTTATTCATATGGTGGGCTGCTCTAGCTATATAATATAGCTGATTATTAATTATTCTTTTAATGATGTTCCTTTTTTCTGTGTTTTTATATAGTGATCGGTGGACCCTCATCCAGACTGGAGTTGCGGGCAAAGCATGCTGTGTCCAACCTCATTCGCTTGCGTATGGCTGTAACATTTGCAATATATTACTACCTTGACATGATCCAATTTTGGGCACCTTCTTTTTTGGGATTTTCAAGGCTAAAATAGTTTGCTTAATTGGTAAAACTCTGTATCCTTTATTGTTAATTTTGGGGAAAATCGTCTAATAAAAAACTAAACTTATTATACACATGTCATTTTAGTTCTAATCCTTTGTGTGAAATTTCAGTGTAATCCATATTGATCAATTTCAAGGTCTCAAACTAAATTGACAAAATAAAAACTTTTAGAACTAAATAGCATCTATACTTTATGACTAATTCAACAGTTTCCCTACTAATTTTGGTACTCTAGCATGGGAATTATTTCTTGCTCTATAAATATAACCAAAATTCTCACTATCGACAACATGTCTATAACTAGAACTCTAGAACTATGTCCCATGCCTAAAAATGTGGTTTTTTTTTTTTTTTTTTTGAATTTGATTAGTGTTGGTAAGTGCGAAAATGGTAAAAACAAATGACCGGTGGCTTTTTTTTTTCCCAAGTAATTTGTTAGTGAAATATCAACACTTTTATGAAATTGCCAATTTTTATACATGCACTTTAGTGATTCAGTATCAACTTACCAATTTTTATTTGCACTTATATAAAATTATAAACCTAAATCATAGAGTGGCTTATTAACTTCAGTCAAACAAAAACGAATTAAGTTTGAGTTACCAACTCTAGTTTGAGCTATTTACTTCCATTTTATCTTCTTCTTGAATTTTTCAACTTCTTTTTTTCATTTTTTAAATTACTAGAAACCCATTGTGAAATCTACTCGGCCACGTCGGTGCCGATCCTGCACTTTCCACAAGTTCTTCGACACACCCCTAGATTCGATATACCAAAGCAAAAATCGCGAGGATCGATGGGGACCAAGCTTTTAGCTTCAGCACAGGAAAAGGGCTACTTGACAACCAGAAATCACTTCACCTAATGGCTAGACTTTTCGTGCTCTACAAAAGCCCTCGACACTAACCCAAAATGATGGCTCTCTTTTCAGGCTATTCACTTGCATGCTACTGAGCTATCTCCAAGTCTAAACCTAAGTCCTCATCTCCCATGGGGCCCTCCCCTAAAAATGATAAATTATGACAATTATGACATTCCTCGAGACCATAGTTGGAGAAAAACAGAGGAGCTTTTGCATGGCTTCCATAATTAATGATCTCATCTCTGAGAAGAGACTAGCGAAGAGATTATTATTACCCTTTCCTCTTTTCTGCTCATTTACTCATTTCTGGACCTTCATAATTGATCTGGTCCCTAATGCGTTCCACATCGTTTCATTCAAACCACAGTCAAGTTAAACTCTATAGCTGATGCGGGGCGGTTCTTAGTTATCGAACAGTCGTGCGAAGCTGAGCGGGCAATGACGCTGACGGCAGATGACTCTGTTCAGAATGTGCAGACTAATTACGAGCACAAAGTGATGTGGACATTCTGTAAGTGTATTGTGTACATCTTTCATTAATGAAAGGGGAGAAGCAATTCAAAACGAAGATGGCAGATGATACTGATGGATATCTCTGGGTTTGAGTGTAAGATGGGCCGAGAGGCCCGATGCGAGCGGGACTCTTCTGGGCCTCTCAGATCTTTGGGATAAGCAGAGGCCTCTGTTAGGCCCAATTTCTAAGCTTGCAGCCAGTCAATCAAGTCTCAAGAGCACAACCCAACACAACTTGTAATCTTATAAAAATAGCAGAATCTGATAACATGGGCATGAAATTTTGGAGGAACTGATTACGATTTCGTACATAAACAGCGTTGCGTGAACGTGTTGACATTATCCATCTTACCGATTGATCATGAGATGTCTCGAAGCTAAAAGAAAGTTCTTTTCGATATATTTCACCAACCGTTCGAAATAACCAATCTTAGTGTTTGTAACGTGGAATTTTTTTTCTGAAATCAAGTCGATTTTGACTTGTGTTTCTGCCGTTACTCATGGGATTCATTTTAAGCTCGTGTTCGATACACCTTTTCAATGTGATGGCTTAAAATTTTCGAATGAATCGCTTGTGTCATGGTGGCTGCATTCAAGTTAAGTTTCATCTCCTCAAAACTCCTATAGTGTTAAACTGCAGATATTGAAGCATTGCTCATCTTATTCCTCATTCTTCCGACTCCATGTACAAAATCATATAGATCCGTAGCATTTCGTGTATTTTGCAACTGGCACAAACATACAACCGTGCCACATGTTCCCACTCGACTGGCGTCCGAATACCTCAATCATTCCATATAATGGATCGGCTACTTGTATAAACAGATTATGCACAAAAATCTACATGATATATTTGCCCCAAATGATGTGAGGGGATGGCCAATGCGTACCCACATTAAAAGTAAGGGAAAATGTCACAAATGGTTCCTGTACTTTTACTTAATGCGCAATTTTGTCCTTGAACTTTCAAGTTGCTCAATTTAGTCAATGAATTATTGATAAATGTCCAATCTTATCCCTGAACTTTCGATTTGCTCAATTTGGTCCCTGAACTATTGATAAATGTCCAATTTAGTCCTTTGTTACTATCTTTCCTTTTCTTTTTTTTTTTGCTTCTTCTCTCTTCCCTCCGCCGGCTCCGACGAGGGTTGCCCGACACCGGGGTGCTCCCTCGCAGATCTGGCGAGGGAGCCCCTCGCCCAACAGGCTTACCTCCGCCGGAGCCGGCAAAGGGAAGAGAGAAGAAGAAAAAAAAAAAAGGAAAAACAGTAACGAATGACTAAATCGGACATTTATCAATAATTCATAGACCAAATTGAGCAGATCAAAAGTTCATGGACTAGATTGGACATTTATCAATAGTTTAGGGACCAAATTGAGCAAATTGAAAGTTCATTGACGAAATTGCACATTAAGTAAAAGTATAGGGACCATTTGTGACATTTTCCCTAAAAGTAATTTAACAATTCGGTGAGGTCCCCAGACCGAAAAACAGTCAAACCTCTAGACGGGGCAGATCGCGTATTCTTATGGTCTTTGAAATCTTTACGTGTTTCATCCATATATGGACTGAGAAATCGCCCTTCAAGATTGACCAAGAAAGCTAGGGCTTGGGGTGAGCTTTTTCGCTTTAAAGCTTGGAGGGTCCTCAAGAACTTTTACTTTAGGACCCAAAGGGCAAAAGGGTAGGGTCAAAACACCAAAGATGGAAGTAGTTGATGAAGAGAGGCTCTTCTTTTTGTTAATGCTAGATAGGTGGTTGGGATTGCAACAGTTGAGAACGACATCTATATGTCCCTCTTCGTGAGTTGGGGACATTAAGGACTGTCCCAACAAGGTTCCGATACAATGTCCACATTAAATTGCCCACGTTTCGATTCAAGGGAAAGTTGCCAGATTGGGGCCCCTCTTCATCATCACAAGGCTTAGTGTAGTGCCCTTTTCCTTGTGGCTTTCGTTTGGGTTTTTCCTTTTGCGTTCCACCTGTGTTCTTGGTGGACATCAAGATGGGTAACCGAGGCTCAAGAAGGACGTAATAACCAAAAGTTTGTACTAGGATTTATCTTGATCAACATCTTCTTGGTGTCTAATCAATGGGAAATGGAAGTAACTCTTCTCATCATTTATCTTCCTTTTCGCCAACCACGTCTTTTACATTTGAGCGTGATAGATAAATGATATGACAAGTAAACGATAAATGATCCCTTTCACATAATGGACAGAGATGAAAAAGTGAAAAATTTGAAACGGATGTGACCTTTGATAAATTTTTAAGAGTGTTCAAATAAACACAAAAATCCAAAGAGCAGGCTCAAAAACTAGAATTCACATATCATCAATAGTTTGAATGATGTTATGGAATCCATGAATTTGATCTAGAAAAGTAAAGAGCCCTGCTATATCTCATCATCTTGGCAGAGCTCGACCGAGGCCTTCTTCGACCTCAAAATCCATCTTTTTCAAGGTCTTGCAAGTAGTTCTCAAGCTTATCCCTAGATGTATATCAAGTGGCTACGCAATTCTTCATTTCTATTAAGCAACAACAGCTGTATTCATTACTCTTAAGCCGAGTGTATTGAAAGGTCATACTTTGAATACACCTAACATGTATTTTCCTCGAGAAACATCGAATCAAAGCCGAGATTCGAGGGTTAGAAAGAGATTGGCGATTAGAGACAAAGATCAATCCTGCAGCAAACAGAAGAGGTGGACCTAGGCATGATTGCTTTTTCACTCGCAATGGGCGCTATCTTTTGGCCAATGGTACAAAATATGAACCTCATGGAAATAGTAAGTCTCTTGGCTTTCGCGGCGCATCAAGTGTTCACATTCGGGTGACTCCGGGCATAAGGGCTTTTTCTTGCCAAGACTAGATAGATGGACTTGACAAGGAGCACTTTCTAAATCACTGAGAGGGAAGTGATGCATGATGGGGGCTCCTTTTTGAATCATATCCCAAACGACAAACGTCAAGAGATTCTCCAATTTGCCTCCAATGCCGACCTAGCTACAGTTCTCTATGCTCACAGACATCAAACACGTATCTTACTTCTTCGATTTTCCTTTTCGTCTTTCGTCTTGTAACAATGGGATACTGTCGTTCGGCGATACGAGACAGAGAAAAGAGGGCCATGGTGGAAATAGGGCGTACTAGACTCGACAGAGAGTCCCGATGATGGAAGACGGGAATGTTTTTTATTTCGCTTGCACAGGCAACGTGCCCTTAATTAACGTTTGTCGACGAGTCGGGGAAGGCGTCACTCGAAAAGAATGTCATGCACGAGGGCCAAAAAGGGTCTCTCAGAGTGAGGTGTAAAGAAGGAGATGGGACTTTTTGAGTGTATTAGATCACGGAAGATTTTCAATGATCTTAATCAGCCTTAAAAGGATCAGCCCACTAAAAGTCTTGCCGCCCGCAAATCAGATTACACTCATAACATTTTTATAATATCCACGATGGATGGGGTTAGAAGTAGAACCTTCCTGTAACATCAACTTGGCTGACAAAGTGCCACACGAAAATATAAATTATTGTGGTGCGACGAGATAAGGTTAACCCAAGTTTGGTCACAACAACCAATGATCTTGGATTAGCATGCCTAATTAAGAAATATGGCGACTGATCTTTTAGATCATTCTTACGTGGATGATTGTCTTCTTGGTTAACTAAAGATGGGGGGAGCGATTCTTCACGCTTTCAATGTGGTATCTTGACCCCTGGTCATCCATAGTCATAATTAAAGGTTTGAATGTGCGAGGAAACCTCCTTAAAACCCTAATCATCAGGGTTGTAGAAACCCAGAAGCTCTCCTTCTTTCATGATTCGATGCGGGGAAAAAAGCTTTCGAAATGATGATCGAACTCGGTCGTCCAATGTTGAAGATCTGCCCTTTCTCTTTTTTTTCTTCCTTGTGGAAAACTATGGAAAAGGAAAACACACCGATGCACCACCATGGGACTAGGTCTCATTTCTTGACCAATAACTAAAGAGAAAAAACCTCAAAAAAGGGTCTTCAGGAGTGATCAAATCAAGCAATTTTTCCTTCTCATTTTCGGCTGAATTTTTTTTGGACATAATGGGTCTCGATGACCAATGATCTTGTTCATACTTTAAATTAGTTAATTTCTTGCTGCAATATATGGTATGCAAATGCGAGGCAGATTCAAAGAACATAAGAATCTATTCGATCATGGCAATTGATTGCACTCCTAGTTTTTTTCCAAGATTTCGGGTCCACATGCACTTTAGCTCTTTAGAGCATCGAGGAATTTATATTGAACCATCACGAATCTTCGATATTTTCATTTTACCCCATGATTAATCGGGAAATATATAATGTATGTTCATTCATGTTTGTTTTTCTATAATCTACTGGACCTTTCTTAAAGCATGCGTTGGAAATCTCACAGCATTCATCATTCAAGTCTTGCTGAAAGTTGTCAAACAACTAAAACATGACAAAATTTCTAACACGCATCATTGTGCACCATTCGTTTTGACTGAATTCAAGTTATAGCCTAGCACACTAGATGGCCAAATGATTAGTGGGATGGAATTTCTAACACATATTGACCTATTTACGCTCGGTATATCTTAATCGCCAATCAGAGATCCTTAAATTATTACTTTCGAATCTCAAGAAATCATTCTCTTGACTTTTACCCCCTCTCTTTTCGAAAATCATTGAGGGCCCGCTTTTCAGATCTTATAAATGAAAAAAAAAATCGAAAATTAAAGGGAATGAAGCTCACAAGATTCTAGCTATGGGGGTGATGATTTTGTCATCAATTATTCGTCGGTTGATCATGAAATATCATTGCAAGGAAGTACACATATGCGGCGCGTGAGGGTAGGGATTCAATCAAAAGAGGGGGCAAACATATGCAAAGTCTCAAAAGAGGGAGGGTGATATGGATGTAGGGTGGCGACCAATTTGGCAAAAAAAAAAGAAGAAGAAGAGAAAAGACTTTATATTATATAAACGTCTCTTTGAATTTTATGTTAGTGGTTGGGGATGATGAGTAGCTATCAAAGAAATTGAGAAAATGGATATTGATAATATATGCATATGAAAAATATATAAAAATTAAGTGGTGGGGTCTCTGACAAGCAAAAAGATAAGGATACGCACGTCAAGGAAAAAAGATGCAGAAATTTAGGAAATGTGGGTGATTATGAGTACATGGAGGAAATCATGTTTTAAAACGTGGCCCAAACGATAGCCGGCCATCGCGTCGACATGGGAAATTAATATTAATCGCCTCATTAAAGTTTTTAATTAAACTATTCTCATCAAGCTTTGTGAAAAAAGGAAGAAGAAGAAATCCCCATAAAAATGTCTAAGCAGCCAACCATCTTGGATGTTGATGTCACCTAGTTCTAATCCCACTTCTAAGTTAAAATCAAAATGTTACACTACGTTTTTTCCCTCAAATCTCCGTCGCTTATCTTACCTCTGCGCACCTGTTGACACCAAAAAAATGTCCAAGTGCTTAGTCGATAACTCAATCGGTAGAGGCCAGTTAAGGGAGTAATGGAAACAGGAGATTGCTAAGTGTTAAGCGCCGTTAGTCAACAAATCATGTTTTGTCGACGAGAGAATCTGTTTTAGTCGACGGAGATATCGATGAATGATTAAGTATCGAGATAAAGAGTCAACTATTAAAGAAACGCGTGTGATGTAACAATTGGATGGAGACGACAACTGTTAAGTAATGGAGCCGACAATCTTAAGTGCTGTCGGTAAAGATGTAATCGTTAAAGAGTAAAGACGATGTAAGAATCAAGTAAGGGAATCGGCTTGCATTGTAATATATGTAAATGACCGCTAATCTATCTAAAAGGTGCCCATTGTTTTGTCAAACCAACTAATCTCTTTTTCTCGTGAACAATAAAAAGAAGGCGAATATAATTGAAATAAAAAGCTAAAATTAACCATGGAAGTCAAACTAAATGGGGGCACCATGCTATTTTATGAATGGATTGACAGATGAAAGATGGACCAACGTATCAGCACGCATCATATACTTACCATAGCTCGATTACCTAGACAATTTTTATAATTTTATTATTTTTCTATCAATTTTTCCGTGTGTATAGAATTTACTAGACATTCTCATGTTTACAATTTCGAAAGTGACACTTCCAACGTGGAGAGCACTCGATAAAAATCGAATCCTGGATCACATCAAAACCACATCTTATTACTAACTATTATCACTAACTATTTTTTGCAAGATCTAATTTGGTACAGACAAGCTCGTCAAATATCTCACCATCTATTGATTTCGTCCAACATTTTTTATTGCAAAATGACATACAACCTTTTCTTCTGAAAGATACTGCCGTCCTTTTGTCTTCATCAAATGAGATGAGACTCCCCCATATTGTCCATATTTCCCACGAAATTTATTCTAAATACCCAATTTTGATAATATCATCATAAGGTACGCAATCGACATTAAAGTATTTTGACACGAGCACTCATGGGATGGAAACTATTATTTGCCAATGGAATGATCTCATTCATCAAAATTTGTAGTTTTGCATTCGTCGGAGCTTGGACCTTATTTGCGCAACGCTTTTTTTTATCCATCAATTCGTAGGACAAAAGATAATATTGATATAACCAATGCAAGTCAGACCGGGCAAAATGCATTTGTAGTTTAGCCATTTCGTCGTTACTGATTCTTTTATTATTTTCACAAAGACGGGCTATCTAGATATTATGTAAATCGAGATTTTAAACTTATCCAAACTTGCGCATCCCCGGTGCGTTCATCGCCGACATGTGATCAAGATGTAATCAACAGGTCTGATTACACTCAACCCGGAACCTCTGATTTTCTTGCATTTTCTTGCTGCACAAGTTCTCCCGCGCTCGAAGAATGCGGCTGAAGCAAATCTCTCTTTACTCGTTCCTCCCTGCCAATGAGCGGAGGCCAAGAAGTGCTTCTTCTCCATCAAGATTTCTTGCGATCCTTTAAAAAAATGCGAACTACCCAATTGAATTCAACCGCAAGCGACTCTCTTATCCCCCCAAAAATCCCACCTTTGCCTTAATTTTAATCTGTCTAACAGGGTGGACTTACGCGGTGTCATGGCAGTAAAACCAAGATGCCGAATCGCTCAAAGGACAGGATATTTGAAAGAAAAAGCAAGAGATGTTAGAAAACAGAAACAGTACTGTGTCTCTCTCTCGGGAAGAAAACAAACAATCTTGCTTGATTTACTCGGACTTCTCAACTAACAAGTAGCTTTCACACCTGTCCGCTTCCCTCCCCCTTCTCTCCACCCCTGTGAAGACTTTGGACTAGTGTGCGTGGAGAAGTTAGCTCGTGTCCGGGAATGTGTGGTAGAGTGTACTGTAGACAGGGTGTGTGGAGATTTTGAAAAAAGAAGAAAAGAAAAAGAGGGGGTGAAAAGGGCGGATCCTTTAGCTTTTTCATCTTTTCTCTCTGGGTCTGGAACAGGGGAGGAGAGAGAGAGGTCATCTTTTTAGGGCCCTTTTAAAGGGGGTGGTCAGACACAGCACGCTTTGCTTGTTGAGCTGAACAATCCAGCGTTTTATTTAGGGGACGAGGGCCGGGGGGTTGCGTGCGTAGTGCTCTCAAAATTCCATTTTTTTTCCCTGTTCTGGGTTTTTCGGGCAAAGGGAATCTTTATCATCTTCTGTTCCTCTCACTTTCCTCTTGCCCCCCCTTCTTCTTCATCTTAAAAAATCACCTTTCCTTTACAATATACCATCCTATCTCGCATAAAGATAAGAGGGAGAGGGAGAGGGAGAGGCCACTAAGCGTGCCAATAATTTAAACCAAAGCGGTGTATCATTCCTCCCTATCGTAGCTCTCTTTACTTGCTTTTGGGAGAGTGTTGATCATTATTAGTGTTTTTTAAGCTTTTGGCCTGGTGGGGTTTTTGTATTTTCTTCTGGGGTTGGTTATAAGAAGCTGAGAGATGGGTGGTTTTTTCAGTTTGTGCTCCTGGTGTTTCCCTCGAGTGGTTTGAGTCTCTTGTAAGGCTGTCTCGTTCTTGCTACCTGGTTAATGCTTTTGGCTGGTTTTGAGGATGTGGGTCTTCGTGACTCTTTGCTCTGGCTGATTACCTACAATTCCTAGGATAGGTAAGTCTGAAAGTTTCTATTTGGCTTTGGCTTGTTCCCTCTCTTGCTTCTTAGCTTAATCCATGTGGTTTTGGGGTTGAAGTTACTCTTGCTTGTAGAAATCCAACCTCCATGCGGATTTTTCTCATTTGACTTTTCTGGTTTGTTCTCTGTTTCAGCGAAACAAGCACTTTTCCCCCCTCGTTCAACAGGTCACTTTAAGTTTCTCTTCTGGGTGGTAGCATATGGAAGGAGTTTCAGGAAATGGGGTGGCCAATCCTCAGCTGCTGGATTTGATGCCTAATAAGAGAGAATGGCACGTGATGATTGATGGAGCCAAAGCTCGTGGTTCTTCAGAAGAGAAAAAGCTGGAGCTCAGGCTCGGTCCACCGGGCACTGATGACTGGTGCAACCTAAAACAGGACATGAACAACAAGAGAAGGGACGAGGCTCTCCTTCCCTTCGGCCACTTCCCTTCCATGGCCTCCACACAAATCGCCACCAACAATGGTGGACACCAAGCCCGCAAGTTTGGCTCCTCAGAAGCTCTGGCATCTCCATGGCCTGGTACAAGTTACAAAGAGAATTGCCAAAAACTGCAAGACCAAGAGGAGATGAAGCCACCCAGGCCATATTACCCGTTCCCATCGACAATCTCTCAGAGCAAGAACTTGCCTTTCTTGCCAAAGGAGACTTCACAGCCCAACTGCAACAATAAAGGGTTGAACTTGCAAGATTCAGGAATGAAGAAGGCGTTTTCACAGGCCTCTGCCTCTGCCTCTGCCTCTGCTGCAAATACAGCTGTTCCCTCTGTCTCTCAGAAAAGGTACTGGAAATTATTCGTGTTGGGAACACAGCATTAATTTTCTCTTAAACCTATGACATGATGATTCTTCGTCGATGCCTGCTAAGGTGGCTCCTTTTATTGGTATTTTTTAAGTAATGATGTTTTTTCGTAGCTTTTCTGGCAACTCAGGCTTTTCCCTCTTTCATCCTTTTTCTTGCAAGTTTTGCCTTTTCCCTGCTATGTGTTCTCTGCATCTGTCATAAGGGCTAAAAAGGATGTTTACATGTAAAGATTGTCGCAGATGAGTTTTTCTTTTTTCTTTTTTCTGCGTTTATCAACTCTAGAGAAAAAGATGTTTTCTTGGTATTTACAGATTCTTAAACATATTAATCTCTGTCAAAAGATATGTATATATATTTATTTTTTATTTTTTGCTCGCATCTGCTTCTGATTGCTTCATTTACTCTTGTCTGGAAAATACTCATCTTCTAGCGACAAAGTCGTTCTGACTTATTTGGCTTTGCTTCTGTCTTTTTGGTTGCTATCTCTGAATGTTCTTGAAAGCAGAACTGCGCCTGGTCCAGTGGTTGGTTGGCCTCCAATCCGTTCATTCAGGAAAAATATAACCAGCGGCAGTTCCACCAAACCATCTCCTGAGCCTCAGAATGAGACCCCAAGCAAGGTTGGCAGGGAAGACAAACCTGTCGAAACCTCTGAAAAGAAGGGCATGTTTGTGAAGATCAACATGGAGGGTGTTCCCATCGGAAGGAAGGTTGATCTTAAAGCCTATGATAGCTATGAGAAGCTCTCATCTGCTGTTGATGAACTCTTCAGAGTCCTCCTTGCAGGTTATAACCATTGTGGATACCTATATAAACTCCTTAAATTTTGTCATAAAGGAATATTGTAGTACATGTTCCATTTATTTATATTTATTTTTTAGGGGTCAAGAAGAAGATTAGCTGACGATGTTCCTTGGTTTTTGTTCTTCTTCTTATTATCCAGCCCAAAGAGATTCCTCAGCTGGTGGAATCAACAAGAAGCAAGAGGAAGAGAAACCAATTACAGGGGTATTGGATGGGAGAGGGGAATATACTCTTGTTTATGAGGATAATGAAGGAGACAGGATGCTTGTTGGGGATGTGCCATGGCAGTAAGCATCTTAAATCTCTTGGTGGATGGATCTGATGCATTAAGATTATTATTCTCCCTCGCATTTTTATATTACAGGGTTTAACATGAATCCATTAGTGGGCTCGTCGTTTCATGTTTTAGATGTCATTTAGTGAACTCCGGACATTGCGTGTGGAATTTTCACCCGCATCGCTGTCCTTTTGCCTATTCTAGGATGAATTTTCGGTTTAGGTGCACTCGGAGCTCGATGTAGTGGATTTTCGTTTATGGACACGAAGAGAATTGGATTCTTTAATTCTCGCATTTGGAAGTTGGCTTGTTCTGTGATATTAATGTACAGAGGAGTACCATCTTGTTAATATTCTAATATATTGCTGCATGTATGGTTTTGCAGCATGTTTGTATCCACCGTCAAGCGATTGCGGGTGCTGAAAAGCTCTGAAGTTTCTGCACTGTGCCGTAAGTTTGTGCTTTGTTGGTATACAGGGACTAAAAATTCTTGCTCTATGTTGAGATCTAATAAATTTTTTGGTGTTTATCTTTTGTCTCAGTTGGCACCAAGCATGACAAGAATAGCCTTGAAATGAAGGAGTAATCAGAGGATTTTTTCATGAAGGATTTCCTGAGGAAGAGAAAGACACCATCTGTGTTCCATCTTTTGACATTTGACTTGAGATCTTTGATCAATGAGAAGTAAAATTATCTGTGAGCTAACTGTGTAGAATTTCCGAAGCAAAGTCGATTCAAGAGGGTCGTTTGGGTTTGTTCTTGTTGCAGATCCTCTTGGTTTTGTAAAAAGACAGCAGGAACTGGTTTTGGGTTCATGTAATATTGAATGCTACGTTATGTGAGATTTTCAGATACTCTCCAATCCCTCTTTTTGCTTCTTCAATTAGAAATCTTTAATGCCAATTCATGCAGTTGGGGTTCAAGTTAGGAGAGAGAACAATTGGTTGAAGCCTCCTCTTATTCAAGCACCGCAATTGGTTCTGAATCCAAAGAAGTGCTTTATGTCTTAGCTGACCATTACATTTGACTTTGACGTGCTAAGTTTCCAATGGGGTGAAATTTTTCTGATGCCAAACAAGCGTCGTTTGACCTCTAACCTCTGCTGTCTGAACGCCTTTTCTCACCCGTTGTTGGACCAAAAACGTCACGTTGCAACAGTTGTCGAATCTTAAATATCTGAGTGATTTACTTGAGGAAGGCTAAGGTTGTTGATGAACAGGTCGGTCAGAACATTTTAATGCACATGCCGCTTTTTTTATGCTAAGAAAATGAAAGTAATCTTTGATACATTCATCTAAGGTTAGTTTTAACTAGGTCGATGACTGAGGATAACATGGTCTCTCTCTTTGTCCAATTTAGTGTTCAGTTTCAGATGCTCCGAGAGAGATTATAGATTTAATTAACATTGATTGAACATGTCCATGAATTGATAAGGTAAGTGCAGGCACGACTAAATCTTCCATGGCTGATCGACAACTCAGAATTCTCAATCATTCCAGCATTTGATATAGGAGACTGGCATGTATGGAGCGTGTTGCGGCCGCACTAGAGCTGTGAGATGTATCAAGAAGAATGCACGGAAACAGCTCCACACAAATTGGTCATCATCTTTTGACCAAACAAATAAAAAAAAATAAAAAATTGGCCATCATCTTCAACATCCAATCCTCCATATGTTGTCTGTTTCTTTAATTCCCTGTAGACTGAAATCACTACCACTCAAAGCCTCCTTTTGGGCACGAATGGAGTGATGAGAAGTGAACAAAAGGCATGCCCTTTTTGATCTCAAAAGACCCTCCTCCACTGCACTGAGAGCATAACAAGGACATTGCAAAGTGATCTTCCATGGACTCTCAACTCTCCTCTTTCTTTGGTCCTCTCTCAAGGACGATCTGTTATTCATTTTATGCGAACGGGAGTTCAACATCTGTACTTTTAAATTTGCTTCGGCAGGGCTTCTTGATGAGCTCAATTAGGGGCTGGAGGAGCTGTTTTCTTTTTTGGGTTAGGTTAGGTGCTGAGAGTCAATGCCCCCGCAGGCAATTAAACAACATTGGCTTGAAAACTTTGAAAATGCACTCCACACCGAGAAAGCGGTGGGGTCCTTTTGGTTGCGTGCTGCCTAACTTGAGGGACAAACCTCTCAAGTAATGGTCTCCATGCCGAAAGGAATCATTCGTTCGTGCGCGCCCCCACGTGTGCGTTTCGGTTGGTGAACGTCTCAGTCAATTTCTTTTCCTTTTGTATTTTCCTGTATCAATCTTAAAGATTTTCTTGTTTTGGGGAGAGGTTCCTTTCGTTGAACATTGCTGGCCGAATTTAAATTGGGACATGCCTAAATTGCTGAGCGAAAACAACTGCACAGCTTTTGTAGACAGACGACCCTTGAAGTGGTTTGTGTTGGTGGGAGTCTTTGGAAGAGACAAACCAGGCGTCAATTGTCTTAAAGACAAGGACGGAAGGAGAGAGCTATCCTTTTCCCACTGTTGCCTTAATCATTGCAGCGATAACAGTGGGAATCTTGTGACAAGGGTTGTGCGAAATCCTTACGAAATTCAATCTTAAAACGTTCCATTATCTTCAAATAAACATCATCCGGACGCAATTTTCAATTACCGATTCAAAGATAGCGAGACCTGAAATTTTATAGAGGACTTACAAAGCATAACGACAAGCAATAATTTTTCCGATAATATATTTTGTAGCACTAAGCTTTGTTTAATCTGGGCTGGGCACACGAACCGCAAGGAGAACCCAGAAAGACTAATAAAAAAAACTTAACATCCTCAATCGGACACATAAGACTCTAACGATAACCAAACTGCTGCGTACGACTTTAGGTTAGAAAAATGGAAAAGATGGATGACTAAAAATCCGTTTGTTCCAACATTTTTCCTCCTCCACCCGGGGCAAACGTGGGGGCAGGGGTGATGGAGATAGCCCACCTGAAAATCGTTCAGACAAGAGGGCGGGGGGTTTGACAAAATCCCTGAAATTTGGGGGGCTGATTGCACAAATAAAAAAACATTTAGGTGGAGAGAGAGAGAGAGAGAGAGAGGCAGGCAACGTGATGCCTAGTCAAAGTGGCTTTGCTTTATCGATTGAACTCGGCATAAAAAAAACGGATACAAATTCGTGATTTACCCTAAATCGTTGTCATGCACCTCTGTCTAACACAACATTGCAAGTGTATGGTCATGTGAACTGATTTGATTGCCTATAAAGACTATAGCGAGTAATGGCTCAAGAAGAGTCGTAGCATGTCGTGTTGAATTCGTGCCGCGCTTTCGTGCCGACTTGAGCATTAATTGGGCAAAAGCCCAATTTCGAAAGAGAGTTACTACAAAAGTTACTGCAAAAGAATGGAGGACTACGGACTCTATTGATAACTATAGAACCTTCTACCTCCAAGCAAACATGTCAAAACCTCCAAACCTTTCTGCCACTACCAAATTCAATTGCTTAACATAGCGCTTTTTCCCCAAATAAACCTTGTGAAATCTCCTCCCGATGTTCTCAAGTAAAATCGAGCAAGAACAACTTTTTCGGGTCAAAAGAAACTTCAGACACAACAGTTCAAAGGGTCAATAGGTAATTCTTGCCATGTAACGGTGCTGTATTTTCTAACTATATATCGGTCGAGGTAAAACAAAACTGTTCAAGCTGCATGCCGGATCATCAGTAAACTTTTAACGCTAAAAGGCCACCCAGTCAAATCAGAGAGAGAGAGAGAGAGAGAGAGAGAGAGAGAGAGAGAGAGGGGCTAAATATCCGTTACATTACACGTCAGTAGTGTACAATGACTCGGAAACAGAGTAGAACATCGAAACCTGCTACACACACTAACCTACCGAAGCATCTCGTTGTCCATATGGCGAGATCCTCCATCCTCATAAACAAAACCACTTTCTATAGAAAGAAAAACCCACCGAACAAGTCCAGCATATTTCGCGACATTTTCCCATACTTGACAGAATGCTGGAATAATCAGTGAGAGCATCAAGCGCAAGCGCTTCGGTCTAAAATTAGAACTGTACAGATCAAACTGCAAAGCTTTGCAGTTCACACTTCACATCACGTTCGAAGACAAATTTTCTTCCCTTTTTTTTTTTTTGACATTTTGGTTGAAGTTTGCTTCACAATATGAAGGTACCAATGCGCCTGAAAAAGAAACAAATGAAAGCCAGCAATTAGTATACTTACCAGAAACTGCTGGCTTTCTGTCTCCTTTGGTCTTTCTGACTCTGATGGCCTCACAGCCAAGAACTTTTATCAGTTGATTCACAATTTCAATCCTTTCAAAGCTGCTCATGTAAAACTCAACCTGCCATCGAGCTAAACCACCAGAAAGGGCACTATGTAAAGACAATCGTGGTGCCAAAAAGTAGAGAATGCTGCAAAAAATTTAATAAAAAAACGCATGAACCTTATCACTGGCTTTTGCACCTCTGGGTCCATGCCGCCCCTCGGCTGAAGTGCCAGCCCAACCACCGCATTTGGCTTCACAACACACAAAACGAGATGAAAAGGAAAATAACTCAGTAAATAAAACGACGCCAAAAAACAAAGGAAAAATGACTCTCCAAGAAGGTAATGCAACTTGAATGAGTCGCTTAGATGGACAGATATTGTCCTGATAGAGGCCCGGGTACTGTATAATCAGCTCTAAATGAAAAGGGCAAAATAGAGGAAAGGGAACACAAAAACTAAAATGCAAAAGAGAGCTTAAATTTAAAACCTCCAATTCTTCTCGCAAGCCTCCTGCGAACTCAGGACATCCAACCTCCAAAGGTGAGTTCGAATCTGCCTCACATGAATCACTCCGAGAAGACCCCAGATTGGTACTACCATCAATGCTAACCTCAGCACTCCCATTATTCCCCTCACTGCTTCCGAAGGTAGAGTCAAGCCGCATTCCCTCACATGAACCCACCTCACTGGCAAGCACTCTAACAGCACTGAAATTAGAAGCACAGCCACCTTCGGCATTTTCTAACTTTGACCGTTCATCAACCTCAGCTACTTTCAGCTCTTGGTTGATGGACCCAGTATTAGCACTAAAGTTAATAGACTGAAAGTCGCAACTTTTGCCAACCTGCGATGTCATGTTCAACTCAGAAGTCTCTCCCTTTCCCACTAAACCTAATATAGAATTCTCCTGAGACAGGTTGCGGGGTTTGTCAGTAACAATTTCAGGTGATACTGAACCACATGTGTATGGACTGAGAGATCTGCGTTTCTTCAAACCACTTTGATTCACATTCTCCCCTACAAGGCTTTTCTTCTTTTTAAGGTCTCTCTCAGCTGATTCACCCTTGCACACATCAGCATCTTCTGAGGAAGCTTTTTCACCTTGATGCTGGGTTGAAATTCTAGATCGAGCTCGCTTATATCCATCAGGAAACACATAAGAAGGAATCTGTCTTCTGCGAACATGAGACACATATATCTCCATCCCCGGTTTCCAGAACATATACATATTTACGGAGTGCCTAAATTCATCAACCGTCCCACGTATGTCAAACTGCTGACCTTCCTGAACTTTCTCCCCCTGTTTCCTCTGCAAACCCATGAAAAAAGCCGTATGTGCACATTGCTTTGATGTATCAACATACTCGTGAGGGTATGGATGGCATTGCAACTTCCCATATGTGTCCCGTTCAATCTGCAAAACAACAGAAAAAAGTGAACAAGGAGTAACATAAAAGTTGCCATTCTATTTTATCTCATCAGTTCATAACGGATGCACATATAGGAGTGCATCAGGTTGAACTCTCTATTCCCAGTGAAAGAGGATGGAGACTACCATCAAAGTCAACTGCCTAAGCCTCGATTCCACCCAGCCTTTCCAAGAACGCAAGTCATCTGCATCGTCAGCAATTACGTCGACCTGCAAATAATTTTTATAGCTTTCGAAGAACATATAAGGCTCAAATAGTGCGTTCCACTGGGCCTTGTTCAATTCTATCTCCTGTAAAAAAAAGAAGGTACAACACAGAAGGACATCAGAATATATCAGAAAACTAACCAACCTATGTGAACAAGATACTGGTATATGCATACCTCACATATCTTGTTGCCAAATTGGAACTGTTCCATCATAACACGCAGAGTACTGGTTGAGACATTATAACTAGAATTCATACAAGGATATGCAGGTGTTATGATAGGCATATGATGGGTCCTGTCACGAGGATTTTTACGTGGATCCCAAACAGAAAAGCCAAGTTCATCCTCTTCAATTGGGCATAACATAACTGGGTTTGGCCAATGCCACTGTGTATAAACTCTGAAGAACCGTGAAACTAGCATACTGGGGACCGCATTAGGATAAAGCTGGCACACACGAGCTACAAGCAATGCCCAGTTGACACCACCAAGAAATCCAGTCACCTACATATTAAAAGATAGAGAGAGAGAGACAGAGAGATCAGATAAACTGAACAAGAAAAACCTGACACTAGTTTGTTGATCCATTGCTGTATGTAAATAAAAGGAGAATACTCACATTGGAATAGACGCCACGCCTTTTAGCCCAAAGCTTTAGACAGCGGAGTGTAGTCCGAAAATTCTACACATAATTGACACACATAAAAGCGACATAATACTGATAAACAGGGAAAGAGACTCAAATAAATCAAACCACCAAGAAAAAAGTAGTACACATCTTTGTACCTCAGCATTCGGAACAAGCTTCAGAATTTGATCTGCAACCCTGCACCCATTGAGACTTCGAACAGTAGGTTCATCAACATCATACAGAACAGATACTTGGGAGATGTCAAAATCCTGTAGAAAGGTGATTCCCAAGAAAAAGAAAGTCAAGAAATGAAGCATAAGGCCAGAATATCATCTCTGATGAAAGAAACATGAAAAAGAGGAGGATCCATGCAGCATACAAAATACAGAGGTTGAAAACTAGTTAAAAATTGACAAAGGAAAGATCTCCAATAACTATGTCTCCCACTCAGTTCCCTTCACAAGTTAATCCAACACATTGAAGATTCTAGTCCTAGCATTTTGCACATATAAACATGTCTCATGGTCATAATCATTACCCTGCCTGTTTGACATAAGGAGGCTGCACCACAACAGAGGCACAGGGAAAAAACCAAACAAGAGAGAAATTGCAACAGCGCATTCTGAAAATGCAAGTTAGATGTATTTAGCATCCACTATCCATGTCGTAATTATTATAGCTTAATTTGATACAGCTACAGCAAACTGAAGCCCACAGACATCACATTATCCACATCTATGCTAATGTTTGCATGCAGTCAAGCATGAAAGACCTAATCGTTAACATTTCAGTGCATACACATCAGGAACTCAGGGATTTTAAACTGCCACAGAAAACACAGAGGACTACGATGTGTAGGCGGATCCCCAAAGACTTTTGAGGACTCAACTTTGATCATAAAGTAAGAGAAACAGTTATAAAGTTCATAAGAAGAACAAAGATAATCTCCACTCACATCTGGCACAACCAGTAGCGAAATGCTTGCATAAAGAAGGTCGATTGATATCCCATCAAACTTAAATTTCATTACAGGCACATGAGCATTGGGAACTGGCTGTAATTCCGTCACTTCTTCCATCTGTGCCAGGATGTCATGCAATATGAAGAAGAAATCCTCCTGATGAGGGTTAAAAAACTGAATTAGATATATGTAAAAATGAGGATGGAGCAGATAAACAAGTAAGATGAACAAATTGAATTACCTCTCGATTCACATAGGATGGCCCAACACACAAAGTGTCTATGTCAGCACCAGGGCCATGTACCTGCATAAAAAGAAAAGTTTGAATTATTTTTCCCCACAACATAAAGGCAAAGAACAACACTCAGAATTGCAACTATACAATCAATCATTAATTAATAAACAAAAATTTTGAAAAAGGGAATCCTACTACTTATGTCACTAAAATCAACCAAAAACTAAAAATCAAGAAGCAGTCTCCCTCTTACTGTCAGAACGGGGCATCACAGGCTGCACACTGCACACATGCGGTAATACAAAAAAGAAACAATATTATGCTACTGCAGAGAACCCTCTTACAAGAGGAAAATTACTGAAGATTTTGATATAGAAACCAAGGGTAAATAACAAGATGAGAAATGACCAGGAAACTGTTTTTGTAAAACCATATAAGGAGTAAATGAACCAAATGAAAGAACCTTACCCCAAGCCTATAAGAACCAAAAGTAAAAATAACAGCATTTGCATCCTCCACCATTTGATCCGAGTACCCGCGTAGACGAGTTAGTTGCTTCACCCAATCTTTTACAATCTGAAAATGGAAAAAGAAAGCATTGACAGCACGAATAAACAAACTTAGGAGACTTTTTACCACAGACAGTACTTTCACATATTACAGGAATGCTTGAATCCTCTTGAACTTCCGAAAAGCTCAGTATCCAAAAACAGTTGGACCAACAAAAATTACCAACAGCGATATAGGAGATCCTAAAACTTTCTCTATTATTATATCATTTACTCATACAGAGTAAGAAAAACCATCAGAAACACAAAGTGTAATCAACAATGAGTACCAGCGGGTAAAAACTCCAAAAGTATTACCATTAGCAATCCAAAAAAAAAAGACTCATCAAACTAACAAATATAGATAATCCATGCAAGTACCAAATAAACAAAATAACTATCACATGCTTCAATTTGCAGAAGACAATTTCTTTGTTTTCTTTCCCCAAAAAAAAAAAAAGAAGAAGAATTTATTCTGACCCTAAAATCTAAAAAGATATTTTTGGCCTTTCAATATTAGAGCAAATTCAGCTTCTCTCCAGCTAGGCTTGATGTAACACAACAGATTATTAAGCAAAATGCCCATCGTTTTATCTTTGGCATGAAACCAATGCAATCATTAAATCCTGTAGCAGAACAGGTTTTAATGTAACATCAATTTCTTGAGCAAAGTTGCCAGCTAAGTGAACTCAACTGAACATTATTACACCCTTCAGCTGGCCAAAAGCAATTTTCCTCGCTGCCTCCACAAGAGAAAAAAGCATCTCAAGAAAATTTTTAGTATGTAGATTGAGAACAGAAATCTGCTGAGATCATCCCCCGTATTGTTCACCTTCTCCAAGAACCATGTCTATGATGCAATCATCCAAGAAAACAAATTCAGGCCTCATCTATAATGCTCCCTGCCACATAAGTTACTAGCATAAAATACGAAACTATCGATGGATCCTAAATGGACTCTGTTGTTCCTCAGGACGCATAGACACTTGAACCAACAATTCCAGATTTTAGATACAAAAAGAATTTACAAATCCCATTCCATGCTTGTGTTTAGCACGTAAAAGCAACACACAATGCCTCACTGCTTTCACTAAAATCGTCCAACTTGGCAGAAACCAAAAAAAAAAAAAAAAAAAAGATTAACCAACAACAGCTCCTCCTATGCAATATCAATTTAACTGCGAATCATAGAAATCTCCCGCAACAAGACCTCAATACGCAGATGTAAATTCAAACCAAGCAACAGCATCCCCAATATCCTAATCACGTACAACCCACAATTTACCTGCCCAATCCGATCGAGAACCATCTGTCTCTTCAGAGCCTCCTCTTCGCTCTCATAGAGCCCAGCATCGACCAAAAACTGCGCGCCCAAGCGAAATCCCAGTGAGAAAAAAAGAAAGAAATTCGCAAACGCCGAACCAAACACAAGACGCCAAGAAAAACACAAATCCAACCTTCTCCAACTCCATGCTTCTCTGAACATCGACCTCGGTGGGCCCCAACACCGATATCGGTTTCGTGACCCCGAATTGCTTCGCGGCCGTCGCCGTCGTCGCCATCGCCGGCGGCGGCGATGCCCCCAAACCCTCCGAGCTCACCATCTGAGACGAATCGAACGCAAAAAGGCGGAACCCCAATCGGGCCAAGAACCGTCCCAATCGACGAAAAGAGACGCCAAAGAAGAAAAAAAGCACAAAATCCCCCCTTTATCCCCCAAGAACACCCCCGACCAATTCCGGCAGATACCCAGAAGACCTAGAACCGAAGGACCGATCGCCGATCGCCGAGATCGCCGAAATCGCCGGAATCGAGCCCCGATCGGAACAGAGAGGAATCGGGGGAGGACCAAAGACTCCGACTTTCCGGTCCCATCGAGAGAAAGGGGGCCCGCCAAGGTAGAATAAGAAGGAACAAGCGAGGAACGGGAGCGGATCAAGAAAAAGCCGAAACCCTAGCGGAGAACGCAGACCGACCGCGAATCGGCACCGCCAGCGGAGGAACCCAAAAGAGGAAAGGGGGAAAGGGGGGAAGAAGAAGCGGAATCTCTACCCAATTCGAGAGGGAGAAGGGCGAATGGCGAAGCAGATGATGAAGAGGAATCGCAGTGCGAAATCGCGTTGGCGAAGATGCAGATAGAGAGAGAAAGCGAGAGTTGATTTTTCCAAGCTGAGGAAAGAGAAAAAAAGAGAGAGAGAGAGAGAGAGATGATATTTTCTTTTTTTTAAATATCGGGAGACGGTGGTATGGCATCGGTGATTTTTGTGGTTCTTTCCTTTTTTTTCTTTTAATTCGTGCGTATAAATACTTCTACTCCTCCTCCTTCTTTTATTTATTTATTGAAATACGGATTAATTTTGCCCTTTTTTTTTTATAATTTTTGATTGATCTTATTTTCCGGTCGGAAACTTAATTTGAAATTTAATGAGATGCATATTTTTGGGTTTCCATCACGGATTTGTTTAATATTTTCACGTGATTTTCAAAGTCCGGATGATATTAGTTCCTTAAATTTGATGGGAAAACTTGAGAATGTAACGTCTCGCTTTTTTATTTAATTTGGAGCGATCAAGAATTTTGTTTGACAATGTTGTATCTATTTAAGATCTTTAATTGATCTTTTTTCCCACCTTTTTTCCAGTGTTGTGATGTGTGATTTTGGTTTTATTGAACAAGAGATATTTATATTTCTTTTTAAAAAATTCGTACATGCATATGCATACAATTGTTTTATGACATTTTGATGGTTGAAATATTCGTTTAACTATACAACTTCGGTGGAAAGTCAAGAAATTTGAAGATTCTTTTTCTCGTGTTCACATTAGTGACTTTAGTAAATAACTAAATAAAATAAAATTGCAGTTCTTAATGTATTAATCGCGTGATCCGATGCTTCGAACTCGAAAAAATTCAAATTCGGCTTCTGTCGATAACTTCCGTTCCCAACACTCGACAACCCATAAATTTTGACAGATCTCGCGTTGCAATTTTCATTTAATCTCGAAATGCTTGGAATATTCCAGATATTTGTATTTCTGCACGGACAATCGCATGAAACACGATCCTAATTTGCCCTAAACAGACAAAACAACGTGAACTGTTTTTTCCTGGATATTTAATCTGGAGGCAAAAATAATAATTAATTAATTAATTATTATTGAGTGAGTGGGGTGAGGTGGGGAGCACTGTACGGTAACGTCGGCTTGACGCGGAAGGTTAGCCAAATGCCTTTTGACTCCAAATGGCCTCTCTCGTTGGCCGGCCCTTCCCCCACCAATAATAATCATCACGTGGTCGGTTTCTTTTCTTTTATTATTTTTTTATATAATGCCTCGCGCCTGATTTGATTGGTGTAAACATAACAGAAAATAATGTAAATAATCCCTAAACTTTTATCCGATATGCAATATTATCCTTGAATTTTTAGTTTCTTCAATGTGGGATACGAATTTTGGTACAATGTGTAATGTTGTCCATGCACATTTAATTTGTTTGATGCATGCTTTATGTTGCCCCTAGAATTTTAAATATTTATATGAATTATATTGAACAAATTAAAAGTTTATGAATGACATTACATATTAATAAAAGTTTATGGATCATTTGTGAATCACTACATTAATCAAAAAACAAAATCCATTGTGCTTTTCCAAATGTGAAAATTTTACTCTTTTGTTCTTAATTTTTTGTTAGACTTTAACCGGTTATCTAAAATGGTTAATATCACAAAAAAACTCCAAATCGATATCTATTCAAAATTGTTATTCGTGTAACAAATTTATCATTCATTAATTTCCGTTAAATTTACTATCAAACTGTTGAGTCATATGATATGTGGCAATTGACAATACTAGTTTGAGATTTACCATTCGTTTGTTAAAATTAATGGACGGTAAATTTGTCATAAATATGCAAATTTTGAGTTGTTTGTGGTTAAAAAGATTAGTTTGAGGTAAAATATTACAAGTCTACTAGCTTTTGGTCAAAAAATTAGTTTAAAGTAAATTTGTCATAAATATTTTTGTAATATTAATCTTATCTAAAAATATATTGCTTGATGGATGAATTAATTTAAGTCATAAAAAGATCCTACGCGCTGGCGTAATTATAAGTAATATATAATGGTTCTATCTCGAAATTAGCGAGGAAGACAAATGAACTTTATTTAATAATTAATTTGAATGATGGGAGGGATTCGAATTTGACAGACAAGAAACGGAAAAAGAAAAAGAAAAAGAAAAGGTTGTTGAATTGCCACTTCCTTGACATTGTTAATGAAGATAATGATTTACCTCTTGTCTCTTTGGATTCAAATTTGGGGAAATTTCTTCTTCTTTTTTGTCATCTTAATAAACGATTAATGTGTTTTTTTTTTCTTTGTATAATTGAGGCTAGCATGAATGGGTCGGGTTGTACATTTAGCTCTAAGGAGGATGATTCATATTAATGGGCTTGGTGGCCAGTAGGCCCAAATAGGATTTGGGTGTCATTAGTTACTTTTTATGCTCACTTGGTATGGATCCAAACTAGATCAAACCACATTAAACAATTTGAAAATAAGCTTCACCAAATCAAAACATTTAGGTTGCATTTGATGATCCAAATTTGAATCTAGATAGGATGTTAAATTATTTTCTCTAATGTTTCATGAGGTTCTCCAAACTTGATATTCCCAAATACATTCAAATAAATTGCTAGATAAGATATGGCATATAGGGTGAGATAATCCAAATTTGATATAAAATTTTATAAACTAACTTGGCAATTTCCACACATTAGGAAAACCCCATCTATGTGGGACTCACTGGTGGCACCCCACCAACACTCTAGAGGTTGTCCACCATGTTGATCCCTCATTCTAGCATCCTTAAGTATCTTGTCGGTCCTCTTACTCGCGGCTCACTTACAAGGCTAGGGCTCTCTCTTTCTCAATTAGTTTTCTAGCTTTTCCACCATCACCAAATCATCTCTCAATTCATCTCTGTACATCGCCTTTGATCCCTCATTTTCATCACTTTAAATTAGGTGTTCATACACCAAAGATAGATCCTTATCACCTTTAGTTCACAATTTTGCTTAATGGAAGATGTCGCATCTGTTCAAAGTAATCAAGCCCTCGAGGTCAATTTCATAGAGACTGTTTTAGTGGTTGAGAGGTTTGAGTCATCATGTATACGGAGTTCCTCGAACATGGGATATTCAAAGATTTTCAAATAATAAAGATTTTAAAAGATTATCTATTCTATTTTAAATTGTAGGTTTTCAAAGATTTTAAATTCTATTTGAGGTTGCACCAAGGATATTTATACAAATTAGAGGATATTTGGAGGATTTCAAATTCCCATTTATCATATGCTATCTTAATTCGAATATGGACGACTAAACACAGCCTTAGTATATTGAAATTGAACTAGGTGGTTTGATTTGGTTCAAAACCACGTAAATTGTTCCTTTGTGCTTTGTTTGGCTTATCAAGATTTTCATTTGTTGGTAATATTATATTTAAAAGGGTAAAAACAAAAAAAAAAAAACTCTAAACCATGCCAACTATGATATGATACATTTACCTAAACTATTTTCAGTGACATAAAAAAATTCTAAACTTGTACTTTAAGTAGCACCGACACCGACACGCCATGTAGGACACAATGACATGACAAACCGACACGTTGTCTCTTAAAAAATAGAGAATTCTGACATGTTTAGGACACGTATATTAAATGTATATTTTATATATACATTATAAGTTATTGTTTTTATGATTATTTAAATACATTAATTTGATTCAAATTCACAAATAAAAATAAATAATAACCTAAAATGAATTTACACTAAAAATATTGATCTATGGTTTGTTAATATCATTTATTATTTCAATTTGACAAATTCAACTTAATTTTAATAATCCATAAAACTTAAAGAAAAAAACAAGCAATCCACATTTTGGACTTGCATGCTAGAAAATGAGAAAAAAACTTAGGGAGTGAATTGTGTATCGCGAGAAGTGAAAATCGGAAAAGAAGAAAACATTAAGACACATTTGGTTCAGCCCTTGAGGAAAATTTGGAGTGTTTGTCAACCATTCCCCAAAGAGTCTTAGATTGAAAGTTAGCCTTGAGAAGGTTAGAAGCTCAACGCTAGTAAAACTAGCATTGAGCTTTCAGCATTTCCAGAACACTGAGGGGCTCTATTAAAGAAAGTTCGTGAAGTTCCTTTTTGCCCTCAAAAAATCATTAGAAATCCAAGTTTAGCCATTTTTATAAAAAAACAAAACATAAAGTTCGTTTCTCTCCCTTCTCCCTTGAGGCTTCTCTAGAAAACAACTCATGCCCGCTCTCTCTTACTTGCATCTTGCTCCCTACCCCTCATGCTCACTCTTTTTTACTCCCTTGCAAATCCTCCCGAAGTTCCCTTGTACTTGCAACTACTCTTTTACAAGTTCACAATCGGTACGCCTCTTCCTCTTAATTTTTTTTGCTTTTTGGGTTTTCCTTCAATTCCTTCAACGCGTGATTTCCAGGGTTTTACATCTTGTGTTGTCAAATGGGTTGGAGGAATGTGAGAGCCATAACTTCCCAAGCTGTCATTTTAGACCTCGTCTATAATCTTATATTTTTATTACACAAGCAAAAGAGTATATATTTTTTATATAAGGAAATTTCACTTAAGAACAAGTTTCATAATGACATGCTTCCATTTCATTCATCATGAGTATGGATTACATGAGGAAAAGAACATCTTGACAATTACAAACCCAACAAATTGTACATTAAGATGACCAAAACAAAATACTTGAGAAAGCCAAAAATGTGTCTAACTCCTCTACCCGATAGTTTTCTTTATTCACTACATCCCTCCATATTTTTACACACTTTATGCCTAACAAATCACCAACGGATGGGGCCAAACAACCTTTCATTCACATTGAGATACACAAACATAAAATGCATAGGAAAATGATTAGGGCTTCCATCATCTATCTAGATACATGCATAATGAGTCAAAAAATGAGTCAAAATAATGCTAGAATCTTGATCTTCGAAGTTTTATATACACCCACAACTCACACTAGTGTGCCATAAGTTGCTAATGGAGGTACATCCATAGCTAATAATCTAAGAGGGAAAAATAAGGAATGGGTAACAATGCCTAGTAAATGATAAAGCATAGCATGAAATAACAAGATCTTAACTTTGCTCACTAGTGAACATAGCTCAAACATAGTGAATGCTTATAAACAAGAAATATATCAAATAGGACAGCATATGATACCAAAAATATAATGCGAACTAAACATGTTAAAGTGAATAAATGCATGAAAACCGCATCACAAGGCATACACAAATCTCGTTCATACATCACAAATCACACATGAACTCATTTATGCATCACATGGCACATGGCTACATCGTCACACATACTTATATGCTTTGTGGATTAATTTCAAATGTGTGAATATTTCATATCCACCATCGAATTGGATTTAACCTAAGATGCTAACCGGATTCATTCGAGTCATTTTGGGTCATTGGTTGGACTTCAAGGGACGCTGGCCTTAGCCATCTCTCTCCGAGGCATCCCGGCATCCAAAGGTCACCGGACTTGTGACTAAAATCAAGGCATCCCAAACCACACAACTTTGGGCATTTCCACTTCTCGAGGGCATCATGTGTCGCTAGGTGATGGAATATCTCTTAATTTGGTCAATTCACACATTTCACTACATCACTATTTTATTAAGGCACATTTATAACACCTCTAGCACATGCATACACCACCACACAACATGCTCAATATGCCAAGATTGCAATGCAATAGCATGCACTAAATAGAATTACTATTTATATGACTTTCCAAGCTTATTTTACTTCATTTTGCACACATGATGAGCACTATCCATGTACAACCATCAAGCATAGGTTCTCAACAAGCTAAATTCATCAACAATCAATAAAACATGCCTTTTTCAATAGGTGTAACATTAGAAACAACAACAAGACCACAACTGGCCCTTATCGACAGAAACCAAACCCACATGCATGGCTCTAAAATTAATATTAGAAACTTAACCAAACAAGTTTGAAAAATTTCCAAAATTTAATTTGTTGTAAAACACATTTAAAATAATCTTTCATGTGGAAAGCTTAATCCATTTCTTTTTAGAATAAGAGTAGCAAATCGCACAATACAGTTACCAAAATTATTCCTCTATCTGAAAATCACGTTTTAAAAACTAGCTTGGTTTGAAATCCAAAACTCATTTATTTACTCTAAAATTTAGATACATTATACTTTAAGATGTACAGAACAACTTTTGTGAAAAAAAATCATTTTAATAAGAGCTAATAAAAATTCATTGAACACCAAAAGGTCTTTAATTCCAGTACAAAAACAAGTTACTGATTTGCATGAAACGAGACTGATAACTTTATTTTATTTTATTTTTAAATCCAAAAAATCCCGTGTAAAATATATGTTGTAAGATAAGATGTTTAGAACATTTTCCAAGAGAAAGCTACCATAAATTCGCAGCACATTTCAATCCACAAAATCATTAAATGTAGGAGGTTCGGCAAAACATATCTTAAGGAAATTCAACTTCAACTTCTAGAATCGCATCTCATGCAAGTTTAGCACCTAAAACCTTTGAGAAAACTTACATGCAAGACCTCTCACACATCATAAAACACATGCAAGCTAACATTATCCAAAGATCTATATCTTATAGCCGATAATCCACTAGATTGAGCTAATTCACCCTTAAGTGTCAAGAGAATGTCGAAGTATAATACCTAGCTTATTCCCTTACTTAGTTTAGGATACAAAAATGGCTTCCATGAGCTAGCTTGAAGATTGCTCGTTTCTCTATTCACTAGTTCTTTGATGAACAATAAGGGAATGGGAAGAAAAATGTGAGAGAGAGAGAGAGAGAGAGAGAGAGAGGGAAAGAAGAAAGAAGATAAACCAAAGAGAAGGGAAAATGAAGAGAAAAGATGGTGGGAAATGATGGTATTCCTTGGGAATTTTCCCTCGTTGTAGCCATGAAAAGGAGAAGTTTGACTAGAGAGATTTTAGGGTAATCATGAGGACTAATTTCGACTGGTGGGTAAGAGAAAGGGAAAACTGAAACTTTCATGGGAGTGTCAAAGGTAGGTTTGTCTTATTTGCATGAAAATTCTAGGTTTGTCATTTTTTATTTGGATTACATATCTTAAACAAATCTTAACTTGAACAGAAACAAAACTATTCCCCATCCTAACCTAAAGAATTCGGCCATCACAAACTAGGCACCTAATTAAGTAACTTTATTATAAGAACTCTATTAATAACATGGGCCAAAACTTGGTGGAATTGCTCATATCTTCAAGTCACCATTTCTAATGTTCAAGGTTCTTATGTCCACCATTATTTCCATATATCATAACATCAATAATTGAACCATAAGAAAGTATCATTGAACATATGAAATCATTCAAATTAATGCAAGACAAACATTGACCAAAATCTCGACATTTTCCAATTCAACCAAACCTTCCGCACAAGTCTAGCTCATTGGGCCTCATTCACGACCCATCTTCCTCTTGACAATCCACGCTTAGCCCAAAACTAGGCCCATTAGGCCTTCACACATCAGCCCACACGCAAAGCCTATCGGACAATCCACCTAGCTCGATTCCATTTCCGTTGATAAGTACTAGCTTAAACAAAAATTTTATGACCAAATTTTCAGAATATCACAAGAAATTTCAAGTTTTTGTGCCATTTCAAATTTTATGACCAAATTTTATTTTTTTCTCACCCTTTTGTTGATATGTGATACATAAGTCAAGGAGTGCTACTAGTAGTGCAATCTAGGTTAGGGTTTCCATCTCTTTTACCTCGGGATGTTATTGGTTCTTCTTCTTCTTCTTCTTCTTTTTATTTAAAAAAAAAACTAGATTTTGAGTTGTGAATTTATTCATTGTTAGGAATTAGCTGTGCCACTGTTTTCTATTGCTGATGCGATGTTTGTATGAGACAAATTTGGAGGCTTTGTCTTGTCAGTATCAAGTGAATTTTGCTTTTGGAATGCATGACAAACTAAAATGACTTTTCCCTTCCGCAAAATGACTTTTCTTTGGATTTCATTTAATTTGAATTATTTGAATTTTGCAACTCCTTTTATTTTGTCATGACAATAGTCATTTTTTAGTTTTGATGTAGATATGTTTAAGGAAGATTCTTTTTTATATATCATTTTCTTAGATGGCATGAAGTTATAAATGTCTAAAACTAAAAAAAAAAAAAACAGTTTAGTGTAGATTACATCTATTTTTAATTGTCTTGCTTTAAATCTAGCCATACTTTCTATCACTTATATGATGGTAATTTGTGTTTTTTTTTTTAGATTTCTTCATATGCAAGACTTGTATCTTCAAAAAATTGTCAAGACCAATTGTTTACTTATGTTTGACAATTACGATTTTAATTTATTGCAATACTCAAGCAACCTCTTGAGTTTGAGAAAAAGATGTCTAAGAGTATTATCTCATGTGAACATTTAAGTCTATTATCATTAAATTCAAATTGTATTCGTTTACTTTGCATTTATTAGTATATAGCAAGTTCATTAAAGGAAAAGATATTTTGGAGTTCTAAAGATGTTGAAACTTTTTATAAGTTGTGAGTTAAACAAATTGATAATGGCAATTATTCTGTAACAACAAAAGAGATGGATTAATAGTTATAACTAAGAAATTTGAGGACTTAATGGGCAAAAAATAAGGTAAAAATCAAATGAAGAGTAAGTTGGATAATGCTAAGGAAGATTGAAAAAGATGAAGGACATTGGTTCTAAAGGAAACGAGATTAGAATAAGATCCAAAAAGGAATATCATTGATACAAGTGATGAATGGTGAGAGAGGAAAATTTAGGTTTTTTCCCATTCTTTTGTTATTTTTTTTTTAAGTTCATCCCTTCTTATATATATAAAACTCACGAAAATGTTTATTATAATAGGAAAAACTAAGGTTAGAGCTTTTAAACGAAATGTGTACATCCAAATCTTTAAGTTTTGTTGGATAGGATGTTTGGAGATACTTTTGTTATTGGAAACATCATATAAGATCCTATACAAGGCTTATGTGTTGATGAAGATATTGTGGCAATATAATTTGATATTGATGGTTATGCAGGATTATCCCGATGATAATATAAAGTGCAATATGGGTGAAAAAACTAACGAATGGCCTCGAAACAATAAAAAAACATTGCAGAGTTCGGTGAGGCAATTTCAAGAAAATAGATAAAGGAAATTGGATGTAACTGATAAGTTAGCGACACAAATGGAGAGAATTTGTTTAGTTATTAAAAGTAGGAGATATGCTAGAAAGTTTGATTTTTACAAGGAACTTAAGAGATGTTGAAAATTATATTTGAAATTAAGCAAAATCAAGATTTATACATTTTGTAGGCAAAAGAACACCTCAAGTGCCAAAATTTAGCACAATGGGACACTTAAGTATCAAAAGTTAAGAAAATGATACTTAAGTGCTATTTTTTTAAAAAAATAGGACACTTAAATGCCACATTTGATGAATTTTGCCAAAAATCTTACGTGACATTTTTTTATTATTTTTTTCTCATTTATGTGGCTTGCCAAAAGGCTGACTCAACAAAGAAACAAAAAACGACGTCGTTTTGCCACAATTCAAATTTTAATATAAAAATTAATTTTAAAAATAAGGGAATGAGCAATTGGCCGAAGGCTTAACCTCGTCGTTGTCGCCTCCTAATTGTTGCCGAAAGGTGGGGAGGGTCAGCCGGGGTTGCTGAGCCATGGCCGGGCCGGTGACCCAAGTCGGCGGTGGCGGAGGGCTGTAAGCCCTGCATTTAGATTTGGGGCGAGGGTTGTGGCCCTCTCCTAGATCTGGCAAGGGTCGCTAACCCTCAACCAGCCTTTCAAGCAATGACAAGGAGGCGGTAGCGGCGAGGGCTGAGTCCTCAATTGCCGGCTGCCTTCTCCCTCCTTTTTTTTTCCATTTTTTTAATAGTAAATTTTTATATATTTTATTTGGTTTTAAATTTAATTTAATATTTTTTATATTATTTATTTACCCATGTTAGTGTGCAAAATGACGTTGTTTTGCACTTGGCTCATTGGAAAATTGTCATGTTAGTGTTTTGGCTAGATTTTCTCACCGTTGGCATTTAATTGATCCATTTTACTCCGATTTTGGCACTCAAGTGCCACTTTTCTAACTTTTAGCATTTAAGTGTCCATTTATGTCAAGTTTTGACACTCTAGGTATCCCACTGTTCTTTTTTGCACTAGATCATTTTAAAAAAGAAAGACAATAGGAAAATTTTCATGAATTTAGATGGTAATCAATAAAAAGTCACATGATTCAAATATAAGTTCGAATAACGTAATCATCAATAGGATGTTAGCTATTTATTTGAATTTTTTCATATGCAACATTATTGTAATGTGAGATCTATTTGCACTACTTATTTATCTAGTTGGCGAGACATGTTTATGTTATATCGTAAGACCCGTTTTTAATTAGTATTCTTTTTATTGAGTGGAGTTTACATATATATGATAGTGATAAATGCTTTATGTTTATGGATGGTCTAGATAATTTGTTATATCTCTTATTGTAATTTTATTTTGTTACTTTAGCCAGTTATGAATAATTCTCATGAGAGGGAAGACTATGAAAAAGAGGAAGATAAATATTGGCAACTCATACCTATGCTATTTGTTAGGTAACATATTTTCAGAAAATACCTTGCATGATCTTATCATATACAAGAAATGCATGGTTAAGAGACTTGATAGGCATTAATGCTAATCTCAAATGGTATTATCGAATGTTTATAATGGATAAAACTGTGTTTAAAAATTTAATGCATGATTTAGTGACACGATATAATTTGCAAGAATCTAGGAATATTGATTTTGTAGATATATTGGGATTTTTTTTTCATATTTTAGGACATAATATAGGTAAAACATTAGCATAAGAGTGTTTTCGGCATTCTAGGTAAACCATATGCAAACTATTTATCTTAATTTTTGATAAAATACATGAAATTGAAGCATATTTGCTTCAATCATCCGATTGGCAATTTAAGAAAGTTCCAAAGAAGATTATGACTAATATAAGATTTTCTCAACATCTTAAGGTAAGTTATGATTATACAATAAATAAGTGAACTAAATATAAATCAAGTAATATTAATGTTCTTGTTTTAATATTGTATTGAAGTTATAGATGGTATTCATATTTCAGCAGTTGTACCTATGAGTGACCAACTTCATTTTATCGGTCAAAAAGAAACATCGACACAAAATATAATGGCCATGTGCACATATGAAATTTACTTATGTTTGGGCTGGTTGAAAGGGAACAATTCATAATACTCATGTATTTTATGAAGCCATTAGGTGACATGATTTATAATCTCCTCATCCTCCAAAAGGTTTGTTAATTAATGGTTTCTATGTATTAATATATGTATGTGTTATATGCTAATTAAATTAACAATATCTCCGTATAGGTAAATATTATTTGGTAGATTCTATATATTCAAATCTCACGGGTTATTTGGGGCCATATAAAGAAGTTAGATATCATTTGTCTGAGTTTCAACGAGATTCTCAAGAAGTGTTCAACCATGCCTACTTCTCACTACAATTAGAAATTGAGTGAGCTTTTGGTGTATTGAAGAAGAAGTGAAAGATTATAAAAATATGCCAAATTATTTATATACACAACAAGTAAAAATTATGATAATAGCAATGACTTGAATGATGCACATTTTGCTAGATTAGATTTGGATTCCAATTTATATAAAATGGATTCCAATTATGTAAATAAGGAGGTAATACTTCAAATAATGATGTAGCATATGATATGACACATTTACGTGATTAAATAGTTATGAATTTAGGAAATGGTTAATAATGTTTGTAATTTTTAAGGATGTTGAGTTTTTTTCCTTCAATCATATGGTACTGTGTTTATTGAAATAAAAAAGAGAGGAAAATGAGAAAAATAGGTCTCTTATTGAAAATAGTTTTAATCTGGGCTAAACATGTTTGTCCAATGGGCGTGGTTTAGTGCAGCTATGTTTCAAAAATGGGTTTAGTAAAGATTGGGACAAATCTCATTCCAATAAATTCCAAAATAATAAATAAATTGACCTTATGTATGTTGGAATCATGTGTCAAAATTACAAACTTGCATATTAGAATTTTGGACTTGCATATCGAAGAGTGTCGGGAGGGTTAACTAAGTGTTGAATTTTTTGACACCTCTTGATTGATTGTCGAAGAATATCGGATAAATATTGGAGTGTTTGATACGACACGACATGAAGACTCTCGAACTCTTGAAGAGTATAGGCGCTTCCTAGCTTGTACCTATATGACATATTTACCTTTTGTCAAAATCTTGTCAATGAGAACCATTAAAATTCTATCTACAAGGATGCTAAAAGTAAATTTTATTGACATGGCGGTCAAGTAGCTTAAGTGAAATAAAAATATTATTTTGGCTGAAAAATTATCTAACGAGACCTTGACAGATGGTAAATATGTTATAAAGGTACAAATTTAGGATTTTTAATATTGTAATAAAAAGTTTGGGGTACATGTAATAGTTTGAGTTTTTTTTTTTTTTTTTTTATTTAAAATCCAAGTTAAGACAAAAACTATCCTGAAACTTCAATAAGAAGCGATACGAGTAGAGACTTCCTCATTGTTAGTTTCTTGGAGGGACTGCGGTACTCATCAATCTTGGGTCAACGAATTGCAGGTAGAGCAAAGTAGTTAAGGCTTTAATCCAATATTTCATAGCAAGCGTAGAAGCCATATGATAACACGCAAAGAAGGATCACTGTGTTGGTCATATCTTCCCGACCTTTTAAAGTTTAAAAACGATAACCTATGATAATGTGTCCAACTTTTAAAACCACACCACCTAGAAAAGTAAGAGGAACATGACTACAAATTAGAAAAAGAAATAATGACTTGAGAAAAACTTCACGCATCAACTTCAAAAATTTTAACTAAGGAAAATATGAAAATGATTTGGTGGTTTGATTTGATTCATGTGTGAGTGTTGTAAGAATAGTCCAATAACAAAGAATTGAAGTGGTGTTAAGTGGTTAATATATCGTAGTTGATATATAATCACTAAATTTTCGAGTGAAGGTAAGTTCAACTTAATATATTGATGGGTTCAAAATTTTGGCTCACTCTTGACGATCTTCCCACCTAATGGTATCAAATTTGCACCAACGATTAGCGTGGATATCTCAAAGATTTGAATTATCTGTTTGATTCGATTGGGTTTTATGGTTTGGACTGTTTTTGCTCATCCTTGAGCAAAATGTCCAAGTATTGCTATATTTTCATGGGCCTAATTCCCTATAGGTCAATTTCATTTTTGCCATTAACTTCTTTTTATCTTAAAAGATATAGGAAAAAGAAAATAACCAATTTTAATCCTAGTACCAAATTTCTCCAAACTCTTTTTTGTCTAAAAAAATAACCAATTTTCAATCTAGTCTCAAATTTGGCCCCATTAACCCTCCGTTCAAAAATCACCATTAGTCATTTGACATGGTATTTTCATGTTATGCGACATAGAAAATCATTTCAAAAATGGAACTAAGTCGGTTCATATGTTGTTGGTACTAACTTATGTACGAACTCAGGAGATGAGTAAAAAGAAGTACGTCGCTTTGAGCTTTGTCATTGTACAGTTTTCATAATTTGTGCACTCTTTCCTTTGAAAGATGAATCATTTTAGATTACGGATACTTAATGGTGTTTTAAGAGAACTTATTAATGTGATTTTATGTTTTCCTTTTAACAGGAGAGGAGAGTAAGAAATTAAGAATACCAGAAGGTAAAAAAAGGAACTTCTAAGGTCACTGTGGAACAGGGAGACAGATAGCATTAATGGAGAAATTCAAAGCATAGGATCACGGGTATCATTAATGTTCCCTTCTCTCGGATAACACCAAGATTCGAATATCCCTCAAGAGATTTCGAAAAACTCAAATGCTGAGGAAGCCATGGGGATTGAATTGAATGTGATCCAGATTCTCATTTTCCGTACAAAATTCTCATCGGTATACACAAAGAGTATGCCCGATTTGGTCTCTCTCCCCCCTCCAGATGTCCAAATTCATTATTCACCTTCACCTTCCCCTTTCGTTTTCATCAATCAATTTTCATCCCATAGCCCCATAATCTTTCTAACTATTCAAAATTTGAAACTCTCCAACATTTTCAAAATCCCCCACCACCATGGATGGCTGCCGATCACAATTTCTCTTGCTGCATAAAATAGTAAATATGTGCAGAAGATTTGCAGGGACTTCTGGGATTAATTTAAGACGCGGGGGAAGCCAAGCAAGATTAAAGAAAGCTTCTATGCCCAAATTGTGAAATGTTCTTTTTTCCTTGAAATTGGTCCACAGAGTTATCTACAAAGGAACCCTTTTTTATTTCCAGACAAGAAAAAAGGAGGCTAAACCATCAAATCGGAGGTTCCATCAAAGATCTTCTCTAACCCAACAGAGGTAATTTTGACTGAAGGGGTCATTATTTCGGACCCAAAATGGAAAAACCCATTTGGTTGGTTGGTTGGTGTGGCTTTAATTGCTGTGGAAATCAGAGAGAGCGAGAGAGAGAGACAGAGGGGGGATCTTGAGGCAGCCTTTAAAAGGGGAAGCAAGGTAGAAAGGACACTACTCAAACAGGTGTTTGAAAGAGTGAAAGATTCTCTGCGACAGCCACTGGCTGGCATTATCCCCACTTGTACTTGAAAGAAGGAAATAATTTTACGTGAAAAACAGTGCAGAGAGAGAGAGAGAGAGAGAGAGAGAGAGAGTTTTTTTTTCTTTTTCGGTCTGAAGAGAGAGTTTAGCAGCTGAAATTCGGCGCTCTTTTTGAAATTTTGGAAATTAGCTCTTTGGGTGAGTGAGCTCATCAGCTTTTTCTCCATAAAACTCCTTGACTCTTGACTCTGTTCGTGTACTGTGTCATTGAAATAGTAGTCAAAAAGTCTCTGGTTTTCGTGACATCCTTTTGTCTCCAAATGCAGTTTCTTCACGAGTTGTTGTCAGGTTATCTTCCACCAAACCAGACATGTCCAATCTTTATCCGTTTCTCTCTCTTGAGACGCCACTCTTTTAATTTTTCATGACAAACATAATGCATTTTCTGTTGTTGCTTCATGGAGTTTTGACCCTGCGTTTGTTGTTTCTCAATTGGTGCTTGGCAACTTCAATTCTACTTGCAGGTGTCTACCTTTAATTTCCACCGGTTATCAAGTGCCGCAGACTAAGATGGGAAAAGCTACAAGATGGTTGAAGGCCATATTGGGAATGAGGAGAGAAAAATTCAGTCTTGACAGTGCATATTCCGTTTCTAGCGACAAGAAGGAGACAAAAAGGTGGAGTTTTAGCAAGTCTGGGAAGGATTCTGATGCGCTGAACAAGTATCGGCCCAGCAGTTCAATCTCGGATGCTGCATGGCTCAAGTCTTACGTTGCGGAGGCGAAGAAGGGGCAAAATGAGCAGGCGATTGTGGTCGCAGCCGCCACGGCAGCAGCTGCTGATGCCGCAGTTGCAGCTGCAGAGGCGGCGGCGGCGATCATGAAGCTAACGAGCTATGGCAGAGGGACCATGCCGAGAGGTGGGAGGGAGAGGTGGGCTGCAGTGAAAATCCAGACCACTTTCAGAGGTTTTCTTGTAAGATGTTTCTCTTGAATTGGCTTTAACTTAATTTGGTAAAAGTAGGTTGTTCTCTGGTTCTGATAAAATCCTATGATGCTTAAATTTTTGTGAATGCCCGGGGCAAATCACATCTCTCTCAAACACACACACCTGTGAGTTGAAATGAGACATCGATTATGAATAGAACAGTATCTCATGCCATTGAGACTTGACTGATTGAGTTCCATGAATAGAACAGTATCTCCTGTTCTGCCTGAACTATTCAGATTCGAACATTTTCGATTCAGAATGTTGTTCGTGTCTTTCTATTGCAGCCTCCATATTCCATCTTTCTCTCAATTTTTGACTCTGCATTTGCCAGTTAGTCTAATATGCTCTTTTACAGTGCTTCACCATATGAACATCGGTCGCTTGCTCCAGCATTTGTCAGCATTGTCTCAAATGGGTATATATTTTTGATGAAACTATGCATTGGTGACAGGCCCGGAAAGCGCTTCGAGCTCTCAAAGGATTGGTTAAGCTGCAAGCCTTTGTTAGAGGCTATCTGGTCAGGAAGCGGGCTTCTGCCGCTCTGCGTAGCATGCAGGCTATAGTTCGAGCCCAAGCTGCCGTCAGATCGCATCAAGCTCGCCATTCCCTCGACAAAGAGAACCGGTATTCTTTGGAAAACCGACCCCGGAGATCCATGGTGAGAATCTTTTCGAAGCACATCCCTCTGGTTATTAGCTTCAATTGTCTGTCTCACCGTGTTCTGTTGCATTTTACAGGAAAAAGTTTGTGATCCAAGAAGTGCAATCCACAGCAAGAGGTTCTCTACTTCTTCAGAGTTCACGAGCAATTTCGAAGAGAGCCCCAAAATTGTCGAGGTCGACACGTTCAAGCCTCGTTCGAGATTCTGCCAAATCCACAGCCCGTTGATGGAATGCATCTACGATGGATTGGACTATTCCGTTTCGAAGCAGTACTCCGAGTGGCCCCTCGCCGGCAACGAGTGTAGAACTCCAACGCCGGTTAGGAGCCCCTGTGGAGATGGCTACTACGGGCCTCGCTCCGAGCTCCCGAGCTACATGGCGAGCACCCAGTCGTTCAAGGCCAAGTCGAGGTCGCTCAGCGCCCCCAGGCAAAGACCCGATGAAGGGTCGAAGAAGAGGTTCACGCTCAGCGAGATCATCGCCGCCCGGAACAGCGTCAGCGCCATCGGAATGCATCGGTCGTGCTCTCGGTTTTGAGACATCTTCGAATGACCGCGATTCGTTTGCCAATACCCACGGTCGCTGCCTCTTGCGAATAGTATAGATGTCTCGATTTAGAGCTTTCATCTTCAATTTAGATGTCTGCAATGAACGAAGATCCAGCAGTGTTTTTTTGTGTAGATTCTTAGTCAATTTTGGGAGTTGTTCTTGGATGTTTGTTTTTATGTAAAACCAACCAAATGGAATTTGCTTCAGATGGTTCCTACGCTTCCCTTATCTTAAAGTAACCACGTATTAGGATGAGTTTGTTTCAAGAGAAATAAATGTTTTTTTTTTTTAAATTGATTACTTATTTCACTTATAAAAATGACTGAATAAAAAATATTTTCATGAATATATTAGACATAAATTATTGTTGATGATGAAAAGATCTTTTATTAACTAATAACTTCAAATGATATGGACAATCATTTTGATGAAAAAAAATTTAAAATATTTATTTTCGATTAAATAAATAGACCTTTTGATAAAAATAAATGAAAAAAAAGGATAAACATTTGAAAGTTCTTTGACCAGCAGCACCCATCTCTTCCAAGAATTGCTTAATGTTTATTGTCTAATCAAAGCGTGAATCAAGGAGGATCTTGCATTAAGATATTGCCGAATTATCTCCAAATAGAAATTTGTTGTTTTTTTTTTTCCTTCTGTTGGAAAAATAAAAATTAATATCAACGTTGACTACAAGATTGCTACGGTTCTAATCTAAGCTCTATTTTAATTGTGTTAGGAACGTGAAATCATTAACCAATCAATGTTATTGATATTGGAACATGATTTACATTTAATTATTTTTATACATTGTGGCATTATTATCTATTGCTCATTAATTTAACTAGTAAAAAGGAGCCAGCTATATGTTTTGTCTTTACGGCGAATGTTCTTTTTCACTTCCTCCCATGTTCTTTCTCGAGTCAATAAACGAGCCGCGGCGACGAGGTTTGTCCAAACGCTTTTAGGGTTTCCTATCATTGTTCTCTAACCCTTTCTATATTCATTAAAGCAAGAGATATTAAGATGCTAAATGTAATTCAATACCTCATGATATTAAGTGTTGTCTTTTTAACATTGTACTAGATTCAAAAGGTATCAAATCGGAATTCTCACATTCCATTTTCAAAATTTTCATCATTCATATATCTCGGAGCTTTTGCAAATTCTTTAACTGTCATGTATCAAGTACGTTCATGCCAACTTCAAAACTCTTATATTAGATTTCTCACTTTTATTTTTCATTCACATAAGAATTCACATTCTTCGATTATCAGGAAGGATTTACAAATATTTCAATTGACATGTATGGAATTTGCACACTTTTGATTTTTATCGTATTCTACCAACCTTCAAACGAAAAAGTATTGCCATATACGATATTGTGTTTCAATAATTTAAACTCATAGAATCAATGATAACTTACATAGAGTCTATATGTAACCTATCATTAGGTCAAGTAGTATTATAGTAAGAAAAGAACGTTAATTGTGTATTTAAACTTCCTAATCAAGTGAAATGATAAAACTTAAGAATGAACTAATAATTTGACAAGTTAAATACAACATGTTTATTTCGATGACGAAAGAGATAAGATACTTGACTCAATTGGCTTGCTAGCCTAATTGAGTATCTTGTTTTTTATTTATTTTTTATATGGATTTCCTTTTAATTTATGTGACATATATTATTATATATATTTGTAATATTACTTTTTATTACGTAATCATTGTTCCACCCCTCAATATAGTTTTAAACAAAACCCAAAGAGCGAGTGAGAGTATTTCGAGCCAAGTTGAGTTCAATCGAATCATAAAAGAACGAGTATGTTTAGTTTTTTTATACTTAAATGTAGCCAAGCTTAGTTGAGCTCCAGTACGTCGAGTCGAGCATGCCATGTCTTATATCATATTGAGTTTAAGTAGGAAAAAGAATACTTGATTTTGTTCAAGTAGAATTTTGGATTTCGAGTTTGACTTCACTGCTGCTGCTGCTAATAATAATAATAATAATAATAATAATAATAATAATAATAATAATAATCATAATAATCATAATAATAATAATAATAATAATAATAATAATAATAATAATAATAATAATAATAATAATCAATCCCACTAATTAGGATGGTGAGTCTCGCATGAGGTAAGGTTTTTTAGAGCATGAGTATCTTAAGTTAATTTTTAAAATTTTATTTCCAATCCGGGCAAATTTATTATCCGGTATTTTATCCGGATACATCAAGGTTTATTCGATCTAAAGAATGTAGCCAAATACTAAATAAGACAATTTAATATCCTATCCGAACTCAAATCCGGACCATTAAGTGTAGTATAATTCCTAAACATCCTATGAACTTTCATTACAACTCCGAGTGATTAAAGTCAATAACTGTTCTTGCGCATCATCTTTTTCACCTATTTTCCATCTTCTTCCCTTCCGACGATCCACAATCCTTCGCACCAACTTCACCAGTAGATTTGGCTCTCACTTCCAGGGAACGAAAACCCATCGCAGCTTTATCCAAAAAGCCAGTGATAAGTACCACTCGGCACTCGTGTTAGATCCTGGGTTCTTGGTCGTCGCGGTCTTCTTTCTCGAATCCATTCATCATCACGAACGAATCCTCGAATGACAAACTCACTCGCTCAGCGATTACGGCCGATTCGGCTCCGCTTGTCAACGAGTGAAAATTGACATCATCGCCACTGGCGCGACGAATATCGGCGAAATTAACTTTACATCATCTATAAAAGTCTAAAGCATGATTTTTACAGGGAGTTGAATGGTACTTCCATATGCTAAACTAGCGAAGTTTTGGGGTGCATAAAGATACCATCTCCTATTCCTAGTTAAGGAGTAATGTTATTTATTGCTTGAAACTAAAACATTTTTTTTTTTTTTGGGCGTCGTTAAGAGCCAAAATTTCGTTGCTCTAAATTTCCTTTTTAAGCATATTAAGGACCATAAAAAAAAAAAAAAAAAAATCCTTTCTTCATTTATTTTATTTAATCTCAATTTTTAAGAATCATTGGACTCCAGCTCAATGATTGGTCTCGAAGTAATTTTTTCAATTAATTTTTTATTTAATTAAAATGATCTATCACATGGCAACAACTGGCCTATTAGCTCAGTTGGTCAGAGCGTCGTGCTAATAACGCGAAGGTCGCAGGTTCGAGACCTGCATGGGCCATTCCTCATTCATCCTTTTTATAATCATTTTTTGGGCCTGAAATTTGCTTTAACTGTTCTTTCCCGGGCCGGGCTTGATTTTGAAAAGCACTCGGATTCTCTGCAATAGCCGATTCTGAAAGTAACGGTCAAGAACGCAATTCGTTTCTGTCAACTGCCAGGAGAACACAAGCGAGAATGGGGTTCAAGATATGGCGTACCCACATTTTCTGCAATAGCCGATGCTTCCTCATCAACACCCTCAAAACCTCAATCGCTCATGCTTCTGAACCCCCACGAATTACCCTTTTCTATTAATATCTCTCCGTGCGCATTCGTGTTTTCGTTTGGCCGAGAGGGATGTTGGGTGGACCACAGAGAAGATTCGGAACCGCGACGAGAAGCCGATCACATGAAAGATTCGATCGGGAAATGAGGATGAACCCTCGATACCCTGGTGAGTCCGAGTCCGATTCTTCTGGTGTAGGAACACCGGTCTCGAGCCCTTATGATCCTTTCACCAATTACCTTTCGCCTCGGCCCAAGTTCCTCCGCTACGACCCCGGACGGCACTGTGAGGTCCTTCGTCGACTGGAGGAAGTGATGGACAGTTTTGGCGGCACGAGTATAGGTTCCAATTCGGGAGGGTCCATGAGTGAGGATTGGCGGAGCAAGAGCAGGAGGATTCTGAGTTTGATGGACCAGGTAATCAAGTGGAGGTGCCGCAGATTTGCAGGTTGAGATGGTTATGCAAATTGCTGCTTTTGCTTCACGTTTTGGTGCTGCTGATGGTGTGCATCTGTCATACGAGGATTTCGTTTCCGTTACAGGACTTTGAAGATTGGCAAAAAAGGTCGAGTTGTACATATGAAGATGTTTCTGAGGAGCTTGTTGAATTTGTTGAAATTGATGCGTCAAGTAAGAGCATTTCTTCTCCTTTAGATGAAATTGGCGACGTTGAAGGAAGGCATGGAAATTTGAGTTCTACAAATGAGGAGGGACCTGAAAAGATAGTTGAACTTCATGAAAGCAGTGTGGCTCAAACTGGTGTCGACTCGTCAGGCGATATAGGGGATGCCGCCGAGTGGATGGAAATGGATGAGGTGATGAAGGGTTCTTATCAGTACGATGAACTAGATGAGGCTGTGGAGGGACGAGATGAGTGGGATTTGGCAGAGGGCTGAAATTGAACTCGAAGAATCTTCGAAGGCGGCAGAGACAAGACTTGAGAAAAATGATGATGTCTGCGAACAAGAAAACGAAGGCATAGAGAGCAACTTTTATTGGATTAAGAAGAGCTCGGAGCCTCAGGGGAGTGGAATTGCCAAACCAGAAGTTGGAAGCGAAACTGAAAATCTGCTGCTAGAAGAAACTCATGAAGTTGGTGAAGTTACTTCAGGTTCATAGGGATTGATTTAGTGATGATGGTTCTTCTTTGTGTTTTTGCCGCAGCAGTTCTTGCATTTGTGCTGGTGCTGTACTTGAGAAGGAAGAAAAAGTTTGCTTATGATTCGCCTTCAACTTCAGGACGTTCTTTCAGAGTGTCGCCGATCAAGTGTACTTGCGAATTCGCAGAGAATTCAGAAAGAGGGGATCGCTTGGCATCCGATCGAGTCTCTTCTTCTCCTCTCGAGAGTTCTCCTTCGCTCGGAAGCTTTACTACTACTGAGATGATATCGACAAGAAAGGTAAGAACGGTGGTGTCATACTCTTTAGTTAATATAGGCTATTGATGGCATCATTTTCCATGGACTTCCGTGACAAGTAAGTTTCTCTATTGCCTCGTCGCAGGAGGATGGAACCGGAGAAGCTTGGGTCAGTATTGCAACTCCAGTGAGGAGATCCAGCCGAATTCACGACCGTGCAATACGATCTCGACGACATCTGATGAGCTCAAGTTAGTCCCCAAGTGCAGGAAATGGGAAAACAATCTCTTTGGTGGAGATTTATTCAGCGTGACTGGATTTTAAAAAGAAATGGAGCAATTCCTGTTGTTTTTTTTTTCATGGAGTTTGTGAAGAAGAATTGTAGTTGTGTTAGCTGAGGAAATGAATATGCCCAGAAAACTTCCCTCCACCACCTTGGTGAACGAAAACTTCTCTAGATTGCCCTCAAAAGAATGCAAATTCAAGCTCGACCTGAGGTTTCGCCAATGCCTATTGCCGTCGCCATGAGGAACTTAACTAATCATAATGAAGCTGGAAAAGCATTATTTCAGAAAACAATGGACAAACTTTCTGTTCATATCACATCATAATATGGATTCTCAGAATCATTTAGAAAACCAAACTTGGGGCCATGATTACAAGAATTGAGCAACTAGACATATATATATATAGATAATGAAAAAGCAAGGACGACTTGAACATGAAAGGCTGTTCTAGTCCTGACATGGTTATTCCAATTGACTCTACTCCCCCTGTCTCAGCTGGAGCAAGGAAGAAGACAGCAAGCCTCAAAGTGGAGTCAAAATCTGTAAAGAAGTATAAGCTTTGGCGCAGAGATTTACAGGCCCTGATCGATCAGGTAATCTCCCATCCTCTCAACAACCATGTTGCACTGTCCTGGTGTCAAAGGTTCCTCATAGATGCCAAAGATCAGAGCTTGGGTGGTCTTCTTCACGGTAACGCCACCGGCACCCTGCAAATCAATGGAAACACTAGCACGCTTGACTATCCTGTTAGGAATCAGCTTCAACAGCCGTGGCACTGCTCGACTTGAGGACACAGAATTCAAGCCATCCGGAGTTAAATTCTCAAGCTTTAAACTCAAGTATCATGTACTGTCTCCCATGCCCACCTTAACTTGAAATAAGTTTCGTGCTTACTTTGGTTATATAAAGTATCGAAATGTATGAATTGCAGCACAGTGAAGGAATGATTTAGAAGTGAAAGACAGATCGAAATACAATGCAGAATCAATTATAGGTATGATGGCCCCTTATCCGGTAACAAGTTATAAGATGGCAAATTAGCTTCATCCATGTACATGTGATATCACTCGTTTAGTTAGATTTTTTTAAACAAGCACCACCCGCATGTGTCAAATTCTCCTATCAATACATAAACTGAAGAAGAAGACCTGCATACCTTCTTTCCACGAATAACAGCTCCGTCCTCTCCCTGGATAACCATGTATTTTGCGCTGGCAAGGTGTAGCCCCGTCGGAGCAAGCGAGCCGGGCTCATCAAAATCTTTCATGATGGCAGCAATCTCCTGTGGCTTAAACTAGAGAAAAGAAAAAGAAAAGGGATGACGCAACATTATCATCTCATCTCAATACAGAGAAAGGCGCTCAATTCAGTTGCATTATCAAGGCGACATACAAAATACCAACCCCAAAAAACCCATTCCCCGCAGGCCCCCTGAAAGATCATCTATGCACTCGTCATGAGCTGCATTACTAGCGTAATGCTCGCATATCGATGAGAAACTTAGCTCCCGCTAACCCGCCAAACATCTTTCTGTCCATTGAATCGAGACCACAATGAAGCGAAATGATCATACAGTTAGCTAAAAAGGGAGGGTAACAAGCATCGGATTATCCAATAATTGCGCAATGCAGAATGTTGAAACCATCGAGATCAATCTCAGATGGGACAACATGCTGTTCCCACGACAGACATCGATTCCTAGAGAAACATCCCCAGTTCCGATCACGCAAGCGTACGATGATCAAATATCAAGCGAACAAGGGATCAATCCGACCGCATCATCATCATCATCATCATCATCAGGAGATCGGACGACGAACGCAGCTCTAGATCTCATCATTGCTCGCGCATCCATAACCGACAAGACGGGATCAAACGCAGATCAAATCGAACCGGAGATCGCGAACACGCACGCACATAGCTTAGCTAGATCGGAGAACGACCTGAGGGAATGCGGAGCTCTGCGCCCACACGCTCCCGTCGTGGCCGACGATGGCCGCGGCGGCGAGGTGGTGGCCGTCGATGTCGCACATCAGGTGATCGTCCACGTACGTTTGCCACGACATTTTCTCTCTCTCTCTTTCTGGCTTTCGCTTCTCTTCTCTCCGCGGTTCAAAAGAGAGAGCCTTATATAGGGGATGGGGAATTAATCCCCTGCGATGCACGTGCACCGCAATCATCGTGGACCGGCGCGGAGGGGGTCCCACCGGGCGGTGCGCGGGCCCCGCCTGATGAGACTGCAGCCGTCCACCTGGCGACGTGATCTCATGATTCGGGTGCGCTGGGGAATGAGTGCCGTTCACGTTCGCCCCTCGGCCATTTGGATCGTGCCTCGTGAGGTTTTTAGTGGAATTGGATTTGTTGTATAACTAAATAAAAGGTACTATTTTTATCTTCTTTTTTTTTTTTATACCAAAAGAAAAATAGGGCATTTTTTTTCACCAACCAAACCAAATTCTTAAACTTTTTAATTTTGGTGATCGGATAATCAAGTTTAAATTAAGAGCAAATTCAGTTAAGGTACTCACAAGTCACAAGTAGCTCTAGCTTGGATGGATGATTACTCAAGATCGACTCATTTAATTTTGAGTCAAACTTGAGCTCGATCGATTCTAATATTTTGTCAAGTCAAATATTTTCTTTAAAAAATGTTTAGATTAGTCAAAATAGGCACAAATGTCTCAAGATTGTTATAATTTTTTTTTTTAAATGTGATCCCACATTCAGTTAAATTTGCATACATTAGATTTCACTAAGAATTTATTATCCAAATCTAATAGTTGATAACTATGAAGACTGTCCATTTCTACTAGGATTAGTCTTGATGGTAGACTATATTTATTAGTATTTGTATGGGCATATAAATAGGCCATCTAAGTCAAACTCTCTTATTATTCTCATTATTTTGATTATCTAATAATCAAATAACACACATCAATGTCAAGTGGGCAATTGGCTAGAAGTCCTTATTCATGATTGCTCAAGCTCAGCATATTTATTCTTGATATAATCGATGATTGGAGTTAGTATAGAATTCATACGTTTCCGCAATTGATCCTAATCATCGGGATCATGATTTTTTGTAAATTTTCTAATAAAGACTACATAACATATTCACATTATTTGAGCCTATAGAAAATTGGGATCAAGCTCAAGCTTGAGCTTGAGTTCCTTGATAAATTAATTGTACTTGAGTTGAGTTGAGCCAAATTGAGCTGAATCGAGTGTGATATCTCGATTTTATAGTCAAGTAGAGCTGTGGCACAAATGATAACAATTGATCTAGTTTTTGTGTTGTATATGCAAGTCGAGCTCAAACTCGACAGTGTATCGACTTGGCTCAACTTGATTACTCTCCTATTTTGGATAACTTTTTCGACTGTTTCTCTCTAGTTCCAATATAAGCTGACATGTTCGTTGAAGCATGCAAAAGTTTCGATGCAAAAGGCCAAAAGTAAATTTCGTGTTGAGAGATTTCATTGCTCAAAATCTGGGTTAATTCCAAAAAAAAGCACCAACTTTAGGTCGATGGACAAATCTGGCGAACTTTTTTGTCTCGTAAAAAAGCACAAACTTTAGGTCAAGTGACAAATGCCCGAACTTTTCTTGTCACATAAAAAGCATCAACTTTAGGTCGAGTGACAATTTTGGCCCGTTTTTTTTTTTCGAAAAAAAATCACCAACTTTCACTTAATCTTAAATCTAGCCCCCCTTAACTTAAATTCATTGATCGTTTTTATCAATAAATCCATGTGCACTTACTGGCTAACACCATTAATTGTCTTCTTGTTTGAGCTACAGCTGTGTCATCTCACAAGTAAAAAAAATCTACAGATTGAATTTCTCTAGCTATACTTTATCGTTTTGTCGTAATATGAAGCTGTAGATCACCGCCTGTCAAGAGAAATCACATATGAGATCCACCAATCTCATAGCTAGAATATTTTCTCCTGAAATAAGGTTAACTTCAAATAGAAAGTTAATGGTAGGGGTTAGATTTTGGATAGGAGCGAAAGTTTGTGATTGTTTATGAGACAAAAAAAAAAAAAAAAAAAAAATTGGGGCCGAATTGTCACTTAACCTAGAGTTAGTGCTTTTTTACGAGACAAAAAAAAGTTTGGGCCAAATTTGTCCCTCGACCTAAATTTTGTGCTTTTCTTTTTTATGAGACAAAAAAAGTTTTGGCACAGATTTGTCCATCAATCTAAAGTTGATGCTTTTTTTTTATGGAATTAGCCCTCAAAATCTAGTCATGGTCTTCATTTTCGGAGTTAGTCCCCTAAATTTGTTGATAGTCCATAATGAAATAACTAAATAAAATATATATTTAGCGTTAGACTCTTGAATTTGGAGCCGCAAAACATCTGATTTAAAGAGGTATATAACTTCAATGACAAATTGAAAATCTAAAGAATGGATTGGAAAAAAAATAGGCAAGCTAAAAAAATATAGGCTTTCACCTAAAAGTAAAATCGAATTTGATAGATACTAATATCTTACATTGGCTTGAAACTGATCTATAAAATTATGCATCTTTTACTCTTTAGTTGTTGGGAGATGGATCCCCTGGCCATTGTGATTTTTATATTTAATGTAGAAAATTAACTTTTTGTCATGGAAAAAATTGTTAAGCACGGGAAACAAATTTACTAGTCACGCTTTTCACATAGAAAAACAAGACTTTATACGTGGTAATTTATTCATGTAATGGTGAATTTTCTTATATGAAATGTCTCTAGCAAATGACCTTTAGAGGCGACCAACAACTTTTCCCTAATGGAAAGTGAATATCAATATATTTGCGATCCATAATTCCAACTATTTGTTGTCCCACGGAATAAGCGAGTCCAAAGTATTTACTGAGCTTTGTTCCATATAATATAATGCGATGTTACTTGATATAACTTCTGTATGAGTCAAAATTCTGAAAAATGATATAATATTACTTGATTACTTAATCAGTAGATACATAACCCGAATTCTTTTACCGGGTGGGTAAATAGAATAAAGCAATAGTGACCTGTATACGTTAGAACGTTTCTATTATTAAAAGATCTTTGTCATTGCTTGAGATTTAAATGTCTAAATGATAAGAGAGTGTTTAGATACATCTAATCAATGCATACTAGACCCGTGGATTGGATTGATTCGGTCCAGTCTGAGATCCAATCAAGATTAATCTATTTAACCCATTTTGATTCATTTTTATGCAATACAAATATAGTAACCCAATACATACTCGATCCGACTCATATAGCTAAAACACTATTGTATTTAATCAAATCTAAAAAAATTCATACTTATAGAAGTTGGTTGAGTCTAAATAAGTTGCAAATTCATTTAATACTTATATTATTTTTGGGTTTTAACATTCTAAACCAATTTATACCGTCTACTAAATATATATAACTCATATAATAATTGTCATCACAAATAGGTGAAGAAAATTTGGTTTATAACCCATTTTGACTGGTTTAATGCATGTCCTTTCTCTCAAGAGATTTATGGTGCGCATGACAAAATTTCTGGAACAAAAATTGATTTCTAGCAAGAAATTGATTTCTTAATTTCTATTTTAGAATTTGAGAAGTTAAAAATTTTAGTTTCTGATTTCTTCTTCAAATCTATTTATGGAATAGAAATTTGTTCTAGAAATTGAAAAATCAAATGCGTTCTTAAACGGTTTACATTCTAAACCTATTCGGGAATAGAGAAATAGAGAAGTAGAAATTTTATTATGCGCGTCTCTTATTAGTAGTCAATCACATCGACGATAGACTTAAATGGGCCCCGATCATTGAAGAGGAACTGATGAAGGGATCAACTAATGTAATACATGGGATTAGGCAACTTGAAGGTTCGATTGCCGACATGGATTCCGAGCAGGTCGCTCCATTGGTCTCCGATATTGCCAACGATTCTGTACCCGCTCTCTTCCACCTTCCTCCTCTCGCTCGATTTGTACACCACCGCCGTGGTCTCGAGTAAGCCGATCCCCTGCAAACCCAAACGACCGGTGAATCCAATTTCGATACGGAATGACTTAAGGCATGAGGTTGTAACCCTAATCAATCATTTTAAGTCTATAGAGGATGAAGCAATGAATTTCGTATAGTTTTCTTGCTTCTTTCGTCGCGTTTCAGGTGGATAAAGAAGTCGGAAGGCGAGCTTACTTCAGGATGAGCATCTCCCAAGTGCGAAACCCAGCGTTCCTGAGATTGGAGGAAGTGATGTTCCTCGCGTCCTCGGGTCTTCCGGTGAGGAAGATGGGCTTGATCCCCAGTTTCAACAGCTCCCGGTACAGCTCCAGTGTCTCCGGCAGCGCCGGTGCTTTGCCAGTTAGGATCCACTGACCGAACTGCGTCGGGTTGAGGGGCTCCACCCTGCGCATTCGATAATTAGACCGGTTACTTCACACATGAAAATGGATTACAAAGCTAACCAAAGCGCAACGAATTAGAGATGGACATGATTGTGTTTCTCTAGGAATGAAAAAGAAATCCTAGAAGTAGCATAAGATTACTTTTGAGTTCTTTATGTCCTGTCATGAACAGTCCAAGCTGTCCCTCTTTTGTCAGCAGTGTCGACTCGGAATCCAATCATGTGGGCAATTCCAATGACAGGGACAACAGCCAATTTTACATTTTTAATCGGACATGATCAATGTACTGTTTCCGAACCCGGGAAGGGGCGGATCGTCTTGCATATTGAGGTTATCCAACGGCAGAAGAAATCACATCATCGTATGATTCATTATAATTTCGTGCACGCAGGTCTTATTCATTTGCTTGTGGAAGTTATGACTTGGCGATGTTACAGACAAACTAGAGAGCAATATCATACGTATTTCGCCGTCCACGTTGATTTTCAAAGTTCCGCAAGAAAGGAGACAACTTTGGCAAGATCTCCTTTCTGGACCTATTAAGCAAGCACGTTGCGTTATTTTTCTTGGACTCTTGAGGCTTCTGCTTTTCACGTGGTCCTCCATGTGGCTCTCCTCTTTATCTTTTCTTTACTATACTTTGACTAAGTCTCATGAGATGAACATAGATGGTACCTATCCTTTGTTCAATGACCACCATTATTGTTTTTCAAGGCGACAACGTCATACATCCTTTTCTCCCCTAGGACGGCCGACTATCGTTTACGAGCTCATTCCAAGTACCCGATACCAACACATGAAAGACACCGAGCAATCGGCAAAACCCGCATTATCATCAAAATATAATCTTTTCGCAGATACAGAGAAAGAGTCTTCACTGTAAAAATCTATATGAAGTAAGTTCAGATAGACTAATGGTAGTTAAGATGGTAACTACAGGGCGCTTTTCAGATTTTACCCCGACGACTGTCTTTCTACGGCGAACAACCGTGGATCCAATCAAACAAACACGACATCTTCGAAGAAATTTATTCAGCCATTCAAGTTTCAACTTTGGCAAAAAGTAAACACATGCTTTGGGCTTTGACAAGGCTTGCAAAATCACTTTCTTTCACTGTTTTGGACCGTCAAAATGAAAGAGGAATTAAAGAAAACAAAAGCTTAATGCATTTGTAACATACCCGAATCCATGCTCCGCGTAGTAAGGCAGATTGGAGAGCGAGGTCTCGTCGATGTCGAACACCCACACGTCCTTGCCGTCTCCGGCGAGCTTCAGGCTCTTGGCGTAGAGCACGGCCTCGTGTGCCACCACCTTCGAGTCCTCCCTATACTGATGCAGCATGTAGTGACCCACGTAGCCCTCGCACTCCCGGGGGACCGTGTTCCAATTCTTGATGTTGTGGGTCTCCACGCCCAGCCTCCAGCTCAGGCAGTACAGGCCGTGCACGCGCTCGCCGGCGGAGCCTGAGCGCGGCCGGAGGAGGTGGATTTCACGGGGGATTCCGGCGAGCGAGCCTCGGATTGCAGCCACAAAGATGAGCAACGCCCACATACTTTCTTTCCCCATTTTTTGCCTCGAGAGAGAGGGAGAAATAGGTGTAATCTTCGGCTTGCTATACCACGAGGACGCTCCTTTAAATAGGCTCAACATCGCCTCTCCATACGACATGAACTTAGAATTATATGTCGATAAACATCACGCCACGTAGCCCTTTTTTTTTTTTTTTTGGTTTTTGTTTTTCCTTTGTTTTGAGATAGTTGACAATTTTGATTAAGCTAATCAAATCCGTGGGGAAGCTATACAGGCTAAAAGAACATAATTGTACGATGAAATGACAATTGACTAGGACACTTACGAGATAAATAGGGTAAAAAAAAATCTCCCATGTAGCTGCATGAATATCCTCCGGCATATGGGCATATCCACACGTACAGAGTTCCTGCCTCACCTCTTCACCGTCCAAATGCTTTGGAATTTCACCGGAAACATGCATTAATCCTCTGGCTTATATGTAGATTAAAAAAAAAAATCTGCATTATTGATTTAAACTGTTAAATAAGAAAGTCGAGTAATTCGGACAGTAATCGCATTTATAACATTATCCAAAAATCTGAAAAATATTTAATTAATGGAGGACCCTCTTCCTAATTTTTTTTTTTTAAATTGTACGAAAAATTCTCGTGACTTTTCAGCCAAGCTTTTTTTGGGGCACGTTTTATTCGTGAAACCGTCATGTCACGATCGGTCCCCAATCTTCTGGGACAAAAGATGCCTTCATATCTGCTTTAATTAGAAAAAAGAAAAGAAAAAAGAAGAAGAAGAAAAAAACAAAGCATCCAACTTCAATTCAATCTGAACAAAGGAGATGAGCATTTTCTTCATGTCTTTTTGTCACTTTATGATGCATTTCACCCGAGTGAAAATTTACGGTGGATGGATAATAGACTTATAATATGTCATAATTCCTTACATTTTTCAATGCTCCTTTGATTCTACTTATTAGTGGCCAATTACATAATGATAAAAAGCACATTTTATTTTTCATTGAGCTCCTGTGATGTATATGTGATGTATATAGACGGCTTCCTTTGTGTCAAACTAATGTTATATTTATTTTATGGAGAATGAGTGATGTGAAAATATTTTAAAAAATAATTATTTTTATTATTTAAAAAAATGAATGAGTGGAAAAGATTTCTCAATGATTGGAAACATTTCACTATTCATAAAATTAACTCAATGGTTAATCTGTCATTAATCTGTCTACTCTTAACTCAATGATTGACCAATTATCTTCCAAAATCACTCATACATCACAAATTAAAACTAACCACTACTCTCTCTTCATCCCAAAAAGAGAAAAAGAAAATCGACTCTACTTACAATTATTTAATTACGATCCCATTACACAATCAATCAAATAAATTCACTCAAAATCCTACAAAAAAAAAAAAAAATTTTTTTTTTTGTTCTTTTCTATTTTCTCTTTAATGCACCTCAATTCTAGCAAGTGTAGACTTCTTAAAACTCCCCTTGCTTTTAGGAGGGAAACGACCCCCATCACGCGCCTCTCTCTCTCCTCCTCCTCCGCGGTTCCTGCGAACAATCGATCGCCCACCATTTGCTGCCGCCGCCGCTGGCTGCGGTCGCTTCGGCTCGAAATCATACACGCGTACATCCCGCGAGGGGGAGGGAGAGAGATGAATCAGCAACAGCTGAGGGTGCTGAAGTCGTTCATCGCAGTGATGGCGGTGTGCATGTTGTGCTACATAGTAGAGCCCCCTCTGCACTGGCGCGCCACCAAGGCCCTCGGCTCCGTCCGCGGCGGCGGCGGTGGCCCCTCCGCCTCCTGCCCTCCCTGCCGCTGTGATTGCTCCTCACAGCCACTCCTCTCCCTCGGTGACGGTATCCTCGCTTCCTCATTTCCCTCGGTTTCCCTCCCGCTGCCTTTTTGTTTCCATCGATCACCTCGGTGCCAATCGATCGCTCGCCCCTCGGTCGCCACGATTGATGTTCCCGCGTAATGGATGGAGCTGATTTGGTGGTGTTGGCGTGATCTTTCATAATACACAAGCAGCGGGAAAAATGGGCTGACTACATTAGATTTCATTGAGGATTTATTATCCAAATCTAGTAGTCGATAACTATGAATATTGTCCATATATATTAGGATTAGTCTTGATGGAAGAGTATATCTATTAGAATTTGTATGGGCATATAAATAGGTCATCTAAGCCAAACCTTCTTATTATTCTCATCATTCTAATTATCTGCTAATTAGAGAGCACACCATGAACGTCAAGAGGGCAATTGGTTAGAAGTGCCCATTCATGATTGCTCAAGCTCCACATATCTATTCTTAATATCATTAATGGCCGGAGCTAGTATAGATTTCATACGTTTCTGCAATTGATCATGATCATCGAGATCATGGCTTTCCGCAAATTTTCTAATAAAGACTACATAACATATTCACATTATTTGAGCCTTTAGAAAATTGGGATCAAGCTAGAGCTCGAGCTTGAGTTCCTTGATAAATTAATTGACCTTGAGCTGAGTTGAGCCGAAGTGAGTATGAGTATCTCGATTTTATAGTCAAGTAGAGCTCCGGCACATATTCTAATAGTTGATCTAGTTTTTGTGTTGCATATGCAAGTCGAGCTCAAACTTGACAAGGTATCCACTTGGCTCGACTCGATTACGCTCCTATTTTGGATAACTTTTCCGGTTGTATATCTCTAGTTCCAAATATAGTCAATTAAAACAGACACGATCGTTGAAGAATGCAAAATTTTCGATGCAAAAAACCAAAAGCAAATTTCGTGTTGGGAGATTTCATTGCTTAAAATCTAGTCATGGTCTTTATTTTCGGAGTTAGTCTCCTAAGTTTTTTAAAAGTCCATAATGAAATATATATATATATTTGGCGTTAGGCTCTTGAAATTGGAGCCGCAAAACATTTGATTTAAAGAGGTATATAACTTCAATGACTGATTAGACAAATTGAAAATCCAAAGAATGGACTGGAAAAAAAATAGGCAAGCTAAAAAAAATATAGGCTTTCACCTAAAAGAAAATTAACTTTTTGTCATGGAAAAATTGTTAAGCACGGGAAACCAATTTACTATTCACGCTTTTCACATAGAAAAACAAGACTTTATACGTGGTAACTTATTCATGTGATAGTGAATTTTCATATATGAAATGTCTCTAGCAAATGACCTTTAGAGTCGACCAACAATTTGTCTCTAATGGAACAATATATTTGCGATCCGAAATTCCAACTATTTGTTGTCCCACGGAATAAGCGAGTCCAAAGTATTTAATGAGCTTTGTTCCGTATAATATAATGCAATGTTACGTGATATAACTTCCGCATGAGTCAAAATTCTGAAAAATGATACAATATTACTTGATTATCTAATCAGTGGAGACATAACCCGAATTTTTTTTATCGGGTGGGTGAATAGAATAAAGCAAATGTGACCTGCATACATTATTAAAAGATCTTTGTCATTGCTTGAGATTTAAGTGTCTAAATGATAAGAGTGTTTAGATACATCTAATCAATGCATACTAGACCCGTGGATTGGATTGATTTGGTCCGGTTTGACGTCTAATCGAGATTAATCCATTTAACCCATTTTGATTCATTTTTATGCAATACAAATATAGTAACCTAATACATACTCGATCCGACTCATATAGTTAAAACACTTCCGTATTTAATCAAATCTAAGAAAATTCATACCTTTAGAAATTGGTTGAATCTAAATAAGTTATGCATTCATTTGATACCCATATCATTTTGGGTTTTAATATTCTAAATCCATTTATACCGTACTCATATAATAATTGTCATCACATATGGGCGAAGAAATTGGTTTATAACCCATTTTGACTGGTCTAATGCATACATTGTTCCTCTCGAGAGATTTATTGGTAGTCAATCACATTCACCATGGACTTAAATGGGGCCCGATCAATGAAGAGAAACTGATGAAAGGGATCAACTAATGTAATACATGGGGTCAGGCAACTTGAAGGTTCGGTTGCCGGCATGGATTCCGAGCAGGTCGCTCCATTGGTCTCCGATATTGCCAACGATTCTGTACCCGCTCTCTTCCACCTTCCTCCTCTCGCTCGATTTGTAGACCACCGCCGTTGTCCCCGAGTAAGTCGATCCCCTGCAAACCCAAACGACCGGTGAATGCAATTCCGATACGGAATGACTTAATGCTAAGTCTATAGAGGATAAAGCAATGAATTTCGTTTAGTTTTCTTGCTTCTTTCGTCGCGTTTCAGGTGGATAAAGAAGTCGGAAGGCGAGCTTACTTCAGGATGAGCATCTCCCAGTTGCTAAACCCAGCGTTCCTGAGGTTGGAGGAAGTGATCTTCCTCTGGTCCTCGGTTCTTCCGGTGAGGAAGATGGGCTTGATCCCCAGTTTCAACAGCTCCCGGTACAGCTCCAGCGTCTCCGGCAGCGCCGGTGCTTTGCCGGTGAGGACCCACTGATTGAACAGCGTCGAGTTGTAGGGCTCCGCCCTGCGCTTATTTTACACATGAAAATGGATTACAAAGCTAACCAAAGCGCAACGAATTAGAGATGGATATGATTGTGTTTCCCTAGGAATGAAAAAGAAAACCTAGAAGTAGTAGCGTAAGATTACTTTTGAGTTCTTTATGTCCTGTCATGAACAGTCGAAGCTGTCTCTCTTTTGTCAGCAGTGTCGACTGGTAATCAGGTGGGCAATTCCAATGACAGGGAAAACAGCGAAGTTTACAGCTTTAATCCGACATGATCAGTGTACTGTTTCCGATAATAAAGAGGCCATTGGAATCGATAGCAAGAGACCACAGAGCAGGCAAAGTACGCATACTCAAACCTAGAAGTAGGTGCCTGCAACAGCGACAGCGAACTAGCTGCATGGGCTTAGGAGAGGTAGAGATCCTTAGCAACCTTGGCTTCCGGGAAGGGGCGGATCGTCTTGCACGTTGAGGTTATCCAACGGCAGAAGAAATCACATCGTCGCATGATTCATTATAATTACGTGCACGCAGGTCTTATTCATTTGCTTGTAGAAGTTATGACTTGGCGATGTTACAGGCAAACTAGAGAGCAATATTATATGTATTTCGCCGTCCACGTTGATTTTCAAAGATCCGCAAGAAAGGAGACAACTTTGGCAAGATCTCCTTTCTGGACCTATTAATTGCGTTATCTTTTTTGGACTCTTGAGGCTTCTGCTTTTCGGGTGGTCCAAGAACCCATTCTGCATCTACATCATTGCGGATTTCCAAGGAGGTACAAAGGCTAAAAGGATAAGATTTTCGACCAGCATTATTATGCAAGAGTATACTTTCTTAAAAGATACAGCATTTACCATCTACCTCCTCCATGTGGCTCTCCTCTTTATCTTTTCTTTACTATACTTTGACTAAGTCTGATGATATGAGCTTAGATGGTACCTATCCTTTGTTCAATGACCACCATTATTGTTTTTCAAGGCGACAACGTCATACATCCTTTTCTCCCCTCAGGACGGCCGCGACTATAGTATACGAGCTCATTCCAAGTATCCGATACCGGCACGACGCCGAGCAATCGACAAAACCAGCATTATCATCGAAATGTAATCTTTATGCAGATAGAGAGCAAGAGTCTTCACTGTAAAAATCTATACGAAGTAAGTTCAGATAGACTAATGGTAGTTAAGATGGTAACTACAGGGCGCTTTTCAGTTTTTACCCCAGCGACTGTCTTTCTACGGCGAACAACCGCGGATCCAATCAGACAAACACGACATCTTCGAAGAAATTTATTCAGCCACTCAAGTTTCAACTTTGGCAAAAAGTAAACACATGCTTTGGGCGTAAACAAGGCTTGCGAAATCACTTTCTCTTACTGTTTTGGACCGTCAAAATGAAAGAGGAATTAAAGAAAACAAGAGCTTAATGCAGTTGTAACATACCCGAATCCATGCTTCGCGTAGTAAGGCAGATTGGAGAGCAAGGTCTCGTCGACGTCGAACACCCACACGTCCTTGCCGTCTCCGGCGAGCTTCAGGCTCTTGGCGTAGAGCACGGCCTCGCGCGCCACCACCTTCGAGTCCTCCCTATACTGATGCCCCAGCATGTAGTGACCCACGTAGCCCTCGCACTCCAGCGGGACCGTGGTCCAATTCTTGATGTTGTTGGTCTCCACGCCCAGCCTCCAGCTCAGGCAGGACAGGCCGTGCACGCGCTCGCCGGCGGAGCCCGACCGCGGCCGGAGGAGGTGGATTTCACGGGGGATTCCGGCGAGCGAGCCTCGGATTGCGGCCACAAAGATGAGCAACGCCCACATGCTTTCTTTCGCCATTTTTTGCCTCGAGAGAGAGGGAGAAATAGGTGTATTCTTCAGCTTGCTATACCACGAGGACGCTCCTTTAAATAGGCTCTACATCGCCTCTCCATACGACGTGAACTTAGAATTATATGTCGAAAAAAATCACGCGACGTAGCCCTCCCTTTTTTTTTTTGGGTTTTTGTTTTTCCCTTTGTTTGAGATAGTTTTTAATTTCATTAAGCTAATCAAATCCGTGGACAAGATCTCTCAATGATGTCCTCATCTTAAGAAACGATTATAAGTTTAATTGTTGGTGGTGAAAAACGAGAACCGCAGCATGGGAAAGCACGACATTTATGGATCACGTTATCTTATCTGACAAGATTGCTGGCGGGGATGCCTCGGATTCTGTCCTCGAAACAGCCCAGTGAATCGTCCTTTTGTTTGCTACTCCTGTTTATGGTCCTGCCCCGATAATATTTATCAGAGGACCCTTTCCAAGTTCAGGAGTGCAATGATGCGAACCACCGAAGACACTTTCGCCCCTGATCATTGCGTACCCAAAAACCTTTCGCATTCGATTTGTTAGCAAAATACGGTGATACTATAGTTTCAAATATCTAATGTACTTATGGCGTTGCCTCGACATCATCCGTGGATATCTAATATTTGTCCCACTTCCTATTGATAAGAAGGGCTAGGAAAAGCTTGAACCGGATTCATATAGTGATCAATAAAAGCGCAACTCACTTAAGTTCAAAATTTGGGAAGATGTAGTGGGGAAATTCTATTCTACCAATTCCGACACTCGGTCAATTATGTTATACTTAACTCTTATTTTATGGTCATATATTTTCCCACCTAAGTAGTCGAAAAACCATTCTGCCGTGAATTTGATTTTTGATTTTTTTTTTTTTATCTCGAAAGTTCTATTTCTTCCTTTTTTTACTCCAATTGTTGTGGGAATATCGTTTAGTCGGCCCGTAAGGGAAAAAAAATCAATCGTGGAGACTCTTAAGGCTCCTACAAAATAGACATAGGCACTGCCACCGTTAACAAACACATCTTTTCAGTATTAAGTATAATCTAACCGAAAAAAAGGGGGGGAAGAAAGATCGGCAAATCTGCCAAGTCCCACGAGATCGTCAATTCCAAAGCAGAAGTTAGCTTGGAGTCAATTTGAAGAAATGAGATAGGAATTGGTCAAAAAAGCATTATTCAACCCAATGATTGCCTTTATTTTCGAGGGTCTATATAATTGCCAGGTGGAAGGACGAAAAAGATGCCCCATGTGCCAGGAGAGCTGCAAAATGTGAAATCTTTGAACGAGATTTCCGCTGTGAATAATAATAATTTTAGACCGTAAATTCAAGGTCAGTGCATAGTTCCATTCATAGAAATATTACGTGAAAAATGGAAAATCTGGCAGTTACCAAAAAATATTAGAGGAAGAGAGAGAGAAGCCCTAGCGTTCCCATCTATTAAAATTTGAATTGTTTGACTAGAGGATGAAGAAGGGAATATGCTATCTCAGATCTTTGATGCTTTTTCACAATTGATTGATTATAATACAGCCAACGCGGCGATAATGGTGTTTTAGAATATGGCACATTAAACATGCACGATGTAAATTTATTTGCCTCGTTTTTTTCCTATGGCTACAGAAAACAGATGGAAGTCCACGTTAAGTTGAAAAGGATAATGGGTTAATTTTTTTAATCAATTTATAATTTATTAATTAGCTAAGAGACAAATATCCCACATATACATTTAAATATTACCCTCTTGATTGATATTGCCTAACCTAATTTCTTGCTTCAACGATCATCTTAAATGAGACTTTTTGGACATGGAAAAAAGTGATATTCAGCCGCACATGTTGATTGTGTTAAGGCATCTCAAATAGTATGTATATGACGTTTGTATCATACGATCTCCCTTCAACTATCGGTAGTTGAAATTTTTGGATTGAACTTTCTAGCGTACCAAATGTGGGTTCTACCTAATTTATTTCAAATGTGCGGTCCCTGTTCGTCAAATTCTATTTTGTTTGCGCGGCCTCGTCCCTCCATATTATTTCGTGGAAACATGTCTACCGCGCATATGAACGCAGCCCCATGTCCTCCACCGTTGGATCAAAGAAGTCCCGTTTGTCTCATCCAGAGCGCAACTAAATTTGGATCAGAATAGACCTGTCCCAAGCTCCTGTAGGCATAATAAATTATCGATATAACTAGATAAGAATGGACCCGCCAGCAGCTTTTTTTTTATATAAAAAAATTAATTATGTGATAATTTTTAATATGCTATAATAATAATAATTTATTATAAATTATAAAAAATTAAATTATAAATAATTATAAATTATCGTGGGACCCACTTCTTTAAAAATTTGTGGTTCAAAATATATTATTTTTTTCATGGTACCTCAATGACTCTTATGCTAGTAAAGCTTTTTATTTAAAAGTTAATCGGTTTTGTCGAGTCCCTGTTTGAGTAATTTGATGTAATGCTTTAAAATTGGGGCTAGAGATTTATGTAAACATTCCATTAATCTACTATTGATCCCTTGATTAAATCACAAAAGGCTTGTGTAGGAGAAAATTACCCAATCAATCGGGAGCTTATACTACAAATATGCTAATTTGATCATAATTTTTTTCAATTTTGTCAAATTTAGTCATAAACCTTTGCATGAAATTTCAATTTATTCCATCTTATCAATTTTTGTTGGAAAATCGTCAATTTGATAATCTAATTTTCGCACGTGGCACACTACCATGTCAATAATTTTAAATAAAAATTGATTGAATGGATTGGACTAGAATTTTATTGTAAATATTTAGGATTAAATTGATAAAATCAAAAAATTCATACAAACCGTACTCTAATATTGATTGTACGGTTCATCAGCTTACACGGTCCTCCTTTTATTCCCCTCTACTAAAGAATAATGCCGACGTTCCTCGTTTCTCGTTTCTTGTCCACACATCCGGCAATATCTATTGGTTTGGTTTGTTTGGAAAAAGAAAAAGTTCCATAACTTTGTCGAAAGTGAAAGAGTTAGCGGCATGGAGTTTAGCTCATGTACCTCCAATCTATCTAAATTCACTTCAATCAAATCTCAACCGACGAGACTCGGCACGTAAAGAGGGCAAGAAAGGGAAAACAGTGGCACAATTACTGCAAATCTCACATCACAATATATCCCATTAGTACTAGAACATAAACGACAAGACATAAAGCATTACAAAGGTTGAGTCTAATCCATCCTTTTAAGCTCTTATTTGTGTGTTGCCGACGAAAGGATCTCCTCGCGTTGGCCAGCGTCGCTAGCTAAGCGTTCGGACCTTTCTTAATACCACAGATTAGCGGGGGCAGCATAGACTCCAGACATAGACACAAGACACACGTCGATCGAAGCTTTGAACGACATTAAAAAAAAAAAAGAAATCCGAGGAGGAGGCTCAGGCGATGTAGAACATCGGATTCGGGACCTTGAAGGTGCGGTTCCCGACGTGACTCCCCATCAGATCGCTCCACTGGTCCCCCATGTTCCCCAGGATCCTGTAGCCCGCCTCCTCCAGCTCCTTCCTCTTCTTCGACTTGTACACCATCGCCGTCGTCCCGGATTCCGACGTCTGCCTGCGCCGACGGACGTTTCACCGTTCTTAGTTCAGTCTCGGGGGAGGAGTGAGAGAGAGAGAGAGAGAGAGGGAGAGATGGTCGGAGATGGTAAAAAATATATGTATATAAATATTTAGGCTTACTTGAGGATGAGCTTCTCCCAGGTGTGGTAGCCCACCTTCTTCATGTTGTAGACGGTGATGGACCTCAGGCTCTCGGACTTGCCGGAGATGAACACGATCTTGAACCCTAACTTCAGCAGCCCCTTGTACAGGTACAGTATCGCCGGCACGGCGGGCGCTTTGCCCTCCAGCTCCCATTCCTTGAACGTCGTCTCGTTGTACTCCTTCGCCCTGAGATCATCGAAATGTCGTAAGAAAAACACCTAGTTGTTCTCGTTTAGCACATTCATGTCTGCCTTAGTAGACCCTTTTTAAGTTTTTACCCGAATGCATTGTCGGGGCGGGCGTAGTAAGGGAGGTTGGAGAGGGCGGTCTCGTCGATGTCGAAGATCCAGACGTCCTTCCCGTCCTTCTTGAGCGTCAGCCCCTTGGCGTAGTCGTACGCCGCCCAGCCCGCGGCGTTGCAGTCCTTGCGGTACTGGTGGCCTAGCATGTAGTTCCCGACGTAGTTCTCGCAGACCATGGGGACCACGTCCCAGTCCTTGATGTTGTCGGTCTCCACCGCGAGCCGCCAGCTCTGGCAGGAGACGCCCGGGATGTGGTGGCCGCCGGAGCCGACCTGCGGCCGGAGCGGGTGGATCTTGTTGGGCACGTCGCCGGCGAGGGTCAGCGATGCCGAGACTGCGATGGCGAGGAAGAGGAGGAGGAGGCTCGTCGGTTTCATAGCTCTCTTATTGCTCTCTCTATCTCTCAATCTTGATGCTGGATGACTAGGGAAAAGGCTCTACTCACTGACTTGCATGCATGCGAGAATTGGTTGTCCTTTATATAGGCAAAAATCCCGAAACGCCACATCCCCACAAAAATCTCTGAGAGATTTTAAGCCTTCTTTTGAATAGCTGATCGATCTTCACTGTATACATATGCTTATCCACATTTCACGTGCATTGTGAATGCAGAAGCTCTAGGCTCGATTTATTTTGTAGAAAATAAATGATTTGAATGGTACTTGCTAAAGACGATCGCTTGCATCGCTTATAAAAAAAATAATTATTTGGATAGTCCACAGATGGTTTTGACATTTTTCATGAGCAAATAATTAGAAATGATACAAGCAATCATTTTAAAGAAAAAATATTTTTAAAATCATTCATTTCCTATGACATAAATGGAGTTCTTTAAATTTGGAATTTAGCATCGAGAGAGATTTATATCGAATATTGGCCATCGATCTTATGATGATTTTTCTGAACCAAAGAGTTTGAGGCTAGAACTAGCATCATGTTTTCTTTAAAACAAAGAGACAAGAAAGTGTAGCCATTCTCCAGCACGATACCGACACTTGGTAAAAGGAAAACAAAGGATACGACAATTATTGTAAAATGCTGTTGAAACACCGCCAATTGCTTTATATATTGTTAGATTAAGACGCGATTATCCTCTCGTGCATATGCTAGACTTTTGGCGTGAGATTGAAGCGTAGAAATATATATCAGGAGAGGAAAGTATTAGTTTGGAAGTGTTTGAACTTAAAATATCTTGGGACCGCTACAAATTAAGTGTTTAGAAGGTATACAGGCTAAAAAGACATAATTGTACGATAAATTGACAATTGAATAGGACACTGATGACATAAATAGGGTTAAAAAAAATCTCCCATGTAGCTGCAAGAATATCCTCCGGCATATCCACACGTACAGAGTTCCTGCCGCACCTCTTCACCGTCCAAATGCTTTGTAATTTCACCGGAAACATGCACTAATCCTCTGGCTTATGTGTAGATTAAAAAAAAAAAAATCTGCAATATTGATTTAAACTGTTAAATAACAAAGTCGAGTAATTCGGACAGTAATCGCGTTTATAACATTATCCGAAAATCTGGAAAATATTTAATTAATGGAGGACCCTCTTCATAATTTTTTTATTTTTTATTTTTTTAAAGTTGTACAGATAATTCTCGTGACTTTTCAGCCAAGCTTTTTTTGGGGCACGTTTTATTCGCGAAACCGTCACGATCGGTCCCCAATCTTCAGGGACAAAAGATCGATTCATATCTGCTTTAATTAGAAAACAAGAAAAAAAAAAAAAAAGGCATCCAACTTCAATTCAATCTGACAAAGGAGATGAGCTTTTTCTTCATGTCTTTTTATCACTTTTTCTTACATTTCACCTAAGTGAAATTTTACGGTGGATGGATAATAGACTTATAACAGGTCATAATTCCTTACATTTTCAATGCTCCTTTGATTCTACTTATTAGTGGGCAATTACATAATGATAAAAAGCACATTTTATTTTTCATTGGGCTCCTGTGATGTATATAGACGGCTTCCTTTGCGTCAAACTAAGGTTATACTTATTTTACAGAAAATAAGTGATTTAAAAAATATTTAAAAAAAATAAAAGCTTTTATTGCTTACAAAAATGAATGAGTGAAAAAGACTTCCAACGTTCACATAAATGTTTAAACACAAATTTTGGTCAGTAATGATATATTTTTTGTTAATTAATTATTTCAATTGATACACGATTAATTTTAGGAAAATATTTTCAAAATAATTCATTTTTCGTAAAATAAATAGCGCCTAAATCCACTTTCTTGATCCCCTCAAAGAAAAGGTATGACACGTTCTAAAGGTGTAGAAGCAGTGAGATCTGAAATCGAACTCAACCGCCACCTTTTTTACACATGAATGTGCAGTAAAAGATTCCAGAAATTACACAAAAAGTTGCAAAACAAGCATTTCGACAACGTCCTTGATCACTTTACAGGACCCGAGCTAATATGTAAACTGTACCGGTAAAAAAGACATTGAAGATATCATAGAGATACTCACAATTTTTACTTCACAGCCAGAGTTTTTTTTTAATCTTCTGATATCAATGAGTGCAACCTCCATATCATAAACCCCCTTTCAAGCTCTTAACGGACCTGACCTTCTCGACCACGTGACGGTGGAGACTCCAATGTGATCTGTAAATGTCACATTTCTCCGAATGAGTATGTAATGATCGATCACAAACCGATCTCGCCTCGGTCAGTTCATGCGGTAAACACGGCGTTTATGACTTCCTTCAAATTCCGACACCCTACGATGAACATGTCCCCGAAGGATGAACTCGCGAGAGCCTTCTCAGCTGACCTTGGGACGATACACATTTTATATCCGAGCTTTGCCACAGTGTGCACCCTCTTCTCAATTCTGGGAACCTAGAAAGGACGGCATCGAACTTATTGACATGGCAAAATCAAATTGCAAAGGAAGAGGGGGGAATTGCAGTTGCCTTGGTGTAATGAAATAAGTTGACTGAAAAATTTGGAAAACTGGATCATACCACGCGAAGCTCGCCGCCGAGGCCAATCTCTCCAATAAAAGCAACGCCGGAGGGAATGGGAAACTCAAGAAAGCTAAAGAAAGCACATGAAAATGGAAAAGGGAAGGAAAGAAAAAAGATTTGAAGTTCATGAACAACACATCGATGCACTAAATTTATTGGTGCCGGGAAAACGAAATCAATGCCATAAAAGCTCATATGTTTAGTGGCATTGCACTTCTCATTCATGCGAATAATGGACATCAAGAACATGACAGAGAGCGCACCTGCTGCAGATTGCTGCTGCTACGGCAAGATCACCAGACGTCTCTGTTAATGTCACTCCACTCACCACATTTAAGAAGATGGCCTAGAGGAGGAAATATCAATTACAATTACACAAGATACTCAGAATCCTTATTTTTGTAGCTCACAATTTTCAGAAGCTGTATGTGTACGACGAATTAAGTCAGATGCTAAAGTCTGGTAATATGTATAAGAGGGAGATAGTACGCAAGTAGTGAAGGCATAAACAACTAGAGAAAAAGGTAGATAAAGCGTAATTGATCTCACATTTTCCTGAAGCTTCAAACCAGCTTGCTTCACTAAAACCTATGAAGAGCACAAAAACAATAGTTAGCTTTTACTTTCTGATTTCTCCATGCAGGGGACAGAAGCTTTCAGCTCAGCTCAATAAAATAAGGCCAAATGGCCAGTCATCACACTTTCATGCTTGATTCTCTAGCCATTTACCAGGTTGCGAACAAGACACCTTTAAAATTCATGTGCATACAAGCACATACAAATTTTATAGCCTCAGTTCTTGGCCTCACAAAATAGAGGTGAAAGTTTGGTTTACAATGCAGCTTATTATGTAGAGGGTTGTCCTCAGAGATATCTCATTTCCATAACCCCCTCCCCCAAAAAAGAAAAAAGAAGGAAAGAAAAACAAATGTCGCTAACCGAAATAATCATGTCTGCTCTACTTGCTTGGATGCCATTGACCTGTCTTGAAACTGTAGAGCTTGATAAACATAAGGCCTATGGCAAAGTTACAATAGTCAGAATGAAGAAGACAAGAAATAACACCACACATGGCAGAGTCAACAGCAAGGATGATGCCAGAACAAGGCATTAGCATCGTGGATGAAGAAAAAATGTCAATAAACTTTGCCTGTCCAAAATAAATGTTTCTGAAAATTTCAGATCTTTCCAAAGTAAATTTGCTAACCTAAAGTCCATTGATGTACCCTGAGTATTAACTATTGGGATGAGCAGCTTCATGTGTGAATGATGACTGTTGTAGGACAAAGAAAACTGATTGTGGAAAATCTACCTGAATTTCAAGAAGAAAGGTTCGGGATCCATCCATCACAACAGCAACAGCTAATCCAGCCATGACTTCTGATTCAGAATGCTCTTCACTTAATAAGATCTCGCTGGGATTCAAGACAGCTTCTAGTCCCGATTGTGACATTTCAAATACACCAAGCTACATTAGGGGAAAAGAAGATCTAAGTGTCCCAACACCTTGAGAGTTCAATTCTGCTTCACAAAATAGGGATGTTTTTAACACACCAATAATCTTTTAGCATGAACACACTTTAACTTAGTATGCAGTGTGTGTGTGAGAGAGAGAGAGAGAGAAGGGGGGGAGTGCAGTACTTTTATGAACCATACAAAAGGAAGCTCCAAAATGGAGCAATAGTCGCCCACGGTGAACACTTCCAAGCAGATAAATGTTTCTTCTATCCACAATTGTATCAAGATGACTGGAAAAATTTTGAGATCAACTTTGGTAATCATGATCTAAATGTGTGCCAAAGCAAACAAATAAAGCAAAAATTTGACGTAAAAAATTGCTCACTAAAGCAGCTTTCAAAACAAAAGAACAAGTCAAAGATACACAAAACTGCCTAAACAAAGAAAAGAAAACAGCATGAATTCTGGTCCATGTGCTAACACAACACTTAGTGGAATGCATACCTCATCAGTGGACCCAAAGCGATTTTTCACGGATCGCAGCAGACGATGGGTAGAGTGCTTCTCTCCCTAAGAAATCAAGAGAGGTTTTAATAAGATGGTGCAAAGCGCTAACTTGTCAAGAAGCTCATACATGTAGCATACCTAAACTGAGTATGATACGTTAAAGAGAAAAAGCACTGCAGTTATTATTGTATGAAATACACGAGATAACACATGAAACTACTTGTTGAAATGAACTGTTGCCATCCCCAAGAAACAAAATCGATCCAGAAGTAGCTGATAATTCTTTTAGGTTACCCCGACCATCGACCCATTGTATGCTAAGATTACTTGAATTGCTAAGTTTGAACCAAATCACTTCAATGACAGTAAAAGAATGCATTAAGTGACTCTAGAAGACCTAAAATGAGATGCTACAGTTATGCCACAGCTTCAGAAAATCCACAATCAATACAACAAAAGAAATGTTGATAAAGGTACCAACTTCCAGATACAAAACGACATCCACAATGTGCTCCAAAACTCTGGGACCAGCAATTTCTCCAGATTTTGTCACATGTCCAATCTGAAACATACAATCAATAAGAGTGGACTCACATAAGCAAAATCTTCCAGAAAGATTGGTTTTACAGCAACTAGAATATCACTGAGACACTAAAGATGTATGGGATGACATAAATGCTATAACATCATATAGGAATAGTCCAAATTTGTGGGTAATTTACCACGTACAAAACAAACGATGAGACTAATAAATTTTGAATACCAATAGAACAGGAATGTTTGTCTTCTTTGCAAAACGAAGCAATGCTGATGTACATTCTTTCACCTGCCACACACCAATGTCAAGATCAATCATACATTTGTCCTTGGTGCATTTATAAAGATAGTCAAGATGAAGCAATCGATATCAGTACTCTTAAATATTGGGTAAAGTTGCTTGGTTAACCAATAGAATTTTTCAGAAAAGCTCATTTAAATATGTGATGACGACCACATGCCAGTAATACCGGTCAATCTCACGAGAGAAGTGAAAAAACTTTAGGCAAAATAACTTTTGGCAACACGAGATCACTTAACAAATTAGAGTGCCCTAAACAATCACCATCTCCTGAATTCAGATCCAATTTCGCCTCTTGCAAGGGGGTAGATTGCAAAGATGTTACCTGTGAGAGACCTCCAGCACTTCCAGCCACTCCTTTTAGATAAACTGTCTGAATTGAATCGACAATCAAAGCTCGAGGTGAAAGAGCTTGAATTTTTTTCTAGTATGTCCTGCAGAACAAAACGCATGTCAGGCCTCACACAGAGCAGATGCATAATCGGCACCTTTGAATTTGTGACAGACCTGGACTCTCTATATCCAAACATAGAGAAATTTTTTAATGTAGACAACCCATAAAAAGGTTCCTTTAACAAACACACGTTTCAATTGTTTTCTAAGGAATTATCATCCCCATTGAACTATGGGTCTATCAGGTTATTAATGGCAGTTCAAGGATCCAAACCAATTTACACATGAAAAATCAGGACAAAATTGTAAAAGCAATTTGAGAGGTATGAATAGCTGCTCAGTGCAAAATTCCTGAGTTTGCACTCACCTCAATATCAGTGCTTGAGTACAAATACAGTTCTTCAGTTCCAATGCTTAGACGGTCAGCTCTGCTTCCAATTTGCTCCACACTCTAATACAAAATAAAAGAGAGTCCTCAGAAGGGGAAAAGGTAGATTCTAAGTGTGATATGACAATGACACATACAGGTTGGCCAGAAAAAAAGATAAGCAACACATACAGCACATGCCTATCAGAGAAAATCTATATCCTCATTTCTATCGAGACTCCTTGAGTAAAATTGTCTCATGGCTAATTCTTAAGGTACAAGCCAGAGAAATCCTAAGACAGAAAATGCACAAAAGCCTATGTTTACAAACAAGAAAAACCGTCCGAAAGCAATAACAAATTTGATCTGGAACAAGAATGAATATGCATGACAGCAAAGATCAGCAGAAGGCTAACATGAAAAATCCATTTACCTCTTCCCCAGAGACATATACTACTGGAGCTGATCTCCCAAGATCATGCCCTTCGGCAATCATTGCAGCCATCTTCCAGTATTAATATATGAGATGGACAAGGTAGGGCACAATGGTTAGACAGGGAGGTAGATATATACAGAACTTAAAATATTTTATGAATATTTAATGTATCATCTAAGTACATTACTTGTAGCAACAGGGTACTCTTGCCAACACCTGGATCACCTCCCACCAAAATTAAGGAACCTTTAGAGCCACAATGCAGCAAAATCAATAGCTTTGATACAATTAAGATCTTCAAAACTTCCATACATCTCAAGTGAAAGTTCTAGTACAGCAGCAGATTTGTGCGACCATACAGCAAAAAAGTAGGTCGAACCTGGCACAAGACCACCGCCTAGCACTCTCGAAACCTCCTCTCCAAAGGGTCCATACCTAAACATCAAGCACCCCGAGAGATCATTTACTTTAAGGAATTAGGGTGGCATGCACGTTTCTTTCAAAATAAATTAACAGAAGTACTAATGTGTTAGAATAACCAGCATGAATGGTTTCATCGAGGTGGACAACAGATTGTCATCAGGACCAAAGGTCATATCATCACTCTCGTATTACTCAAGAAAAGGAAATATACTATCATTCCAGCAAAATTTCATCAGAATCACAAGATACGCTCTATGATCCAACTCCTGGAAAGATGTTTCGAAGTAAATTATGTCAAATGTAGATAAGACAATAAAATCAACTCGACAACAACTTTCTTCAACTATTTATCCTTCTGTAGCAGCTGCATATAGGGTCCAAAGTTGACCAGTTACTAATTTCCAAGAACAGAACAAACTTACAGAGGAATCCGCCACTCTAACTGATTCAACCCCCTATTCACATCCGTCAACCGCAGCGGCCGCTCCTCGCCCGCCCGCCGCGGCAGCCACGTCCTCACCGCATTCTCCGACACCTCGAAGCCCCTCACTTTCTCGCTCCCGCCGCCGTTCTCCTCCACCGTGAACTGCTTCATCGTCCCGGCGCTACGGCACGACCTGCACGAACCCCACCACTGTCCATCCGTGTACCCACATTCCGAACAAACCCAACAACTCCTCTTCCTCCCCTTCTTACCGCTCCCACCATACGAGCTCCTACCACCTCCAAAATACTTCCTTTCTTCGGGGATTTCGCCATTCCTGCTCCTTGCTTCGCTCTCGGGACCCGACCCAGCTTCCCCGCCGCTGCTTCTGACCCAGCGGGCAGAAGGGTCGTAGACGTTGCCGACACCGGGGGCGGCGTCGCTGGCCTCCGACTCGGAGCCCGAGGACAAGGGCGCGAGGCCGGGGTCTCGAGAGAGGAGGCGGCGATTCGTGGAGTGGATGCCGCGGTAGAGACGGGGGTTCTGGAGGGGCTTGAAGTAGGCGAGGGATGTGGGTTTGGAGGTGGGATGGAGGAGGTGATTGTGGGTGCAGAGCGTTCTCAAGGCTCTCATTTCCGATGCTTGCATGACATGGAAAGAGGGAGGGGGCGAGAGAATCTCAGAAAGATGGAATCTTTAGGGCTTACTTGCAGTGCAGAGCTCACAGCGAGGGGAGGACGACGAAGTCAGCGCAAAACCCCGCGAAGTTCAAAAGTCAAGGGCGCTTCGGACGGGAAAGAATACGGAAGATAGCAGGTTAAGGCATAAGCTTGTTTCGTTTTATATATAAGGAAAATTCCAAATAAGGACTTGAAGTTGACTAATTTTTTCAAATAATGACCCGAAATTAATTTTGTGTCCTATAAAGATTTAAAGTAGACCCATTGTCTTAAATAAGGATCCGGAGTGATTGAATCACTTCCAAATAAGAACCTGAATTTGTTGGTCAGCCAAATATTTACCAGATATCAAACATGTGACATTTTCGACGATCGAAGTTTGGGCAAACAAATCTTAAAATAGAAAAAAAAATCCTAGTTTTTCTACGGTCTCCTCGTTCCTTGTACCCATCTTCCACAAAGTTAACGACCGAAGTTTTCCCTATTCCTTATACCCATCCTCTGAAAAGTTGAAGACCCAAATTCTCTGCCGATTGAGGCACGAATTCAAAAACAAGAAAAAAAATAGATGCTTCTTTCTTTGTTTGTGGAGACCAAAATTCTCCACCAATTGAGCAAGGCGAAGAGCAATGGGGGAGAAGAAAAAAAAAACGTAAACATCTAAATGAATAACCTAAACTTAATTAATATAGATTTTTCCATTTTTTTCCAATCACAAATTTCTAACAAAATTGCCCTTATTTTAATTGCTGGAAAATGTTTGCCGGAGAGCTAAGGTTCTCAATAGAGATTAACTTGATCACTTCGGGTGCTTATTTGACACAAAATTCACTTCAGATCCTTATTTGAAATAATGGGTCCACTTCGGATCCTTATATAACACATAATTCACTTTGGGTCATTATTTGAGAAAATAGATTCATTTCAGGTCCTTATTTGGAATTTTCCCTATATATATTTGGGCTGTTAGGAAAATGATTTATTAAAAAGATATTTCTTTAATTAAAGAAGAAGATTCTTTATTTATCAAAACCTAAATTTAGAAAAATGATTTTTTTTTTAAATCAAAGATCATTTTCAAAATATGAATGAGTAGACAAAAAAACAAATCCTAATGCTTATCTCAAATTCTTGACATAGTGGGGTGAGGTCCCTCGTGCTTAAGCCCAGGCCAAGCCAGGCTAGGTCCATTAGGCCATACCTTGATCCTTGGCGCCCCTGCAAGGGTCCATCAAGGCTGAGCTGTGGATGCTGATGTCGATGCTTGGGTCCTTGACTTTTGAGCTCGGGTTCATTAAGTATGGCCCAAGACTCCCATGCGCAAGCCTAAGTCCCCTACGCCAGCACCATGGTCCATTGATGTTAGGGTTGGGCCCAGGCACTAGGGATTGGGACCTAGCCTCAATGGACTTAGGTATGGGCATTAAGGTCTCCAACCCAATCTCAATAGACCTAGATTTGAGCACAGAGGATCGGATCGTGGATGCCAGGTTCGAGGCCTAGCTTGATGGACTAGGGTGTAGGCACCAATATAGAAGTCCTAGGTGCTTGCGCCCAACTTCAATTGACCTAGGCTTGGGCGTCGAGGTCCCCATCCTAGGCGCTGGGGTTTGATGGCCTAGGCCTAGGTGCGGGGAACCTAGCCTAGCCCTTGTAGACTTTGGTCAAGGTGTGAGGGAGTTAGGCATGGGCATCAAGTTCTCTAGTTTGGTTTTGATGACCCAAGATTGGTGCCCGTGCCCATGCTTGAGAGTCGATATTTGGGCTTAAGACTCTCATACTCATGTCAAGTTCCTTACTATCCACGTGCAAACCATTGGTGCTCGAATAATGTATGTCTACATGGAAAAATCAAATAAGATTTTCCTCCAAACAATGGAAATATTTTCCATTTTATTTTTTTTTAGGTATTAGTCATCAAAAATTATTATAATTATTATGAATAATGATTTCCTGAAAAATATTTTCTAAAAAAAAATTACATTTTTACTTCTTTATGAAATATATAGGATTCGATGTTATAATAAAAGATTGTTAACTATAAATATAAAAAAAAATAGATCACCGTTTCATGTCATGTCATCCACATTCTCTAATACGTAAGAGTAAAGTGTTTTTCCTGGTACTTTACTTGAAATTCTAATTGACTCACCATAAACTGATTAGTAAAGATTTCAAATGAAAATGATTTGCATGCTAGCTCAAAACTAAGTTGTGAATTAGCATGAGCTTGAGAGAGCCTGAATTATGTTTAGGCTTAATAATCTATTTGCTGAACCTTAGGTGAATCACTATCAAGGGTAGGTTGTGACAAAGATGGCTCATGCATATAAACAAAAACAAAAGTCTCAATAATGCTTATTTGTGAAGATTGTGAGCAGTTGATGCAACCACTGTCCCCATCTCCATAAAAAAAAAAAAAAAAAAATCCCTTAAGATTACTTGGAAAATTTGAATGTTGATGAAAATAGAGCAATCATTTATAGATCTTTGATGATTATTGTCCTTAATATATTATTTGCCCCTCACTATAATTGTAGTCGGGTTTAGAACAAATATACCTTCAATATATACACCAAAGCAGTAGAGAAAAATTACTCAATTTTTTTTTGGAATTTCACCTTGAATGTGTTTTCAAAGTTGTGTGTGTGAAAAGAGAAGAAGAGAGTTATGAAGAAGAAATTGTTGCTTTAAACAGTTGTAACAAATAACTATGTTTTGGTTTAATTTATATAAAATCAATCAATACATCTCTTGGTAATAATTACTTTATCTCCACCATCAGTATTTTTCATGATAAACTATCACCATTTTTTGTGTTAACAATGAACTCTTTTCATAATTAAGAGTCATATTCTTTTCATTACCAAGAGTCACTCTTTTCATGATCAGAAGTTAAATTTTTTCATGATAACAAACTATTTTAACAATTGAGAAATTTGTCTAAAAAGTTATAACTTATTACACTTTTGTCAATTCAGTTCTCAATTTTTTAATTGTGTTAATTAAGTCATAAACATTTTCATGTTTTGCAATTGATTTGGCCAATTTTGATCAAAAATCGATAACATATATATTTTTAATTATTTTTTCTTTTATTTTCCTTCTTTACATTTTTCTTTCTGCGGTAGGTGAGGGTCCCAAAAAAAAGAAGGAAAAGAGAAGAAAAGAAAAAAATATAAAAAAAAAGAAAAAATTTGAAATAAATATTGAAGAATTAAACTTGTCTATCTCAATGCCGGTGTAACGTAACGTAAGAAGGCCGGTATCCACATTAGCAATTTACAACCAAAATTGATTGAATTGACTCAATTGACAAAATGTAAAAATTGTTTATGACTTAGTTGGTATAATTAAAAAGTTTAGGACTGAATTAACAAAATTACAATAAGTTTAAGATTTTTTAGACATTTTCCTTACAAAGAATCTGGACATGATAACCTCATGTACAAGTATAGTTAACGAGCCGACGGAGGACTATCAAGCTCTATTGCGGTTGTATCAAACTCACTACTCTTACTATTTCCCATTCTTTGGCTTCTTCCTGAACTGATCTCCACCGTCAAGGATTCTTTTAGTTCCGACAAAACACGGTTTATGTCTGCCCTTTGGACCACTTTCGTTGGTACACACGACATGGCTATTTCCACCGCTTTCCGTGCAGAACCGATGTTGAATTGGTCATTTAACCTCGGATCGACAATGCTTTGGATGTCCCCTCTTTCTATGAGTGGAGTTACCCACTGAAGTATGTGCATGCCGCCCTCTGGACTTCTTATAATGGCAGGGTGGCCTGTGATTAACTCGAATAAAACTATGCCGAAGCTGTATATGTCGCTCTTTTGGCTCGAGTGTCCAAGTATATGAAACCTGAGGATTCAAAAGGAATTGCTGCTTTGATTAGTACAACAATTGCCCAAGCTGCCTTCACTAAAATGTACTTAGACACGTCTATCCAACATAAACATGTATGAATAGATGTATGGGCCTCTCGTGCTGGTCAAAATTAGTACAGTTATTCTACTTCATAGGTGGAATGGAAAAGTCTTTGTATTCAGAAATTTTGAGTCACTTACTCCGGATCGAGATAACCGGGCGTCCTCGCTGGACAAGTCGAAATATAAGAATCCCTGCTCCTTACAAATGCTTTTGATAATCCAAAATCACAAATCTTTGCTTGCATGTTCTCGTTTAGTAAAATATTGGGGGTCTTTAGATCTCTATGGATAATAGGAGGTTTGCGGCCGTTATGCGGGTACTCCAACCCCCACACCTTTTACAGCGGGAAAAACTTGACGAAATGTATCGGGTAGCTTAACTTGTGGAAATGTGAACAAAGATGTCATCGATCTACTTTATGTACCTTGAGCTGCATCGATTGCGATTTGTAGTCTCTGGCTCCAACTCAAAACATTTGGGTTGTGTCTTGCTTGAAAGTAGAGAATTAAGGAGTATTCATGAAAGGTGTAAAGCTCGTTCGCTATTGTATTCGTTCGCTGAGAAAGTCAATTTCATTTCCATGGTGCTATTTTGAATATCTAAATTGACCAATTAATCCAAAAGTCTGAACTATCAAAAAACGGTATTGAGATAAAATTATCTCAACACATATCGTGCTATTGGAAAAGGGAATATCAGACAAACCTGACAAATGTTGCCGCACATTTCCGTTGGACATAAATTCGTAAATCAGCGCCATGTTTTCAAATTCTTCGCAATATCCGATAAGTGAAACCAGATTTCTATGGTGAACGACCATCAGGAGTTGGGCCTGCACGTCAAGGTACCAGAGCTTGCTATGAGTAGAACTGCCAAAAAATTGAAAAACATGACACATTGATTCTAGTTGCAGTAAAGTTTCAAACCTCTGTGTGAAACTGCTTGTAGCCTTGCTTTGATGATTGGGATAACATTTTTACTGCGACTTGGTGCCATTGTCAAGCCTGCCAAAGTAAACTTTCCCAAATCCTCCCTCTCCAATTACTGTTCTAAAGTTATCAGTAATTCTTGCAACCTCAGTGGATGTAAAATGTTGATTTTTTGACAACCTTAGTGTCCCGGTAGATCCTTGTGTCCCAGTAGATCCTCCAAAAGTGGTGGTAGTAGTATTAGCAGCAGCATCTGGAGAAATAAGTTATGGGGTCATGATCTTCACTTTGATATCATATGTCTTCACTACAAACAGAGCCTTTTTGAAGAAATATGTAATGATTTATTCTAAGAAGAGACTGTCGTGAAAAACAAACCAGAAAGAGCAAAGCGAGTAACCTCAACCAAATGAAGCATACCCTGAAGTGCCTTTATTTACGTGACTTGTGAGTAAGCGTTGTTGCAATTATGATGTCATTAACCAATAACATGTGCATAGTTTTTAAACATGAAACGGTGATGACATAGAAACATGATTTAGTGAGTGAGATCAAGTCGGTGTATCATGTTTACTTTTTCCAGGCCCAATGGTGCAAAGGGCCACGAGCAATTGGACTAGTTAACCTGTTTGGGGTTCAAAACCCGACCCGGACTGACAAAATCACTTGTAGAACTTTTGATTTTCCTTGCATATGCAATATGCAAAAGAGTTACTTTGGATTTGTCTTCTTTTGATTATCCACAATACTGCAAGAGCTCCCAATAAAATCAACGCCAGAACAGCTGCAACCGATGCAATGATTGGAGCAATAGAGATGCCCTTTTTCTTTGGCTGCACATTGCTGGTTGGACAATTGTCTGATTGGCAAAGATTTGGATTTCCATCTAAGCTGTCGAAGAACGTCAATAGTACATGTCAATGCCAAAAGATTAGGGCATGAATTCATGGATATCCCACCTTACATACACAAGTTGATGAAATAGAAAACTAAAAAAAAAGGCAAGTATCACTTTCATATTTTTCATCCTTCGGTGCGAGCAGCAACGTACAGAACGAAGATGCAGATTGTATAGCAATAATAAGCAATTAAATGTTGTGTTACATTAGTGTGGCAATGAACGAACCTAAGTCGCAATGATCCATCTGTCCACTTCTTCAAGAGAGTTTGAGGAACAGAGCCATTCAAGTCGTTCCCACTTAAACTCCTGCAAATATCCATGATTAGAAGTTGATAGCCATTTACTCAAGCTAGATAACCACACATAATCTTTCCATTTAAAGCTCGGTGACTCACAGAACTTCCAAGCTCGGCATTTGTGCTAAAAAGTCTGGCACGGACCCAGTTAATGAATTGTTGGATAAATCCCTGAACTTAAGCCAAAAAAGTACTAAGAAACTTCATATGCATATACTTGTTGAAATGCATAAAACAGGATAAGGTAGATAATGAAAATCATGCTAACGATAAAGAAGTGTGTCGCTTTTTTTGGGCTTGGGGTTGTCCATTCCCTTTCTGTCCAAATTGAGTAAACAATATGAAAGAAAAGCTGCTAATGCATACAGGGATACAACTGCTGTCAAATTGGAGATTGATGTCGCTATCAGTCCTTTTAGTCCACTAGAGCTCAGGTTCCTGCACATCCGTAGCTAACTTTATGAGAATAAAATCCCACCGGTCATAACTTTTAAAATGGAAGGCTTTAATATAGAGACTTGATTTTTGAAATCATTTCCTCAGTCGCATGATGTGTTACCAATCTGTGCTGTAGTTGCTTTTGAGAAAAGTAATCTTTTGAAACTTGTGGTGTTTCGTTGCAGGATGTTTTCAAAGAAAACATTGAAAACATCCTGTAGTCATAGACTTACAACGAGACGATTCTCGGAGAACTATCATGGCTACAATGTAGTCCGCTCCAAGAGTACTGCATAGGGACGCATGGATCACCTTGCCAGCTAGCTCTAATCACCCCATATGTTCTCTTGATATCATACATAGCATTGACTGAACCACCAAATAAAGAGCTATAATCATAAGGAAATCAAAGAGTTTCGAAACAAAAAATTAAGTGGGATAAATCTATACATACAGTCATCAAGAAAAGTCGGTGAATTTGGAAGTGGTGACACGTGAAAAATCTCGAGGGCATTGAGGAGAGGTGGCAGAGTGGAGCGGTCCGTCGCTTTAATGGTCAAGTCCAAAGATAGTCCAGCAATGGGAAATGAGGCTATGGTCACCGGCTTTAGGTTCTCCAGCATGACGGTTTTCACGGATTCATTTAGTACATTTACCGTGAGTTCTCTGATGTCGTTTTCTTGCAGTTGCAATTCCACAAAGTGAAAGTATACAGACCAGACAGTAGTGGAGTTCTCTGATTTCCAGAATAGACTCAAAAGATCAGTGACATTTTGTACTTGTGTGGCTGTCATCAAAACTTCAGGTGGAACTTTATAGGCATCGTTGCTTATACTCGTCACGATGGCCGTCGTGTTGCTGACTGATGACCAACCTTCATAAGTCTTATTGGCCCAGATGCGATCATATACATCTTGTGGATGCCTATTAATGCCGACAGTCGAATAATCATACTAGCAAGTGTGAGATGACGAACAAACCGACACAAATTGGTTTGGGAATAATAGGACATTTTCTATTGTTCATGCCATTGCATAGTGCTAAAACACATGTTTAGTAAATGTGTATATACTAACACGTCATTTACAGACTGATGAATGTGGTAAATGCCTAAATATCATAAGCAATAACAACAAAATAAAAATAAAAATCACCTGTACGTATCTATGCTCCCTAAATTAAATCTCCACATGGTCACAAGTGCACCGGAATTGATTTGGTAAGTCGAGTTATCTAGCAACCGCAACTCGAGAGTTGATATGAATGGAACTCCCGAGCCGGTATTCACCAAACAAACTTGTATGTAATCTCTTGGAGGAGTGTAAATAATCTCTTCGTATATCCAAGATGTAGAGTCCACTGTGCTCCAATAGTTGACATCAATATGGAGGTCAAATGCTGGAGTTTGATTCTTGCCATCATAGTAACCATACCAAAATGAAGCCCTCACCAAATATGTGTTGCCCCTTCCTTCATCTGGCGTTAATGTGTAACAATTCCTCGTTCCATTGGGGAAGGTCCTGAGATTCTTTGATTGGTGTTGAAAGGGCAGGTCGATGACCCGGGTAGACACTTGCATGTTTGTTCCGGAATCTACAAACTCAGCATCGGCCTTGTAGTATATGTCAAGGTCATCGTCAAGGTAATCATTAGGTGCCCCGCAATCGATGCTTATGAAACCTAAATCGAGGGGAAACCAGAGATTGTCACTTACCCTTCACTATTCATTAATTCAAAATATAGATAATGTTCTAAATTTTTTTGACTCTTTGTGATGTCCCTTAAACTTGCTTATCTAACTTTTTCGCAACCGTATCAACTAGATAGATATTTCAGCAATGAAAATTACATCGGTAATAATTGGGTTAGGAATTGCAAGTTGAAAAGAAGTTTTGACGGATAATCGGATGGTAAAGGCATCTGTGAAAAGCTTGAAAATTGAGATGTGATTTGCAAAAATAAAGTGAACTAGAGGATGTTACACTAGGTGTGTTTGTTTTATGTAAAATGAATTATTTAGAAAATATTCTTTTAAAATTAAAATTTTATATTACTTATCAATATAAATAAATAAAAAATTCATCTTTATGAAAATATTTAGACAATACTATTGTCGATAATGAAAACATTTTTCATTAACTAATTATTTCCAACAATACAAGTGACCATTTTTAGGAAAATAGTTTCCAAATAATCTATTATGGACGAAATAAATGGAGCCTAGTATCTGTAAATGTTTCCTCGAGAATCTCGAAGCGGCCTTAACTTTGCTAAATTGATAAATTTTAGTTCAAAAGATTGCTCTAAATAGTGGGTAGTGGGCGCTCATTCTTGAAATCAAATTGGAGCATGACTCCACTTTGTCTTCTGCTTGAAAAAGGAGGATCGCTAACGGAAGGAAAGGCAGACGCTGAATCATCACTGTGCCCTTTTCCATAGTCCTCTTTCCTTATGTCTCAACACTTCGCAATTCAATCATCACCATGCGAGGGAGGGAGGAAACCTGGATTTTGTTGCCCGCGAGCAATTACTCCTAGAGCTAGACAACCAATCAAGACATGCAACATCTCCAGGATCTTCATGCAATATCAAACCATCGCCGTTTCAGAGAGAGAGAGAGAGAGAGACCTGGATTTTGTTGGGCTAGAGCCAGCAGCTTCAATCCGGGAGCTAATGAAGAAGCAATGGAAACACACCAGAGGAGGAGCAACACGGATCTTCCCATTTTCGGTGTCCAGAAGACAGAGAAATGTCTCTTGCCAATATACATAAGTACATGCAACCCATATTAATAAAAGAACAATGCTTAGCTAACCGTACCATTAGCTTGGAAAACAGAGGGTCAATCCTCAGCCACACATTTTGAATGAGAGAGGGGGAGACTTGTGTCTTGCGTGGAAACTTCTTAGTGCTTGTGTTTGAGCAAGGAAAATTGTGTCCACATTCTTTGACTGTCACACCGTGAGACACGGTGATGCTAGCCCAACTCTAAATGAAAGCTATATGACGATGATGTGTATAAACAACGTTGTTGATTCTAATTTGATTTTTTAATAGAATTTTTATTTATATTATATTAAAAAATAATTAACTTAAAGAAAGGGAAAAAATGAGGTGAAGGTTGCCGCTGCCCTTCGTTGCCGAGAAGGGTTGGCAATGGTGGAGTGGCGAGGGCAGCAGGGGCAGGGCTTGTTCATCACCTTTTTTAAAAAAAGTTGGCTAATTATTTAATTTAATAGATATTAAATTTGGATTAACAAATTAGATTTGGACCAGAACGGCATTCGTTTTAGCTTTATGCTTCATTTTTTAGCCACATCGTCGTCATGTAAAAGAGAGAAAATAATAACAAAAACTATGTCAACATTTTCTATTAGCCAAATTGTACAAAATGAACGGAAGAAATCGATTGTATAAATTAGACAAGTTTTAAAACTTTATTATATTTTTGTAAGGTTAAAACTCGATTGCATTTTCGTAACTGATTTTAAGACTTCCACTAGATTTATCTCATGTTTCTTATAGATTGCAGTTGAAATTTTATTTTCATTGAAAGCACCGTACGACTTACATTTTATCAATTATCCAAGCATAGCCAATTAAATTTTCGTAAGCAAAGTTTGTTTTTTTTTTTTTTTTGGTAAATGATATTGACTAGTATGTGTAACATGGTGATGACTAACGGCAATCAAAGGTGGTTGTTGGAGATGATGTAGAGGTAATAACGAAATTTCGCAGCTAGAAATTCTCGATGACCATGAAAACATCGTCATCGTTCAATTATTTTTTTTTTTTTTTGGTAAAGATCGTTCAATTATTTTTGGCCATGCCAAATGCTGAAAAATAAAATAGTTGATTTCATGGCGTATTTAAATAATGATATGTAAAAGAAATTCGTATGTGGGATGATATGTCGTTTCGAATTTACCAATGGTCCATCCATCATCAATCAAAAGCTGTTTATCGACATTGGTTGTCGTATTTGAGACTTAAATACATATGCGGACGAAGACCTAGCAGCAAGTCTTGGTCTCGTTAGGTTGTAGACTCTGTTTCAATTATAAACCGAAGAATATTCAAGATGAGACTAATTGACTTTTATTTCATCAATTTGACAAAGATCGATTAAAAATGACTTTTCGGCCATATCAAAATTTTCGATTCTGATCAGCTAAATTCAAAATTAGCCAATTTCTAACCATTTTTTAGGATAATTTCCTTCATGACACTTGACACAGGAGTTGTAACTCATTTAATTGTCAAGTCAATTTTGAGATTCCAAGTTGAAGGCAAATTTGCCCAATTTCGAGCGCTAATCAGGGGTATGGTCGATTCTTCATGATTGATACCAATCAACCTAATTGAGTCCAATTAAGTCAAGAAACTCAATTTCAATATCAATTTTGACAAAACCGTAACAATTTAGCTTAATTTGCCCAAAATAGCTAATTGGTGATCTATATGACCAAAAGGGATCGACCCAATTAACCCAATTTGTTCTTAGGCTAAGATCCAATTTGACCAATTGAACCACAATTATATATCAGGACCTAACTCATAGTGCAATCTAAAGGAAATTAGGAAAAATTGAGGTGCCACAAATTGATATGGGTGAACTGAGCTAACCTTTCTTTCTTACTGAAAATCGCTCTCGCCACCGCGAGCTCTCCTCTATCTCTTTGGTAGCTTTTTTCCTCAAAAACCCTAAATCCTAAAGTTGATTTCAACACCCAACATTACTTTCTATCTTCGTAAGGTCTAATGAAACCCATCACCAAAAACCTAGAAATCTCCCTTCCGTGTGTTTCTTTGCAATTCTGAGATGTCTCGAGCGATGGCACAGTACTGGTTTTTCCTTTCTGAAGAACTCAATCCAAGCTGGGTGATCTTGGAGCTTAGGCCTCACAACAAGTGGGATTCTGTCGCTCTCCCATGATTCTATACTGGGCATTTGGTTTTCTTTGACGCTGTGGAATGGAAGACGAAGTTATACACTAGATTTGAAGAGACAAATTATCAAACCTGGGGTCATGTCTGGTAGTCTGGCTGCGGAGCAATCTTCACTGTTCAAACCTTCGTATCCTTTCAAGTAATTTTGTGCCCCTATTTCTGCTATATTTATCATAGAGCTCCCTTCAATCTATTACCCATATACTTTCACCTCCAAAGTACTTCAAAAATCCACTCAGAGAACCTATAGCGAGCATTCCTGTGGAAAAGACAATATGGAAAGTAAAGAAGAGAATGAACTACGATTGGTTGCATTATGTAAAAGTCTGGGTCATCTGTGGTCTGAGAATGATGTAGTAGAAGTGTCCATAGAAATCTCTCCACAAAAGAGGGATGAATGCAATCGTACTCTATTTGGGAAATTATTTTCTAGACCTAATGTCAATTTCCCAGCTTTTCTTAACACAATGAAGAAAGCTTGGAAATCAGAATCTGTGGCCTGCTCCCAAAAAGAACTAGGATTATTCACTTTCGTTCTTCAATCGAAGGAGGAAAAAGAGAGAGTTCTACAAACTGCACTTTGGTCTTTTGCCAGTAACCTATCGGTTCTTAAACAATGCGAACCTGAAATCCCGGAGCACTGCTACGATTTTTCTAGGAATGCTTTCTGGGTGCATATTGGAGGCATCCCCCCTAGCTGGAGATTAGAAGAAGTTTTCAACGACTTCGCAAAAAAAATAGGCCATGTATTGGAAATCCAAATGGATTCAATAGGCAATGGACCATAAAAAGGAGGAAGAGTGAGAGTGGAAATAGATTTGACAGCTCCGCTAAAATCATGGGCTATACTGGATATTGCCAACAAGTGGTTATGGGTGTAATTTAAATATGAGCGTCTACCGCGCTACTGTTATTCGTGTGGAAAAATTAGTTACTATGCCACTAACTGTGAAGACATTCCATATGATCAATCACTATGGGCAGCAAACAAACTTGGAAAATATGACCCATGGCTAAAGGCGGAAGTGTGTGACCATAGCCCTCATTGGGAAGCATTTTATGGTAAAATAGAAGAAGAGACTATAGTGGAAGAAACAATACCAGACATCCCCCTTCTAGCACTGGAAATGGATATAGTCGCCAGAGAAGAAGTGGATACAAGGAGAGTTACAACCTGCACCAAGAAAATGGCAAATAGTTTTCATGAGCAGGAGGCAATAGAAGAACCAGCTGCTTGTTTTACGAAAAATCTAGATCATGGCAAACATATAATATGCTCTGAAGCTCCTAAGTTGATCCTGTCGAAAGTTGGAAAATGTAGTAAGAAGAATATGGCAAGTTGATTGCATGTTTAGGAAAGTTTGGTGTGATGTTCTTCATATGGTAGAACCTAAGCATGTTAATTTTGAAACAATTTCATTATAACTTACGTGTTAGGATAGCTTTTTTTTTTTTGGTCGGAAATGTAGATATTATTTAAGTAGTCACACATTACATCCAGAAGCTATTGCATCGGCAGATACAAAATCTTGCAAAATAAAGGGATGAAAGATATTCCAATTGCGAGCCAGGTCAGATCTGTCGTGGGCTTTAGCAGCCCAATCTGTTGCTCCATTTGCCTCCCGTCTACAATGTCGAGGTTGCAAATTAGGGTAAAGGGAAAGCAAACCGTCAATTTTAGCAAATAGCGCACGTTCTTCCCATGGTAGCTTCTTTCTCGCTTGAATTGTGTCGATCAAAAGCAAGCAATTAGACTCAATCACTAGATTTTCCTTATTGAGGCCTTGGTGCAGCAGGTGATGAAGAGTAAAGGTAAGCGCCTGCACTTCCGTTTGGAACGCAGAAGCTGCTGGGAAGCTTCTGGTGTAGACATTTGTAAGAATATCCTGATGATTTTGGCTTATACACACCATAGTGCCCTATTGACTGCCAGGATGATAAAATCCATCTATATTACATTTCAAGGATCCGCGATCAGGGGGTTTCCATAAGGTTTCTGTTTTGGGAGTAGAGTCCCCCGTTCGCTGTTGGCTCTGAGCAGAAATGTGCTAGATCCGTGTTTGTGCAAAGGTGTCCTCAACTGTGCAGTTTGGATCTGGGTGCTGTCGGCGAAATATGTTGTTGTTGTGCATACACCAGATCTACCATAAGACTTGTGCAATTGTTTCCAGTCCAGGTAAGAGTCTGTGATTTGTTGCTCTTTCTGTGATCCAAGCATCCAGACGATGCACTGTATGAGGCAATACATAAATGTTGAGCTGAGGATGACTCCATACTCCTTTAGTCCACGAATAGAAGAAGACTAGGTGTTCTAGGGTTTTTGGAGACTTCTAATTGTATGGATTGCATATAGGATTAGGGGTGATGCGATGATAAAATAAATTTGCATATAAGAATGTGCGGATTTTTGGTGTTGTTTTCATAGTCCATATTTTGTGCCAAAGTGTTATGGGGTTTTGGTACGATGTTGAGGCTTGATGACCACTTTGTGTGTCTTTTGTGCTAACTAGAGTTTTGTAATTACTTTTCACTTTGTAATTCCCTTCCTTTGTAGCTGTCCAAACTAAATGATCAGTAGCATAAAAGGGTTTGACCGGGATTTTAATTATTTCTACAATAATCTTATCGTCTAACATTTGTGTAAATAAGAGGAAGATTCCAGGTATAGTAGACAGGATCAACAAGATCAGCCACCATCCTTGGCTCCTCTCTTGCGGTTGGTCTGCCTATAGTCCCTATAGGTAACCACATATCCTCACGAATCTTAATCATCTTGCCATCCCCAATAGACCATCGTACATTAGGTAGGATGGCCTCTCTGCCAATAAGAAGACTCTGCCAGCCCCAGGATGGGCGTGTACCTTTATCTGCTGATTGGAAGTCCTTTGATTGAAAGTATAGTCCCTTGAAAATTTGACTCCATAAAGAGTGAGGTTGTTGAAGTAAACGCCAAACTTGCTTTCCAAGCATCGCCTCTTAGGATAGCTTGTTCTTAGAAAAATAGTCAAATCTAGTTGATTGTTTGGATTTGTTGAAAAATTGCATGTTAGATCCTCTAGAGAAGTCATTCGGCCAAACCTCTTAGGATGATCGTGATGCTCGTAGTGTTGTTAACTTGTGTTTCGATTGATACATGTTAGGAAAAATCTTGTTTAGAGTTGTATGGATGTTGATTTTTAGCATGATTTTGATGTTTAAATGATTGGAATAGGAGATAATGTTCATGAATGTCGTTGGGGAAAATTGTCCAAAAAATCATAAACCTATTGTACTGTTGTCAATTCAGTTATAAACATTTTAATTTTGTCAATTCAATTCTAAACATTTTCACTTCTTGCCAATAAAGTTGATTTGACCAATTTTGACTGGAAATTGCTGACGTGGTTAATACTATTTTGAATTTTTTTAATGATTTTTTCTTTATTTTTTAACTTTATTATTTTTTTTGAGCTAGAGCTGGCAAGGGTTGCCAGCAAACCCTCGTTAGCCACAAGCGAGGGTTGGCCTACCTCACGAGCCCCGAGCAAGGGTGTCAGGCCCCTCGTCAGCTCCGGGCGAGGGCCGCGATGCCCTCATTGGCCAAAGTGAGGGCCACAATGCCCTTGTCAAATTTGGCCAAGCGAGGGCTCTAAGTAAGGGCCGTCGAGCCCTCGCCTAGCTAGATCTAGCGAGGGTGTCACATCCCTCATCGATTTTGGGCGAGGGCTCGCGTGCCTCGTTTTGGCAAGTCGATGAGGGCGTCGCGGCCCTCACCCTCGCTGGTTCTCACCTGTGGCTAGTTAGGGTTAGTTGGCCACCCTCACCGGTTAAACTCCAACCCCCCCAAAGTAAAAAAAAAAGAAGAAGAAAAATTCATAAAAAAATTCATAAATTTATTAAAATATTATTAAAAAATTTTCATGTCAACGTCGGTCATCCGCATTACCAAATTTCTATTAACATTAATCGGATGGACTTAATTGACAAGAAGTAAAAATGTTTAGAACTGAATTGGTAAAATTAAAAGGTTTAATATTGAATTGGTAAAAGTGCATTAGGTTTATGATTTTTTGGATAAATTTTCCAACGCCGTCAAGTGTTCATTGAATGGATTTAAAAAAAAAATTTAAAGTTATGGAAAATGATTTTGAATGAGGTTGAAGATTGCCTAAGCTTGATTGAATGTTCATAAACTCAAGTTTGAAGATGTTCAAACTTTTTCCGGAAAATTAGAGTTCCCTGACCTCATTGAATTTTGTAATATTTTGTGATTCAGATTTTGAAAAATCTCGTGAAACATCGCTATTTGTTAAAATGAAGAGCTTCACAGCGGTATGAATTTTGTGAAAATACGACTTTGTTAAAATGAAGAGCTTCGCGGTGGCATTTGCAAAATAGCAAAAAGCTTTCACGCTCGATCTGAAAAACTGATGTTAGTTTCATCCGGTTTTGTGTTGCAATGATAAAATAGCTGGAGTCCTTTATTGCAAAAACTCAAAACCGAAAAGTTGTTCATGAGGGTTTTAAATGCTATACTGGAAAGTTTGGGGGATTTTTAGCAAAATTTAAGGGCTTCTACATAATAAAAATCAGACAAGGTCAATTCGTCCTACAAGATAGTTTGCAGTTGCGTCCTTAAGGGAAATTGGTAAATTAGTAAATAAGATGGAGGGTTTATTTGCACAAACATGAAATATGAAAGTTGAAGAACACATTTATGTAAGAGTTTTCCTGATGTGAACTAAATTAATTGATATTGTAATTTACTATTTTTACGGCTACCGTAAAACGGGGTTGGTCTAAGGTGAGATAGAAGGTTTCTTAATTAGTCTAATATGGGCTGGCTAGTGTGGGCCAAGTTGAGCCTGGCCTGTAATGAGAGGGACTGGCTGGAAACTTTATAAATAGTACTTAAGTCTCTCTTCTAATCTTAAATCTCACATGTATCCTCACCTAAGGGGCGTTTACCTAACGCTACATGTGAGGGGGCCGCCTCATTGAGCCAGTGATACGGAGGGCAATAAAGGAGAAGGACTTGCGCGTGGAACATTGTGTTTTCGCTTCCGCTTCAAGAATAATGGATCCTAAAATAGGTGTGTTAATCTTTCTACTCAATTATGCATGTTCTTGTTCTAGTTATGGAGATCTTGGGATTACGCAATTTGCGTCCAACATGTGGTATCAGAGCAACCATAACCCTAGAACTTGAATGCATAAAGTTTTTGCCATAATTTGTAATTTTCGAGATTTTTTATTCAATAAAAATAAAATTAAATCATAAATTCGGATTGGGCTCGATGAGACGAGCAAGACGGTTGGCAGCGCATCGCTGGGGGAGGCCGCACGCGCTCCCACGCGCGGCCACGCGGCACTTGGGCGTCGAACGCGCGCTGCGCGTGAGCTCCACGCGCCACGCACTCAAGCGGTGCGTGAGGGCGCGTGGAGCGTCGGATCAGCGCGTGGCCGGCGGCGTTGGATCCGTATGGCTGTCCTCTATCTTGTGGTGAATTTATTTTACATGTTTGATAGTTAATGGATGTGAAAATACATATGGAACCCTAAATACATGTATTTTTAGTGTATTTTTGCGTATTTTTCTTATATTTTCTATGATTTTGGAAATATAAGTATTGGGTTACAGGTTTGCTATCACATAAACATTATAATGGTGTGATTCATTAATAAAAATTAAACTTTATTGTGAACTGAAGCTAGCTTAATGAGATACAACCATTATGGAATAGTAATTAAGCTATGTATTGAGCTGATGAGAAATGGTAAATGTTATGAAACTTTTGTTACTCAAGTATACTCCTTGAGTAATCTTTGAATGATGGACGTCTTAAGAACTCGTGACCAAGCTGATTGTACTGTTTAACATATCTGTTGTATGTGGGTAATACATGTCAATTAAGTTACTGCATATTGTACATGAACTCATCTGGTCACTTGTTAATGTTTATCAAGTTGAATATTTTTATGGTTAAGGAGTATGACAACATTTACGCAGAGAAATAGTATCTACTATTAAATTTTAGATATTTGGTTCTCTGGTTTGACTCAATAAATAGGCTACTGGTTGATTACAATGATAATTTGTTACTTATAAATTGGCTAATAAATCAGTTATTGGCCTTGGAGTTATCTTTTGCCTTATGAACTCATGAGTGATAATGGATCAGCTGTCAAGCTTGTTGATTTGGTATACCCTGTATTACTATTGATGTTAATTTGTGAGAGATATTTTAGATCAGCATTCTTTTTATATTGTTCTGGTAATATGTAATCGGGGTGCATAAGAGATGTTTTATTCTCTATTATGAGAAGTTTCTTGTGTTACTATGATCAATGATCTTATTGGAATCTGTCTTTTAGGTTCGCTGTATATATATATGTATGATTAATTTTTATTAATGAATAAAGCAATGTAATTAGCATGATATGTGATTTTGGTGATATGTTGCCCCTATCACTAAAGTTAAAATGACATGTATATGGTGTATGTGAGGAGTAAAGTTTATATCCCTGGTATGAAAGAATTTCAATAATTCAATTGAGTAGTGACCACCAAAGTGGCACGCTTAATTGGGTTTGAAAAATTTTGGTCTTGTATGATGATTGGGATGTCTCCTGATCTAATGCATAGTCATACTTCCAAAGGAGGTGATTGTGTATTAGTTCATGAAGGGATACATGATAGTGTGGTGGATAAGTGACTGATTCTAGTGATTCATATGCCCAAAGGTGATATATATTTTCATAACCGCTATCATGTGGGGAGTGTACAATTACATGTTATGTATTCTGCCCAAATGTGATTATATGATTATGTGTGTAACTTTTTAGATGTGTACTTGTATGTCAAGTTACACAGTATTCACATGATGCTAATTATATATATATATATATATAACTTCATTATAATTGAGGCTTTTACTACTTCAAATTTTAAGTTGTTGATATATGATTTGTTGCTTGAGAAAAGAGCAATTGAATTTGCTTACTGTCCATGAAGTGTTCCATTCTGGAATACTTGAAAAGAGGTTTGCCTATGGACTGCACTGCTATAAGATGATGGAAGCCTTAGTTGCTTGAAATTATGTCTTGTCTGATATTGAAATTAGGTTATATCTACAAAGATTGTGTTTAAGTGCTAATGACATATATATCTCGTATATGATTAAAATGTTGTTTCCGAAAGTTTTCTATTTAAGGAAAATGACTGAGATAAAGAATAAAACAATTACAATTACTCTTAAAAGGTTGTCAGGTTTAACAGTGGCCGTGAGTATTTTGGCAAATATGACAATGCAAAATAGCTTAAATGGTCATTTGTCAAATACTTGGTAGATTCTGGGGTGGTAATTTAATTACTATACCTGAAAATTTTGACAAAAAGATTTGGCCGAAAGGCATAAATGCATCATATTGAACATGGTGATGAGTATGATTAGTAAGACTAATTTATCTGGTTTTTTGTGGGCTGATATTATGAAATCAACTTTTTCACATACAAAATGTGTCTCTTATCAAAGTTGTTTCATAAACTTCTTTTGAGTTATAAATTGGACATAAATTACTTGAATCATATGAAATTTAGAGGTGTCATGCAAAAGTGAGGTTATTTAATCCAATATTAAGTACGTTGGAATTCAGATCCACTAGGAATTATTTTGTATCTTATATAAATTGTTAAAGGGGTATTGATTTTATGACCCTAAAGAAGATACAAGAATTATGGAATCACATACTCTAAAGTTTTTAAAGATTGACGTAATTGTAGATGATAGCTGCTCTCAGACTATTAAAGATAATGGTATGATGAAGGTTACTATGTTTTTATCTTTACCTATATAGATAATTATGAAATCTCCTATACCATAGACTAAACTTGTTGAGGTTCAAGGTACTATTCTTGATATAATTTATAATGAAATTTCTTAAACCTCTCAAGTTCGGAATGAAATGGTTGCAGCTTTATTAAGGAGATTTGTTAGGGAAAGATGATTAGTTATATCATCATACTATATAGTCTATTTGTGAGAGCATGATTATAATATCCACTATATGGTTGATGTAATGGCATATTTATAAATGTCGTTTCTTACTCTCAATCAAGTATGTGATTAGATGCCATAAAATGCGGTATACAATCTATGAAACATCATAGTGTTTGGAAATTAACTTACTTGCCTAAAGATCATAAGTTCATTAGTTGCAAATTGGTGTACAAAACTAAAAGAATTTCAAAGAAAGATTGTGGAATTTAAAGCCAAATTGGTAACTAAAGTTTTCACTCTGAAAGAGGGGTGTATTGTTTATAATGAAGAAATAATTATTTCTTTAAATATTCTTTTTGAGTGAACGTGGCATTAATAATTTATTTTGATATAAAGTTACGCCAAATAGATACAAAATCTATATTATACAATTGGAGAATTTTGCAACAAATGTTTCAAGTAAACTTGTGTGTAGACTGAAAAGTCTTATTTATAGTCTTAAGCAAGTTTCTAGACAATATTATTAAAGTTTTATAGTGTTGTTATTTTGTTCAATTGGGAACAAAGTAATTCAATATACTGCAAGGTTAGTGGGAGGAAATTTTTTTTCTCATACTTTATGTACATTATATTTTGCTTACAAGTTGTGACCTTGAGACATCTTATATCCTTTGTATTGAGATCTGTAAGAATTGTTTTTCCCATATTATATTAGATTTTCCCAGAGGACATTTGCTGATTGTATATTGGAAATATTCAATAAACATTATTGCAAGCCAGGAATTGCTCTTGTTGTTAAGGGTGATGGACTAAATCTATCACATTGTCCTTATTTAGATATTGAGAAAATCTAATTAAATGGTGTACTTTGTGTCAGTGCACTTAAAAGTATAATGTATGCTCGAATTTGCATTAGACTAAATGTTGTCTTTGTGACGGGACTTCTAGGCAGACATCGGTCAAATCTAGGACATGATCATTGGGTTACTGTTAAGAAGGTTTTAAGGTACTTAAAGAAGACAAGAGATTATATGTTAATTTACAGACATGTTCAATTCTTGCAGTTAGTAGGGTATTTAGATGTAAACTTTGCCGGCTGTTCTGATGACATGCAATCAATAACGGAATACATATTTATGTTAGCAAGAAGTACAGTAAATAAAGTTCTATGTTATCTTCTACTATGTAAGCAGTGTTAGTAACATTCTTTTAGGCTGTTACTTGGGCTATTAGGCTCCAGAATCTCATGACAGAGTTGATCGTTTTAACTTTATAGATAGACCCATACGATTGTATTGAGATAACAAATTTGTAGTATGATTTATTTATTACAGATGTCTTAAGGGGTCTAAATATATGGTGGTCAAAATTTTTGACCAAAAGTAAACGGTACAGAAATGTGACATTTTAATATAATATATTTTCACAGATGATGTGATTGCAGATCCACTAACTAAAGGTCTACGCTCGTGTGTATTTTAGTGACATATCGTTAGCATGAGCCTAGGAGCATCATGAGATATTGTTGTTTAGTGTGAGCTATTTTGGCTTTACTCTGATGAAAGTTTCATCTATGTTCGTTACACTTTGTAACGGTTTGATATGTATCAACTTTTGCATTCAATAAAATATTTTGAACGTGTTGTTATTATGTTGAATACATATTGATAAAGTCTCAATGGATTGTATAAACCTTGAGTGAAGGCTAGGGGCATCCGATTATTAGCTTTGTGCATATGTCTTGTGATATATAAAGAAATGTTAACTATAAGGACAAGTATATGTGGGTACATTTGAATCATAAAGTATTCTCTAGTGGCACAAACTTTTGTGACACCTAAGGTAAGAGAATGGTGACTAACAAATGAGATTTCTTTATGAGAGATGTTATCCATTTGACACACTAACATATTGAATTCATATCAATAAAGTTGAGAACATTCGTGACCATGGAAGGCTTTGTGTGTATACATGTAGTTATCGTCATGATTCGGTGTTTAAGACTTTATGGGATATGATTGACTATTAAGAATTATCTCTGGACCAAATGTGCGCACATACAGTACGATTTTAATTAATATAGTCAAAATGAGAGAATGTAAGAGTTTTCTTGATGTTGACTAAATTAATTGATATTGTAATTTACTGTTTTTACGGCTATCGTAAAAGAGGGTTAGTCTAAGGTGAGATAGAAGGTTTCTTAATTAATCTAATATGGGCTGGCTACTATGGGCCGAGTTGAGCCTGGCCCGTAATGAGAGGGATTGGTTGGAAACTCTATAAATAGTGCTTAAGTCTCTCCTCTAACCCTAATTCTCACTTGTATCCTTACCTAAGGGGCGTTTACCTAACGCTACATGTGAGGGGGCCGCCTCATTGAGCCAGTAATACGGAGGGCAATAGAGGAAAAGGACTTGCGCGTGGAACATTGTGTTTCCGCTCCGCTTCAAGAACAATGGATCCCAAAACAGGTGCGTTAATCTTTCTACTCAATTATGTATGTTCTTATTCTAGTTATGGAGATCTTGAGATTACGCAATTTGCGTCCAACAATTTAGAGCTAGCAGTCAGTCAAATTTGGTGTGTTTTTTAGTTGATTTGATATTTTTTCCCCGCATTTTATTAAATTCGGTCTGAACCGGGTTAATTTCAGAGCAGCAGCTCTAGATTGGAAATTTCGTGTCAATTGAGTCCGAATTTGGACAAGTGGTCTCAATGACATTTAAAGTGCACATCATAAGCTTTCTAATGACACCTGAAGCATTTAAATTGGAATCCATTTAGTGGGTTAATTGAGTGAAAATATAATTGAACAGAATCCATCCTTAATTGAATAATTGATCCATGTGGCTCACTAGTTGATTGTTTGCTTCTCAAGGCTAAATGACCTAATCGCACGCTTAATTAGATCTTGCATGTGGTTTTTTAGGGGCATGATTAGGCTGGCGATGCATGTTGATTGGCGAGTAGGTTAGCAGGGATGAGTAGAATCAATTAGGAATTTAACGACTTAGCCTACCTCTTGTTCATGCAAAGGCGGGCCAATATCGCTAATCTTAATCAATGAACCCTTAGTTGATTAGGAGGCGTCTTGAGAGACAATCAAAATTCATGAACAATTTTCAAAAGCCAATCCCAAGGTAATTGATTAACGTTTGAATGAACGTCACTAATTCTTCGCTTTGCTCGAGTGCACGTTATGAATGATATGTGGATGAATAGATGGATGATGGAAACCGACACCCACGGAGATGGCAGTCGATGGCGGTGCTCAAGGAAGGTGATGGCTGAACGAAGCCAACGGTGGTGATGGACCAATGTTCATGTCGGTTTTTTTACATTTTTTAATGGCTTTAGTCTAGTTTAGTTAAAATTAGCTAATTAGTGAACTTAAGTTCTAATTAGTTTAGGATTTTAAACCAATTACACTTAGCCTCACTGTCAATAAAATGGTTATAATATCTTAGTATAGCTAGTCATCATAAATGAAACAAAAAGCAGAACAACGACCAACTCAGTGGATACAAACTTGCCGCACTTCTTCTAAAGCTGCTTTTTTCCCCCTTGTTAGATTGTCGTGCGACAATATAAAGTGTGTCAAAGAATACTTTCGCCATGGAAAAACAGATTTTTTGATGTCTAATATGAGAGCGTGGTTCATCAAGAGTCGTTTCATGTTGGGAACGCAATGATGATCTAATTCTTGCTTTTCATATTCCACCAACTCCTGCACAATCGAGTTCTCAAATCATTCAAAATGCCAAATTAGACAAAAACGCTATCTGATTTTATGCCAAGATATTTTGTTTGAATAGAGGAATCAAGAAATTTTTATTCACATTTTCTATATTAGGTATTTTAAACTTCACTCTTTAGACGTGTTCTAATCTACACAAATTGATGGGTTGTCACGGATACAACTCATCAACAAACGATGTGAGTGTAATTTTGTGTCGTGATTTTTTCTTCTTTTTTTGGCTGTAATTTCAATGAACTTTATGTTTTGCTTCACTCTCATATTTTATTACTTGTTGCCTTATCCGGAATTCCTATTTTGGATATACACTAAACTATATTTTACATAGAAAACAAATTGGGTTTCAAAAGTAAAGTGGAGAATAAATGCGGAACATGAGTCATTGCAATCAACCTTCGGTGAGAAAAGCAAAACCATTTTGGATGCAGAAAACTTCTTTCCAATAGAAAACAGTAAGTAGGTAAAAAAAATTCTAAAGGTATCACCACATAACTTTTTATGTTACACTATTCTTGCACTTCAAAATACAACAATATATTTATAACGCTATATATCAATTTTACAACGTGTTATGATATATCGATTTTTAGTTACAACTCATCTTATGGTATGGAATGACACAATGTACAATAGAAGTTTTTGTGGGCTCGTACCATTTGTTAGCCTTTATTCCCAAGCAATTCACATGTTTGATAAAAATGTTTTACATTAGAATAATATAATATTTTAAGGAATTTTTAAATCTTGTTTAGTTACTTGTAAAGTTATTTTCTGCATACATATCTATTAGATTCTCGAAAGAGTAGGAAGGCCAATAATTACCTTGATGATACTCATTCTTCGGACTCAACTCAGATCTATCAGTGTTTCTATAATTATGCTTGAAACCAGAAATAGCATAAAAGTCTTCCTTCTTTGTTAAAACCCACTAGTTTTTGTAACATAATTAACTCATGCATCAAACATGGTACATGTAATGCCCACGTCCGAATCACTTAATTCAAGTCTTTAAATGAAGTGTTCTTCCATGACCATGTAAAGTAGTAAGCATATGGGTCGATGCTTATGAATCAATTCGAAATGCCTCTCAAATTTGATGTGGGACTTGAGAGAGTCACAAACTACTCAACGTAAAGTAGTGATATCCTTGTTATTGTTGGCACATATCAAGTGGCACTACTCCCACAATTGGATGTGTGATTTGGTCTATTTCTCCCACTTTGTCATTGTATCATCTTGTCAGGCTAGAGCGTAGTCTAACCTTGAAACACAAATTTACTTAAAGAGGTCTTATTTTGATATCATTTGTAATAATTTGATCTAATCCAATCCACTGAGGTCAACCACTCAAATATGACCACATAAGGTAACAAACCTTTTGGATGAATCGCTTGCGGATATTTTCTGCAAAGCCTCTTTGGCTGACCGAAGACTTTCATTGCGATAGCACATAAATTGATGGCAGATTCCTCGTGATTTTCCATTTTCTAATCCCAGTCTAGAGAAATGGGTGAATTTAATGGATATAAGTTGTTAATAAAGGATGCAAGTGTCATTCGTGGACATTCTAGTCTTCTTTATCCCCACATTGCTTGTGGTGATATCTTTTTTTTTTTTTGGTACCCAGGGAACCTCCGTGCGCCGCTTCGAGGCGGAGTAAACCTGGAGGAGTAGCAGAGTCACCACCACCCCTGCTGCCCTGGGTAAGTCGTGGGTTCCTTTCTCGCAAGGCAGACGATGCAGTGATTCAAACTCAGGATCTCTCTCGAAAGGAACCTGCACTCAATCACTACGTTGTCACCATGGGTGGTACTTGTGGCAATATCTTTTTTTTTTTGGTAACCCAGGGATCCCCGGCGATGGGTGGTACTTGTGGCGATATCTTTTTTTTGGTAACCCAGGGAACTCCGTTCGCCGCTTTGCGGCGAAGTAAACCCTGGGGACGTGTAGAGTTACCACCAACCTTGCCTGCTAGGAAAGTCATGGGTTCCTTTCTCGCAAGGCAGACGACGCAGGGAATCGAACACTGGACCTCTCGTGAAAGGAACCAGTGCCCAACCAACTACGCCGCCACCACGGGTGGTTGTGGTGATATCTTTCATTGATAAAAAAAGAGGGAAACGTATCAAACAAGTCTTAAACTTATTGCATTGGTACCAATTTAGTCATAAACTTTTTAATTGGACCAATTCAGTCATAAACCTTTTAATATTGGTACAAATTCAGTCTATCCGACAAATTTTGGTCGGCTGGCACTGACGTGGACATCGGCTGGTGGCCGGATGCTAACCTGGCAATTTTTATTATTTTATTATTATTTTTTCGAATTTTTTTATTAATTTTTATTAATTTTTTCCTTTTCCTTTTATTTTCTATCTCCTTCTTGGCAATGGCCGATGAGCCTCGGTGAGGCTCGTTGGCCATTGGGCAAGGGCCGCAAAGCCCTCGCCTGCCGCCGACATGGGTCGCGGCCCTCACGTGGCCTCTCCTAGGGCCGTCAGCGAGGCGGCTTTGCCCGGATCTGGGTGAGGCCAGCCTCGCCCACGGCTGGCGAGGCCATGGCGGCCATCGCTAGGGCGGAGGTGAGGGCTGTGAAGCCCTCACCAGCTGCGAGCGAGGGCCTCGCTCGGCCTCGCCTAGGGCTGCGGGCGAGGCAACTTAGCCTAGATCTGGTCCTTGGCGCCTCCTCCATTGTCGACCCTGGAGCTTCTCAACCTCATCACCGTCGCCCTCACCTCCACGGAATCATTCGAGGCCCTAGTCCCCCACCTCCCACGCCTCATGCTGCCGCTACTCCGCCTGATCTTCGCCTCCGAAACCCTAGCCCGCTCCCCGTCCCTCCTCCTCTCCCTCCTCCCGCGGCAAGGCCAGGGCGAGGTTGGCCTCGCCCAGATCTGGGTTAAGCCGCCTCGCCCGCAGCCTTGGGTGAGGCCGAGCGAGGGCCGCCATGGCCTCGCCAGTCGCGGGCAACATTGGCCTCGCCGGCGGCCTTGGGAGAGGCTGGGCGAGGGTTGCAACCCTTACCGGCGATAGGCGAGGGCTTAGTGGCCATTGCCAAGAAGAAAGCAGAAAAGAAAAGAAAAAGAAAAGAAATAATAATAAAAAATAATAAAACTAATTAAAAATCGAAAAAATAATTAAAAATCATAAAAATTGCCATATCAGCATCGGCCGGCCAAAATTGGCCGGATGGACTAAATTGGTACCAATATTAAAAGATTTATGACTAAATTAATCCAATTGAAAAGTTTAGGACTGAATTGGTATCAATGCAATAGGTTTAGAACTTTTTTTGGTACTTTTCCCATAAAAATGAAACAATTGTAATTTCATAAAATGTCTTACTGTCATTTGATTCGTTAACTTGGTTTCTTGTCATGGTTTCTATATGTTTTGAAATATAGTATTCTTGTCATTATATTTTGTATATCAAGTTGAATTGTGTGTGAAAAATAAAATGCAGACTTTGTGATATCACGTCGAACTTTTATTTTTGTTGTTTAATAGTTTTTTTTTTTTTTTGGTGTGCTTTCAAAGAACTTAATGTTTTGTTCCACTCTCATATTTTATTATATGTTGCCTAACCCATAATTCCTATTTGAACGCATAGTAAACTAAATTTTATGCAAAAATAAAATTGGATTTGAACAGTATAGAGATGATGTCTCAATTTGAGGATCTGCTTTAATATAAAATCAACGAATTTTTGTCGCTTTGCACTTAGAGAACTTGATAATAGTGGCACCTTCGGTTAATATAAATACAACGGGCCTCTGTTTTCGACCAAAAAAAAAAAAAGAACTTGATAATTCAAACAAAGAAACAAAATAAATGTTAATGACTAACTAAAATAAGAGTTGGTAATGTGAAACTAATTGGTAACTAAATTAGAGCAAAGTTAGTAATCACTCAAATGATGGCAAGTCTAGATTGAAGTTTAGAGTAAGGGAAAAGCCTTTAAGATGTTACAACTATCAGAAAGAGGGGCACAATGCAGGTAAATTGTCCATAGCTAAAGAAAGCAAAGAGATCGGAGAGCAACACAAATGTCGCACAGGCCAAAGGGGATGAGTCATACGTTTTGAGTAGGACTACCAGTTCAACTAGAGAGGAGTGGATCGTGAATTTTGAATTCACATATCACATGACATCACATAAGGATAGGTTTTCAGATTATTAATGTATTGAGGATGTCAATTTATTTCAAAGTCTCAAACTTTGAAGGTTTTCATACGTGCACGTATGGTCGTGGAGGGGGAGCGGGCAAGCAAATTATAGGCTCAACTACTACAGTTTCATCCACATGTTTGACAAAGGTATGAACATTTTGAGGGAGCAAGGTCTTTTGTATGGACATGAAATTTGGAGGATGGACTTTTGCAAACATTTGACAAGCAGCACTGGTCATAGCTCAGAACAGCAGGTACAATAGATTATTTATTCAAACTAGTGGGGTCCTTAAGTTAAAAGGATGTACCTAAGATGAGGTCCACTGAATTTGTCACTTATCAATCCCATTTTTTATGTTAATGTGAAGAAATATGAATTTATGGACTTTGTTTTCAAATTAATAAAATCTGATATTCCACAATAAATAGGAATGGACGAGAATGTTATCCTAGATATGAAAACTCTTTGCAATGGCGGTGGAATCTACATTTACTGACAGAATATAGGATCCCACGTGAAGAAAGCAATCCATTTGCCAAGATTTTTTAAGCTTAAATAATGGAGAAGACTTGACTTGCACTTGAATTGACGGAAGAACACGAAATGTAGACCCCATGGTGAATCACCTTATTGATGAGAACAGGATTTACGTTGTCCCATCACATTATTAAAGTTGTTTGGACATATATTTTGCAACCAAAAAGATGATTTCGGTGGAAACTCAAGAGTAGGAAAATCAGACTCATGTTAATATTTCGATGTGATAATGATTGGATTCTTTGTTTTGATTAATCTTTGCACCAAGTCCAGCATGACATGAATTCATAAGAATAGATTTCCTTTCTTGCGCCAAAAAGTAATTTCGAAATTCTCCATTTATCTACTTTATTTAGGATAATGAAGGAAGTTTCATCCGCTGCTCTTAGCTTTGTGGTGCTTATCGCTTTCAACTTTCTAAAGTGAAAGATTCGCAGGAACAGAAACCCTAGGTTGTCGTCCTCATGACTGGTGTAAAGTTCTTTGGATGGTGATAAGACGAAAGTAGGAATATAATATGAGGGTGGTCAAGTCATCAATGACTTGTCCATTTGTGATAATGATTTTCAAATTGTTGGTGTTTCAGGCCAACGCCAAATGATGGATTTACCCATGACAATGGCGTAGGTATTGATCTTGAGGTGACTAAAGAAAGGATTGACTTCTACTGCCACGCCACAAATCAAGTGCCCATAATTTCTCATGCTTCCCATTGAAAAAAAAAAGAAGAAGTCACAATCTCAAATTAAGTTTGTTATGACATATTTACCATATATTTCTTTTTTTTGACATTAAAAACCTCAAAATTTACCCACTATGACTATCATGACCTACCCCTTGGTAGAGAGAAAGATAGATTTAGAGGTATTGCCTAAAAAATATAAGCTTACGGCTCTAGTTTTAGACGTTGACTTTCCCAAGTCCATACTCCACGTGACATTGGACATTTGATTTTGGTTTGATTAATCCCATGCGAATTTCTATATAAGAAGTCACCAATAGCATAGTAGGGTTGCCTAAAAACCAAGTGGGGCATGATGGTGTACTCCACTTCCTACGTAACTAGAGAATTTAGCGTCGAAGATTTGATTATACTAGTTGATCAACTTCAATACCTAATCTTGTCATTTTAAAAAGATATTTGTTAGGCAATCTGGAATAATTTTAAGCCTATCCAGTAACATGTGAAGCGATAATGTGAGTGTGCTGTTATTAAAATGACAATCAATAATTAATGAGGCATTAAATATATTACAAGAGAAAACAAGAATCTAATGCTATGAAATAAGGAACATGTCATTCCTAATTAGGCTAAATGAAAACCTTAATCAACATACTAAAAATGTGGAATCAACAGCATTCGTCTCAAAAAGGAACATTCCAACCCTAAGAAGCATTCAAACCTTATTGTAAAGCCTTAAAAATTTATTCAATTTTAAGCACAATGCTTCTAGAGGATTTTCGTACATTTTAGGAGAAAACTACTCGAAAGCTAATTTTTAAGCTTTTTCATGACTTTAAGAAAAAAATAAACTTTCGGAATTTTTTAATATTTTAATATATTGTTTAAAAGAAATATTTTTATTATTTTTTAATTGGTAATACGAAAATAGGGACCGGGTCAGAACATGGGATATACGAGAACATGCTTTAAATGGGCTTACTACTTCGGCCTATTTTAATTGAAACTTCAAAAGCCCACTATGCCTAGAGCAACACAAACCCCAACTCAAGCCCTTTTTTCCTTTCATGACTATTTCAAGATTCATTAAGCCTAAATGAGCCTAAATGAGCCTAAATGAGCCTAAAGTCCACTATGCCTAGCTAAGCCCACAACACTCACTCCTCTTGACCACCCCTTCTCTGTTCTATTGCAACATAACGGGCGAACAGTGACAACGCCCGAGCATGACCGAACGACAAGCTTCGCAGTGAATGAATTAATATGCGCCCATCACCGGACTTCAATCGCCAGACCGAATTACCATCAATTTTCACCTCTAACACCAGACTGTTAACAGCCATACACACATATAGCAAGTCAGCAACTAACGTCCCTCGTCCCGGTCGGCCTCCACCTCGACTCACCATCGAAAAAGCAAATGTACTTCGTCACTCCGGCGAGCCATCGCATTCGAAGGAGAAGACACAATACGCACAAAGAAACAACACATCAAGCAAACGGATCAAAGAAAAACTACAGAGCCGCGTCTAATGACCAATGAACACCCAGAAACAACCCAAAATCAGAGGAGTTCTAAGCGGAATCCAGTTCGAGCATTTCATCAAACAGGCGAGGTGCATTGGCTAAAAGAGAAAGAAATAAAAAATAAAATAAAAAACACATCACACATACAGATGGGGGCCGGAACTCACGCGAACCGGACAAAGGCCACCCCGGTCCAGCGAGCCCGAAAGAGGGCAAGACGAGGCGTAAGAAGGTAAAAACAGGGGCGTGCGATAGTACTCCCCACCCGGCTCGGCGGCGGCGGGCGGTGGGCGAGCTCGGTAGATCGCGCTACGTCCGTTCGCCTCGCGCGTCTCCGAGGCCGGATCCTCGGGATAATCGACCCGACCCGAGGAAAATCAAGAAAAGAACGAGAACCCGGATCTACCGTGGGCTCGACGCGGGAAGTGGGGCAACGTCGGTGGGATGTCGGCCGGGGTTCAAGCGTAACCGTCGCCGGAGGAACCCTCTCGCTCTCAGCTCCCCCCTCTGCTCTCTCTCGCTCTCCTGGATATCTCTCTCCAAACCCCCTAGTCCGAGTCTCCTCCCTCGCTCGCTCTCCTCTCTTCCTTTTAAGTTACCCAGCGCACATGGCCTCCCGCGACGCCACCTGTTGCTGCCGGTCTGCCCCCGACCACCAACTCCGGTGCGACGCTCTCGCCTGTCTCCTCTGCCTCTGTCCTTGGGTCCTCTCTCTCCTTTTTTGCGGAACGCGTGAGGGAGGGGAGGAAGGAGAGACTGGCTTGGCCTGAAAAGAAAGAACAAAAATGGGAGAGAAAAAGAAATGAAAAAAGAGGCCGGGGCGGCCTGCCCCCGGCCCGCTCTCCTTTTCTCCTTCTCTCTCTCTTTTTAATAAAAAAGTTATTATTATATAATAATTTTTAATAATTAATTTTTAAATATTTTTCTTAAATTTTTAATACTATTAATGCAAATGCTTCTAATGTCTATATGATTTAGTGAGAATTTTTGCTAGAGTTTAAAATTTAATCCCTACTATTTTATGTAATTAATTAATAATTAAACGGGTTGCCAAAAATTTAGGTATTAAGATTTCCTTAGATGATTTTTCTGTCAAAACAACGTAATCAATGTAGAGAAATTTTAATATGTCACACAAGTGCAAGTTTTAAATTTTTAGTGCCACAAAAAAAAAAAGAGTAAATGGTATTTATGTCAAAATGAAAATAGTTTAGGTTTTTGATGGCTTTTGCCCTTCTTTTTATGCTAAAAGAGTTTTCTAATATTTTTTTCATGTTTGAAAAATATGGATTTTTCCATAACAATAGATTTCAATAGTTATTGGTGAGTGTTGGAAAATGTTGATTAAAAAATTATCGGTAACTTTTTTTTCTAGGTAACTTGTTGGTAATTTACCAACACTTTGATGAGATAATGATTATTTATATAATATGTAAATTAGGAATATCTATACTAATCGGCCAACTTTTTATCTACATAACTCATGAACATTTCAAGTTTATTAACTTTTATGCAAAATTATTGACCTAAATTATCTCTAATTTTGGATTACCAACTCTCATTTAAGTTGTTGTCGAATGTTTTTATAGTTTCCGTTTGAATTTACCAACTTTTTTTATTGATTTATCAGCTTTTATATGCCTTGGTTAGAGGGCTGTTTACTAACTCTATAACCAACTTAATTACCACGACTCACTAAATTTTGTTCCATTAAATTACAACTTAATATTGGGCTTTCAAAATGAATTACCATTATTTAGTTAGAAAATTTAAGCCATCGATGATAAAGATAAATAAAAGTTAGTAAATGATATAGGGAATTTTTTTTTTGTTAGAGACAAAAATTTGTAATTTAAGAAAAGACAAAATAACATTGGCAACTGACTTAGAATAAATAAAAGTTGGTAATCACTCTAATTGAGATTGGTAATATCTTAAAAGAGTTGATATGTCTAAAAAGTTAGTAAGTAAGACAAAAGAAAGTGAGAACTCTATAAATAAGTTGGTAAATAAATAAAAACTAAATGTTAGTAAAGCAACTAAAATGAGAGTTGGTAAATCAAAATTAATTAAGTGGGCCGGGGTCAATTGTTTAATGCATGTTTTTCTTCGTATAGTTCAGTTTATTTGTTCCATTGGAAAGAAGGAAGTTGACTGTGAGTGTCACAAGCACAAAATGCTTTGTTTTTCCTTTCATTCATCTAGGTACTAAACCTATCATGTCAAATGTAGATAAGACACTTGTCCAAAAAAAAAAAAATGTAGATAAGACAATAAAATCAACTCGACAACAACTTTCTTCCACTATTTATCCTTCTGTAGCAGCTGCATGTAGGGTCCAAAACTGACCAGTTACTAATTTCCAAGAACAGAACAAACTTACAGAGGAATCCGCCACTCTAACTTATTCAACCCCCTATTCACATACGTCAACTGCAGCGGCCGCACCTCGCCCGCCCGCCGCGGCAGCCACGTCCTCACCGCATTCTCCGACACCTCGAAGCCCCTCACTTTCTCGCTCCCTCCGCCGTTCTCCTCCACCGTGAACTGCTTCATCGTCCCGGCGCTACGGCACGATCTGCACGAACCCCACCACTGTCCATCCGTGTACCCACATTCCGAACAAACCCAACAACTCCTCTTCTTCCCCTTCTTACCGGTCCCACCATACGAGCTCCTACCACCTCCAAAATACTTACTTTCTTCGGGGATTTCACCATTCCTGCTCCTTGCTTCGCTCTCGGGACCCGACCCAGCTTCCCCGCCGCTGCTTCTGACCCAGCGGGCAGAAGGGTCGTAGACGTTGCCGACAGCGGGGGCGGCGTCGCTGGCCTCCGACTCGGAGCCCGAGGGCAAGGGCGCGAGGCCGGGGTCTCGAGAGAGGAGGCGGCGATTCGTGGAGTGGATGCCGCGGTAGAGACGGGGGTTCTGGAGGGGCTTGAAGGAGGCGAGGGATGTGGGTTTGGAGGTGGGATGGAGGAGGTGCCTGTGGGTGCAGAGCGTTCTCAAGGCTCTCATTTCCGATGCTTGCATGACATGGAAAGAGGGAGGGGGCGAGAGAATCTAAGAAAGATGGAATTTTTAGGGCTTACTTGCAGAGTTCAGAGCGAGGGAGGACGAAGAAGTCAGCGCAAAACCCCACAAAGTTCAAAAGTCAAGGGCGCTTCGGACGGGAAAGGATACGGACGATAGCAGGTTAAGGCATAAGCTTGTTTCGTTATTATATATATATAGGGAAAAGTGCCAAAAAAGTCATAAACCTTTTGTCTTTGTGCCGATTTAGTCCTAAACATTTTTTTAGTGCCGATTTAGTCCTAAACCTTTTTATGTTGTGCCAATTCAGTCCTTTCCGGCCAAAATTGGCCGGAATTTGCTTGACTAGACGTCGGACTGCGACGTGGCCCGATCGGCGGCGACGTGGACTATTTTTAATAATATTTTTCAATATTTCAATTTTTTTATTTTTATTTTTTATTTTTTTGTCTTCTCATCTTCTTCCTCTAGCCGGTCGCCGGACCTCGGCGACCGGCCAGGAGGTGACGGTCGGCGAGGTCGAGGTCGACCTCGCCGGCCACCTCGCCATTGGCCACGAGGGCGGCCTCGCGCTGGGGGCGAGGCGAGCCCGCCCGCGAGGCCGCCCTCGAGGCCGGGTGGCGAGGCTCGCCCTCTCCGGATCCTGGCGAGGTCGGGCCTCGCCCATGGCCGGCGAGGGCGAGCCCGCTAGCTCGGCGCGTGGAGCATGGGGAGGAGAGCGAAGCCGACGGTGGCGAAGCTCGGCGAAGGAGACGACGGCGAGCACGAGCCGAAGTCCGTGGTGCTGCTCGGCGGCAGCGGCAGCGGCGACGACGACGAGGAAGCGAACGAAGACCCGAGCCTGAAAATCGTCGAGAAGGCGCTCTCGATGCGCGCCGCGGCTTCGCCTCCACGCCGCCGGGCGTCAACGTGTCGGAGGAGGACGACGATAGGCCTCGGTTCCGTAAGACCTCGAGGACCGAATCCGGCCACCTCCTCGCGCCGAGCTGGCGAGGCTCGCCCTCGCCGGATCCGGCGGGCGAGCCTCGCCACCCAGCCTCGAGGGCGGCCTCGCGCCGGGCGAGCGAGGCTCTCTCCCCTCGCCGCCCTCGCCGGCCGTCGCCTCTGGCCGGTCGCCGAGGTCCGGCGACCGGCTGGAGGAAGAAGATGAGAAGACAAAGAGAATTTTTTAAAAAAAAAAAAAATAAAAAAAATAAAAAATAAAAAAATTGAAAAATATTTAAATATTATTAAAAATAGTCTACGTCGGCGGCTGATCGGGCCACGTCAGCCGGCTGACGTCTAGTCAGCAAATTCCGGCCAATTTTGGCCGGAAAGGACTGAATTAGCACAACGTAAAAAGGTTTAGGACTAAATCGGCACAAAGACAAAATGTTTAGGATTTTTTTGGCACTTTTCCCCGCAACATGGTGATAGCAGACCGTCCATGTTTTGAATGAGGGAGATTCAAGAGGATCGATTTTCTCATTGCTGGACTTGCAAAGAGATTGTACCAAGTGAAAATTGAACTTGAACCTCCCAGATTCAAGATTATGATATGATTTATTTTCCCTTGGTCTAGGATTCCAGATTTTTCGGGTAAATTATCTTAGAGATTCAAGAAATTTTATTTCCTTTCATTGGTTCTGTATGGGCTAAGAGATTTTGTTCACTTTATTGAATAGTTATCTAATTATCTTTTATTAGGATATCAACATAATTATTATCGGGCTATTTATATCCTCATTAGTCTCTTCACTAACCAACTTTCTGAATTAAAAATAATATCGGGACCTTTTATTTGTTGTGCTTCGTGCGTGCACAGCTTTCGTGCTCCGCAATTGTTCATTCGTGTTTGCAAATTACGGTTCGAGTTATCCTCGTTTCCATTGCGTTGCTCGAGCAACCTCCAGAAGTTCGAGAGGAGATGCTGTGCTAGGCAATGTTCCTCCAATGTGAACTCCAGGTCTATTATCTTTAAACTCATATTGCGAAAGTCATTTGGTAAAAAGTAATCTCATGAAACTTAGAGGGTTATTAATTAATTGAGTAGATTACTTAGTTGCCATTACGTTCAATATGTTAACCTAATTCTTTGCTTGGCGGTGACATTATTACTTGCTACTTGTGTAGTCATCTCATGAAATCTCATATTATTGAGATATAAGTGCGTAACTTGCGGTTTGAATGTGAATTTCAGGTAAAAGTGATTGAATGTAAGTAGGTAATATGCGGGAGAAGTGCCAAAAAAGTCCTAAACTTTTTGGCTTTGTACCGATTTAGTCCTAAACCTTTTTTGGTGCCGATTTAGTCCTAAACCTTTTTACGTTGTGCCAATTCAGTCCTTTCCGGCCACTTTTGGCCGGAGTTTTGCTACTGGGACGCCGGCCGGGCTGACGTGGCATGATCGGCGGCGCGTGTACAATTTTTAATAATATTTTTAATATTTTTTAATATTTTTTTAATATTTTAAATATTTTTCTCTTTTAATTTTTATTCTTTTCTTTTTTTCTAGCTCATCTTCTTCCTCCGGCCGGTCGCCGGAGCTCGGCGACCGGCGAGGCGGCTTGGTGGCGAGGTCGAGGTCGACCTCGCCGGCCACCTCGCCGTGGCCGCTAGGGTGGCATCGCGCCGGGCGGGCGGGGCTCGCCCTCGCGCGAGGCCGCCCTCGAGGCTGGGCGGCGAGGGCGAGCCCCGCCAGCTCCTCCTCGCGCCGGATCCGGCGAGGTCGAGCCTCGCCGGCTCGACCCTCGCCCAATCCGGCGAGGGCGAGCCTCGCCCGCCCTGGTGCGAGCCTCGCCCGCACTGGTGCGAGGCCGCCCTCGAGACTTGGCGGCGAGGCTCGCCCTCGCCGGATCCGGCGAGGGTCAAGCCTCGCCCACGGCCGGCGGGCGACCCCGCCGGCTCCTCCTCGCGCCGGATGCAGGCGGGTCGAGCCTCGCCCGCCCGGCACGAGGCCGCCCTCGAGGCTCGGGCGGCGAGGCTCGCCCTCGCCGGCCGTCGCCTCGGCCGGTTGCCAAGCTCGGCGACCGGGCTGGAGGAAGAGGATGAGCAGAAAAAATTAAAAAAAAAAAGAATAAAGAAAAGAATAAAAATAAAAAGAGAAAAAATAAAAATAAAAATAAAAAAAAAAAAAATATTAAAATATTATTAAAAATTGTACACGTCAACGCCGATCGGCCACGTCAGCCCGGCCGGGCGTCCGATCAGCAAAATCCAGTCAAAATTGGCCGGAAAGGACTGAATTGGCACAACATAAAAAGGTTTAGGACTAAATCGGCACCAAAAAAATGTTTAGGACTTTTTCGGGCACTTTTCCTATATATATATATATATATATATATATATATTTTTTTTGGTTGTTTGGATTGATTAGGAAAATGATTTATTAAAAAGATATTTCTTTGATTAAAGAAGAAGATTCTTTATTTATCAAAACCTAAATTTAGAAAAATGATTTTTTTGAAATCAAAGATTATTTTCCAAAAATGAATGAATAGACAAAAAACAAATCCTAATGCTTGTCTCAAATTCTCGACATAGTGGGGCGAGGTCCCTTGTGCTTAAGCCCAGGCCAAGCTAGGCTAGGTCCATCTAGGCCATACCTTGATTCTTGGCGCCCCTGCAAGGGTCCATCAAGGCCGAGCTGTGGACCTTGATGCTAATGCTTGGGTCCTCGACTTTTGAGCTTGGGTTCATTAAGTATGGCCCAACACTCCTATGCGCAAGCCTAAGTCCCCTACACCAGCACCATGGTCCATTGATGTTAGGGTTGGGCCCAGGCGGTAGGGATTGGGACCTAGCCTCAATGGACTTAGGTATGGGCACTAAGGTCCCCAACCCAACCTCCATAGACCTAGATTTGAGCACAGAGGACCGGATCGTGGGCGCTAGGTTCGGGGCCTAGCTTGATGGACTAGGGCGCAGACACCAATATAGAAGTCCCGAGCCCAACTTCGATTGACCTAGGCTTGGGCGTCGAGGTCCCCATCCTGGGCACTGGGGTTCGAGGCTTGGCTTTGATGGCCCAGGCCTAGGTGTGGGGAACCTAGCCTAGACCTTGTAGACCTTGGTCGAGGTGTGAAGGAGTTAGGCATGGGCACCGAGTTCTCAAGTTTGGTTTTGATGACCCAAGATTAGTGCCCGTGCCAATGCTTGAGAGTCAATATCCGGGCTTAAGACTCTCATACTCATGTCGGGTTCCTTATCTATCCACGTGCAAACCATTGGCGCTCGAATAATGTATGTCTACATGGAAAAATCAAATAAGATTTTCCTCCAAACAATGGGAATATTTTCCATTTTATTTTTTTAGGTATTAGTCATCGAAAATTATTATAATTATTCTAAATAATGATTTCCCAAAAAATATTTTCCGAAAAAATCACATTTTTACTTCCCTATGAAATATATAGGAGTTGATGTTATACTAAAAGATTGTTAACTATAAATAAATAAAAAAATTAGATCACTGTTTCGTGTCATGTCATCCACAATCTCTAATACGTAAGAGTAAAGTGTTTTTCTTGATGCTTTACTTGGATTTCTAATTAACCCACCGTAAACTGATTAGTGAAGACTTCAAATGAAAATGATTTGCATGCTAGCTCGAAACTAAGTTGTAAATTGGCATGAGTTTGGGAGATCCTGAATTAAGTTTAGGCTTAATAATCCATTTGCTGAACCATAGGTGAATCACTATCAAAGGTAGGTTGTGACAAAGATGGCTCATGCATATAAACAGAAACAAAAGTCTCGATAATGCTTATCTGTGAAGATTGTGAGCAATTGATGCAACCACTGTCCCCATCTCCATAAAAAAAAAAAAATAATAATCCTTTAAGATTACTTGGAAAATTTGAATGTTGATGAAATAGAGCAATAATTTATAGATCTTTGATGATTATTGTCCTTAATATATTATTTGCCCCTCACTATCATTGTAGTCGAGTTTAGAACAAATATACCTTCAATATATACACCAAACCAGTAGAGAAAAATTACTCAATTTTTTTTTTTTTGGAATTTCACCTTGAATATGTTTTCAAAGTTGTGTGTGTGAAAAGAGAAGAAGAGAGTTCTGAAGAAGAAATTGTTGTTTTAAAGAGTTGTAATGAATAACTATGTTTTGGTTTAATTTATATACAACCAATCAATACATCTCTTGGTAATAATTACTTTATCCCCACCATCATCATTTTTCATGATAAACTATCACCATTTTTTGTGTTAACAATTAACTCTTTTTCATAATTAAGAGTCATATTCTTTTGATTACCGAGAGTCACTCTTTTCATGATCAAAAGTTAATTTTTTTCATGATAACAAACTATTTTAACAATTGAGAAATTTGTCCAAAAAGTTATAACTTCTTGTACTTTTGTCAATTCAGTTCTAAATTTTTTAATTGTGTCAATTAAGTCATAAATGTTTTCGTGTTTTTCCAATTGATTTGGCCAATTTTGATCGAAAATCGCTAATATATATATTTTAATTATTTTATTAATTATTTTTCTTTTCTTTTCCTTCTTTACATTTTCTTCCTGCGGTAGGCAAGGGTCCCTAAAAAAGAAGGAAAAGAGAAGAAAAGAAAAAAGAAAAAAAGAAAAAAAGAAAAAAAAGAAAAAAATTGAAATAAATATTGAAGAATTAAACTTGTCCATCTCAATGCGCAACGTAAGAAGGCCGGTGTCCATATAAGCAATTTCCAGCCAAAATTGATCGAATAGACTCAATTGACAAAATGTAAAAATGGTTTATGACTTAGTTGGTATAATTAAAAAAATTAGGACTGAATTAACAAAACTACAATAAATTTAAGATTTTTTGGACATTTTCCTTACAAAGAATCTGGACATGATAACCTCGTGTACGAAGTATAGTTAACGTGCAGACGGAGGACTATCAAGCTCTATTGTGGTTGTTTCAAACTCACTACTCTTACCATTTCCCATTCTTTGGCTTCTTCCTTAACTGATCTCCACCGTCAAGGATTCTTTTAGTTTCGACAAAACACGGTTTTTAGTTGTGTTAATTAAGTCATAAACATTTTCATGTTTTTCCAATTGATTTGACCAATTTTGATCGAAAATCGATGATATATATATATATATATATATATATATATATATATATATATTTTATAAGGGTTAATACCCTGAAAAACCCCAAACTGGTACAATTGTGACAAATTTACCCCAAACTATTTTTTGACCACCAAAAACCCCAAACCGGTACACTTGTGACAAATTTACCATATGTTAATTTTTGTTAAATTTTATTGTCAAATTATTAAGTTAAATAACACGTGACAGTTAACTGGTATACCAATTTAGGATTTTACACTCCTTTTGTCACAGTTTACAATTTTTATGATTTTTTTGTGGTATTAATCCAATTTAGCATAGGGTATATTTGTTACAAATTTACCAGTTTATGGTTTTTTGTAGTCGAATAAATTAGTTTGGGGTAAATTTTGTCATAAATGTACAAATTTATGGTTTTTTATAGTCAGTCGGGGTAAATTTGTCACAAGTTTACCAGTTTAGGGTTTTTCATGGTCAAAAAAATAGTTTGGGGTAAATTTGTCACAAGCGTACCAGTTTGGGGTTCTTCAAGATATTAACCCATTTTATAATTATTTTATTAATTATTTTTTCTTTTCTTTTCCTTCTTTACATTTTTCTTTTTGCGGTAGGCGAGGGTCCAAAAAAAAAGAAGGAAAAGAGAAGAAAAGAAAAAAAAAAAAAAAAATTGAAATAAATATCAAAGAATTAAACTTGTCCATCTCAATGCTGGCTGTGCAACGTAGGAAGGCCGGTGTCCACGTTAGCAATTTCTAGTCAAAATTGATCAAATAGACTCAATTGACAAAATGTGAAAATGATTTATGACTTGGTATAATTAAAAAGTTTAGGTGTGAATTAACGAAAATACAATAAATTTAAGATTTTTTTAGACATTTTCCTTGCAAAGAATCTAGACATGATAACCCCATGTACGAAGTATAGTTAACGTGCAGACGGAGGACTATCAAGCTCTATTGCGGTTGTATCAAACTCACTACTCTTACTATTTCCCATTCTTTGGCTTCTTCCTGAACTGATCTCCACCGTCAAGCATTCTTTTAGTTCCGACAAAACACGGTTTATGTCTGCCCTTTGGACCACTTTCGTTGGTACACACGACATGGCTATTTCCACCGCTTTCTGTGCAGAACCGATGTTGAATTGGTCATTTAACCTCGGATCGACAATGCTTTGGATGTCCCCTCTTTCTATGAGTGGAGTTACCCACTGAAGTATGTGCATGCTGCCCTCCGGACTTTTTATAATGGCAGGGTGGCCTGTGATTAACTCAAATAAAACTATGCCGAAGCTGTATATGTCGCTCTTCTGGCTCGAGTGTCCAAGTATATGAAATCTGAGGATTCAAAAGGAATTTCTGCTTTGATTAGTACAACAATTGCCCAAGCTGCCTTCACTAAAATGTACTTAGACACGTCTATCCAACATAAACATGTATGAATAGATGTATGGGCCTCTCGTGCTGGTCAAAATTAGTACAGTTATTCTACTTCATAGGTGGAATGGAAAAGTCTTTGTATTCAGAAATTTTGAGTCACTTACTCCGGATCGAGATAACCAGGCGTCCCTGCTGGACAAGTCGAAATATAAGAATCCTGCTCCCTTACAAATGCTTTTGATAATCCAAAATCACAAATCTTTGCTTGCATGTTCTCGTTTAGTAAAATATTGGGGGTCTTTAGATCTCTATGGATAATAGGAGGTTTGCAGCCGTTATGCAGGTACTCCAACCCTGCACACCAGCAGGAAAAACTTGACGAAATGTATCGGGTAGCTTAACTTGTGGAAATGTGAACAAAGATGTCATCGATCTACTTTATGTACCTTGAGCTGCATCGATTGCGATTTGTAGTCTCTGGCTCCAACTCAAAACATTTGGGTTGTGTGCTGCTTGAAAGTAGAGAATTAAGGAGTATTCATGAAAGGTGTAAAGCTTGTTCGCTATTGTATTCGTTCGCTGAGAAAGTCAATTTCATTTCCATGGTGCTATTCTGAATATCTAAATTGACCAATTAATCCAAAAGTCTGAACTATCAAAGAACGGTATTGAGATAAAATTATCTCGACATATATCGTGCTATTGGAAAAGGGAATATCAGACAAACCTGACAAATGTTGCCGCACATTTCCGTTGGACATGAATTCGTAAATCAGCGCCATGTTTTCAAATTCTTCGCAATATCCAATTAGTGAAACCAGATTTCTATGGTGAACGACCATCAGGAGTTGGGCCTGCACGTCAAGATATCAGAACTTGCTATGAGTAGAACTGCCAAAAAATTGAAAAAATGACACATCGATTCTAGCTGCAGTAATGTTTCGAACCTCTGTGTGAAACTGCTTGTAGCCTTGCTTTGATGATTGGGATAACATTTTTACTGCGACTTCAGTGCCATTGTCAAGCCTGCCAAAGTAAACTTTCCCAAATCCTCCCTCTCCAATTACTGTTCTAAAGTTATCAGTAATTCTTGCAACCTCAGTGGATGTAAAATGTTGATTTTTTGACAACCTTAGTGTCCCGGTAGATCCTCCAAAAGTGGTGGTAGTAGTAATAGCAGCACCCTCTGGAGAAAAAAGTTATCAGGTCATGATCTTCACTTTGATATCATATCTCTTCACTGCAAACAGAGCCTTTTTGAAAAAAATATGTAATGACTTATTCTAAGAAGAGACTGTGTCGTGAAAAACAAACCAGAGAGAGCAAACCGAGTAACCTCAACCAAATGAAGCATACCTTGAAATGCCTTTATTTACGTGAATTGTGAGTAAGCGGTGTTGCAATTATGATATCATTAACCAATAACATGTGCATAGTTTTTGAACATAAAACAGTGATGACATAGAAACATGATTACGTGAGTGAGGTCAAGTCGGTGTGCCATGTTTACTTTTTCCAGGCCCAATTGTGCAAAGGGCCACGAGCAATTGGACTAGCTAACCAGTTTGGGGTTCAAAACCCGACTCGGACTGACAAAATCACATGTGAAACTTTTGATTTTCCTTGCACATGCAATATGCAAAAGAGTTACTTTGGATTTGTCTTCTTTTGATTATCCACAATACTGCAAGAGCTCCCAATGAAATCAACACCAGAACAGCTGTGACCGATGCAATGATTGGAGCAACAGATATGCCCTTTTTCTTTGGCTGCACATTGTTGGTTGGACAATTGTCTGATTGGCAAAGATTTGGATTTCCATCTAAGCTGTCGAAGAATGTCGATAGTACATGTCAATGCCAGAAGATTAGGGCATGAATTCATGGATATCCCACCCTGTGTGTATTACATACACAAGTTGACAAAATAAAAAACTAAAAATAGGCAAGTATCACTTTCATCTTTTTCATTCTTCATTGTGAGCAGCAACGTACAGAACGAAGATGCAGATTGTATTGACAATAATAAGCGATTAAGGTTGTGTTACATTAGTGTGGCAATGAGCGAACCTTAGTAGCAACGATCGATCTGCCTTCTTCTTCAAGAGAGTTCTAGGAAGAGAGCCATTCAAGTTGTTTCCACTTAAATTCCTGCAAATATCCATGATTAGAAGTTGACAGCCATTTACTCGAGCTAGATAACCACACATAATAGTTCCATCAAAAGCTCAGTGACTCACAGAACTCTCAAGCTCGGCATTTGTGCTAAAAAGTCTGGCACGGACCCAGTTAATGAATTGTTGGATAAATCCCTGAACATAAGCCAAAAAAGTACTAAGAAACTTCATTTGCATGTACTTATTGAAATGTATAGAACAGGATAAGATAGATAATGAACATTGTGCTAATGATAAAGAAGTATGCTGCTTTTTTGGGGCTTAGTGTTGTCCATTCTCTTTCTGTTCAAATTAAGTAAAATGAAAGAAAAACTGCTAATGCATACAGGGATACAACTGCTGTCAAATTGGAGATCGATGTAGCTATAAGTCCATTCAGTCCACTAGAGCTCAGGTTCCTGCACATCAGCAGCTAACTCGATTAGAGTAAAATCCCACCGCTTAAAACGTTCAACATGGAAGGCATCAATTTAGAGTCTTAAATTTCAAAATCTTCCTTTTTCACATGATGTATTACCAATCTGTACTATAGTTATTGTCAAGTAAACTTATCTTTCGAGACTTGTGCAGTTCTAATGCAGCATTGTGTCACAGAAAATATGTTTTTGTAGACTTACAATGAGATGATTCTTGGAGAACTATCATAGCTACAATTCAGACCATTCCATGAGTACTGTGTAGGAACGCATGGATCACCCTGCCAACTTGCTCTCATCACCCCATATGCTTTCTTGATGTCATACACGGCATTAACTAAACCACCACATACATAGCTAAAATCATAAGGAAATCAAAGATTATCAAAAAAAAAAAAAAATTAAGTGGAAGCATAGATAATATACAATCATCAAGAAAAGTCGGTGAATTTGGAAGCTGCGCCACAGTGAAAAACTCGATGGCATTGAGGAGCGGTGGCAGACTAGAGCGGGCCGTCGCACTAATAGTGAAGTTCAAATTATTTCCACTTATGGGCAATGAGGCTACGGTGACTGGCTTTAGGTTCTCGAGCATGACAGTTTCCACGAATTCGTCTTGTACATATACGGTGAGTTCTTTGAATTGACCCTTTTGCAATTGCAATTCCATGAAGTGGAAGTATATATACCAGACAGTGGTAGAGTTCTTTGAGGTCCAATTCAGACTCAGAGGATCGGTGACATTTTGTACTTGTGTGGCGGTCATCAAATTCGGTCGGAACTTTATAGGCATCATTGCTTGTACTTGTCACGATGGCTGTCGTGTTGCTGACTGACGACCAACCTCTACTATAAGTCTCATTGTCCCAGATGCGATCGTATACATCTTGCGGATGCCTATAAATGCCGAAGCCAGTCAAATAATCATAGTAGTAAGTGCAACATGATGAACAAACCGACACAAATTGATTTGGGAATAACAGCTCGTTTTCTATTGTTCATGCCGTTGCATAATGTGAAAACACATGTTTAGTAAATGTGTATATACTAACACGTCATTTATAGACTGATGAATGTGGTCGACATCCAAAATTGAAGGGCAATAACAAAGAAAATCACCTGTATGTGTTTTGGCTCCCCAAATTATATCTCTGGTCGGTTACAAGTGCACCGGAATTGATCTGGTAAGTCGAGTTATCTAGCAACCGCAACTCAAGAGTTGATATGAATGGAACTCCCGAGCCGGTATTCACCAAGCAAACTTGTATATAATCTCTTGGAGGAGTGTAAATAATCTCTTCGTATGACCAAGTCGAATAGTTCACCGTGATCCAATAGTTAACATCAATATGGAGGTCAAATGTCGGGCTTTGTTTCTTGCCATCATAATCACCATAACAAAATGAAGCCCTGACCAAATATGTGTTGCCCCTTCCTTCATCTGGCGTTAATGTGTAACAATTCCTTGTTCCATTGGGGAACATCCTGAGATTCTTCAATTGTTGTCCGATATTTTCGTAGATGAACTTGGTGGACACCTGCATGTTTATTCCGGAATCTACAAACCCAGCATCGGCCTTGTAGTATATGTCAAGGTCATTGTCAAGGTAATCATTAGGTGCCCCGCAATCGATGCTTATGAAACCTAAATTGAGGGGAAACCAGAGATTGTCACTTACTCTTCACTATTCATTAATTCGAAATATAAACAATGTTCTAATTTTTTTTTATTCTTTGTGATGTCCCTTAAACTTGCTTATCTAAGTTTTTTGCAACCGTATCAACTAGATAGATATTTCAGCAATGGAAATTACATCGGTAATAATTGGGTTGAGAATTGTAAGTTGAAAAGAAGCTTTGATGGATGGTCGGATGGTAAAGGCATCTGTGAAAAGCTTGTAAATAGAGATGTCATTTGCAAAAATAAAGTGAGCTAAAGGGTGATACACTAGGGATGCGTTTGTTTTGCATAAAATAAATTATTTCGAAAATATTCTTTTAAAAATAATCGCTTATATTATTTATAAAAATGAATGAACAAAAAATATTTTCATCTTTATGAAAATATTTACACAGTACTATTGTCGATAATGAAAATATTTTTTATTGATTAATTATTTCAAGTGATACAAGAGACCATTTTTAGGAAAATATTTTTCATATCATCTATTTTCGAAAAAATAAACGGAGCCTAGGATTTGTAAATGTTTCCTAGAGAATCTCGAAACGGCCTTAACTTTGCTAAATTGCTACATTTTAGTTCAAAAGATTTCTCTATGTAGCTCTAAAACCGTTAAAACTTCTTGAGCTCCATCCTGACTAAATAGTAGGCGCTCATTTTTTAAATCAAATTGGAGCATGACTACATTTTGTCTTCTGCTTGAAAAAGAAGGATCGCTAACGGAAAGAAAGGCAGACGCTGATTCATCACATTGCCCTATTCTATAGTCCTCTTTCCTCATGTCTCAACACTTCGCAATTCAATCATCACTATGCGACAGAGAGAGAGAGAGAGAGAGAGAGAACCTGGATTTTGTTGCCCGCGAGCAATTACTCCTAGAGCTAGACAACCAATCAAGACATGCAATATCTCCAGGATCTTCATGGCATATCAAACCATCGCCGTTTCACAGAGAGAGAGAGAGAGAGAGAGAGAGAGAGAGAGAGAGACCTGGATTTTGTTGGGCTAGAGCCAGCAGCTTCAATCCCGGAGCTAATGAAGAAGCAATGGAAACACACCAGAGGAGGAGCAACGCGGATCTTCCCATTTTCGGTGTCCAGAAGACAGAGAAAGGTCTCTTGCCAATATACATAAGTGCATGCAACCCATATTAATAAAAGAACAATGCTTAGCTAACCGTACTTGGAAAACGGAGGGTCAATCATCAGCCGCACATTTTGAATGAGAGAGAGGGAGACTTGTGTCTTGCTTGGAAACTTCCCGGTGCTTGTGTTTGAGGAAGGAAAATTGTTGTCGACATTCTTTGACTGTCACACCGTGACACGGTGATGCTAGCCCCTCTCTAAATAAAAGCTGTGAGGTAGTGGGAATAGGAAAAATCCACAATGGACATACAATAATACATCAAAGTTCACTCTTCAGTTAAATTTGATCTGGTTAAGTATAAATGACAGGTTTAGACTTTGGGCTATCTCTTGTTGTTCCACTAGCTTCATGTATACCATGACTCTATTACAATATTTAAATATTAAACAATGTCTTACAACAACAGTTGAAAGTTTTTAAGAGTTAACGTTGATTTCACAAACTTTTTATATGCAATATTTCCATGTTATCATAATCAAATCAAATCGCCTGTCGATTTATATTTGTTTACCCAAGATATAATTAAGTCTTTGAGTGAAATAAAGTATAATTAATTAGGTGAGACGAGTACTTATTTTGAAATTTGGGGAATGATGTATTTTGGAGTGCACTTGAAAGCTTCTACGTTCACATTATTAATGATCACTTGTAAAAGTTTGGTAGATATTTCATTTGCTTAATGATCACTGGTTCAATGACTTAAGTTAATTATATCCTCTGCATTTTAAAACCAAGTTTGGTAGATATTTAATTTGCTTAATGCAGAGGATAGAATGAAGTTTTAATGCAAAGGATAGAATGAAGTTTTAGAACAGCAAGCACTTTTATGTGCCCAGTTTCATTGGACTAAACCAAAATCAGTGGTCTGGTCAGATTTCTAGTCCTAAGACTAGCCAATCTAGTCCGCGGTTCCTAGTTTTGGAAACCGGTCCTCCCAGTGCGGTTCTCGATTCCTGAGTGGGACCAGATTGGACTAGGAACTGATCACTCATAATCCAAACTCATTTTAAGCAATTTCAAAACACAACTCGTGACAACTCAACAGAGTTTTTTAGAGCTGTTATCCAAGAGAGTTGACAGCGAAAGAAAAACTCCTTTCTTATGATTGTTCCTTGGGGAATGGTATCTAAGATTGGGAACACTTGAGAGTTGAGTGTTTAAGCAATTGTAATATTCTTTTTGCTAAAAATTATGGAGCCATCTCGATCCAATGTAGTTAGGTTTTATTTTTGCAATTTATTTCGCATTTAAATTGTTCACATTAGTTGCAAGAATTTATCATTGATTGATTATTCCAGAAATTTTGTTTGTATGCAATTATTGTTATGGATTTTATTAAATTCAAGTTGGAGAAATTTACTAGCAGGAACGATTTCAATTTTTGGTGCATTAAGATGTGTGTGATGTTAAAGCCATAGTGTTTGGATTTAGCATTGGAGGGAGATTGATAAATTTCCTCAAACTATGAAAGCAGAAGAGAAAGTTGATATTTTGAAAATGGCTAGGTGTATAATACTGCTGAATTTGGGGGATGATGTTTTGGTTGAAGAGATAAATCATATTTGTGTAGATGCAGCTCGGGCGAAACTTGAAGCATTGTACATATTAAAATCTCTTTTGAATGAACTTTTTTTGATTAGACGGTGCTTCACTCCAAGATGAAAGAGGAAGAATGTCAATCCAGGATGACTATAATATCACTTTATTCTTCATCCAGTTCTGATGAGTGATTTCGTGGTTATCTAACGAGAGTTAGTGAATTCTGCACCGTTTTCCAAAAGAATGATAGAAGAAATTGTAGGGCAACGAACGCAAAAGTGGCGCTATGGCTTGTCGATCAAAGGCAAAAACCCAAAGATGAGTTCTTATAAAAGACGTAAGTTTAGATTAAAGTTTAGAATAATGAAAAAGCCGTTAAGATGTTACGGCTATCAAAAAGAGGGGCACATTGCAGGTGGATTGTCCATAGCTAAAGTAAGTAGAGAGATCGAAGAGTGACGTGAATGTCAGACGGGCTAGAGGGGAGGAGTCATACGTTTTGAGTGGGACTACCGGTTCGACTAGAGAAGAGTGGATCATGAATTCTGGATTCACATCACATGACATCACATAGGGATTGATTTTCAGATTATTAATCTATTGACGTCGATTTATTTTAGAGTCTCAAACTTTGAAGGTTATCATAGTTACGCTTATGGTCATGAAGGGGAAGCGGGCAAACGATCTCTACTACCTTCAGGGACAGACAATTATAGGCTCAACTCCTACAATTTCCTCCACATGTCTGAGAGAGGTATGAACGTTTCGAGTGAGCAGAGTTTTCTGTGTGGGCATGAAATTTGGAAGATGGACTTTTGCAAACATGCGTGTTTGACAAGCAGCACAGAATACAGCTCAGCACAACAATTCACAGGACGAAGGCACAATAGATTACATTTATTCAAACTTGTTGGGCCCTTCAGTTGAAAGTAGGTACCTCGAGTATGTACTAACCTTCATTTATGAGGTCCACTGACGACTTATTGATGATAGTAATAAAGAACGTTGCCCTTTTTTTATTTTTAAAATTAACAAAATCTGATATTCGACAATTAATAGGAATGGACAAGAATGTTTACCCCAGGTATGAAAAATCTTTGCAATGGAGATGGAATCTACATTTGCTGCCAAAGTGTACGATCCCGTGTAAAGAAAGCAATCCATTTGTCAAGATTTTTCAAGCTTAAATGATGGAGGAGACTTAACTTGCACTAGAATTGATGGAATAACACGGAATGTAGACCCCATGGTGAATCGCCTTATTTATGAGAACAGAAACTGTGTGGTCCCATCACATTATTAAAGTTGTTTGTACATATATTTTCCAATCAAAAACATGGTTTCGGTGGGGCCCCCGGCTGCGGGTAAAATCTTACTATTTGTTTTGAATAATCTTCACACTAAGTCCGGCATGATGTGAATTCATCAGAATAGATTTCGTTTCCTATAGTGAGGGCGGTCAAGTCACGATAAAAATCTCAAATTAACTTCTACTACCATGCCGCAAATCAAGGGGTGCGTATCGATCTTGAGGTGGCTAAAGAAAGGATTGACTTCTACTACCATGCCGGAATCAAATGTCCATAATTTCTCGTGCTTTGTATTAAAAAAAACGTGAAAAAAAATTCAAATTAAGTTTATTACGACACATTTATTTTAAACTTCTTTTTTGACATAAAAAACCTCAAGGTATACCCACTAAGGTATACCCACTATGACTATTGCGACCTACTCATCGGTAGAGAGAGAGAGAGAGAGAGAGAGAGAGAGAGAGAGATTTAGAGGTATTACCTAAAAAATAAGCCTACGGCCCTAATTTTATATGCGAACTCTCCCAAACCCATACCCAACATGACATTGGACATTCGATTTTGATTTAATTAATCCCATGTGAATTTCTACATAAGGAGGAGTCGCCACTAGTATATTGAAGTTGGTTAAAAATCAAGTAAGGCATTGGAGTGTACTTTACTTTCTATGCAATTAGAGAATCTAGGGTCGGAAACTTGGAGGAAAAGTGTCTAAAAAAGTCCTAAATCTTTTGCATTTGTGCTAATTTAGTTACAAACATTTTGATTCGATGTTAATTTAGTCCTAAACTTTTTAATGGTGCCATTTTAGTCCTAAATCTTTTGAACTAATGCTAATTTAATCATAAACCTTTAAGTTTGGAGCCAATTTAGTCTTTTTAGCTAATTTTAGTTGGATTTTGCTAACATTAACACCGGTCCACTGACGTGGATAATTTTTAATAATATTTTTAATATTTTTATGATTTTTTTTCCTTTCTTACCTTTTTTTTTTCTCTCTCTCCTCCCCCTTTCTTCTTCCTCTCTTGGTGGTAGCCAGTTGGCAAGCGATGGCCGGGTGGGTTGGCCTCACCTAACTAGGACAAGGCTAAGCCTTGGTGAGGGCTAGCCTCACCGGATCTCGCTCGGTTGAGGCCAACTCACGCCTGGGCGAAGGTAGCCTTGGTGAGGGCTCCTCTCGCCAAATCTGGTGAGGTTGGCCCTCGCTTAGGCTAGGGTAGCCTCACTGGGCAACACCCCGTGAGAACGCCCTAGCCTAGGCAAGGGCCGCTCTCACTGGATATAGCTTGGGTAAGGGCAGCCCTAACGAGGGCTCCCCTCGCCAACTCCAGCGAGGCTGCCTTGGCCTCGGCAAGGGCCGACATCCTTGGGCCTGCCTTCGCCTTGGCCAAGCGAGGCTAGTTCGCTTGGCCACGGCCGGTGGCCAATCATTGCCTGTCGACCAGCCACCACCAAAAGGAATAAGAAAGGGAGGAGAGAGAAAAAAGAAGGAAATACAAAGAAGAAAGAAATCAGAAAATTATTAAAAATTATCCAAGTTAGTGTCGGTGATGCCATGCTAATGAGACCATGTTCATGCTAGTATAATCCGACTAAAATAAATCGAAGGGACTAAATTGGCACAAAACTAAAATGTTTATGATTAAATTGGCACTAATTTAAAAGGTTTATGACTAAATTGACACTATTAAAATATTTAGGAGTGAATTGATACCAAGTTAAAAGGTTTATGACTAAATTGGCACTATTAAAAGGTTTAGGACAAAATTGACACAAATACAAAAAGTTCATAACCTTTCCAACACTTTTCCCGAGACTTGGTTATACTAATTGATCAACTAGTGCTACATAATCATGTTCATTTTTAAAAAAAAAAAAAGATTTGTTAGATAGTTTAGATTTATTTTAAACCTATCCAGTAACATGTGAAGTAATAATGCGGGTACATAATTATTAAGGTAACAATCGGTAATTAAGGAAGTATTAAATATGTTACAAGAAAAACAAGAATCTAATGCTACAAAATAACGAACATGCCATTCCTGATTAGGCTAAAGGAAAACCTTAATCAACATACTAAAAATGTGGAATCAAGAGCATTGGTCTAAAAAAGGAACATTCAAACCCTATTGTAAAGCCTTAAGAATTTGTTCAATTTTGAGCACAATTTTTTTTAGAGGATTTTCATACATTTTAATAGAAAACTACTCAAAAGCTAATTTTTAAGCTTTTTAATGACTTTTAGAAGAAAAAAAGAATTTCCGGAAATTTTTAAATTTTTTAGCTATTTATTTTTTAATTTCTAATACGAAAATAGGGACGGGGTCAGAACATGAGCTATTCAAGAACATGCTTTAAATTGGGTTACTACTTACGCCAATTTTAATTGACACTTCAAAAGCCCACTCTCCCTAAAGCAACACAAAGCCCATTACTCAAGCCCTTTTTTCTTTCATGACTATTTTAGCCCAAGATTCATTAAGCCTAAACGAGCCTAAAGTCCACTATGCCTAGCTAGGCCCACAACACTCACTCCTCTTGACCACCCCTTCTCTGTTCTATTTCAACATAAACGTGAGAAGACTGACCACGCCCAAGCATGACCGAACGCCAAGCTTCACACTGAATGAATTAATATGCGCCCATCACCGGACTTCAATCACCAGACCGATTTACCATCAATTTTCACTTCTAACACCAGACGGTTAACACCCATACACCCATAGTCAAGATGAAGCAATCAATATCAGTACTCTTAAATATTGGGTAAAGTTGCTTGGTTAACCAATAGAATTTTTCAGAAAAGCTCATTTAAATATGTGATGACGACCACAGGCCAGTGATACCGGTCACTCTCACGAGAGAAGTGAAAAAACTTTAGGCAAGAGAACTTGTGGCAACACGAGATCACATAACAAATTAGAGTGCCCTAAACTCAATCACCAATCTCCTGAATTCAGATCCAATTTTGCCTCTTGCAAGGGGGTAGATTGCAAAGATGTTACCTGCGAGAGACCTCCAGCACTTCCAACCACACCTTTTAGATAAACTGTCTGAATTGAATCGACAATCAAAGCTCGAGGTGAAAGAGCTTGAATTTTTTCTTGTATGTCCTGCAGAACAAAACGCATGTCAGGCCTCACACAAAGCAGATGCATAATCAGCACCTTTGAATTTGTAACAGACCTGGACTCTCTATATCCAAACATAGAGAAATTTTTTAATGTAGACAACCCATAAAAAGGTTCCTTTAACAAACACATGTTTCAATTGTTTTCTGAGGAATTATCATCCCCATTGAACTTTGGGTCTATGAGGTTATTAATGGCAGTTCAAGGATCCAAACCAATTTACACATGAAAAATCAGGACAAAATTGTAAAAGCAATTTGAGAGGTATGAATAGCTGCTCAGTGCAAACTTCTTGAGTTTGCACTCACCTCAATATCAGTCCTTGAGTACAAATACAGTTCTTCAGTTCCAATGCTTAGATGGTCAGCTCTGCTTCCAATTTGCTCCACACTCTAATACAAAATAAAAGAGAGTCCTCAGAAGGGGAAAAGGTAGATTCTAAGTGTGATAGGACAATGACACATACAGGTTGGCCAGAAAAAAAGATAAGCAACACATACAGCACATGCCTATCAGAGAAAATCTATATCCTCATTTCTATCAAGACTCCCGAGTAAAATTGTCTCATGGCTAATTCTTAAGGTACAAGCCAGAGAAATCCTAAGACAGAAAATGCTCAAGAGCCTATGTTTACAAACAAGAAAAACTGTCCAAAAGCAATAACAAATTTGATCTGGCAACAAGAATGAATATGCATGACAGCAAAGACCAGCAGAAGGCTAACATGGAAAATCCATTTACCTCTTCCCCAGAGACATATACTACTGGAGCTGATCTCCCAAGATCATGCCCTTCAGCAATCATTGCAGCCATCTTCCAGTATTTTATGAATATTTAATGTATCATCTAAGTACATTACCTGCAGCAACAGGGTACTCTTGCCAACACCAGGATCACCTCCCACCAAAATTAAGGAACCTTTAGAGCCACAATGCAGCAAAATCAATAGCTTTGATAAAATTAAGATCTTTGTGCGGACCATACAACCAAAAAGTAGGTCAAACCTGGCACAAGACCACTGCCTATCACTCTCGAAACCTCCTCTCCAAAGGGTCCATACCACATCAAGCACCCCAAGAGATCATTTACTTTAAGGAATTAGGGTGACATGCACGTTTCTTTCAAAATAAATTAACAGAAGTACTAATGTGTTAGAATAACCAGCATATGGTTTCATCGAGGTGGACAACAGATTGTCATCAGGACCAAAGGTCATATCATCACTCTCGTATTACTAAAGAAAAGGAAATATACTATCATTCCAGCAAAATTTCATCAGAATCACAAGATACGCTCTATGATCCAACTCCTGGAAAGATGTTTCCAAGTAAATTATGCCAAATGTAGATAAGACAATAAAATCAACTCGACAACAACTTTCTTCAACTATTTATCTTTCTGTAGCAGCTGCATATAGGGTCCAAAGCTGACCAGTTACTAATTTCCCAGAACAGAACAAACTTACAGAGGAATCCGCCACTTTCAACCCCCTATTTACATCTGTCAACCGCAGCGGCCGCACCTCGCCCGCCCGCCGCGGCAGCCACGTCCTCACCGCATTCTCCGACACCTCGGAAGCCCCTCACTTTCTCGCTCCCGCCGCCGTTCTCCTCCACCGTGAACTGCTTCATCGTCCCGGCGCTATGGCACGACCTGCACGAACCCCACCACTGTCCATCCGTGTACCCACATTCCGAACAAACCCAGCAACTCCTCTTCTTCCCCTTCTTACCGCTCCCACCATACGATCTCCTACCACCTCCAAAATACTTCCTTTCTTCGGGGATTTCGCCATTCTTGCTCCTTGCTTCGCTCTCGGGACCCGACCCAGCTTCCCCGCCGCTGCTTCTGACCCAGCGGGCAGAAGGGTCGTAGACGTTGCCGACAGCGGGGGCGGCGTCGCTGGCCTCCGACTCGGAGCCCGAGGGCAAGGGCGCGAGGCCGGGGTCTCGAGAGAGGAGGCGGCGATTCGTGGAGTAGATGCCGCGGTAGAGACTGGGGTTCTGGAGGGGCTTGAAGGAGGCGAGGTATGTGGGTTTGGAGGTGGGATGGAGGAGGTGATTGTGGGTGCAGAGCGTTCTCAAGGCTCTCATTTCCGATGCTTGCATGACATGGAAAGAGGGAGGGGGCGAGAGAATCTAAGAAAGATGGAATCTTTAGGGCTTACTTGCAGAGTTCAGTGCGAGGGGAGGACGACGAAGTCAGCGCAAAACCCCGCGAAGTTCAAAAGTCAAGGGCCCTTCGGACGGGGAAGGATACAGAGGATCGCAGGTTAAGGGCTCAAGTTTGCAAGGCAGAAGAATTTTTGCCCTTCAAATTATTTAGGAAGCTGATTTATTAAGGAATATTTCTTTAATTAAAGAAATTTTTTTTTTATCCGAACTTAAATTTAGAATTTTTTTTTTCAAAAATCAAAGATTATTATTTTTTTCAAAATTTGAGTAGATAGATTAAAAAAAAAAAAAACCATATCCTGAAGACCCTTGATAGCAAGGTGGGGTCCCCTACTTGAGCCCAAGTCCATTAAGGCTAGGACACGCCAGCTCCATGTCCATTTGGCATTTAGGCTATGCCTCAGTCTTTAGTGCACCTGTAAGAGTTCGTCAAGGCTAGGTGTACGTGCCTTGCATCGTGTCCATGGACCGTGCGCATCGATCCTGCCCATTTGAGAATCGTTCTCGTGGTCGAGTTGATTGATCTGGCCGAGTGTCTAGATTGACCCTAGTTGAGTGCATCGAGTTCATGGACTGTGTGGATGGGCCTCTGACCCTCATGCCCAAGCTCGGGTCCTTGGCTTTTGAGCTTAGGTTCATTGAGGTTGGCCTAGGATTCCCGTGTGCAAGCCTAAGTCCCCTGAGCTTTATGCCATGGTCCATTGATGTTGGGGACTTGGCCTAGCCTTTGTAGACTCTAGTCAAGGTGTGAGGTAGTTGAGCACAGGCATCGAGTTTTCGACTTTGGTTTTGATGACCCAAGACTACTACCCATGCTTGTGCTTGGGAATCTATATCCGGGCTTAACACCTTTGGGCGCGTTTGGTAACATTTCTGTTTAAAAATTGTTCCAGGAAATAGAAATAGAAAAAAGTGTTTCTGTTCTGAAGAACAATTTTTGAATTAAAAAAAGTGTTTGGTAAACTTCTTCCGGAATAAAAATGAACATAAACACATTTGGTAAATTTGTGTTTTTTTTTGTTTCTTTTAATTTTTTTTAATTTTTTTCTTTCTTTTTCTTTTTTTCTTCTTTTGGCCGGTCGCCGGCCTCGCCATGGGCGGCGATCGGCCGACGAGGGCCGGCGGCCTCGCCCGGCCACGACGAGGCTCGCCGGCCCCAAGCGAAGCCGAGCCTCGCCATGGTTGGGCGAGGCTCGATCTCGCCTTGGTCGGGCGAGCTCGGGCTCACCCAAATCTGGCGAGCCCGAGCCTCGCCCAGCCTTGCCCCGGGCCGGCGAGGCTCCGGCGAGGTCATTGGCCCTCGACGGCGTCGCGGGCCATGGCCGAGGCCGCGATCGGCCAAAGAAAAAGAAAAAGAAAAGAAGAAAAAAAGAGAAGAAAAAGAGGGAGAGAGAAAATTTGTTCTTAAAAATTGTTCCTTAAACAATAAACACGTTTTTCTTGTTTCTTGTTTTCGTGCCAAATGTGTTCCTAGGAACAAAATAATAGATTTGGAACAAAAACACAAACAAACGCGTTTCTATTCTTTTTTGTTCCTTGAAACAAAAAAACAGAAATTTTGTTCATAAACAGAAACAAAGAACATTAACAAACAGGCCATTTGTATCCATGCTAGGTTCCTTATGTACCCACACACAAATCATTAGCACCCAGATAGCATATGTCTACTTAGAAAAATCAAATAAGATTTTCCTCCAAACAATAGAAAATATTTTACAATTTATTTTCAAGTCTCAACCACCGAAAAATAGTCTTTTCTGGAAAAATTAATTTCCAAAAACTATTTTCCATAAATAGCACATTGTTACCTCCTTGTGAAATATATAGGATTCAACATTATACTACAAAATTGTTAATTGTTAATAAAATAATTAAATTACCATGTCATGTCGTGTCATCCGCAATTTCTAGTTTGTAAGGTAAAGTGTTTTTAATGCATTTCTTGAGTTTTTTATTGACTTACTATAAATTGATTAGTGAAGACTCCAAATAAAATTGATTTGCATACTAATAACTTGAATTTAAGTTGCAAATTGGTATAGCTTGGGAAAGCTTGAAATAAGTTTAAGCTTAATAATCCATTAGTCGAACTTTAGGTGAATCGGTTCGAGGGTAGGTTATGACAAACATGACTTAAGCATGTAAACAGAAACAAAATTTCAGTAATGCTTATTTGTGAAGATTGTGAATAGTTGATGCAACCACTATCTCCATCTCCGTGAAAAATAATAATACCTCAGGATTATTAGGAAAATTTGAATGTCGATGAAGACAGAGCAATAATTTATAGATCTTTGATATTTTGATGTGTGATGACGATTATGGGTCTTTAGGCAATATTTACCCCTCACTATTATTCTTGCTTGGCTTAAAACAATTATACCTTCAAGATATACATTAAAGCGGTAGAGAAACAAGTTTAGCAATTCCCCAATTTTTCTCTTGAAATTTTTACCTTGAATGTGTTATCAAAGTTGTTCATATAAAAAGAGAATGAGAGAGTTACGAGAAGAAATTGTTATTTTGAATAGTTGTAATGAACATAAATGCTTTGTTTTTTATTTTTATTTTTTATAGACAACCGATTAGTACATTTCTTGGCAATAAGTACTTTGGCCCCGTTTGGTTCAACTTTTGCAATTAGTGTTGGGCCTCCAAAGCCTCTTGGAGAAAATGCAAAGCATTTGGCAAGTGTTTTTGAGACTTCCGTGGCTAAATGTTAGCATTCAGAATGCTAAAAGCCCAATGCAGATCTGAAAGCCTAATAGCACAATGCAGGTCTGAAAGCCTAATGTAGGTAGGGACCTGCTTTGGGCTTTTAGCATTATGAAAATGCAAACTCTACTATTCATGGGTCACTATTCATTCATTACTATTAATCTTCTTCCTCATTCATCCACAACCATTCAGCTTCCTTGATCTGCCGTCGAAGATCAGGCTTCTCCGGCAACCGCCATCGCTGCTTGGGGGTTGTGCCTTCTCATTGACCACCCCCTAAGGTGGCATGACCCGCGAATTGGGTGGTGTCACCTGAGGTCGCCAGATTTGGCTGACCTAGGCGACGCCTAATCTAACCACCGACAGTTGGCCCGTGGCAACCAACCAGTAGCACCCTCTGCCGAATTTAATTTTCAAGTTTTTTTAAAAAGAAGAAGAAGAAGAAGAAAAAGTCATTTATAAATGTGGATTTTACCAAACGGTATTTATGCCAAAACTATTTTTCAATGCTATTTGAAGTTACAATTTACCAAATGGTATATCATTTTGAAAAAAACTCTTTTATCCAAAGTTATTTGCATTTTCCTAAACCCATTTCCCTAGAGCCAAACCAAACGGCCCTTTATCCACACCATCGTCATTTTTCATGATTAACTATGACCACTTTTCATGTTAACTATTACCTTTTTTATAGCTAAGAGTCATATTTTTTCATCACAAGGCGTCACTCTTTTCATGACCAAGGGTTACATTTTTTTATGATAACAAACTATTTTAACAATTGGAAAAATTATCCAAAAAGTTATAATTTATTGCACTTTTGTCAATTTAGTCTTAAATCTTTTAATTATGCTAATTGAGTTGTAAACTTTTCATGTTTTTCCAATTGATTCAGCTTGGTCGGAAATCACTAACATATATTTTTTCAATTTTTATTATTTATTTTATTTTATTTTGTTTTCCTTCTTTACTTTTTTTATTGTGGCGGGTAAGGGTCATGAAAAAAAAGAATGAAAAGATAATGGAAGAAAAGAAAAAAATAAAAATGAACAAGAAAAGAATAAAAAACAAAAAAATATTAAAAAATGAAAATTGTCCACTTTAATATCAGTCATATCATGTAGGATAATTGATATCTATGTTAATGATTTTTGACTAAAATTGGCCTGATTGTACTCAATTGACAAAACGTAAAAGCGTTTATGACTCAATTGACATAATTAAAAGATTTAGAACTAAATTAACAAAAATACAATAAGTTTAGGACTTTTTGGGCAATTTTCCTTATGGAGAATCCGGACATGATAATCTAAACAAAAAATAAAAATAAAAATTGGACATGACAAACTTAAGTATGAAGTATAGTTAACGGGCATACGGAGGACTATCAAGCTCCATTGTGGTTGTATCAAACTCACTTCTTCTCTCACTATTTCCCATTCTTTGGCTTCTTCCTGAACTGATCTCTACTGTCAAGCACTCTTTTAGTTCCGATAGAACATGGTTCATGTCTGCCCTTTCAACCGCGTTCGTTGGTACACATGCCATGGCTATTTCCACCGCTTTCCACGCAGAACCGATGCTGAATTGGCCATTTAACCTCGGATCGGCAATGCTTTGAATGTCCCCTCTTTCTATGAGTGGAGTTACCCACCGAAGTATGTGCATGATGCCCTTCGGACTTCTTATAATGGCAGGGTGGCCTGTGATTAACTCGAACAAAACTATGCCAAAGCTGTATATGTCACTCTTTTGGCTCGAGTGTCCAAGTATATGAAACCTGAGGATTCGAAAGGAATTGCTGCTTTGGTTAGTACAACAATTGCCCAAGCTGCCTTCACAAAAATGTACTTACTAGTCAAAATTAGTACAATTATGTCTATCCAACATAAACATGTATGAATAGATGTATGGGCCTCTCGTGCTAGTCAAAATTAGTACAATTATTCTGCATCATAGGTGGAATGGAAATGTCTTCGTACTCAAAAATTTTGAGTCACTTACTCTGGATCGAGATAACCAGGTGTCCCCGCAGGACAAGTCGAAATATAAGAATCCTGCTCTCTTACATATGCTTTCGATAATCCAAAATCACAAATCTTTGCTTGCATGTTCTCATTTAGTAAAATATTGGGCGTCTTTAGATCTCTATGGATAATAGGAGGTTTGCAGCCGTTATGTAGGTACTCCAAACCTGCACACCAGCAGGAAAAACTTGACGAAATTTATCAGGTAGCTTAACTTTTGGAAACGTGAACAAAGATGTCATCGATCTACTTTATGTACCTTGAGCTGCATCGACTGCGATTTGTAGTCTCTGGCTCCAACTCAAAACATTTGGGCTGTGTGCTGCTTGAAAGTAGAGAATTAAGGAGTATTCATGAAAGATGTAAAGCTTGTTCGCTATTGTATTGGTTCGCTGAGAAAGTCAATTTCATTCCATGGTGCTATTCTGAATATCTAAATTGACCAATTAATCCAAAAGTCTGAACTATCAAAGAACGGTATTCAGATAAAATTAGCTTGACATATGTCGTGCTATTGGAAAAGGGAGTATCAGACAAACCTGACAAATGTTGCTGCACATTTCCGTTGGACATGAATTCGTAAATCAACGCCATGTTTTCAAATTCTTCGCAATATCCGATAAGTGAAACCAAATTTCTATGGTGAACGACCGTCAGGAGTTGGGCCTGCATGTCAAGGTATCAGAGCTTGCTATGAGTAGAACTCCCAAAAAATTGAAAACATGACACATCGATTCTAGTTGGAGTAATGTTTCGAACCTCTGTGTGAAACTCCTTGTAGCCTTGCTTTGATGATCGAGATAACATTTTTACTGCGACTTGAGGGCCATTGTCAAGTCTGCCAGAGTAGACTTTCCCAAATCCTCCCTCTCCAATTACGGTTCTAAAGTTATCGGTAATTCTTGCAACCTCAGTAGATGTAAAATGTCGATTTTTTGACAACTTTAATGTCCCGGTATATCCTCCAAAAGTGGCGGTAGTAGTAATAGCAGCAACATCTGGAGAAAAAAGTTATCTGGTCATGATCTTCACTTTGATATCATATGTCTTCACTGCAAACAAAGCCTTTTTGAAGAAATATGTAATGACTTATTCTTGTGATCTCACCATAATTGAAAGATGTTAATCTCACCATTCCTTCAATAAATAACCAATATATTACCAATGAGTAATAGACTCAACCTTTCGAAGATTTCCAAGTAGACTACAAAGGAAAATCTCCCTAAGATAACTCCAATCGGTACGAAAAGGGTCAACCTATGAGAAGTGAAAATCCAGGCAAGGATTGAAATTTTGGCACCTAGCTCTCCATAAGCTAAGATACAATCACTTTGATGGTCATCAATCCTTGGGGAGCATTAGACAAATTAGAGACAATTGTATTTTCATGTAACTATGCTGTGGACGAGAAGTTGAAAAATAAGTTACCTCTTATCTGTTTCCTTCTGATCAACCAAATTGTGACCAGACAGGTAACTACGACTACGCCTGAAACCGATGCAACAATTGGGACCAAGATGGAGCTTTTATCCTTTGGGTAAGGACTTGCCTGGTGAAGATCGGGATTGTCGTTAAGACTGCAACAAAAGGTAAGTAGGTAAAGTTACGTTTCTCAAACTGCTTTGCCCACATGTTGATCACAAGCGGCCTTCTTACTTGCTTTGAATCACAATAAAACATGTTAAAATGCTCTAAGAAAGAGAGAGAGAGGGAGAGAAACCTCAAGTCCAATATCATGTCCATAACCCTCCTTTCAAGAGCCTTAGGAACTGAACCATTTAGCTTGTTTCCGCTTAGATTCCTGCAAAGCATAGCCATGTATAAAGACTCATGCTCTGTCAATTCTTCAGGGTGCCACTAAGGCACATTTACTTACAGAATTCTCAACTTCGGCAAATTTGCCAATGTTTCCGGTATGGCTCCTGTAAGTTCATTGTTGGACAGATCTCTGAAACAAAAGCAAGTTTGTCTAGTTAACAATTCAATAGATCTCATCTGAAATTTTGAAATTATGAATAAGAAAAACAACAAACTTTTTGAGCCAAAGAGGCCAAAAATATCGTTGCACTACTTTAAAATCAATGCTCCACATAAACTTCCTCCAGCAAAGGCTCTCTCTTGAAGCCTTCAAAGTAACTTTTTCTTTAGAATAAGTAAAAACGAGCTCTCTAGCAAAAACTAGGATGACCCAACACATTCAAACATAAATTATAAAATCTGCGCCATTAAGACACTACCTAAATCCTCCCAACAAAAGTTGACCACCATGGACATTTAAAGTTGAAAACACTACTTAAATCACCATTGTGATACTTTTTTTTTTCAATTTTATCCTAGGTAGACATTTAAACGCAAGATTGATACAACGAAGGTCTAAAGTCACTCAATCCTAAAACATTATCACCTCAATAAGGGCCTCACTGGGCTAATACTTACAAGGCCTTCAATTCCAATAGACTTGATAGTGAAGAATGGATGTTGCCCCTCAAATTGCTAGAGCTCAAGTTCCTACCCATAATCAATCACATAAGAGGAAGCTGTGTCATTGCTGTGTTCACAAAGGCAGTAATGTTGGTTCGATACATAAATGTTTGTGCACTCAACTGTAAAGAACACAATGTTGCCTAATAGTAAAATTGAGAAGCACACAACTGATAAATGAGTTTTTATAGATTAATGTAGTCATATAGAGGAATGAACTTCCAATTTTTCAAGAAGAATGAGGAAAAGCCTTCAATTCTTCGACTCCATTCGTTTCGCGGAAAATGTGGCCTTTTTGGAAAATATTTTCCAAGAAGTCATTTTCCAAGAAAATGTAGTTATTTTCCAATGTTCGGATGAAACCTGAAAATAAAGTGGAAAATATTTTTTGCTGTTCGGTATGGAAAATGTTTTCTACCATATACTCTTTTTCATTTATTTATTTTATTTTTTAAAATCGACTTTTAATTATTTTTATTTTTTAAAATCAATCATTCAATTATTATTTCATTTTTATTTTCTTTTTGCCTTTTCTTTTCTATGTTTTCCATCTTCTTCTTTCTTGGCCGTTGTCGGCCATGATGATGGCTAGTGACCGGCCAAAGGCGAGCCTCGAGCTCGCCGACCACCACAGGGCTCGTCAATTTGGTGACGCCCGAGTTCAGTGAGGTTGAGGCTCACCAGATTGACAAGCGTGAGCTTGTGGCCGATGAGTAGTGAGCCTGAGCTCACTAGAGATAGGTGAGCCTCATGCTTGTCAGCGAGCTCAAGGGTTGCCTGTGGGTAGTCACAAGCCGTTGCCGTGGTGGCGATTGACCAAGAAAGAAAAAGTTGGGAAACAAAGAAAAGAAAAATAAAAAAAAAATAAAATCAAGAAATAATTTGAATTGAAAAAGAAAAAGAAAATAAAAATAATTCGAATTAAAAAAAAAAAGAAAAGAAGAAGAAGGGGGAAGAGGAAGTGAGCATTTGTAGATGTGTGAGATAAGAGAGATAAAGTGAGGAAAATGTTTTCCATTTTTCAAAAGTGAAAAACATTTTTCCCTAAGTTGGAAGACTTTTTTCCTTTCATGGAAATTTTTTTCTCTAAGGAATTCATTTTCCGTGAAACAAACGTAGGAAAATCTGAAAAATGTTTCCTGAAAATTATTTTCCGCGAAACGAATGAAGCCTTTAAGAAGAAAAGAGAATTCTTTTGAAGTTTCATCGGCTGCACTAGCATCATCCTACAAGAAATAGTGCAAGGAGACTTACAGTGAAATAACCCTCGGATCTACTTACAGACTTTGGAAGTGTAGGCTCTTATGCAAAGACAATGTGGTCATGCAGGGGAGTAAACTTTCAACTTTTTGGGGAGAATGAGAACAAAACTTCACTTCTTCACATAGAGAGAGAGAGAGAGAGAGAGAGAGAGAGAGAGAGAGAGAGAGAGAGAGAGAGAGAGAGAGAGAGAGAGAGAGAGAGTTCTTTTAGAATTTCATTGATGGATGATACTTCAAGAAATAGTTCAAAGGCACTCACAACGAGATAATCCTTGGAAGTTTTCCATAACTGCAATTCAAACCATCCCATGTATAGTTGCTAGGGACGCACGGATCACCTTGCCAACTCTCTTTATTCACTCCATACGTTGCCTTGGTATCATTGATAGCTTTCACTGTAGCGTATACCACAACAATATCATTTCTTTTTAAAGAATTGTAACGTTGTGAAAATTGAGAAAATGCTATATGTTGAATTTGAAGTGATTTCCAGCAATGAAGTATGCCAAGCAAAATGTAGCCTTTTACTTTCAGGATAAACCTAGTTTAAGAGAAGCCTATTAACCATTAAAATTGCATCTTCTAGAGATAAATTAAGAAAACTCTTATCTTATTCTTCTTAGATTTTTCAAATTAAGCTTATTGAAGCTCAATTTCACTTTACATTTTTGTAAACTTAGCTTACAACCTTTCCGTTGCTACAATCTTTACCTACCAAACCTCACCACCAATAATTACTTAACCAATCCAACATCAATTCTCTTCTGATGGAGCAACCAAGGCAAGTGAATCTAAATTATTTCCTTGTAAGAGCAAATGAGGTTTCTAAGGAAGAGTAAGCATTAAGATCTCCCAGGTTATTGAAAGAGTACTCTTTATCCAATAGAGTCATCAATTTGATCAACAAATCCTTATTTTTTTAATCACGTTTTACTTTCATTAGCCATGCAAAACGAAACTAGTCAAGTTAGATTATGCAAGAAGCATCTCTTAAAATTGAGTTAGATGAACAGAAATCAATGCAACAGTTAATCGCTAAAATCATCTAGCATATGTGTTGACACCTTTAAGAATATGAGACCACACGGAGTGGAGGTTGACCAGTTTATGTGGCAGTACTTTTTACTGAATTCAACCTATATGATCAGAAGTGTAATGAGTCGCTTTTTAACCATTTTGTTGTTCATATCCACTATAGAAGACTTCAGGTAGCACAACATTCGAATTGGCACTAGAAAAACATGTGGAAGTAGCGGAAATACCATCATCTTCGGCTGTTTGTACATTGGGGAGTCCAACAATGTTATAGACCTCGATGGCATTGAGGCCACGACCATACAACCATTGCGCATCATCACGCATAACTTCTAAGCATATCACAAAGCAACCACATCACCAAATAGGCATGGTTTAGCAAGCATAAAATCAAGAACAATCACCAAAACTACTATCGGTCTAATTGGCGAAAAAAGCGGTCCACTTGCGCGTCTCTGAGTTTAGAATCCAGAGATCTAATCAAACAAGTTTGAAAAATTCCCAAATTTGAATATATTGTAAATGACACATAAATGAACATTTTCATGAGACATAACCTAGATCCTTCTAGTTAAGCCTAGTAAATCGCTCAATCCCATTGCAAAAAACTGAGTGTTGTTTCTAGAAAGTCTATTTTTTAAAATCAGTTTGGTTGAGGGTTCAAAAACTTGTTCATTTGATCTGAAATTTGATTATGTTGAACGAAAAGATGTGAAAAACAACTTTTTGTGAAGAAACCATTTCAAAATTCGAACCCTAAGAGTTAATAAAAATTCCGAATCCCAAAAGATCACTAGTTCAGCTTAAAAAGCAGAGGTTGTTTTCAAATAATAATAGATATCTCATTCTTTTAAATCCCTAAAAATCTTGGTAAGATGTCTAAAACATTTCTCAAGAAGAAATGGAATTCAAAATCTTAACACATTTGATCCTAAAGAAATTGCAAGCGGCTAGGGTCTAGAAGTAGGCGAAGAAAGTCCCTTTGAATTGGACTAATCCACCTTATTAGTTCTAATCTTGCAATTAGATCAACACTAATACATATTAAGGCTAATCTAAACATTTCTAGATTAGCATTAATCCATCTTAAAGGCTAATTTCATAGTACTAATCTAACTAAGATAATTAACACTAAACTAACCTCTAAAGTGCAATTAATATCACGCCACGATCCTCGGTGCGCGCCCATCCCTCCTTAGTTGATTAATAGCAACATCCTAGACCGCGTCGCCGACCATTCTTTTTAAAGTGCATGCAAGAAATAGATAATAATCCACAGACAACAATCAAATGGGATAGAAAAGTAGAGCCTCAAATTTTCAAGCCAAACAAACCCTCTTATAAACAAGCGGGTTCATATACAAAGGTCGGGTTGTTATAAAAATCAGCTTAACAAAAAGGAACACCCTAACACCCACTAGTCGAGACCCGTTTGCGATTCTTGAGCCTCCACCTTCTAAACCCTAGGCTTCCAATCCTCCTGACCGCCATCTAGGAACCTGAAATTGTTATCCCTGACGGGGTGAGACGAGCGTCTCGGCAAGTTCTACTCCTTAAGACTCGATTAGGAAGAAAATACGGTCCAAGGAGCTGCCTAAGTACAATCACGAGTGGAAGGGCTTACCTTGGCATCGGTTTCTTTACGTAAGTCAGTTTAATTCATAATTATTGACAAACCACATAATCCAATCAATTCAGATCATTACGGTGATCAATCGACCGTCGATTACATCACTCGAGACCATTACATGGTCATTCAAACTATTCATTCTCGACTCTTGATCCACGGCCCTAGGCATAATCTGGGTTAAGTGGTCATCACGCCCACTGGCATAATTTATCTTAGTGAAATCACGACCCCACTCGACAAATTTACTTAGTGGTAATCATGGCCCCACTGCAGTAGAGATTTAGCTTGGTGGTAATCACGGTTCCACTCGGCAATTTGGACTTAGTGGAATCACGGTTCACTCGGCAATTTCAGACTTAGTGGAATCACAGCCCCACTCGGCGATTTTAGACTTAGTGGAATCACGGCCCCCCGGCCCCACTCGCATAACCATACTCCGGTGGTTCTCTTGATTTTGTTCATGATCTCACACGGCAATTTTCAATCAATTGTACAATCCGGCATTTAGTTGCATAATCCAACTAATTTACAACTACCACGCAATTACACAAATCATCACTTGGTTTCACAAAACAACAATCAATTACAAAAACTAAACACATCATTGCGATCAGCTCGAAATTCTATCGAGCAACTCTTTCAATATAATTTTCGGAAAATATTAATTAATTAATAATTAAATAAATTCGAAAATTATTTTAATTTAAATAATAAAAATAATATAATTTAAATAATATTTAATTTAAATAAATAATTAAGTAATTAAAATAATTAATTAAAGTCTAAGCATGATTAACATTAATCTAATTACATAATTAGACTAATTAATCCAACCATTAATCTAATCATGCACATAATCTAACTAACATTTAACTAAGCTAATCTAACCACATAAATATACTTAGACTATCTAAACACCCCTTAAGCATAATTAACCTTCTAAGCGAGGATTAGTGAGGTAAACTCATCGGTTTAGCGTTACGGAGTGAGTCACACGGCAACAATGCCAAGGCGACGATAAACACTCAAGGCGCAGGAAACACCAAACAAGGCCGGGAAGGGCTTGGCCAGAGCCACAGAGTCTCAAAACCTTGCTTTGTTGCTGCCTGTTCTTGGTTGAATCGGAAAGAAAGCAATGGCTAAATAGCGTGAAGCAGGGCGATCGAAAGGCTGGCGAGCGGGTGGTTGGCAACCGCGGCTCTTGGTAGTCTTGGGGGTGTAGAGTGGATAGGACGGGCAAGGGAAAGGGTTGGAATGGGAGGAAAATGAAGAAAAAAAGCAAAATAGTGCAGGCAGGTAGGGGACCAACGGACCGGCGACGGCGGCTTGCGGTGGCTGTACTAGGACGACGACGGCGGCTGGTGGGGGGCGGAGGTCGGGCTAGTTGGGCTGACTTTCAGATGTCCTCTTCACGGCGATGGGTGGCTCGTTCACTGATTCATCCGGAAAGTCGACATTTACTCAGATGTTGTGGCGAAGGTCGGCTTGAGCAAAGAAAACTGGAACTAGGAAGCAGGAGGAAAATGGTCCGACGGTGGTTGTGTGGGCGTCGACGGCCAAGGGGGATGAGCTGCGGTTTCCTCTGGTTTCTCAAGGTCTCATGGCTCCTCAACCATGGAAAGCCACAAAACAAGGAAGAAGTTGCTGAAGGGCTCCCTTGGTGGCCTCCATGCTTGCTACCTGTCAAAACCTCCTCACTCTTGCCCTCACCATGACTTCATGACCTCAGCCATTCTCTCTCCTCAAACTTCCTCCCACAACCTTGCCAAACCGGTACCAAAATGTCCCCTCCCCCATGGCATACAATTTTAGACATTTGTACATCCAATCCTTGATCCTCTTCCAAATAAATCCAATTGAGTGCAAATTGAAGTCATAAATCCACCAATGTAACCACACTTAAATCCACTTTTTCTTGACCATAGAACCGTTTTGGATCCCAAAAAGTGCGACCAAAACAAGTCTACCAATTTTCCCAGACAAATTAACCATACTTTGATTTTTTGCGAAAAACTCGGTTTGTAGAAAAATCTTAGAAGATGAGTCGATGTTCTAAAATGGTGTGACTTGACAAAACTTCTAATTTTTGTAATTGGGTTCAATTTCAGTTAATTTCAATCAGCGCGATTTTAGCGTGTCTTAATCTCTTAGGGTAACTTTTAGGAACTTTTCGTGCAATTGACACGTAATTTTCGATTTTTTTAAACCTGAGTGTATCTTGACATTGGTGACTCTCAGTTGTTGCAGAAATCTCGAGTTTTCAAATATGGACACGGTACCAAAACAACAAGGGAATCGATCTAGTACCAATCGACAAGAATTTTGCAATTAGGTGGAATCACCCACACTAAGTACTTGCCTTTGTCGGGATTGACCTATCTCCAGTCTCTTAGTGGTGCGCCATGTGAGCCCTTACGAATCGTGCACGGTCAACCGGTCGTTTCTGAGTCGAATTTTCAAGTCTATTGCGTTTAGATTCTTTAACGGCTTTACGATAGACTAGTTATCTCGTGAGTAACCAACTCGGAGAAGAAAAGCTATATGCGAAGATGAAATGCAAACTTATTCAATTAGAAAACAGAGGTGGAAAATCAGGATGTTACAATTAACAACTTAATCGAAGGATTAGGGAGTTAACTCACTAGATTTGCGAACGATGAGTTCATGGCGATGGTGGCGCAGAGGCAAGGAAGACTCAGGCAGAGCGAGGCTAAGGGGAGGCTAGGAAAGGCTCGAGAAGCAGCCCACAAGGCTCTCGGCCCAAAAAATGAGATTTAGCCTTGTTTTTGGTGGTGCAGAGCTATGGTGGTTGGAACGGGCTAAGCTTGGGGCTGGTTGGTGCAGGCGAGGGAGCTGGGAAGCGGTGGACAAGCGGCTTGGTTGGCGAGCTATGGCGGTAGGCGCGAGAGGCTCGGGATGGTGGAGGCACGGTTGACGGCGTGCGAGAGCAGGGCACGGGGCGTGGTCGGCGGCTTCGGTTGGCTCGGGTGGTGCTTGGACAAGCGGGAATGGCGGCATGGCGGCGCTGCGGCGTGGCTGGTCTTCTTTGCTAGTCTTGAGCTCTCAAACAATAACAATGGAGAAAGAGTGAGGCAAGGAAGAGAAGAAGAAGAAGGTCTTCTAGTTGAAGGGGGCAACAACCCTCTCAAAGTCTTCACAAATATCCTAAATACTCAAGTTCAAGACCCCATGAAGCCCTTAGCCTTGACAACAGCCCTTTCCCTCCAAATCTTCCTCCACAAGCTTCAAAAGGATGCTCCAAATGTTGCACCCCACCATGGCTACGAATTTTGAGGCATTTTCCCTTCCATTTCAACTTCATTTCTTCTTCAAAGCCATAATGCCAAGGAGAAACCCCCTCAATTCCACCATTTTCCTCACCAAATAATCCAACTTGGATGCCAAGTGCACTAAAAAAATGGGCCTCCAGGCCCCGGTCCAATTTATAAACTTTGATTTTTAAGCCAAAATTTCGGATTCACGAAAATTTTTTAGAGGATGAGTTGACGTTCTAAAATAAATTGTGACATGACAGAACTTTCAATTTTCACAGAAATGGGGTTCAATTTAAGTGGTTAATTTCAGCTTGAATACGATTTTAGCGTGACTAACCCCACCATGTGGCTTTTAGGAATTCTTGGCGCATTTGACCCGTGGTCGATTATTTTCGATCCACATTGAATGTCACATCCTGAAAGTTGAGCCATTTGAGGGATAAATGAACATGAATTTCGTCAATGCATTGTTGGTTGATCTCACTCGGAATTGATCCTCTGGGAATGCGCTTTTGACCTTGAGAAGGAAAGGCTAATGAGGGCACATAACACGTGCAGTTTGACTTGGGGAAAACGCTTGATCATGAGATTTGCGTAGGGACGATTATTGTAGATAGGCATGTCGATTTTCAGGGACGGCTAAGAAGTCGATTGGCGGACGAGAACATAATGGGACAAGCTGGTGATTTCATTTACTATTGCTCGAATCAGCGAACGACCCTATGTCGATTCTCAGAAATAGTGTACTTTGAAATAAGAATCTATTCTCACGCAATTTCATGTAGTCAGGCGTCCATGTTGAGATGTCTTGAACGTGGTTTGGCACGAGTCGATTTACGCGCGAATCCTCGAAGCCACATGTCAGTACGAGTTGTACCAAATGGCATCCAGGCGAAATTGACATAGCATGAGAATCCAAGAATGGACTTCGAACTTTCAGGAATGTCCGAGACGGACTTTTGGAAGATGCTACTTCGACAGCCATCGGTCTTAGGTTAAGATGAGTTTTGGAAAAGGGATTTACTGGTGATGAAGCGAGCCTATGAGGACGGGGGCCGAGCAAGGCTAGTGTGTGGGTCTCATGCCCAATATGGGACGGCCACCATGGAAGGCCCGAGACAAGCAAGTGAGCTCATTGGACCCAACCAACCTATTTACCCTTCCAAGCCCATTGTCCAATCTTAGCCATTTCAAGCCCAACCAATTCCCGAGCCCATTCCTATTCATTTCCAAGCCCATTTCTTAGGTCCACCCATCATTTTCAGTCCAAGGACAGAGTGGGAATTGTGCAAGGTAAAATGACCATTTTGCCCTTAAGCCAGGTGGATAAGGGCAAAGGAAGGAGAGAAAGTGATGTCACTTTGCTTGGGGACTTGAAGAATGTGAGGGCCTTAATGAGGCTTGACAACCAGCCCTCACATCACTCTCTTCCCCTCTTTAGCCCCAAACCGTCAACCTCTCTCTCCCCTTGTTTCTTCTTCTTCGTTTCTCGCTCCAAATGGACCTTCTTGTGAAAACCTCGAGTTGTTCGTTGCCTTCCGATGAGAATCAGCCCTCGTGCCACCCACCACCGTGCTCAGGACATCCAGTCCATACGGATGGTGGTGGATGCTGTTGGAATGGAGCCGTCGAGTGACTCGCCGGGCCAACCTGTGGAGTAGCCGGTCACCGTTAAATCGATTCGCCTGCCCTTTGCATTGTTTTGTGATTTCAACCATTTTCCTCTCATTTTGACCCTTCCTCCGCCCATCCCAACCACCAAAAAGTCCCCCTTGACCCTTAGGTGCCGCCGATTCACCATCCACTCACGCAGCTTCGACCCGCCCGTTCAACTTTCTATTTCTCCTCGGCAGCCCAGTTTTTAGTGTTTCGAGGGAAGCGGAGGTTGTGGTTGTTTCAGTCCTGGGACCACCTTGGATCGCCATCGGTGAGGTCCCCATGCGTCGCCTTCGTCGTCGCCGCCACGTCTATGTCTCCGACTACGCTTAACGGGTGAGTTTAGCTCTAAACCACCATTTGGTACTAAACTTGCTTATGGTTGATTTAGTTAGCTTTAATTCTAGTTTAAGAGGTTTAATTAAGTTTGATTAGCCCTAAGATAGGTGGTTAGAAAGATGGTTAAAATTAGTTTAGGCTAATCTTGCTTTTTACTAATTAATTGTGGTTTGTGTTTAATTAAGCATGTTTTGCCTTAATTAGTTGTTTATTTGTTTTAATTAATGTTTTGTTTAATTTCTGAATCTAATTTATTAAATATTGAATTTGGAAATTACACTGTTCATAGTGCATTGTTCACGTACACTTTATTTCATGCGGTACTATTCACTTTGCTTGTTCGAGAGTGAAAAGTTGTCTAATTTCATGTGCTTTGATCTTGAGATGTGAATGGGATGTGTCATTGCATGGACATCCGCATGAATTGTATGATTTTCATAAAAAAAGAAAAATGATTTGTCCGAGGACATCGAAAATGGACCGCTTTTATGAGAAAAGGGTTTGAGGTTGTATATGCAAGCATGTGTGCATTGACTAATGCAAAGATAATAAGTGAGTTATGATGGTGTGCTTGTGTGATCACTAAATTGAACCTACCGCCCGACAGAGTTTGGGGTGATAGTGTAATACCCGCCGCCCGGCGGGCGAGTCCCGAAGGTGATAGTGAAACACTCGCCGCCCCGCAAGAGTTCGGGGGTGACAGTCCATTTATTGGAGACACCGCGAGGTTCGGTTGTGGCAATACCTATCGCCCCGCGGAGTCCGAGGGGTGATGAGTTGAAATACCCGCCGCCCGACAGGAGTTTGGGGGGAGGGGTGGTGATAGTGCAATACCCGCCGCCTCGGCGGGAGTCCAAGGGGCGATAGTTGGCCCGCTGCCCGGCGGGAGTCCAGGGGGTGATAGTTGAAATACCCGCCACCCTAGCGGAGTCCAGGGGTGATAGTAATAATCGGACCACGTGTGGATGCAAGTGCATATGAGAAGCATTGCATCATTGGTTCCGATTATGCATGAGATGATCACATTGTTTATGGCATGCACGCATGAATCGATAATGTTCAGAGTGTGGCAATGGTTAGGTGAGATTGCTTGTGATGCGACTCGTGTGATTGATGAATTGCATCATCTAATGGCCATGTGCATTGCGTGCATTGTGCTGAGATATAACGTATAGGGTATGGCATATTGGGTAGGTTGCATGCGAACTAACTATTTGATTGTTGGTTGACCCGGCTATTTATCTTTTGTGGGTTGTTGGTTGTTGTTTGCTTGAGGGGTGGTTTTGAAGAGATACCCCGAGTTGAGTTGTTGTTCTAACCAAAGCTTAGGGGAGAACTCGCTGAGATTTTATTTCACTAGTTATTGTATAACTATTTTCAGGCCATTTAGAATGGTGCACCCGCCTCGATGCAGTGGAGAATCTTGCCCCCGCTCCACCGGTGATTGACCACGGAGCCGAGTTCAATGGGTCCAAGTAATAGGCGTGCCAAACCCGAGGGTTCCTTTTGTGTAGTTGGATTAGCCTAGCTTAGTTTCCTTTTGGTCTAGCTTAGAGGATGGATTAGCCCCTCCGGTGGGCTTGTAATTTTGGAAACAATCCTCTCAGCAGGTTAATCCATTAAAGTTGTATAGCGAGTAGTCGCTTTTGTTCTTTCTATTCATCCCTCTATCCCTGTTTGATTGTTTGATTGTCTCATTGGACTGGGGATGGCTCATCTTTTGCTTGCGCATAATGAAAGATTAAAATGAATGGTCGTTGTGAGTCTTGGGACGCGCTTTCTATTGACTGTGAGGTAGGGGTTGTTGAGCGCTCGGGGTTCGAGGCGTGACATTGTGCATCCTCGACTCACGAGGCGACTCTCGGTGTCGTGAAAATCTCGAGATTTCAAATACGTACAGGGTAAACGACAGAAAAATCGGTTTAGTGCTGTTTGACACAAAATTTTGCAATTAGATGGAATCACCCACAATTTAATTACATGCCTCTATCGAATCGACCTATCTTTGGTCTCTAGTCGATTTTAACGGTGTCGTATTGACCCTTGTAGATTAGCACGGTTGAGTAGTCGATTTTGATCGAATTCTCAAGTCTATTTCGTTTAGATTCCTTAACGGTTTCGTCGATAGGCTAGTTATAAAAGGCCATAGGCGCATCGATGAAAAGCCCATTTTATTTAGTTGAAAGTAGGGTTGAAAATCAGGATGTCGCATTGGTTGTTAGAAAACTTCAAATTTATGTTTTCTCAAAGTTGCAGAATTTGCATTTGGACTTTAACGTGGGAATTGAAAGGTGAGCGTGAAATTAGGGAAGAAGAAACTGGAGGTTTTCTTGTTGGTTTTTCGCGTGGAGGATGTCTGGTCTCCACTCAATACGCTCAATAGCCCGGAGTACTCACATCACGACTTGCTTTGCGAACTTCCAAAGGCTTGTTGGTCGTTTGCAACTTAACGTCATTGGAGGAAATGTCGGTAGTGGGGTAGTGCTTAAACTTTGAAGGGAAAGAAAGAAAGGAGGTAGATAAAAATTGCGAAGGACAAAATACGATCTATTCAACTTGCTTATTTATACGAATTTAAATCTACCGTCCCTATTTCTGCAATCTCTAATGAAAGAGAATTCTCTTTGACCAATCTCCGGTTGGTGTTGTGTACATGTAGGCCATATCTAATTAAACTCAGGTTCTTCAAACATATAAGAAAATGTAATCGAAAAATGGTAGCATACCGGGTCCACACCCTCTCCACTCCATCTCTTTCCCCCTCGCCGTCTCCACCATGTTGCTGCCGCATCGTAACCGCGGAGTCCTTGTTCTCGCAAGCTCAATTCTCCTCCGGTGGCTCGGTCTTCAAATTGAGATAAATCCGAGGTCATCGATGTCGGGGGATAATAGGGTGGTCAACCCCCTGGTCTAGACACCATAAAACAAAGTTCAACCTTATAACATTGAGGTCGATCCGAGGTTGACCTAATGGTACTCCTTCGGTGACTCAACTTCACTTGAGGTCAATCCAGGTTATCGATGTTTGGCATAAGAGGATCAATAGTGAAGTAGAAGCGATGAAGACATTGCATATGGTGGGCTAGCGATGGTGGCGGTGGTGAGGAAGGTGTAGTGGCATGGACGGATCGGCATTGACAGGAGACTTTCAGAGAAAAGAGAGAGCGTTTTTTTTCTTTTTTTTAATGAAAAGTTCAACACGTCGGCGATTTGTGAAGAGAATTTTCTATAAGCAGCCCTATTTACCCCTCGATTCGATGTGTTGGGAATAACAGGATCCCAAAAAACTAGATTCGACACCGAATCGAACCCCAAATCAATGCGGAAGACGAAGCCGGGAAAACACGCATCACCGATCATAAAGCACACCACGGATTCGAGCGTACCTTGTTAGCCACAGATTAAACACCACGCCGACAAGAGGAAGAGAAACGGTCTGTTCGATCCGATTAAGCAATGAAGGGAAGAACAAATTGCAGCCTTACTTGTTTCTTCTTTTTTTCTTTTTGAGAGAGAGAGTGAGTGGGAGAAAGGAAGCGTACGTACTGATTGTTCCAACAGGTGTTATGTCTCTCTCTCTCCTCCCTTTTATACCTATCTCCTTCCACGGGCCCTATTCCCGTGGGCCGGGCTTTCTGGGCCCAACTTGGGCGGATGGGCCTTAAGCCTAATACCAATAAAGCCTTCATCTCCACTCGCACATGGTGGGCCGAACAGTATTCTCTTTACCTCTTTTCAACATTCATACCGGTGAATAATCCGTGCGACCAGCATACTTTGAGAGCTCGTTGCTATACATCTGTTAGGAATATATAGCAGCTCATAATGGGCGTCACACTCCGCGTAGATTTAGTATGCAGTACCTTAGATCGATCGATCACATTTATATCTCTCTTGATCTCTTTCAAACAATGATATATTGTATTCACAATTATGATTATCATAAAAACAGTCATAATTGGTTAACCGGTGAATACAAAACTACAATGTGATTCTCCAAAATCGATCTTCCTTTCCCTTCAAACTCTCAATTTCAGTCCAGCTTGCTTTTCTAGAAATGCCCCATTAGATCGAATCACTCATGATCATTGGCAACATCCTAAGATAGCAAACACTAAATAGAAATCTGAGAATAAGTAAGAGTCATGAGGGGACTAATTGAGGAACTCTTTTCCTCAAGAGTCTCACACGACATAAAGTTGAGATCAAACTTTTGCCACTCTTATTGGTCGTCTCATGCATCGTAGTATGAAATACGTATTACGGTATTAACTCCTTTCCCATGGAGCGTATGTCTACATCTTTCAATACCGTACAGATGATAGTTCGGACATACCTAATGTCTAACTTGAGTTCACGTCTCTACTCATTCACAAAATTCATTCGAACTCACATCGGCATCATAGGCAGATAAAGTAAAATATGTGGGGTATTTTACTCTCGGACATAGTAAGTATTATGTCCTCATCTTAACACCTTAGTTAAGGCGACATACGTGTTTTTAAGCTTGAGCTCTCGATTATCACCTAGATAATAAGCTTAAAAACAGTCTCATCTCTATTTATCACACAGTAAATAGAGGCGATTACCCGTGTGAGTGGGCTAATCTCATATCTGTCCGACATACTTTCCCAACTAAATGTAATGCACTAAGCATTAAGATGCATAAAGATCAAACAAAGATTCATAGGCATTAATGATGAAAACACAAATTCATCAAATTGTGAACACTTAGGGAAATTACAATATTTAGTACATCAGTCTCTACGCAGTCCTAGAGATTTCATATAGCCACAAAACACATCTCTAGGTATTGGCTTTGTCATAGGATCTGCTACCATTCTATGCGTAGTATGTACTATAAGTTCACATCTTTTCGTGCAACCATATCTTTGACGAAATTATACTTGGTATCTATATGTTTGGTCTTGCCATGATATTTTGGATCTTTGGTGTACACTTTTGCTGCTTGGCTATCATAATTAACCAACAATGAATCGCAGCACTTCCAATAACACCTAAATGATCCAAAAATATCTTAAGCCAAACACCTTTTATATTGCTGGCGATAATGCCACGAACTCAATTACATCGTGAACAAGGCTATACACTTTTGTTTCTTACTGCTCCAACATATGGTGCCATTATTCGGTAAGAAAACAAACCCAGAGATAGATTTTCTTTCATCTAAATTTCCTTCCTAATCAGTATCAAAATAGCCTTTGAGTCGCAGATCCTTTCCTTAATAACTCAGCATATAATCAGCAGTTCCCTTTAGATACCATAGTATTCTTTTAACGGCTTTTCAACGTGCTTGACCTGGATTGGATTGGTATCTACTCACCATTCCAACTACATAACATATGTCGGGTCTTGTACACATTATAGCATACATCAAGCTCCCAACAGAACTAGCATAAGGAACATGTTTCATTTGTTCCTTCTCTTGTGGAGTCCTTGGACACTGTTTATGGCTCAATCCTTTACCTTTTGCAATAGGAGTGTCTATGGGTTTACAATCCCATATCACCCTTCAATTCAAAATTGGAAGACAACCAACTTTTGACGGTATTAACAAACTCCATATTACTTCCGGCAATTAGTATATCATCAACATATAATGATATGATCACAAATTGATCTTAGGATCTTTTGATATATACACAATGATCCTTATCTATCATTGTAAAGTCATATGCCATTATGGCATTATGAAAACGTAAATACCATTGTCTTGACGACTGCTTAAGGCCATATATCGACCCCCAAAGTCGACATACCTTTTCTTCTTGACCTTTCACTATGAAACCAACAGGTTGTTCCATATATATTTCTTCCTCTAATTCTCCATTGAGGAAAGCAGTCTTTACATCCATATGATGTAACTCAAGATCCATACTAACCATTATTGCCAGAATAATGCGAATCTAGAGTAAATCTTACTACATGAGAAAATGTATCTTAATAATCAATTCCTTCTTGTTGATTATACCTCTTCGCCACAAGGCGAGCCTTATGCCTTTCTATCGAGCCATAAACTTTTCGCTTTATTTTGAGAACCCACTTGTTCCCAATAGCTTTGTGTCCTTTTGCAAGATCAACCGGTTCCAGACTTTGTTTGATTTCATTGACTCCATTTCCTCTTTCATTGCATAAATCAATATTTCCTTATTAGGGCAATTCAGAGCCTCATTAATATTTCTTGGCTCATCCTCATCTTGTGGAGCAACCATAAAAGTTTCCCCTTCAATGTCAACGTCGACGGGGGGAATACTTTGGCGACTAGTTTGCCGTTTGGAAGATTGTACACTTAGCACATCATTTCCCATTATGCTCCCACTTGGATTAGATAATAATGATGTTGTCTCATCATGTGGTTGTAATTGAGAATGAGTTGAATTCAATTCATCACTTCTCATATTACTCCCACTTGGATGAACTCCATTAATATCATTATCTTGATCCAAGGTTTCAAATAGGAAGTAATATTCCCTTATTTCGCCCTTCTTAGGAAATTCATCCACTAAGAATGTGACATCCCGTGATTCAAAATTCAGTTATTCTCCCACTTTCCGCTCACCTATGAACACATACCCTTTCGAGTGTTGGAGTATCTCATTAAAATACTCTACTTTTATTGGGACTCAATTTCCCAAACTTGTGAGAGAACATATGAGTATAGGTAGCATAACCCCATGGCTTAAGTAAACTTAAGTCCGGTTTCTACCTATCCATAACTCATATGGAGTGGAACTAACTGATTTGGAAGGCACCCGGTTAAGTATTTAGGCAGCAGTTAACAACGCATCACTTAAAAAAAAAATGATATGTAAGTTAGCATACGCCATCATGGACCTAACCATTTCCAGTAGGGTTCTGTTTCTTCTCTCTGCAACACCATTTTGTTGAGGAGTATATGGAATAGACAATTGTATTTCTATTCCTTTTCACCACATAATTTTCTGAACTCATCGGATAAATATTATCGACCTCGATCGGATCTAAATACTTTTATTTTCTTGTCTAATTGATTTTTTCAACCAAGTTCATAAACCTTTTGAAACAACTTATGCTTCAGATTTATGAGAAATCAAATAGACACATTCGAATCGAGTATAATCATCTATTAAAAGTGATGAAGTAAACAGTCACATGCCTTTCTCTCACATTCATTGAACCACAAACGTCATAATGGATTAAATGCAGAGGAACGTTAGCTCTTTTACCTTTTCCAAATGGTTTCCTTGTCGTTTTCCCTTCTAGGCAATGCTTACATATAAGCAAATCGACTTTTTCAATATTGCCTAACAAGTCCTCTTTGGCTAGTCTTTTCATATGTTGTTGGCCCATATGACCAAGTCTAGCATGCCACCATATTCACATCATTATCATATAAAGTAGAAGACGTGAAATAAAGGAATAACATATTGACATCATCACAGTCAACATTTAGTACAATAAAACCATTCAGTAAGTGACCACAACCATAGTAGTTTGTATCTAAACACAAATCTACACATTTATTATGGAAGTTTATACCAAAACCAAGCTTAACCAACATCAAGACGGACACTAAATTTCGACGAATCTCAGAGCATGTAGAACATCAAGATCGTCCACCATGCATGTTCAATTGGCAGGTGCCAATCCCTTTAACTTCAGCTCTGGAGTTATTTCCAATATAGACCACTTAGTTCCATTTTGGTATCGTCGGAATTCCACGAAGGATCCTCTATCCTTTGCTACATGGTCGTCGCTCCGAATCTACATTCCACAAAGGATTGGATTCAGCCTATAATGCAGAACTTGACACATAAGCAAAGTTCTCAAATGTATAAGAGGTGTATAAGTACTTTGGCTCACGACAGTCGCGAGCATAGTGACCTCTCTTGTCACAATTGTAACATCTCATCCTTGACATTTTCTTCACTTGAGGACGTTTTCCTCTCTCTTGTGTTGGTTAACTTTTGATCTCTTGCAATAAGGACTTGATCCTTTGCATTCCCACATATTGAACGAATCAATACGCTTGCGCTTAGAGCTCAAAGCCCTTTCTAAGCTAGAACCAGCATTGCAAATGTCTGTTTTCGGCTCAAATGCCGTTAGGCTGTCTTCTGCTAGCTCAAGGTGGCGCACGACACCCTCAAGATCTTCCATAATATGGTCAAGAGCTTCTAGTGCTTCTTGCTTTTCCAGCACATATTGAATCTTCATATTCAATATTTCACAATTGTTGCCGTTCATATCAGCAATTACGTTCTTAGTTGCTTTGAAAACATCGATCCGAATACATCGGTATACATGCACGAATTATTAATGCCTATCATTTATGGATCCACTTTTACATAGACCCATCATATTAATGAATAATTTTAAGTAAGGCTTGAATCAAAAGGTCACTCGTTTCCAATCATCCTCCAAAAATCCTAACTTAAAACTATCATTAATATGATTATCATATGCAAAATCAATTCTATGAAGTTACAAAAACTTCTATAACTACCCACAGCTACTACCCCTGACAATCGGCGGTAATAGAAAGCAAATATTATCTAACATCCAATAAAATAACAGTGCTTTCACATAATACAACTATACATTACACTAAGCAATATATACAAAGAAAAATATCAACATGGAAAGAGATATTTACATCCATAAAAAATCTCACAATTAATCTAAGAAATAATTAGGGAATGTCCCTTCTAATTTATTAGTCAAAACATCTGAGAAAATTGAAGGCACATTTGCCAACCATGGAAAAACTTTTGGAGAGTTTTCATTCCGCCACCAAGGCGCATTCACTGCGCCATGTGGTGCTCAATCTAAGGGTTGAAGTTTTGGCCAGCTCAATCCTATAGTACTCTCTTACAAAAAAGCTTCCACTAGCTCCATGCATAATCCAGGGACCACGTTGACCTCCCATAGCCGATCTAACACTGCTTGCCATTCGGGTGGAAGAGTGTTCATCAAAGCTCGGCACCTTCTCAAAGTCCGGCATGAGATAACCGTTCGGATGATTTCTTGTATCATCCGATTGACCTTGACCATGTGTGATACTAAATCACCATCAAGCCACCGATAATCAGCTAACTCTTTCATCAGCCTTTTAGTCTAGCTCTTCCTTCGTCCCGTTCTTGGGATTGCGGGTATCCGTGCATCACACATCATAGTTCTGCAACAAATGCGGAACTAAAATGGATCACTTATAATCCATAATAAACAAAATGGAAAATACATAAATTTCCATGATTCATGCAACAAATGCAGAATAAAAATGGATTACCTACAACCCACACAGACATAATTGAAAAAAGAAACAATTTTTTTATTTTTTTTTTTTTATTTTTTTTTTCCGGGTCAACGGTCAACGGTCAAAGTTAACGGTCAACGGTCGGTCAACGGGTCAACTGTCGGTCAACGGTCAACGGGTCCCGGGTCAACGGCAGGCGCGGGTCGGAGGACCAATCGGACCGGACGGACGGTCGGGTGGCGTGCGCGCGTCGGCGGCACGTGCCTCGCGCGTGGCGTGCGACATCACGCGAGCGTCGGCCGCATGTGCGCGGCATGCGCTAGGCTGTCGGGTCGGGTTGGTCGCCGTCGGGTCGGGTCGCCGGGCGAGTGACCGGCCGGCCAACCGTCGTCGGCGGCGTCATCAATGGCGTCATCCCGATTATCGACCGTTGGTTGCACGGCCGTTGGTGACGTCGGCATGCGTCAGTTCGCCAACCCGGCGCGTGCCGTTTCGCCGGTCGCCGGCGCGCACGTGCGATTCGTCAGCGGCGTGTGGCGCACGCGGCCAGCCACCGTGCTTTGGGCACGTGGCGCCACGCAGCGGCTTGTGGCCGCGCGTGTGGCGCGTGCGCGCGTGCGCGTCATCCGCGACGCACGACATGTCGCCGGACTCGTCTCGATGTCGCCTTTCACCCAGTGCCTTCAGAATTTGATTCCGACTTACTGAAACTCAGAAAAATGGCCGAACAACGCTCGGGTGTCGGGATTTCTCGCCCCGATCCGTACGGCCGAAATTTTTTTGCGAAAAATCAATCAAAAAACATCAAATTGATCGGGAAAACGTGAACTAGGGCTCTGATACCAATGTTGGGAATAACGGATCCCCGAAAACCGGATTCGACACCGAATCGAACCCCTAAATCAATGCGGAAGACGAAGCCCGGGAAAACACGTATCACCGATCGTAAAGCACACCACGGATTTGGCGTACCTTGTTAGCCACGAGATTAAACACCAACGCCGACAAGAAGAGAGAAACGGTCTGTTCGATCCGATTAAGCAATGAAGGGAAGAAGAAATTGCCGAAGCCTTCTTGTGTCTTCTTTTTCTTTTTGAGAGAGAGAGTGCGCGGGAGAAAGGAAGCGTACGTGCGATTGTTCCAACGGGTGTTATGTCTCTCTCTCTCCTCCCTTTTATACCTATCTCCTTCCACGGGCCCTATTCCCATGGGCCGGGCTTCTGGGCCCAACTTGGGCGGATGGGCCTTAAACCCAATACCAATAAAGCCTTCACGATGGTTAGTGAAAATGAGTAGTTACAAACTTCAAATCAAGAATAAATAAGGCTGATTGTGGAAAGGTTTTTTGCGCTTATGGTGTACTTTATAGTTGCTCTTTTCCTAACGAGATTCTTGTTTCGAGTGTGTAAGAGGTAGCTATACCTAAAAAATTACAAAAGTACTGATAAGAGTTTGGGAAGAGGAAAAATTTCTTTCGATCAAAGGAGAAAAATATGGCCTTTTACCCTCTTTCGGCGAAGGACTTTTTTCCCGGCCAGTATTGTTGATCTCTCGAGCCTCATTGCTTATTGATTGATACCATAAACTCCAAGTATTCCAAATTCATCATATACTAACAAGATATTCGTGCGTTACTACGATCTAAGACTATATTCACTGATTTGATATTATTCACTTTTTATCATTATATGATATTCATTTATTTGCAAAACATGTTCTATTAACATTTTTTTTGATGATGGATAACGTTCTATTGAAAATTTATCACAAAATTAAATATATACTAAAAATTATATATGATTACGCATGTTAAGTATTGTGGCTATTATGCATTTAGTCTTACTTATTTTTAAAAGGTTAATAACACAAAAAAACCCAAAACTAGTATACCTATGACAAATTTGCCTTGCATTAGTTTCTATCAAATTTTACTATCAAATTATTGAGTTGAATGAGTGACAGGGTACCAATTTGGTAAGATCATTTTGTGGTTTTCGTGATATTAATCCAATTTAGTGAAAACTAATGGAGAGTAAATTTGTCACAAATGTACTAGTTTGAAGTTTTTGGTTGTCATAAAATTAGTTTTGGGTGAATTTGTTACCGGTGTACTAATTTGTGTTTTGAGGTAAATTTGCCATAAGTGTACCGGTTTGGAATTTTTATAGTATTAAACATTTTTAATATATTAAATATTGTGAAATATAGTAGATATATATATATATATATATATATCTTTCCCATTATAAAATACGGAAAATATTGCTTAGATCGAGCACCAGAGGTTACCGGGAAGTAGAAATTGTTTTTCAAATTCGTGAGTCTTTGTTAACACTTCTTGTCCACGTTCCCCATGTTACCTGGCTCTGGCTTTCCCTTAGATGAGACTTTTCTGCGCTTTTTCTTGTCTGTCTGTTCTGATTATTTCCTTGGGAGAGATCAATAACAATCACTTTTTCTCTAGTATGGAGTTATTTCAGGAGCTACCATTACTTTTGTGCAGGTAGCCTAGGAAATAGACAAAGAGGTGCAGTTCCAGAATGATATGCTCCATCAACTGGCATCCAGTTTACTTTGAACCGTTGGCCATCGTTTAACGTTTTTGCTTGAAATCTTTCTGTTGGGCTATTATTACTTTTTCTGAAAAATCATATTTTAGTAGGATAAATTACTAAATAATGCCGTCTCTTCTGCACGCTTAAGTTCTTCTATAGTGCAGAAATGAAACAGGCGGAGGATACTTCTAATCATGATTGTGTAATTGCCCTGTAATCACATTTCACAGCAACAGCAGGTCGGACAAGGTTATGTCGGTATTATTAAGAGATTGATATGAAAAGAAGGGCAAATCTTTCATATTCTCTTTGATCCACCCTTTTAAGAAAGTATAATGATGTTTACTATGCATTTTCTTTTTATTTAAATTTAAATATACAGAAGCCAAATGGGAGTGCATCAATATGTGTATTTGGCATAACCGAGCGACCACCATCGGTATTAAACTAATCTCTCACAACAAATAGAGCATCCGCATGATTCTACTGCTAAAACATGATGGTTTGAGATTGAGTTTCCTTTTGGAAAAACTGCGGGACTTCTAGTTTAAGCTGCTTGTTGCCTAATTGTTTATTCTTCATGCGAATGTGGAAAACATTTTGAGCTGCATTTGGTAACCTGCATATGCAGCTGAATAGTATAAAAGTTATCTAGTTTAAGCTGCTTGTTGCCTAATTGTTTATTCTTCATGCGAATGTGGAAAACATTTTGAGCTGCATTTGGTAACCTGCATATGCAGCTGAATGGTATAAAAGTTATACTCCCCGACATTTGAGGGCAATTCAAGTCTTGGATAGGGTAACCGTGAAGACCGACCTCAAAGGATGTTTAGTGTAACGCTTATCTATCAATAAATTAAAAAAAGTAAAAACCAGTCTTCTCACTTTTCCAATAAGTGAAATTTTCTGATGCAATTTCAATTGACAGTGAATTCCATATCCCTTTGAGGTGGTTGGTGTCACGGCCTACCCTCGGGAGGGAACAGGTTTAGGGGTATTGCCTAAAGGACGGACCTAAGGCCCATGATTAGGCACGGACTCTTCCAAGCCCATATCTTGCGTGATATTAGGGTATTTTAAAGAATTTTGCAATAAGGAGTCGCCACAAGTCTATTGGGGTCAGCTAGAAACCAAGTGAGGCATGGGAGTATACCTCACTTCCTATGCTACCAGAGAATCTAGGGTTAGGGACTTGATTACACTAATTAACTATTTAGTGCCCTTTCGGTACCTTATCTTGTTCATTTTAAAATAAAAGATTTTTGTCAAGCAATTTGGATTGATTTTACACCTATCCACTAACATGCGAGGTAATCATGCGGGTGCGCAATCATTAAAATAATAATTATATCTACCAATATCCTAATTGCAGTAAAATTGAGCACGTGTAGTTAAACATAATTAAATATACAAATTAAACATACGATATAACTAATATATGAGCATATAAAGGCCTAATTACACTAAAAGACAAGACATAGCAATTCCCAACCAAACCCTACATTTTTTAATTTTCGATTTTTTTTAAATTTTTTAAAAATATTATTTTAATATTATAAAATTATGATGTATTAAAAAGGACCTAGTTTGGATCCCGGGTTAGGTCTGACCCGGTTTGTTGAAAAGACATCCCGAGCTTGGATTGGATTGGGCCCCGCAACCCAGGCCGACGAAAACCTAACTAGGCCGGGCCTGATGTGCAAGCCTAGTCTAGTCTAATCTTTTTTCTTTTTCTTTTTTTAAATGAAGCCCACAAGCCTACGTGGTAAACCAGCCCAACCCGGCCCGGATTGTTCAAAAATTTATCCGGTTAGGTGACACTGCACACGACCCAGCTCTAAACCGCGACTCGATTCCTAAGAAAAACCCTACCTATATCCATGACCTGCGCCCAACCGGCTCCTAAATGCGACCTGATTCTAAGAAAAACCCTACCCGGACCCAACTCCGTCTAGGCTTCTTCTTCGCGCACCCAGATTTTGGAACCCTCGAGTTCGGCGATTCACGGTGCTGGGGATTGGCTGGAACGTCGCGGGGCAATGATTCGACGGCGGTGATGCGGCGGACGACGGCTAGGGTTCCTGGTGGGGAGAGTGGCGGCGACAACTCGTTTGGCGGGTGCTAGCTTCTTGGAAAAAGAGATGGCAACAGAGAGATTCTCACTTGATACAATAGCGATAAGAGTGTAGCGGCGGGGATGATAGAGATGGCGATGGTATTAGTGGCTGGGCTCTCGAGGAAACGGCGGTGATGGCGATTGTTGGGCGGCGGTAATGGTCTTGGGTGGAGAAGATGTTGGGGAGCACTAGCGGGTCTCGGTGCCGAGGTGGTGAGGATCTCGATGAGGACGGTAGTATGAATGGTCGATCCCTCGTCTCTCCCTCCTCTGGTCTTGCCTCCCGACTCTCTTTTCTCTCTTTCCTATCCTCTATTGTTGCTACCTCAAATTTTGCTTTTTTTTTGGCTGCCTTTTGCAAGTTGTGCATGGAGGATGGAAGGAGGAGGGATAAGGTGGGGCCAAGCCATGCGGGAAGGAAAGAAAAGGTGAGCCGGGCCAAAGGTCGGATCAGCCCAACTCGGCCCATTCCACGTTTTTAAATTAATTAATTAGTTAATTTTAAATTAATTTTTTTTTTTATATATTGAAAACACAAATTAAGTGTCAATAGCTGCCCCTCTTTAAATGTAGCCTCGAAGAAGTTGTATTCAAAGACAGAAGACACCTAAATTATTTCGACGGTAGAGAGACCACATTTTGCATAGGCTCGCACCGGGTCGAGCTATGAAGTGTGTCGTGTCAATAAGAGGAAGAGGGACTCGGGGCTACGAAGCACGCCGTGTCATAAGAAAGAAAAGAGACTTCGGGCTACAAAGGCCTTTGTGACATCATGGATTTTTCAATTCTGTTTTCAATTAAATTAATTGGACCTTCCATCGACACGCCTATAGGGCTGTTTTCAGAACTGATCACTTTTGAGATAATTAGACTATCGGGAAAGCCATTAAGGAATTTTAACGTAATAGACTTGAGAATTCGACCAGGAATCGGCTACGCGACTCCGTGCTCATCTGCCGAGGCCGTTACGGCGCGATTAAAAATCAATCGAGGATTGGAGATAGGTTAGTTCGATGAGATGTGTGATTAAATGTGGGTGATTCCACTAAATTGCAAAATTCTCATCGATTGGCACTAGGCGATTTTTCTGTTTTTGGTACCCTGTGTCCAATCGAAATCTCAAGATTTTCATGACCATAGAGTCGCCAATGTGTCGAATGGGTTCATTGTGGCTCGAAGAAAATGGATAATGGATCATTTGCACTAAAAATTTTGAAAACTATCCAGGTAGCCTAGGTAACGCTAAATTTGCGCAGTGAAATTAATTACGAATTTGAATCCGATTTCAGAAATTAAAAGTTACGTCATCTCACAAATCTTTTAGGAACGTTGACTTAGTCTCCGAAGATTTTTCTGCAAAGCCAGAGTTTTTGGCAGAAAAAGTCGTCATAGGAGCCGTTTTGGATCGGAAAATGCAGATGACCATTTTTTATGGTGAAATTGAGATGCAAGTGGGATCTATTGGTGATGAAAAATACCAATTTGATCGATGATATGTCGGTGGGATTTATGGAAGCCGAAATGAGTTGATTCAAGAAGGAATGAAGTCCAATTTGGGGGAAATTCACTCAAAATTCGTAGTACCCCCATGGGCACAACTTGTGGACCACCTCAAGGCTTCTAGAAGGAGCAAGTGGACTAGAAAAACAGTTGTGGAGGACAGCTGGGCTTGGTGGGCCAAGATGGGGAGACAAAGAGATGAGAAGAGACCATGGAGGGACCCTCCATAGCAGCCCGGTCCCTCTCCCCCTCTTACGCTCATCGACCACCTCCATTGAAGGCTAAGGAGCTTCAAAATTTCCAGAAAAATAAAGTAGCTCACCCTTCTTCTCCGTTCAAACCACCATGACCACTAGAGCTCTTGCCGCAACGCCGTTTGCTGCCCGTCGGCTCACGAGCCAAACCAGCGCCTCCTAGGCCGTCGTTCGCCTCAACCATGAGCCCAAGACACCCCTCGAGCCGTCGTAGCTCTTCCATCGTCGTCGGAGCCACCTGGCCACCCGTTCGCCGTTGTGAAGCTCCGCTGAAGCTTCGCTTGCCCGCCGCCGGTCCTTGCTCACCCAACCGGCCGCCGTCTAGCTCCTTCTTGGCCAAGATCAATGATCGAAGTTAGTGGGTCTCACAGCCGCTGTCGGGCCCATTTTCAAGGCTTTCCCGACCCCGTTTGGCGGTCTGCTTTGAGTTTGTCAAGCCTCGCCATGTCCCCGTCGTTTTGATCGGCGGATCATTAATCAAGTGAGTTTAACTCACTAATCATTGCTAGTAAGTTAATGACATTAGGGCCTAGACAAGCTCTGGTTGATTAGTTTAGACTAAGTATGTATTAGGTGGATAGTTAGAATAGATTAGCATTTTAATTAACCGTTATTGCATGTTAGGTGATTAGTTTAATGCAATTAGGGCCTAGACAAGCTCTAGTATTTATCTAGAGTGGTTCAAAAATTTTTCGAACCCGTCTCGGCTTTTAATTAGGCTTTATGGGCCTTAGTCCTATTTATTTGCATTTAATAATTATTTTCCGTAATTAATTAATTAATTAATTAATTTCCGAAAATTAGACCGGGATAGTCAGTGACCAGAATTTTATGTTGATTGCAGTGGTGTGATCTGTTTTTATTTAATTGAGTTTTAATTTGTGCTGATTGTGAGTGATTGTGATTTTGGGAATTTTCCCAAAATTTATTTAATTTCAGTAATTAATTAGAAAATCACCGGGCGTCTATTTACAACGCCAAAAATGTTTTCAACATTATATAAATAATGAGAATTTATAAAGTAAAGATATTATATTTTTGGCGGGCGTAGTGTGCCACGCACAATTATTTTTATCGGGTATTTTTAATATGAAGAAAATAGGCCAAGACACGATTCTAATTGAGTTTGGTTGTGAAATACCTTGGCCGTAGGTGAACAATTGTGTGAGGATTTGACTTAGGGTGAGATAACCACCTCATAGAGGTTGTGCCCATCGGGCCGTAATTAACCACCTCATAGAGGTTGTGCCTGTTGGGCCGTAATCAATCGCGGAAGTATGGTTGTACTCATTGAGCCGTAATTAACCACCTCATAGAGGTTGGGCCATAATCAACCGCCGAAGTATGGTTGTGCTCATTGAGCCATAATTAACTGCCAAAATATGGTTGTGCCCATTAGTCCATAATCTACCGCCTAACTTGGAATAGAATGTGCCCCGCAAGTCGTAATTTACCGCTGAACCTTTAGTAGGCCGTGCCCGTTGGGCCGTAATCAATAGTTGGAGCGAGTAATTGAAATGACTGTAGGTTGATCTTGATGACATGTAATTAACTCGAGTCGATTGATCGATGACTCGATTTGGCTTGATTAGTTTGTTGTGATTTGTGAGTGTTTGAATTATGCTGACTTGTAGGAAGGAGTGGGGCAAAGTAAGACCTCGACTTGTGCTTGTGCTTAGGCAGCCCTTGGGGCATATTTTCTTCCTAGTCGAGGCTTAGGGGGTTGAACTTGCTAAGACGTCGTCTCATCCCGTTGTGGGATAACATTTTCAGGTCCCTAGTTGACAGCGGTGGAGGACTTGAAGCCCGGAGTTTAGGAGGTGAAGCTGAAGAATCAGCGATCATGTTCGACTAGCTAGTCATAGGGACAGGTTCCCTTTTTGGTTGAGCCGATATTTTGTAAACTTCGTGTATGAACCGAGTGTGTTTATAAAAAGGTGTTTTGTGAATAGTTGGCCCTACTTTTATATCCCATCTTGTTGTTGTCTGGGGATTATATATTTGCTTCTGTATGTGCATATTAAAATGAATGGGTCGGTGATGCGTCCTAGGACGTCGTTATTATTTGATTGCGAGGGATGGGCACGTGCTCGGAGGATTGGGACGTGACAAGCACCGTGTCATAAGAAGAAGGAAGACCCGGGTCGCAGAAGCATCTGCGTGTCATAAGAAGAAAGAGAGACTCAGGGCTACAAAGTACGCCGTGTCATAAGAAGAAAAGAGACTCCGAACTACGAAGCACGCCTTGTCATAAGAAGAAGAAAAGACCCCAGACTATAGAAGCATCTGTGTCATAAGAAAGAAAAAGAGAGACTTTGGGCTACAAAAGCACATCGTGTCATAAGAAGAAAGAGAGACTTTGAGCTACAAAAGCACGCCATTTCCTAAGAAAAAAGAGACTCTAGGCTACGGAAGCACGTCGTGTCATAAAAAGAAGAAAAGACCCAGACTCTGAGAAGCATGCGTATGCAGGAAAAATAGAGACTCCGGGCTATAGAAGCGCACCGTGTCATAAGAAGAAGGAGAAGGACTCCAGGCTACAAAAAAACACCGTGTCATAAGAAGAAGGAGGGACTCCGGGCTACAAAAGCACGCCATGTCATAAGAAAAAGGAGAGGGACTTTGGGCTCTGAAGCACGCCATGTCATAAGAAGAAGGAGAGGACTGCAGGTTACAAAAGCACACCATGTCATAAGAAAAAGAGAGTGACTCGACTACGAGAACCTGTTGTGTCATGAGAAGAAAGAGAGGGACCGGCCTACGGAAGTACGCCGTGTTATAAGAAGAAGGGGAGGGACTCGAGTTATACAAGCACGCCGTGTCATAAGAAGAAAAGAAAAACTTTGGGCTACGAAGCATGCCGTGTCATGGGAAGAAAGAAAGATGAAGTCTCACCATGTAACAACAGGTTTCGACGGGGCTGAAAATACATGGTTTGAGGAAAACCCATGAACCTTTGTAGATGACATGATTTTAGGTTAACTATGAACCTTTGGAGATGACATGGTTTAAGGCTAACCATGAACCTTTGTGGTTTTAGGGAAGCATCCATCGATCCCTTGAAAATTGCATGGCTTCATCGGGAACTTGTCAAACTCAACTTGAGCAAATGTCATTAGGGACGTCATCAAGAGACGTATTGGCAATATTGTAGCATTAATTGAGCAAGCTAATTAAGCTAAGTCTGATCGCCTTGAGAAACATGTAAATTAGCATCATGCGGCGTAGAATTGTCATCTTGCTTGGGGATGTATCATTAATCACCAAATTCTCTAGGAGTCAAGTTCTTATCGGAACGATTCGACTCGTGAAAAAGGCTCATAAGCATGCCAAACTAGAGCTTCTTAGTCAGAAAGAGTTTCTCACCTACTCTAAATAAAATGGCTGCTTGATCCCATTCATTCATGTGGGAAGTAACTGATTGCTAAGGGTATCTCATATAACCTATATCAAATGCTTTCAGAAACATTTGCGATGAGCACAATTTGATTGATCAAGAAGGTCTTTTGAAAGGATCACAATATAGGTTTGGTCAAGGCTTACACAAAGGGATTATTGCTTTGAGGGCAATAAAGGAACATTTGTCACTATCTTCATCGAGTTTATAAGTCGGGAACTTAGAAGATAAGACAAGATAGAATTACTTCTACTCCTTCAAGCGTAGCTTCTTTGTGGCATTTTCATTTTCATTCAATCCATCCCAATCGGAAGAGGGTTGTAATGTTGGATCGGGAGAGGCTTGAAAGGCTTAAAATTTTTAAGAGGGTTTTTAGAGATGGTGATTATCATGGCATCGTGACCAGGTCACTTGATCTTTCGAAATCATTTGGCTTTTGAAACGCAGCACATCTCAAAAAGTCCCTTGACTAATCATTTCTTCATGGGAGCTTCTAATTTCCTTTGCATTTGCGATGATTTTTTTTTTTTTTTTTACGCAGGCACTTGGACTTTGATAATTTTCTTTCACATAAGATGCAACCTTTTGGTTCTTTTTCTTGACGGGCATTGGCCTTACTTCTACTAGGCACACTACTTTTTCATGCCCCCTAATTTGTTGAACTTTTTGTTCTTTGAACTTTAGGAGCTCTTATGACTTTTGAGATGCTTTTCACGTTTTCTCGTAACTGTCAATTGTATTTGGTCAATTCTTATGCATTGCCCCTAGTAAAGGAGATGATCACCGCTGGGGATTCAGAAATGAACAATCAGGCCAAATTGGTTAAAGTAACGGGTATCGGTGTTTGGGTAGAAAATGAAATACTCTTCTTCACCTTGGGATAAGTCTAGCTCTAATGGGAATTCCTCTGAAGCTATCACTAGAAGATTGCTGCTAGTGAAAGCAATAGATTTTTCTCAATCTTTCGCTCTACAACACAATCATAACCTCCTATGCTGCCCCAATGTAAAGTCGTTCTCGGCAAGGGTACTCAGAAGGATCATTTTTACTTGGCCCAAAGGGGTAGCAAGAGATTAGTGCAATGCTCGGGATTGCTGAAGGAAACACCTTTATTATTTCGATCTTTGCGCTCAATGCGAATGAATCATTCGTCTTAAGAGAAGGTAAGCTTTTCACTCAACTCTCAAAAGTGTTTGAGGGACATGTTTGGAAGTGACTTACCTTTCTTCATCCTAAGCACTTCTTGTTTGGCATGGTTAACATTTCACCTTTCACTTTGTTGAGATCATCGAGTAGATCAATCTCCATAGGGAAATTTGATTCAAAATGAATAACCCACAAAATGAGAAAACAATTTTGAGATAAAAATGATGTTCAAAAAGTTTGTAGAAAGTTTTTTTCTCAATTATTTATTTTTATACTTGTCTTTAGGAAAGTGCCAAAGGTTCCTTTTTTTTTTTTTTTTTTTTGTAATGGAAATTCTCCGTTTTTATTTATTTATTTAATTTTGAGAAGAAGTGTACTTACCTGCGGCATGGTGACTCGATAACCCTGTAAAGAATGTGAACAAAAATGTTAGTGCAAAAATCTTTAGGGATTGAAATGTTGGAAACGACACATTATTACTCTTCACTCGCTTTTATCCTTTGGGTGCTAACATTTCTTGGATTTACCGTCGTGGATATTTGGTAACTCGACATTATCCTTCACTTGCATTTACCTTTAAGTGTTTGATGTTTTCCTATCAAAGGTAAAAGGATCATGTTAGAGAGCTATCAAAATGAGCAAATGGAATCGACACAATTTACCCTTCATGTGTTTTGTTCTTCAGGTATAAACTTTGAAGTGGCTAGATTGATTGAAAGATGGCAATGTGGTCCTGATTTTATCCATGAAAAGCATTTCTTTATTGTATATAACAATTTACAAAGTTCAATTCTTGCCTTTTCAAATGTTCTTTTCAAAGAGACGTTTAATTGACAAGGAGCTTGAAAAATTTAAATATGGATCATTAGATGTGTTTTTCAAGATCTTGCTTTGAAAGGAGAGGGATCGCTTCTTGCTTCCACATTTAAGGATATTGTTCTTTAGATGCTTTGCCCATTTATTGCGTGCAAAGAAAAGATTTGACATGTTATTTCCTTGCTCGATTGGGAATCATTTAAGAACTATACACATCCCTTTACGCCCAAATGGACAGTCGGGTCTTAGCATGATTTCTTGACAGAAGGCGCTGCTTCTACGATCAAGGTGCAACATTTTCCCCATTTATCACCCTGTGAGAAGAGGAGATGAAACTGGTTATTTGCATACTTAATTAGGTTCAATTGAGGAATGATACATCATTTCTTGATGAATTTGACAAAGTTGTCCCAACAAACTTCATTGGTGGGGGAAGGAGAGATTTATTCTAAATCAAATGTTGCTCTCTCATTTTTTATTTGACAAACCTTTGTTCTGTTCAAGTCTATCCTATACTAAAGAAAATGATGTCATTTTTTATGCTAAAAGAGAATCAAGTTTAGGAACGAAATACATCTTTTTCCAAAGTCGGGCAATCAACATCCCAAGGTATCTCTTATGGAGGAAAGGATAATATTACCCCTTTGTTTCATTTGAATCTTTATTTATTTAAGATGAACATGACCTAATAATGCTCCATCGCGTTTGTTGGAACGTTACAAAACTTGGTACACTTGATGTCTCATTGACAATGAAAAGAAAGTCATGTCAGAAAATGCATAAAAATGGATAATTAAATTGATACAATTTACTCTTCCTTCGAAATCGCCTTTTTGATGCTTGGCAACTCCCTCTATTTGTCACATCATGCAAAGTGAACGAAATCGATGGGCTATTTTGGCACCTAAGGCATCTCCAAATAAAGAAACTTCCCAGAACGAAATTCAACTTTGTTCTACCTCTATTCATGAAGCCTCGACGCATGCTTTCTCCTCAAGTTCCATGAGCCTACACTTTTATCTTTTAGAAGGGACAGATGCTGATCTCAATTAAACTCCTCATCCTACCTGAGAAAGCGACCACGTGAAGAGAGGTCCTTAAGCAAAGCTTTCTTGAAATTCATTTTCAAAACATTTTGAAGGTAGAGGTAAAGGTTCGCTGGAAACACTTCTGAATTTGTTTTTAAAGGATGATTTTCATGAAACTGAATTCCATCATTAAAAAATGTGAGTCGCATGATTTACAAAAGCAACAATTGGATTCGCAATCAAAACCCAAAATGGAAAACATGATTCTTAACAAGAATAAGAACAATGATAAAATACAAGAAACTCTTGTATAGATAAGAGTAAAAATCAACTCTTGTCCTAACTCTAGAATTCACTTCTCTATGTGGTCAAACACAATAATGTCAAGGAGCATCACGCATAACTTGCAAAAAGACGATAATGTCAGTATATGAATGAGAAAATGTTCTCTCAATGAGGTCGCTTCTTACAACAAAATCAAGGCGACGGTACATGCCCCCATAGTCCTTATTACGGGGTTTTAGTATTTCGCCAAGATTTTATCATAAGAAAGACATCATTAAAAAAAAAAAACCGATCTGTTGCCATCAATCAAACGTCCACTCTTATTCTAAAAGTTTCATATGCAAAAGTGGCATTGATTTTTTTTTTTTAAAGATTGATTTATGAAGTGACTTTTTTTGAGAAATCTATATACAAAACATTATCTAAATTTCAATCCTAGAATGTGATAAAGAAAGAATTTGATCGAAAATATGATCTTAATTTTTTTTGTGCCCCAAAATAAAATCTTGATTTGAAAGAATTTCTAAACAAAAGTGGTTTCGAGCCCATGATTGAAAATTTAGACAAAGTCATATGTTGGTGAGGCTAGATCAAAGTGTTTAGAACTTGCATTCAATGTTCACTTATCAAGAGTGATGACCAATTTTTTCAATTATAAACCTACACAAGCGAGGACATTTGATTGGTCTCCGCGAATTTCTAAATGAAAATTCAATATAAAAAAAAAGCGAATAAAAAGAAGAATGATACTTACAATGGGGGCCACTTTTCTCTCTTTTTTTTTTTATAAATTACATAGAGATGCACATGGGATGTGGTTCGATTTCTACTCTATGCGGCTTAAAATGGAGCCATAGGATCACCGGATTGAACCAACAAGATCGCGGCTAGGTCGTGTTACCCATGACTCTGGCTTTGTCAAAGAGCCAACCCCGTGTCGCATGGTTGCAGACCAAGGTGGGGACCTTTGACATCGGGGAAGGAAATTTTGGAATTGAGATGTGCGACTCATACTACATGGTTGTAGTTGGAGCGATATCCACCTCAATACCATCCTAGGCAATCCTATGTAGTCTGGTTGTAGGTGTCATGGTGTAGTGCAATGTAGGGAATACATGCATGATAGTTTATAAGCAAGCAGCACTTCATAATTTCAAAATATAAAGATTCATTCCCAACTCCACACTTGCAAGACAATGGGTTAACAGTCACTCCTCTTCTTATAACTCCTCACTGCAAAGACATTTAACACTTGCATTAGGGACGTATCTAATATCCTCGCTGTCAAACAAAAATATTTTTTTTGAACAAGATAAATTTCAGCCTAAGTTCTCTAAGGTCTAAAACCGGTCCTTAGTGGAGTCGCCAAGTTTGCAACCTATCCTTGGGGAGGGAACAAGTTTATGGATATTGCTTAAAGGATGAACCTAAGGCCCATGATTAGGTGCGGACTCTCCCAAGCCCATATCTCGCGTGACATTGGGGTATTTTTAAGAATTTTACAATAAGGAGTCGCCACTAGCCTATTGGGGTCGGCTAGAAACTAAGTGAGGCATGGGAGTATACCTCACTTGTGACAACCCAGACTGGGGGCAGTATGGAGGGATGGACTAAGATCGCCTTGGCAGTACGCGGGCGACGCTAAGGGCATATCTCCCATCTCACATCGCTTAGGGAGTCTGGGCTAGCTTATAAGGCTTGGGTCCCTCTAGCTGTACATACGCATTCTAAGCTGGTGGGTAGAAGAAACAAAACCTTGAGGAAGGCTGCGCAGCTCGATGAGGGTGTATGTACCCAAAGAGGACAATATATTGGCTTGGGAGAGGGATGGTGGTGCATTCGCTCCTCTGCCCTGTCTGGGTTTTCTTGGGGTAGTATGGGCTGCCCCAAGAAGAACAAAACTGTGAGGACTTAGTGTCAAAAGTGGACAATATGTGTATAGTGGAGACCCGGGTCTTTACGGGTGGTATCAAAGCCGACTCTCGCGCGTGTGGGGCCATAGTGAGGGCGCTATGCCTTAAGGGGGAGAATGTGACGACTTAGACCCAGGGTAGTATGAAGGACGGACTAAGATCACTTGGTGAGTACGCGGGCAAGGCTAAGGGCATGTCTCCAGTCCCACATCGCTTAGGGGGAGTCTTGGGCTAGCTTATAAGGCTTGGGTCCCTCTAATTGTACATATGCGTTCTGAGCCTGTGGGCGGAGTAAACAAAACGTTGAGGAAGGCTGTGTAGCTCGATGAGGCGTATGTACCTAGAGAGGACAATATATTCGCTTGGGAGAGGATGGCGGTGCGTCCGCGCCGCCCCCGCAATATGCGTTCGAGCCTATGGACGGAGGAAACAAAACCTTGAGGAAGGCTGCGCAGCTCTGATGAGGGCGTATGTACCTAGAGAGGACAATATATTGGCTTGGGAGAGGGATGGCGGTGCGTTTGTGCCTTTGCCCCTGCAATACGCGTTTTCTTAGGGTAGTATGGGCTGTCCTGAGAAGAACAAAACTATGAGGACTTAGTGTCCAAAGCGGACAATATGTGTACAGTGGAGACCCGGGTCTTTACATCACTTCCTATGCAACCAAAGAATCTAGGGTTAGGGACTTGATTACACTAATTAACCAATTAGTACCATTTCGGTACCTTATCTTGTTCATTTTAAAAGAAAAGATTTGTCAGGCAGTTTGAATTGATTTTACACCTATCTACTAACATGCGAGGTGATCATGTGGGTGCGCAATCATTAAAATAATAATTATAGCTACCAATATCCTAATTGCAGTAAAATTGAGCACGTGCAATTAAACATAATTAAATATACAAATTAAACATGTGATATAACTAATATACAAGCAAATAAAGACCTAATTACACTAAAAAGGCAAGAGATGACAATTCCCAACCAAACCCTACATTTTTTTAATTTTTGATATTTTAATTTTTAAAAATATTTTTTAATATTATAAAATTATAATGTATTAAAACGACCCGGGTCGGATCCTCAGGTTGGGTCCGACCTGATTCGTTGAAAAGACGGCCTGAGCCTGGACCAGACTAAGGTTGCGCAACCTAGGCCGGCAGAAACCTAGCCGGGCTGGGCCTAATGTGCAGGCCTAGTTTGGTCTAATATATGTATTTTTTAAATGAAGCCCACAAGCCTGCTTGGTAAACTAGCCTAAACCCAGCCTAGATTGTTCAAACCCTACTCGGTTCATGACTGCTTTGACCCGACTCCTAAACCGCGACCTAATTCCTAAGAAAAACCCTACTCGGATTCGTGACCCGTGCACGACCGGCTCCTAAACCACAACCCGATTCCTAAGAAAAACCTTACCGGACCCAACCCCGACCCGACTTCTTCTTGCGGGCCAGTTCTAGAACCCTCGAGTTCAGCGATCCACGACACTGGGGGATTGGCACGAATGTCACGAGGCAGTGATTCGATAGCGGTGACGCATCGGATGATGGCTAGGGTTCTGGGTGGGGAGAGCGGCGATGACAACTCGTTTGGTGGCTGCTAGCTTCTCGGAAAAAGAGACGGCGACAGAGAGATTCTCACCTGATACAGTAGCGACGAGTGTGCGGTGGTGGGGGACGATAGCAATGGCGGTGGTAGTAATGGCTTTGGGCTCTAGAGGAAACGGCGGTGATGGCGGTGGTCGGGCAACGGTAGCAGTCTGGGTGGAGAAGATGCTGCGGGAGCACCAGCGGGCCTCGGCACCAAGGGCGGTGAGGATCTTGATGAGGATAGCTTGGTCGAATGGTCGATCCTCTGTCTCTCCCTCCTCTGGTCTCGCCTCCAACTCTCTCTTTTCTCTCATCTGTCCTCTACCGTTGCTACCTTCTCACTTTTTGCTTTTTTTTTTTTTTTGCTGTCTTTTGCAGGTTGCGCGTGGAGGATGGAAGGAGGAGGGATAAGGCTGGGGCTGGGCTGCGCGTGGAAGGAAAGAAAAAAGGTGGGCTGGGCCAAGGCCGAGATCCGGCCCGACACGGCCCTGCCATGTTTTTAAATTAATTAATTACTTAATTTTTAATTTTTTTCTTTTTATATACTTGAAAACAAAAATTAAGTGTTAACAGTTGGTGATGGTCATTGTCTTCATTGATGTTAGTTTTCGTCTTTGAAGGCCATAAGTTTGTCATTTGTCTGCTCTCTTTCCCTCTCTTGCTAATGACATATATCGTCCATACGCTTCAAGAAACTTGTTAAGCTGGACAATTGAAGTGAGTAAACTATATGTGCCATATAAAACATGCTAATGCCTAAAACCACCCTCACCTTGGGCTTGACAATGCAGCCCGTTAAAGAATGAACAACTAAAGAAGTAAGACAAGGGTTTGTGAAAATAGCATCATGAATCTGATTCAAGTTTCCGCTTGAGGTTCCAGCAATCGCCAAGCTATTATGCCATTGTTATATGTTCTCAATGATTGGTGTTCTTAATGAAGCTTCATTGTTAGCTTTAGCATGTGGCCATTCTTATAGGTTATATTGTCAGATTGCGGTGTCATAAATGATTGATAGTCACCGGTTTAGAGATATTAAAAAGGTCCTTCGTTTCCTTGCTCAAGTTATTTGATGTCTTACGGCGGTTGACTCACGATCAAAGCTCGAGCGGGGGGAAGAACAATGTCATGAGACTAAACAAGAGCATTGTCCAGTGTGGCTCAAACAATGTCATCCGTGTCATCGCATTCGTATTGATTTGTATCTTCTTGGCCTACATCTAATACAAAATCTCCGGACAGTAAGGAGTTGGCAATTTGCTTCAACGTTTTTGTTAGACGTATTCCTAGGTTTCGGTAGGGATCATTCTTGTAGTATTTTATTAGTACATCTATGATGGGGTGCGATGAGAATGCACCGTTTCGTCTTGATATGCTACGATGGAATGAAACCCTTTGAAAGGGTGTGAGTGAGTCATATAAAAGACTCCTAAAGACAATTGTTGAGGGGTTAGCAGAATGTATGCTAAAAAATTCCTCTCTATTTCTTGTCCCCTTTTCCATCAAAGAGAAAGAAGGTGTTCCATTTCTCCTTTACAAGAACAATTGGCATTTACTTTGTGAAAATTGGATGTTTTCCTCGTGATTACATTCAGACCATTGTGAGATAATATTGTTAAGTAATTCATCCACAATTCAACGATCATTCCGGGTAAATTGTAGACTGCGTATTGAAAACAGGTAAGTCATCTTCTGCCGACTTTTTTCCAACATTGGTATCGAGTCCGATTCGTGATTTCTGCCTTGTTTTTCATTGAATTTTCTCCTTTACCATTTGATATTGAGATCAAGAGTATGAAATTTACATTGTTTGGATTTTCTTCCTTGGAAATGCAATCGAATCGTTGAAAACGAATTGAAGTGAAGAACAGGTTCGGGGTTGCGTTCATCCATATGGTTTTGGCCATTTTCGGAATATTTGTTCGGCAAAAATGAATTTCTAAATATATAGGCTGAAAGTACTCGTTGAGGCGAGTCCAACGATTGGTTGAGCGTCGCCGGAGGATGCCGGACGCGTCCATATGCGCGGCCGAAGCCGTGGCGCGTGGGTGCCACGCGCTCAACGTGCTAGGAACGCCGGTGCGTGAGCGTCACGTGTGCGTCGGTGAATCGACACGTGCTAACGTCACGGATGACGTCATCCAACCGTCGGATGACGTCATCAATGACATCACCGCCAGTGGCAGTTGGCAACCTGACCCAAGGTTGACCCGTGAACCGACCTGGACTTGACTCAACCGTTGACCGGTCAATAGGTCCGACCAATCAACTGGTCTGGCTGTCAAACCAGTTAGACCGATCACTAGTTGGACCGATCAGACAGGCCAGGAGCTGTTTGGCTCGCTGGCGCGTGTGCCACAAGCGTCGCACATTCAGATGGCCCATGTGGGTGCGTGGAAGCTCCAATTAGAGCATGGTTGGCGGCATTTGGTTCGTATGGATATGCTCTACACTTGTGGTATGTTTATTTTACATTTTCGAGTTTTATAAATGTATGAAAATGTGTAGGAAACCCTAAGTACGCATATTTTGGGGTTTAATACATAGTTTATTCATTTTTAGCTTGTATTTTCTTATTTTTTTAGTAAATACAGTAGCTAGCCTATATGAAAATGGTATCATATATGTTGTGTAGAGCTTGGTTCGATGATAGTATGTATATAATTTAATATACTTGCAATTTTCTAATTCCAAGAAAATTCGAACAATGGTAATAAATCCTTATTTTCCGTTACATGTTGAATTGCGGTTTTGATTGTAGTTGCAGCATGATTGTTTTTGTACGTTGGTTCAAATCATGCTATATTTTTGTGTTAATGAAAAAATGTAGAAATTACATGAGGTCATGAAAATTTTTTTCTAGTGGGAGTTCGTAGGTTGGTAGAATTCGAAGGAGTTCTCACCTAGAACTTAAAATTTACACAAATTAAACTAATTAATGATAATAGAACAGTTGTACATAAGAGCTGATTGGGGACATAATGAACTTTTGTTTCTGTGTCTTTTGTTTAATTATCATTAATTTAGTTTGTCTTTGCTGCAAATTAAATATGTGTTACTCTAAAAAGTGTGCTAGTATTGATTATGCATTTATTATGTCAATGTGTTATAGCAATTGATTATGTCATCAACATCCAAGACCATTGTGGTTGACCTCAATAAAGGTGAGAAACTAAATGGTGACAATTATGATATTTGGCACCGAAATGTTCAGTACATCCTTGAGGAGCAAGAGGTTTTGGAAACCCTCAACCACACCATGGATAAACCTGAGCATAGAACTTCAGCTCAATACAGGAGAGATCTAAAAGCTTATCAAGCTTGGAAAAAGAAGAATAGCATTGCTCGCATCACGTTGCTGAGCTGTATGCAAGATGATCTCATGTGTGAATTTAAAAGTTATAATAAAGGTCAAGCTATGTGGGTTGCCTTAAAAGATAAGTTTATGGGTACATCTGCTACCAAGTTGAGGATAATCATCATCAAGTTTGACACATACCGAAAGTGCCCAAATGTAATGATGAGGCAGCATCTTTGGGAGATGTCAAACATCATTCGTGAGCTAAAGTCGGCAGGTCACTCCCTTGCGGATGAAAAGTAAGTTCAGGCTATTATAAGGTCTCTTTCTAATAATTGGGAGCATATGAAGATCAATATAACGTATAATGAGAATATTGTTACTTTTGATGATATAACGCGTCATTTGGAATTAGAGGATGAGCGTCTAGAGGCTGCGAAATCCTCTGCCCATGCTTATGTTGCTTAATTGAGTTTGTGCAAAGCTTCGGACTTCAAGCGCAAAAGGAATCATCAATTCAACAACAAAGGGAAGAAGACTGATCAAGCACCTAAGAGGGCTAAGACCTTCCAACGCAAGAAGCATGGTGGGAAGAAGGATAAGGCCAAGATGAAGTGCTAAAATTGTGGCAAGATGGGTCACTTTGCTCGTGAATGCTTGAGTCGAAAGAGGTACCTTATTACTCCATTACTTTAAGTAATGCTTTTGTTTTTAGCATTGTAATGCTTGCTGAATCTCATCCAATGTGGACTATAGACTCAGGAGCAACAGACCATGTAGCTAGAGACCGAGAAATATTTGTAGAGTATCATCAGATATAGCTTAGAAGAAGATAGATATTTGTTGAGAATAATTCAAGAATTGAAGTGAAAGGTATTGACACATGTAAATTAATTTTATGTGGTGGTCGAAGCCTATTCCTACATGATGTCCTCTATGCTCTAGATATTCGACAGAACTTGATTTCCGTAGTTGTTCTTCTTAGCTTAGGTTATGTATTGAATTTTTATGGTGTTTTCGTTGACATTTTGTTTGGAATAGTTTATTATGGTTCAGGTCATGTATTGAATGATTTTATGGTGTTAGACATTGACTATGATTGATACAATATTAATGTCGATAGTTGTTTTCTTTAATTGCATCTTTTAGTAATGTTGAGATTATTGCAAGTACTTGGCATACTAGATTATATCACATTGGGTTGCAAAGAATGCAAAGATTAGTTAGAGAATGCCTTTTAGGGTCACTCACTAATGTTAATCTACCTGTATGTAAACATTGTCTAGCGAGAAAAAACAACTAGAAAACCATTCGGTAAAGGGACTAAAGCTGAATTTCCATTGCAACTTATACATTCGACATTTGTGGTCCTTTAAATGTGAGGGCGAGGTATAGAGCCTCATATTTCATCACTTTCATAAATGACTTCACGCGTTTCGGTTATGTCTTTCTGATCTCCCATAAGTCAGAAGCATTAGACTACTTTAGATGATATATATCGATAGTAGAGAATCAGTTGAACAAAAAAATAAAGGTATTGAGAACCGATCGTGGACGTAAGTATCTATTGGAGCAATTCAAGGTTTTTTGTGATGAAAAAAGAATTGTACGGCAATTAACTATTCCTGGTATTCCACAACGAAATGGGGTAGCTAAGAGAATGAATAGAACCCTATTGGAAATGGTTAGGTCTATGATGGTGCAAGCAGATTTACCTATCTCATATTGGGGAGATGTGTTATTGACTACTGCCTATATACTTAATCGAGTGCCCTCAAAATCGGTCACTTCCACCCCTTATGAATTATGGACTGATAGAAAACCAGACTTAAGTAGTCTACGTCCATGGGGATGTGTAGCTTACGTTCATGATTCTTCCTACAAATATGGTAAATTAGGTCCTAGAAGGAAGAAATATATCTTTATAAAATATTCTGAACACTCCAAAGGGTATGTGTTTATAGGTAAATAAGCAGATGGAAGTATGACCAAAATGGAGTCACAAGATGTCATGTTCTTAGAGAACGATTTTCTTAGTAGAGGTAAAATTGATAAGAACTTCAAATTATATAAGATGGAAGATCCTAAGAACACACCCACTAAAGTTGTAGAGAGAAATGAAGATTTACCTCAACACACAAGACCTAGTGGGAGTGTTGCATCATCTGACGAATTGAATTCAAAAGAAATTCAATTGCGTAAAAGTAATCGTAAAAGTATTCCCCATCGTCGTTTTGAGATTGACGGGGAAGCATTTAGGATTGCTTAGAAAGATGATGCCAAGCCTAAGACTGTTCAAGAGGCTCTCTCATCCTCTGATAAGGAAGAATGGAGAAAAGCTTTGAAAGATGAAATGGAGTCAATGAGGGCAAATTATGTCTAGGACTTGGTTGATCTACCACCCAATCATAAGGCCATTGGAAACAAATGGATCTTTAAGATTAAGCGAATAGTGGATGGATCCATTGAAAAGTATAAGGCTTGCCTTGTGACAAAAAGTTATATTCAACAAGAGGGTATAGACTATGAGGAAACCTTTTCACCAATTGTAACGTTTGCCTCAATACGCCTTATCTAACCATCGTTACACATTTGGATCTTGAATTACATCAAATGGATGTAAAGACGACATTTCTCAATGGAGAACTAGATGAGGAAATCTATATAAAACAACCAATAGGTTTCATAGCTAAAGGTTAAGAGTATAAGTTTTGTAAACTTCATCACTCAATATATGGCCTTAAGCAATCATCTAGACAGTGGTATCTTCATTTTCATCGAGCCATAACAAATTTTGGTTTCATGATGATCGAAGAATATCACTGTGTATATATCAAGCGGTTCAAAGATAAATTTATGATTTTATCACTTTATGTGGACGATATTCTATTAGCTGGAAATGACAAGGTTTTGGTTATCATCATAAAAGAATGGTTGTCCTCCAATTTTGAAATGAATGACATGGGAGAAGTTGCTTATATATATTAGGAGTTAAGATCGAAAGAGATCGATCAAGGAAACTCCTTACTTTATCACAAGAGTTTTATATTATGAAGATTCTTAAACATTTTAATATGCAACATTGTAATCCCATTGATACCCTTGTCATGCAAGGTGAAGGTTAAGTACTGAAATGCGTCCTAAGACTCCAGAAGAAATTAAAGTGATGGAAACTGTTCCTTACACTAGTGTGATCGGAAGTTTGATGTATGCTATGATGTGTATTAGACCCGACATATGTTATGATGTGGGATTGGTGAGCCGATATCAATCAAATCCCGATCAAGCATATTGGAAAGTAGTGAAGAGGGTCCTGAGATACTTGAAGGGCACCATGGACTATTGACTTTGTTTCCAAAGGGAATGATTTACGTCTATTAAGCCATTTTGATGCTGATTGGGGTGGAGACCTAGATGAGCGTAAATCGACTTTTGAATATGCATTCTTACTCAATGGAGGTGTAATTTCTTGGAATAGCAAGAAACAGACATGCACGGCCTTGTCTACAATGGAGGCATAATTTATTACATGTTCTATTGCAGTGCAAGAAGCAATATGGCTAAAACGTTTCTTGGAAAATTTAGCCACTGTCACTGAGGTTCCAAGACTAGTGATAGTTTATTATGATAGTCAAGCAGTCATTGCCCATGTGAAGGATTCCAAGTATCATAGAAGGACGAAGTACATTGACATAAAGAACAACTTCATAAGAGATATAATAGCGCAGAAAGAAGTGATCTTACAATACATTATAACCAATAGAATGGTTGCTGATCCATTTACGAAGGCTATTCCTAAAAACATATTCTTGACCCATAGGATGTCACTAGGATTGCGAAGAATGTGATATGTGTTATCGTAGAGGATCATTGGTTTATGTATTTGTGGACATATGTATTGTACTTGTTTGTTTATTAGTGACTTGATGTTTTATTAATACGTACAATTATATTATGAGACTAGCACATACACACATATATTATTGAAAAGTATGTCAGCAGGCATTGATTGACTCACTCACACGAGCAATCACCTCAAAAGTACTATAGTTAGCACGTTGAGATGAGACGTTATGTACAAATGAATGTTGAAGAGCAAGTTTAGTACATAAAATAAGATGTCGCCTTGATTGGGGTCAAGATGAGGTCTGCGATTTGTTTATAATAAGACTGAACATGATAGTCTCACAATCATGTATGCCCTGAAAGATGTCGGATGTGAGTACTTAATTGTTCTAAAATGGAGAGAGACATGAGTGCGAAGGAAGACTATTGTTGTTTTACATCTATTAAATGTATTTACTGGTCGACCAATTATATGGCCTCCTATGGTTACAAATATAATTGTAAATACATGGTGTTTTGAGAATAGTCAAGTATAGCCTTTAAGGGATAGGTATAGTTGGACTGATATAACAAAATATGTCTGGGACATTGTGATACATCAATTGTTTATTTCTTTTTAGGGTTGTAGCCATTATGTCATTTCTAACAGGTGCATAATTTGAGTTCCCAAGTGCAGGTGTATTCACTGGTCGCATGGTTTATTTGATAGTATGAATTGTTTTGTAAAGTTGATAAATGTTGAATGCCTTATATTCTTAATAGAGTGCTATCAAGCCCATCATGTCCGAGTGGGAGATGTAGTATTTTATTAGTACGTCAATGATGGGGTGCGATGAGAACGCACCGTTTCGTCTTGATATGCTACGATGGAATGACACCCTTTGAAAGAGTGTGAGTGAGTCATATAAAAGACTTCTGAAGACAACCGTTGAGGGGGTTGGCAGAACGTACGCTAAAAAATTTCTCTCCATTTCTTCTCCCCTTTCCATCAAAGAGAAAGAAGGTGTTCAATTTCTCGTTTGCAAGAACAATTGACATTTACACTGTGAAAATCGGATGTTTTCCTCGTGATTACATTCGGACCAACGTGAAGTAAAATTGTTCGTGATTCATTCGTGCTGGAGAAAACTTTCTTGTGTGTTTTGAAGTTGACAAAACGTTTCTATCAGTCTAGTCTAAAGACTTGCAGACTCTTTAGTCAAAGTCTGAAGATCGCCAAACCACTAAACTCAAGATTCAGAGTCTATCCTCATTGACAGTTTCTAGACCGTCGAAGAAGACTTATCCAGAACTGAGTATCTTATTAAGGATTTGATTCTATCGACTGAAGAAGATCTCTCGGCTGGAGATAGCATCTTGGAATCTATTATTTGTTTTAATTTCAATTCGGATAATTTAGATCCGTTGATTGACGAAGCATACTTGGAAGGTTCTACTTATGGAAACTTAGATCCTGATTGTATGGGTGAGCAGGATTGATGGGCTATCGTCATATTCCTTAAATAACTCGAAATCTTCCTAATTGATTATGTCCAACGGGTAGATTAGAAGAACTCCTTTGGAAAGTGCCAATAGGTATGAAGGCATGGAGGAGTATATAAGGGAGTCATTCCAGTTATTCGAGTGTGTGCGCGATAGAAGAATTCCAAAGTCTGAAGCTCCTTGTTCTTTGTCAAATTCAATTGTTGAGCGAAAACTTGTATTCGAAAGAGCGTTTATATTTCTGTGAGACCTTGAGGAAGTGTAGCAGAGTCTCTATACTATGGAATCAAGGAAGAGCTATTCTGTAACAACTCTTTTGATTCTTAGTGAAATCCAGCCGGTGGGCTGTTAGTGCGGAAGAATGGACGTAGGCTTAGATCAAGCCGAACCACTATAAACCCTGTGTTCTTATTCTCTTCCCTAAGCTCTTTACTTTGATCGTAACATTACTTGTTCGAGTCTAATTTCCTTTTCATAATCTATTGTAAAATAGAGTCGGTTTAAAAGTAAAATTATAATCTTTACTCTACAAAATTTGTTTTCGCACCTATTAACCCCTTCTAGGTGCTCGTACTAGCTTCCACAATTGGTATTAGAGCTCGTGTACTCACTTAAATTGAAGTGTTTTTTACTTCAGAGTTAACGATCCATGGCTAGTATGTTGGCTCCAGGTTTAGTTGAAGGGTAGAGCAATACCAAACCGCCTTATTTTGATGGAAAGGAATACAACATATGGAAAAACAAGATGAAGGCATTCCTAAGATCAAAGGATCCTCTGGAATGAGATGTGGTAGACAAAGGAATTATTCCTAAAGCTGCAACAGTCTCAGAAAGAGGAAAAGAAGTTGTTGAGTCCAGTGAAATGACTCAAGCAGAGATAACCAAGAGACAAGCTTTTGATGCAAAAGTAATTTATTCTTTATATTGTGCATTATCTCCTACTGAATATAACAGAATATCTTCTTGTGAAACAGCTAAAGAAGTCTGGGATATATTGCACATCACCTATGAAGGAACCGATCGAGTGAAAGAAACTAGAATCAATATTCTGCTCGGTCAATATGAAGCATTCAAGATGATACCGGGAGAATCTATTGCTGACATGTTTAGTCGTTTTACAGAAATTGTGAATGGTCTTGAGTATTAAGGTCAACCAATCTCTGGACCCATGAAGGTCAACAAGTTACTGCGTGGGCTTTCCAAAGATTGGAACCACACAAAGACCTCAATAAGGGAGACACAAAGAATCATGCCACTCTCTGTTGACGAATTGGTTGGAACTCTTCAGTCTTATGAAGTGGAGCAAATCAACGAAGATGAAGATCCCAAAGGTAAGAAATCTATTGCATTACAGTCTAATGATGATTCTGATGTCACAGATTCTGAAGACAATATGGACGATGAAAAGCTTGCTCTCATGATAAGAAGGTTCATAAAACTGAATAGAAAGGGAAGAATATTCAATTCGAAGAAATAAAGTTCTCAAAAGCTACAAAATAAATTAGCTGAGGATAATGATTCCAATAAAGATGTAGTTTGCTTTGAATGTAAGAAAAAGGGACACATCAGACCCAACTATCCTCTGCTGAAGAGAAATAAAGGAAAAGCTGAGAAATATCGAAAAGCTCTTAAAGCAGAAACTTGGAGTGATACCGAATGTGAGGAAAGTGATGATGATTATGTCAACATTTGTCTCATGGCACAATCAGACTCAGATTCAGACTCTGAGACAGACTCGAGACTCAAGCGGTGAAATTGAGGTAAGTAATTTAAAAATTCCTACTAAAGTTTCTAAATATATTGATGAATTATATCTTAGCCTCAAAACTTCTCTTAAGAGGATTTTCGAACTCAAAAGGGAAAACTCTGCACTAAAGCAACAGGAAATTGTTTGGAAAGAAAAAGTCGAAAGTTTAGACAAAAGTGTTATTACTTTAAAAGAAAATGCAGATAATCTTTCAAAAGAAAATGCATTCCTGAAAAATGATATCTCAAGCATTTCTAAAAGGTTTTCTATAGAATCGAGAAATTGGAAAAAATTCTTTCTGCACAAAGACCTTACTTCAACAAATCTGGTTTGGGAATGACTATTTGAAACCATTCCTCTAATTGATTTTCCTAAGGTAAAGGAAAGAATTAAACAAAGACCTACAAAAGATTCTTACAAAAATCATTTCCAAATTTTTTTGTAAAACCTGTAGGCCGCAGTGTTCTTAAATGTTCTAAGTGTAATAGCTCAGAACATTTTGAGAAAGAATGTCCTATGGTCTAGAAACCTGTGAAGAAGGTTTGGGCAAAGACTGTATATCACACTAACTCCACTGGACCCAACAAAATATGGGTACCAAAGAAAGCATGAGTTTCTTTTTTTAAATGTAGGTCACTGTCAAGAAAAAGGTTAAATGGTACTTAGATAGTGGATGCTCGAGACATATGATAGGAGACTCAAATAGCTTTATAAACCTTGTGCAAGTTAATGGTGGAAAAGTTTCTTTTGGAGGAAATTGCAAAGGAAGAATTGTGGGATACGGAACTGTAAAGATTGGAAGTCTCATGTTCAGTAACATTTCGTTATTAGGAGGACTCAACTACAACTTGCTGAGTATTAGCCAACTGTGCGACACTGATTTCAAAATCAACTTTTAAGAAGGAATATGTTCAGGAACCAGTAAAGATTCCTCTCAAACTTTTACGGGGCGAAGACATGGGAATATCTATCTCTTGGATATTAAACTAGACAAATCTCAATGTCTAATCTCAATTCAAGAGGAAGCAAATCTATGGCATAGAAAGCTTGGGCACATCAACATGAAGCAAATAGCCAAGATCTCTACAAAGAAGCTTGTTAGTGGACTACCCAATCTGACATACAAAAAGTCTGACCTATGTATACCATGTGTTTTGGGAAAACGGGTAAGAAATTCATTCAAACCAATAAATCAAGTGTCCACTAATCGTGTTCTGTAGCTCTTGCATATGGATCTGTTTGGACCAACCAGAACTCAAAGCATTGGAGGTAAAAAATATTGCCTAGTAATTGTGGATGATTATTCACGATTTACTTGGGTATATTTCCTGGCAAGTAAGTCTGAAACCTTTTCTTATTTTATAAAATTTACTAAGAAAGTTCAAAATGAGATATGGTATGTTATTTCCAATATACGGACAGACCATGGAGGTGAATTTGAAAATCAAGATTTTGCTAAATTTTGTGATGAATTTGGTTTTCAACATGTATTCTCCTCTCCTTATACTCCAGAGCATAATGGAGTTGTGGAAAGGAAGAATAGATCTTTACAAGAAATGGCTAGAACTCTTCTAATTGAAAGTAACATTTCTTCTCGTTTTTGGGCTGAAGCAGTTTCTACAGTGTGCTATATTATTAATAGTCTTCTTAAGGCATATTCTGAAGAAAACTCCCTATGAGTTGTTCAAAGGAAAGAAACCAATTGTTTCCTATTCTCGTGTGTTTGGATGCAAATGTTTTATATTGAAAAATGCAAATGATCGAATTGGTAAGTTTGAAGAAAAATCAAATGAAAGCATCTTCCTTGGATATTCAATCACCAGCAAAGCCTACAGAGTATACAACAAAAAGACCCAATCTGTGGAGGAATCAATGAATGTTAAATTTCAAGACTTTACGTAAAGTCAATCGATTCAGACTCAAATTAAAGAACCTGAACTTGCTCCAAACTCTACAAAGTCTAAATCTACAGAAGCAGCTCAGACTTCAGAAGGCCAGCAACAAATGATCGTTGAAGAATCAAATGAAGAAAATGATCAACAATCTAACAAATCAACCAGCAACTGGAAGCACAAGTCTAGTCATCCTAAAGAACTTATTATTGGTGACATTAATGAGGGAATTCGTACAAGATCCAAACGGCGTGAAGAGTCTAGTGCTGTGGCTCTTATTTCTGAAATAGAACCCAAGAGCATAGAAGAAGCTTTAACTGATAAAAGCTGGATTGAAGCTATGCAAGAAGAACTTAGGCAATTCAATATCAATGATGTCTGGGAATTGACTCCTAAACCGAAAGGTAAATCAATCATTGGAGCTAAATGGGTTTTCAGGAACAAGATGAATGAGAAAGGAAAAGTCGTAAGGAACAAAGCAAGACTCGTGGCCAAAGGATATACTCAAGAAGAAGATAGACTATGATGAAACCTATGCACCGGTAGCAAGGTTAGAAGCAATTAGACTATTACTTGCTTTTGTTTGTTATAAGAATTTAGGTTATTTCAAATGGACGTCAAAAGTGCTTTCCTAAATGGATTTATCCAAGAGGAAGTCTATGTAGAACAACTTCCCGGTTTTGAAGACCTAAGGAAACTAGACTTTGTATTCAGACTAAAAAATGCGCTATATGGTCTAAAGCAAGCACCTCGAGCTTGGTATGACAGACTAAGTAAGTTTTTAATCCAAAATGGCTTTGTTAAAAGTAAAGTAGATACTAAATTGTTTATCAAAAGAGAAAACAAAAACTTTTTGCTTGTTCAAATTTATGTTGATGATATAATTTTTGGATCTCCTAATGAAAATTTGTGCAAGAAATTCTCTAAGACTATGCAGGATGAGTTTGAAATGAGCATGATGGGTGAACCATCCTTCTTTCTCGGACTTCAAGTAAGATAATTGAAGGAGGGAATCTTCATTCACCAAGAAAAATATGCTAAAGAACTTGTGAAAAAGTTTGGCTTGGAGAATTGCAAAAAGATTGACATACCAATGTCAAGTTCTTCAAAGCTGGACAAAGATGAAGGAGGGAAGAAAATTGACCAAAAGCTATACAGGAGTATCATTGGTTCACTTCTTTATCTTACTGCTTCTAGACCTGACATTCTGTTTAGTGTTTATATTTATGCCAGATTTCAATCAGATCCCAAAAAATCTCATTTAAGTGCTGCAAAACGCATTATCAAATACGTTGCATCTACTTCAAACTTAGGTCTCTGGTATCCTAAGGAATGAGACTTTACTCTTCTTGGATATTCAGATGCAGACGTAGTAGGATGCAGAGTTGATAGGAAGAGCACCTCGGGCACTTGTCAATTGCTTGGAAATAAGACAGTATCTTGGTTCTCGAGGAAGCAAAGTACCGTAGCTCTATCTACAGCAGAAGCAGAATATGTGGCTCTTGGAAGTTGTTGCTCACAAATTTTGTGGATAAAGCAACAACTAAGAGACTTTGGAATTGAAGATTCGTGCACTGAGATCAAATTGTGACAACACCAGCGCAATCAATCTCACCAAGAATCCAATTCTTCACTTAAAAGCAAAGCATATAGAGATTTGACATCATTTCATTAGAGATCATGTCCAAAATGGAGAAGTCTCAATTTAGTTTGTTGACTCAAAGAATCAACTAGCGGACATCTTCACAAAGCCTTTGGAGAAAAGTCAATTTGAGCTTATTCATTCCAGACTCAATATCTTAAAGTTTGAAAAAGTTCAGACTCTGGAATAAAAGTCTAATGATATTCAGACTCAGAAGATGAAGATCAACGACTGTAAGTTATTTTCGTTTTTAAATTTATCTTTTGGAAAAATCTCGAAAAGGTATGATTATCTATTAATTGATTGATCTTGAAAAGGCACGATCAACTCCTCAGTTTTCTCAATTATTGTAATCATTCCTTTTTGAAAAATGGGTTATTTTTGAAAAGACAGTTATCCATTTTTCAAAAAGGCAGTTATTTTTTGAAAAGGCATTTTCTATTTTTTCCTTTTTACGTCATTCCGTATGCCTCTTTTCAACTGCTTTATATATTGTTCGTCTTCCTCAAAACCCTAAAAGCGTAGATTTTCGTTTTCTTACTTTTACTCTTTAGTTTAATCTTCCAAGTTTTCACCTTTTTCATGAATCGAGTTTGGATTCTCTCAAAATCTGTGAGAATGGCTGTGGCATCCTAAAATTCATAATGACCTCTAGTTACATTAAGGTCTATGAATAGGTGATGGGAGTACCATCAAGATGTATTGTAGCCATTTAGTCCATAATTTGCAATAAGATTCATGGCCAAGCTTTTAATGGATAATTATGTGATAGGAAAGAAAATTCTATCATTGGCCATGTGCATCATAAATTGGAATTTATGGATTTGTGACTGTAAGTTTAATGGCCATTTTATTATGCAAATAGGTATTTATTTAAATGAGGATTAAAATGTACTATGAAAAAATTAACTTGGGCCATTTAAGCTTGGACTTTAGGCCCAAGAGTGTTGGCCTAAAGTGGGCCAAGAGGCCCGGCCCATGAAGCCCATTGGGCTGCCGACGCATGGCCTTCAAGTGTCTTTGGCAAAGGAGACACTTGTCTCCTTCTTAGGGACAAGTGTCCCCCATGCAAGAGAAGAAGGCATGCAATATATAAGCCACCAAAAAGAAAGAGAGAGAGAGAGAGTGGCTGGTTTTGAGAGAGTGAGAGAGAGGGAGAGAGTTGCCGAGAGAGAGTGAGATGCGAGAGAGAGGGAGGCCGAGGAGGAGGAGCTCGCCCGTCGCCGCCCGCATGTCGTCCGTCCGTCGCCAGTGTGCCGTTCGTGTGTCGATGTCCGCTTGGTTCTAGAGGCAAGTAGGGATTGATTTCTACTCTTGCATGTGTGTCTTGCATGTGTGGTTGAATTCTTGGATGTTTAGAGGCTAGAAATCGAAGTACATGAGGTTTGTTCTTGGAGATGCTTGCTGTTTTCGCATGAACCGCTCGACTCAGAATCTTGTGAAGGCTTGCATGCATGTTTTGAGTTCGATTTTGACTTTGATCTCTTCATGAAAGTTGTAGCCAACATCCTAAAATACAACATACTAAAATTTGGTGGAAAATGATGGAGATTTTAGGGGTCAAACACTCATCCTACGAAGACCTCACATCTGGAAAGATTTCACTGACCTTTTGATGGATTTGTGGTTGCATGTTGAGTTGTGCTAAGAATCTCTCTTTTATTTCTTCATTAAAGTTGTAGGGGACATCTTAAACTACAACATACTCAAATTTGAAGTGCAATGAACAAGTATAACCTAGTAAATCGACTAGATCTTGAAGACGGTAATTCTGGAGATGTATTACAGGGCACCCGAGACTTCATGGACCTAAATGACGACTATACACTGGATATTTGACTTGGATCTCTTCATGAAACTTGTATAGAACATCCTGATGTAGAACATATCCACATTTCAGAGGAAATGAAGAAGAATAGGTAGGTGAAAACTCAGTATTTCGGAGAAGCATGTACTGGACGTTTTGGTGTTGGACCAGAAGCTTCGTGAGACTGTAGAAAATAATCTAAAAAGAATATGACTTGGAAGTCTTCATGAAAAATGTACTTGAATGTCTTTTCTATAACTAGGTAAAATTTAGTAATTTTTGGAGGTCATATGGATATTTTAATCGAATTTCTTCGGAAACTGTGCATTCTGATTTCATCCGAAAATTATATGCTGTTTTGTGTGAATTATGAAATTATGTGAAATTCTATTCGGCCATGTATTTTGCATGAAATCATTATCCTATTGTCTTGATTATCACTTGCCTTAATTTTTATGATTTTTGAGAATTATATAGATATTAAATTAATATTTTTGAAAATGGCACAAGCTGAAATTTAAATAAATGAAAAAGGGCATGAAAAATGGATTATTTTATTTGGCATAATTCCATTAAATTTTATTCCATAAATAATTGTACCATGTAGTATGAATGATGAGGTCTTGATGTATGCATGACAATGAATTGAGATGCATGTGGGAATTCAAATGCTTGAACATGATTGTTGATTTGCCAATACATCATATGCCATGCTAAATTAAGACCGAAATTGGTAAACATGAATAATGTTAAATGAGGAGGTTGTTGTGGTGGATGATGATGCCCGGTGGCCTAGTGGCGTAATTCCGAAGGGTCCTCGGGAGTTTCGAGATGCTCGGTGGTATATGGTACGTAATTCCAGGGGAGGCCTAGTGGTATGTCGGTACGTAATTAGGAAGCCTTGTCGGAGGTCTTTGCCCGAAAGGAATACCTCGCGATGCCGGTAGGGTGTGGGATGCCCGGCCGGGAGTGTAAATGCCGGAAGCCCTGTCGGAGGTCTTTGCCCGAGGGGAATGCCTCGTGATGCCAGTTGGGATGCGAGATGCCCGGAATGTGGGGGGCCGGATGCCCGATGGCCTGGAATGGCTGAATGCCGGAGGTTTTTCTCGCATGGGATGCAAGTGTATAATATGAGATGAAATTGATGATCCGAGGAAGGATGATGTGGTGATCAAATTGAAAGTTAAAAGTGGAAATTAAACCATGATGATGATCACCCATGGCATAATGATATGCATGATGATGATGCTGATGATATATGACATGGCATAGTGATATGATGATGATGATATATGACATGGCATAATGATATGATGATGATGATGATGATGATGATGATGATATATGACATGGCATAATGATATGCATGATGATTATGATGATGATATATGATAAGGCATGATGACATGTGTGATATGATGATGCCATTATGATGATGACATGTGTATGGTATGATGGTGTCATGTATATGATGAGGATGGCATGTGTGTGATATAATAATGTCATGATGACAATGATATGAGTATGACATGTGCATGGATGCATGGCAATGATGATGGTACATGTGATATGATGATGATGTTATACGCATGGATGCATGGTAAGGATGATGCCATATGTGACATGTTGATGGTAAGTGTACGATACGATGATGATGTCTATATGATGATGATGGTACATGAGGTATGATGACATGTGCATGATGCCATGGTATGTTGTGTATGGATGCTTGTATGACATGTGATGCTATGATTGTGATGATTGCATGGCATGATGTATTGAGTGGTTTATTGGTCCTTTACCTGCTGAGTGGTTGTACTCACCCCTTTTGGGGACCAACATTTCAGACTAAATAAGATGCCTCTGTTGCCACTGCTACTAGTAGACGGATCGAGTGATTGGATATGATCGTGAGGAGGAAGATAGCAAAGGAAGGAGCTTTTAGACGTCGACACCGATCGATGGACTTTAAGTGTACGGTGTTGGAGGAGATGTCGGTCATCTTTTGAAGTATAGCCATGTATAGGAAACTATGGCATTTTGATGTACCGACTAAAGATGTCCATCTGCTTTATGTAAATAAAAGTGTACGGCTTTAACTTATATAAGATGTTTAGTAGGTGTGCATTGTTTTCTGAATATAGGGAAGGGAGCTTGTTGGATGTGCTTTCGTATTCAAATTGCGCAAGGGATTGATCTAAAAGATGTAAACCCCCAAGTTGTATGGACCTACTGCAATTGAAATGGTATCGAGTGACATGTTAATAAGGGAAGTGAAAGGTAAGCGAACTGTGGCGACCCTAATCAGATCGGGGGCCGTCGAGGGGTGCCACAATGGCATCCCAAAGAAAGTCTTCAAGGATTGCGAATAAGGGACCACAGCAAATGCGTGAGGGTCCTACACATTTTGACCTCACCGAGGAAGAAGATTCTCCGAGACAAGAGCAGAGCCCACAACATTTTCAACAGCGTCAATCTCCTCAAGCTAGACCTCAAGGTAGTATTTGTAGATCGGAGGAAGAAATCATCAAAGAGGCAGAACCCGTACGATCTTTAAAGCCCACTTTTATGTATAAGCTTTATTCGCTTTAAAGAGGGGAGGACTCCTTTGAATTATATAGATGAATTTCTGAAAGATAATGGGTATCGAAATGAAACCCACTTTTTGCGGACAATGGAACGATTGAAGATCGCTCCTGCGGGATCGGCAGATCGAGCATTTGCGAATATTCCCAGTGATCCACGTGTTGGAGGTCTTAGTTAGCCTGATGGAAATAATGATGATAAAATGTACACTCAACTCAAGCCTAGAATGGGTGTTGTAGTGAATGTTCGAAGCAAAAGGACATATATGTTTCGCTCGGATGAACACATGCGACTTTACTCTAAGTTGCTAAAAAAAGGGGTGATCAAGCCGAGGAGTGTAGACTTTGATTTTCTTGACTCTGTTAATGTAAAGCTGAGAGAGAAATTCACCAAACTTCAGCTTGAGCAATTTTGTTCCGAGACTACTGAGGCATATCCAGAACTTACTGCTTACTTCTATTCCAATCTCAATTTCTTGGATGCGAATAGATTTTCATTTAATGTTAGAGACCAAGATTATGTTGTTGACATGGACACATTGGCGGATGTGATTGGAGCGGAGCGAGGGGCTTACCAATCGATTAGTGTGTCTGTTGGTCGTGCGACGGTAGAACTTGTTTGGGATGGAATAGCTGAAGGGAGAATTTCGTACCTGAGGTTGAATGCCTCTAACATTTTGCTTCACAAGATTGTAATCAATTGCCTCAGACTCAAGTCAACCTTGAAAACAGACTTCTCCAACTCAGAAGCAAAGTTGATGTATGCTATCAACGCTGGCAAGAAATTCTCTCTACCTCACACAATCATGTTTCACATACACAGAACGATGGCGAAAGACAGACTCTGCAACTTCCTTACTCAGGGCTTGTTACAAAGCTTTTTAGACGTTTTAATATTCAGCCTCCCAGGATCTTTTGTGTTCGATCATGTGATCAAATGGTAGTGGGACTGAAGATGGTTTCCAAAATGCGTTTGAAAGAGCTGGACAAAGCTTTGGAGCGTTTGAAAGAGAAAACCCCTGTCAAGTCACACCAAGGTTCTTCAGTGGCAAAGTGGAAAGGAAAGGAGCCCATGACAGCTCCATCCAAGAAGAGAAGAGCACTCGTTCTGGAAGATGAAGAGGATGAGGATGATGTTACCATCTCTGCTCTTGCACTGAGAAATCTTCAAAATGTTGTTCCAGAGACTGAGGGAAGAGAGAGTCAAGACAGAGATGAAGAAAGGGAAAAGAGTGAAAGAGAGAATCAATGCAAAAAGAAGCGAGAGGAAGAAAAAGAAGAAGAAGAAGAAGAAGAAGGTGAGAGGTGAACGAGGCGAAACGAGCATGAAGCGTACTTCTCACCTCCGAGGGCATTGAAACAGGGGGAGTTGCTGAAAAAAGAGGTACATCTTCAATTGCTATTGCTAATGAAGGTGTTAGTCGCTCACCTGTAGATCCAGAAGACATCTATGCTTCTCAATTCCCTGAGGAAGGCCATGAGGTTTCATCAGCAAATCTGAGTGATCATGCTGGCTTGCCATCATCTGCAAATACTCCCACTAATCATGCAGAAGCTAGTACTCAGACTTAAAATTTAGGAGACCTTAGCAGAATTCTTGATGTTCTTATGGAGATGTGAGGACAGATATATGCCCCAGGATACGAAGTTTAGAACTTGCAGAATGTAGGTCAAGCCTCTTCAGTTTCCTTACATGATCAAGTTAACGCCCTTGCTCTTTAGGTTCAAGCAAATGCCAAGGGTGAAGATGTGGCTCAACTGAAGGAGGATTTGAAGAAGCTGGAAGGGATTGTCCAGTCAATGGGAGATTTTCAGCTCATTTGTGTTCCTAAGCAACCATGATTCCATTATCTTTTTATCTCTACCTTTTTTAATGCTGACAAAAAGGGGGAGAGATGGTGCAGATTTGAAACTTGACTTTTGTTTGATTTACTTTTTGAATGACTTTTGTTTGGTTTGTTTGGTTTGTGACTGGATTTGGTTTGTTTGATCGTTTGGTTATTCTAAGTACTATTGGTATTTCATGGCAAAGATAGTTGCTTATTTACAGGACTAACTTTTTTCCTGTGGATGCAGATTCAATATTGTCTTTACTAAGTCAATTATCTTTGTGAGATATCCATGTTTGCTTGAGTTCTGTTTTGCAGAACAAATATTTCCAAATCCGCAGGAAAGTTTTGTCACCATAAAAAATGGGGAGATTGTTGGAGAAAACTTCATTGTGTGTTTTGAAGCTGACAAAAAGTTTCCATTAGTCTAGTTTGAAGACTTGTAGACTCTTTAGTCAAAGTCTGAAGATTGCCAAACCACTAGACTCAAGATTCAGAGTCTATCCTTATTGACAGTTTCTAGACCGTCGAAGAAGACTTATCCAGAACTGAGTATCTTGTTAAGGATTTGATTCTATCAACTGAAGAAGATCTCTCGGCTGGACATAGCATCTTAGAATCTGTTATTTGTTTTAATTTCAATTCAGGTAATTTAGATCCGTTGATTGACGAAGCATACTTGGAAGGTTCTACTTATGGAAACTTAGATCTTGATTGTATGGGCGAGTAGGATTGATGAGCTATCGTCATATTCTTTAGATAACTCGAAATCTTCATAATTGATTATGTCCAACGGGTAGATTGGGAGAACTCTTTTGGAAAGTGCCAACGGGTATGAAGGCATGGAGGAGTATATAAGGGAGTCGTTCCAATTATTCGAGTGTGTGCACGATAGAAGAATTCCAAAGTCTGAAGCTCCTTGTTCTTTGTCAAATTCAACTGTTGAGCGAAAACTTGTACTCAAAAGAGCGTTTATATTTCTATGAGACCTCGAGGAAGTATAGCAGAGTCTCTACACTATGGAATCAAGGAAGAGCTATTCTGCAACAACTCTTTTGATTCTTAGTGAAATCCAGCCGGTGGGCTATCAGTGCGGAAGAGTGGACGTAGGCTTGGATCAAGTTGAACCATTATAAAACCTGTGTTCTTATTCTCTTCCCTAAGCTCTTTACTTTGATCGTAACATTACTTGTTAGAGTTTAATTTCCTTTTCATAATCTATTGCATAACATAGTCGGTTTAAAAGTAAATTATAATCTTTACCCTGCAAAATTTGTTTTCGCACCTATTCACCCCCTCTAGGTGCTCGTACTGGCTTCCATAATCCGCAATTCAACGATCGTTCCGGAGTAAATTGTTGACTGCACATCAGAAATAGGTAAATCGTCTTCCGCCGATTTTTTTTCAACAACTCTAGATGGAATTGTGCAGGCACAAGACATCCCGTTTTTTTCTTTGGTTGAAACCATGGAACTTCTGATTGTTGGTTTGAGCTCTGTCTGCTGTACAGGCTAGATGTCATTTTTAAGACTCATATACGACCATGTTAGGTCATGCATTTTTATGCCTCGTCACATCAAGTACCTCTCAGGAAGCACTGATTTCAAGATGTTCTCTTCAAAGTTTTGCGAAGGATCTTATGAACGCGAGTCTAACGATCGATGCCTCCTTGTAATGATCGCTTTGGATCTAGCACGAGAATAAATTACTACCGAAAGTTTCCAGATCCACGAATCCATTGAAGAAACATCATGGGTATTGAACTTTAGTTAATCACATGCTGAGTTGATTCGGAATACTAAAATAGTTTGACATGCCATATCATGACCTTGTCACTTCTCAAGCCAATCTTAAGGGTCAGACACAACTGTAACGATCCATTTTATCTAGGTTAAAATTTACAAAATGCAAATATGCAATTGTTTTCAAGTAGTTAAACATTGGGAAAATAAGTGATCCTTGTAAGAGAAATAAAAGAGAGCTAGTTACGCAAGCTGCTACAAAAAGGCCAAAATGTTAATAAGAGAAGCATTTGAGATCAACTAGCTCTTCCAATTTTATGTCCCCCGACGCACCTATCATGATCAACCTATGTGCTGATATCTCTTGTGACACTTGTCGCATGCTTGGACGATGGTCCGGTTTTGCACTCAAGCATGTAAGTGCCATCTTTACAATGAAAGCCACTTGACCTAGTGTGTCACCATGTGGGTATGGAATTCTTTGATCTAGAGCTTGTTTTAGGTGCCAACATGAAGCTGTTGAATTGCTTGATGATGAAGAAGCCGAGGATGCAAGAGATGATATGAGATTGCCTGGATGTCTACCCATGATTACTTCTAATATTACCACTCCAAAGCTGTAAACATCACATTTTTCCTTCACCTCCATTGTGTATGCGAGCTGGTAGAGGAAAACAACATTTTTTTTTTCTAATTGTTATTAATGCTATATTTTTGGCCAAAATCTTAGTAACATTATTTAATTAATTGTTTTTATTAAAGAAACCAACTTACTCGGAGTATATCCAAGAGTGCCACAAAGGAAGTCAATTAGATGAGTAAGGTTGTAGAACCTTAGCTGTGCTAAAATCAGAGATGTGAGCTTCATATTCTTCATCCATTAAAATGTTCTTGCTTGACAAGTCTCGATGAACTATAGGAGGAGAGCATTCATGGTGCATGTAGGACAAAGCATAAGCCACACCTTTAATAACATTCACTCTCTTTTTCCAGTCAAATGCTATTATCCTCTCTTCATTGCATTCAATAAATCCTTCAAGCTGCCCTGATTCCAAGAACTCGTAAACCAAAAATGAATGTCGAGAACTCGAGCAAAAGCCATAGAGCTTGATAATATTCCGATGCCGAGCTTCAATTAGAGCATGAATCTCTCTTTCAAATGCTTTTTGACTAGCAATTTCAACTTCCACTGCTTCCTTAAATTTCTTGACTGCAACAATCTCACCTGTTTGCAATTGGGCCTTGTAAACACTCCCATGTCCTCCCACACCGATACAATATTTGGCATCAAACTCCTCAGTGGCTTCAATAATGCTTTCATAGACCATTTTCCCGTCAAAGCTTAATACTGCCCACAAGTTTTCATTACTTCCATTGTTTGAACTAGGCTTTGTTTTCCTTAATCTTTGGCATACTATACTTGAGATTCCCACAACTAGAAGCAATGAAGTAGGCAACCAAAAGTAGGAATCAGAATTAGCAGCAACTTTTTGTTTTTGTTCTTGCCTTTCGACATTGTTGTTGTACATGTTTTGAGAGTACCAATAACTCCACACAAGCCTTTGTTCCCTCTCACAACTTCAATTGTAGCATTACGAAAAGCTAGAATGTTTGGTAAAGGACCTTCTAACTCATTATATGATATGTCGATGGATGTCAAACTTACCATTTCACCAAAGGTCAAATCAATTGAACCCAAAAGCTGATTGTGTGAGAGATTGAGTATTTCCAATCGGTGCAATCGAGCAAATTGTCCAGGTATTTCTCCGTCAACAAATTTTGACTCGGATCGAGAACTTGAAGAGTCCGAGATTGCCGATCTCCATAGCAATACTCTTATCAAGATTATTCCCGCTTAAATTTAAGAACAAAAGGTTGGAGCACTCCCAAGTCCAATAGGAATGGAGCCACTCAAGTTGTTTCTTGCAATGTTGAGTTTCGTAGATTGGACAAGGCTCCAAGTTCTTGAGGGATGTGGCCTTCAAGACCGTTGCAGTCCAATGAAAGCTCTAGCAGCAACTTCAATTTTCCTAGGTCTTTAGGAATTTCCCCAACTATATGATTTGAAGAGAGGTGTAGTCTGTGCAATTGATTCATGTTTCCAACCTGAGATGGTATGGTGCCGGAGATTCTATTGTTGGAGATTGTCAAGCTCGTCAAATTTCTATACTCTCCCAATATTGGTGGTAACTCACCGTAAAATTCATTGTTGCTCAACTCAAGGTAAGCCAAGTATGGGTACACATCAAGAGCATCAGTTATACTTCCCTTAAGTGAGTTGTTATGGAGCTCAGCTCTATGCAAACATGAACAATTTCTCAGGCTTCTTGGGATGGGTCCAGTGAAGTGATTATTGTCTACACTAAAAGTCGCAAGAGCTTGGCTACTGCAAATCTCTTGTGGCAATTGGCCAACAAAGTTGTTATAAGATAGATAAAGGTCAGTGAGGGATGTGAAATTATTCATCTCAATTGGAAGAAAGCCCGACAAATCGTTGTCGGAAAGGGAAAGCTCATTCAGATTGCTCAATTTACCTATGGATAACGGGATAGGGCCCGACAACTCATTAGTGTTAAGGAAAAGAAGTTCCAGATTGCTCAAGTTGCCTATGGAGGATGGGATGCGCCCAGAAAGTTTATTTTCATAGAGGTCAAGAAAATACATATTGCTCAAGCTACCCATGGATGACGGAATAGGGCCCGACAACTCATTGATGTTAAGCTGAAGAGTTTCCAGATTGCTCAAGTTGCCCATGGAGGACGGGATGGGCCCAGAAAGTTTATTTTTGAAAAGGCGAAGAACATTCAAATTGCTCAAGTTACCTATGGATGATGGGATAGTACCCAACAACTTATTCATGCGAAAGGAAACATAATTCAAATTGCTCAATTTACCTATGGATGGTGGGATAGGACCTATTAAATCATTGAATGGCAATCGGAAACATATGAGGGATCTCATTCCTCCAACTTCCAAAGGTATGGGACCGGAAAGTTGGTTTTGATATAAGTAAAGATATGATAAATTACTCAAATTTCCTAGAGTTCTAGGGATGTAACCATTGAGATAATTGGAAGAAAAATCAAGTTCACTGAGAGATCCCAACATTCCTATTTCCTCTGGAATGGTCCCAACAAGTTGATTATTGCAAAGCTGCATCATTATCAAGCTGCTCATGTTTCCTATGGAAGAAGGAATAGGACCGGTGATGCGATTGTTTTTTAAATTGAGGTAATTGAGAGACTTGAGCCTTCCTATTTCTCTAGGGATGAAACCAGAAAGATTATTTGCAGAAAGAAATAGGCCGGTCAAGTTGCTCAAGCTACCTATCTCACTGGGAATTGGGCCATTGAAATTATTATGCGATAGCTTGAGAACTTGGAGAGATCGCAATGACCCTAATTGAGTTGGAATGTTTCCCGAAAAGTTATTTTGAGACAAGTCTAGATGAGTAAGCTTGGCAAGAAGAGCCATGCTCAGAGGGATGTTTCCGAAAAGTGAGTTGTCGGCAAGCTTCAGAGTGACTAAGTGGGGCAATAGGGAGAAATTGAGATGATGAAGCGTACCATGCATGGCAAAAGCCAAGAGGCTCAGGCTCACAACGCTCCCGAGAGGATCACAATTGATTCCGTGCCATGAACAAGGGTTGCTTCCATTCCATGAAGACAAAGTATAGCGACTCTGGCTGTCTAGCTTAGAAATGCACACACATACAAAAAATGAGTGCTAGACATCTGGAGTGCCAAAACTTACACGAAGGGACATTTAAGTGCCAAAACTTATATGAAGGGACATTGAAGTGCCAAAAGTTAGGAAATTAACACTCAAGTGCCAAAATAGGAGTAAAATGGATCACTTAAGTGCTAACAACGAGAAAATTCGGCCAAAATACTGATGTGGCGATTTTTCGGTGAGGCAACTGCAAAACGACGTTGTTTTGCATGCTGATGTGATTAGATAAATGCAAAATTGACGTTGTTTTACTGCGACGTGAGTAGATAATTAATATAAAAATTAATTAAATTAAATTAAAAACTAAATTAATAAAAAGGAGGAGGAAGATGGAGATTGCATGCGGCTAGGGTGAGCCCTCGTTGCCTCGCCATCGTCGAGAAAGGCCAGCGATGGTGGGGGGAGGGTCAGCTGGGGTTGCCGGCCCCTTCATGGTGATAGGGAGGCGACGGTGAGTTAACTTGCCTTCTGCCTCCTCTTCCTCCTCCTCCCTTTTTTAAAAATATTAAATTATTATCATTATTATTTAAATATAAATATTTTAATTTAATTAATATTTATATTAATTTTTTTAAAATAAAAGACAAAATGATGTTGTTTTGATTCTTTGTCGCTAACTCGGTTCTTCAAAGCATGCCATGTAGGCGAGTTATATTACTAAAAAATTGCCATATAGGATTTTCGGCCACTTTCGTCGGACTTGACACTCAAGTGTCTCATTTTTGAAAAAAAAAATAGCACATAAGTGTCACTTTTGTAACTGTTGGCAATTAAGTATCCCCTCGTGCCAAGTTTTGACACTTAATGTGTACTTTTACCCAAAAAAAAATTATACGTAATATGTTACTTATTTAATCGGAGAATCAATTTATGGTTTTTTTACCTGAACTCTAAATAAAGTGGAAATTCTCTTTGACCAAATAAAATGGCATCATTTTGTACTTGTCTCGTTGGAAAACGTCATGTCAACATTTTGGCTGGAATTTCTCGCTATTGATACTTAACTGATCTATTTTGCTCCGATTTTAACACTTAAGTGTACTTTTCCAAATTTTTGTCCCCATGCCAAGTTTTGGCACTGGGGTGCTTAGGACTCAATATTTGGTATCAGACTCTATGGCTTCAATAATGCTCTCACCGACCATTCTTCCGTCAACGCTCAATACTATCCATGGGTTTCATTGCTTTCATCATTTGAACTAGGCTCTGTCTTCCTTAATCTTTGGCATACTATTCTTGAAAATCCCACAACAAGAAGCAACTTAAGTAGGAATCAAAATTAGTAGCAACTTTTTGTTTTTGTTTTTGCTTTTTGATGTTGTTGCCGATCTCCATAGGAATATTGTTTTCTAGATTATTCCTGCTTAAATTTAAGAGTAGACGGTTGGAGCACTCCTCAAGTTCTGTATGAATTGAGCCACTCAAGTTGTTTCTTGCAATATTGAGTTTCTATAGTATAGACAACGCTCCTAGTTCTTGAGAAATGTGGCCTTCAAGACGATTGCAGTCCAATGAAAGCATTGGCAACAACTTCAATTCTCCTATGTTTTTAGAAATTTCCCAAAAATATCATTTGAAGAGAGGACAGGTCTACGTAATTTTTTGATGTTTCTAAGTTGAGGTTGTATGGTGTTGGAGATCCTATTGTTGGAGATTATCAAGCTGTCAATTTCTACATTCAAACAATGTTGCTGGTAGCATACTGTAAAGTTCATTGTTGCTCAACTCAAGGTAATCCAAGTTAGGGAACACACCAAGTGTCACGACCCGAACCCCAGGCACATGCACATCCCTCAATGGTCGATTTTAAATTTGCAACATCCCAGGAATTGTTGCCGACCCATTCATTTATTTTGCACATGCGGAAACGTAAACAATCTCCATACAACAAAACAGTGGGATAGAAACGTAGGATATTATTTTTCACAAACCACAACTACAACATTATCATATCTATGTAAATAGACCAGTTTAATACCCCCAAGGTTTGATACAAAAGTGAAGCTATTCGATTAACCACTAACTAAGCTTCTATTTATAAAACTGGGGTTTACTATTACAATACCATACTTCTCAATATCTCGGGGGTGAGCTGTCACCCTACATCCAGTCTTGACGGAAAACCCGTCATCACTTGGAAGGAGATAGCGAGAGTCCTATTCCTCTTTTACTGCGACAGACTGTACACGATCCAGCCTTCCTCCATTTAAGAACCTGAAAAATGTTAGCCCTCTAAGGGGTGAGATCACATCTCAGCGAGTAAATCTCCTAATTCTAGATTAGGTGAAGGGTACATCCAGCATGCAATCTAATCACATTTCTTACCACTCTTTTAACACCAGCAAGTTCCTGCATATTAGCATCAAATAAAATATTCCTAACAGTATCAAGTTCACATCACAGGAATACTTTAACATAAGCATATGCAAGGTGTGAATATCCATGTAAGCATACAGGCCATAGTCAATGTAATGACAATACGTCTTCCGGCAAAACCGGACATCTCATATGTCACAAATGATGTTAATGCTCAGATAACAGTCTTCCGGCATAACCGGGCATCGCCTCACACCGTTGAGCGCGGCAACGTCTACATCTAGACGGCATTCCAATTAAGGAGCATCGGTCCAGCCTCCACTGCGACCGGCATCCGTTGACGTGGGGCATTCCCGAAGGAGCATCGCCCGGCCTCAAAGGCTCGTGGCGGAATCTCATGTTGTGAATGCATATGATCAATTTCACATTTCAATAATCAATTATATACAGCATCCACAGCATCAATTGAGCACTTTCATAGCAAGAATTCTTCAAAACAAGTATATATTCTTATTCATCCAAATTGACAGAGAACTGCCCAATAACGCTCTTCCAATTTCGAAGTCAGAAAGTCATCCATACGATCTCGAAAAATTATCAAATTCGGATACGTGCTAGAAAACATATAAACAAACATTTTTCATGAAGACACCGAGATCCAGATCCCTCTGGATTCGGCCCAGAAATTGTTTCTATCCAGCACAAAAATCGGGTCCAGTTCCAGAGAGCCAAACCTATCGAAATCAGTTCGTTTTTGGGTCGAAATCTGCTTCGTTTGACTTGAAATTTAAGTATGTTAAACTAAAAGTTATAAAAAAACAACTTTCGTGAAGGAACCAATTGGAAATTCGACCTCTAAAGGTCATTAACAGCCCTCAGAATCATAATAGGTCACGGATTACAAAACTGTCCGATTACTGTTCGAGGATGACGTCATTAAAATCGTCATCTTTTTAATTTCTAAAAATTAAGAGAAAAATATATGTTATTATTTAAGATGTTCACAACGTTTCTTCAAAACAAAATCCTTTCAAAATCGCAACACAAAGTTGTCTACAAAATTAGCAAAACATACACGTTCTAGAAACTGTTTCAGTAATCTACTACTGTTCTAGTCCGAATCTTCCACCACGACTTTTGTTTTGCTCTCTAAGCCTTATCTAAGCTTTTCTATGTCTATCATAACGTCCCTAACCAACATCTATCCATATATAACGCCATCTACATATTTTTAACTTGTACAAATTCCTAATAGAGGTACTCAACCCCTAGTCCAGATTTAGAAGACAACTCACCTAAACACAGCTAACGGCGGCTCTCGTTGGTGGTTGAACAGAAACACAGAGACCAGCCTTGATCCTCTTGGTGATGGTGTTGAGCCGAAACCGCAGAAGATTGTGATGTGGTATGATGGCAACAGCAACACACAAACTTATAAATTTTTCGGTAGAGGAAACTAAGTATGGAGTTTGGTCGTTCAAGAGGGAGCAGAAATGGAAGTATCACGTTTAAGGGAAGAGAAAGCAACGGTTTGTACGTTGAAAGAGACAAAGGAAAAGAATAAACTAAGAGGAAGAAAGGGAAAGATGGAAACTGCCGTGTAAAATACAGCAGGCAGACTTACAGCAAACAGACTTCTATGCGTAAGAAAAAGGATGGGGAAGGAGAGTGAAAATTGATGGGAAGTTTCATTGAAGTTTCCTTAAGCCTTTTGCCTAATTTTCCATGGAAAATTTGGCCACCCATCACCCTCATAGGCCCCACCAAGTTTCCAACATTGTTTCTTCTAGAGGAGATGAAAGAAAAGGTTGGAAATCTACGTAAACGGCTTAATCCGAATTTTGAAGTGATTCTCATAGCCTTTTCCCATGGAGAATGAGTTCGTTTCCTTATCAAGTGGTCCCCTATCTTTTCCAAGTCAATTTCCATTAAATACCAAGGAAATTGAGGTGAGGTTGTAGGAGAGAGGGATTCCTACGAATTTCTTTTTCTTTGAGAAGACTTCTCTTCTTTATTTAATGACCAATCTAACATCCCATTCAATAGGGTCAAGTCCTTTAGTAACCAATTATAATACCTCTTAATTTGTTTCACATTAGAGGTCTTAAAATCCTACTTAAAATGTGGCAATTCCCTTGCTCTTCTAATTTGCTGATCTTGCATATTTCGTGAACAATTCCCATCATCCATAAATTTTGAGAAGTCGCAACAATGTCCTTGGGATGAATTGTGACACGTGACAATTCTTAATTTTTGTAATCGACATCATTTCCTCGGTTAATTTAAGTCAAAATGTGATTTTTAGCACAACTTAAACTATCGGTTAGTTTTTGGGAACTTTTGGTGCACTGACCCGTGGTCGATTATTCCCGAGCCACGATATATATTTTCGACGCATTGGCAACTCTCGATTGTCGTGAAAAATCTCGAAGTTTCAATTACGAGCACAGGGTACCAAAACAACAGAAAAATCGGTTTAGTGCCGATCGACGAGAAATTTGTAATTAGTTGGAATCACCCAATCCTAATTTTATTTCTATCGAATCGACCTATTTCCGATTTCTGATAGATTTTCGACTGTGCCGAACTGATCCTTGTAGACTAACACGGTCGAGCAGTCGATTCCTGGTCGAATTTTCAAGTCTGTTGCATCAAAATTCTTTAATAACTTTCCCGATTAGTCAAGTTATCTCATGAATGATCAGCTCAGAGAATAGCGCTATAGGCACGTCGACGAAAAGCCCGAATTATTTAATTGAAAACAGAAGTGAAAAATCAGACTGTCACACCAAGAGCAACGGTTATGTTTCCTTGAGCGAGTTGTTCTAGAGCCTAACTTTATACAAACTCGAACAATTTTTTATGCTCCTTGGGATAGGTCCAGTGAAGTGATTGTTAAAAGTACCGAATTATGAAGAGCTTGGCTACTGCATATTTCATGTGGCAATTGGTCAACAAAGTCCTACTTTGATAGCTATAGGTTTGTGAGGAATGTGAGATTATTTATCTCAATGGGAAGAATGCCCCCCGTCCCGAGATTATTCATACATAGAGCCAATCGAGTAAGCTTCTTTAGTTTCCGATTGAGCAAAGCACATAGCAAGTGCCACAATTAGACACAAGTATGCACTTAAGTGCCAAAAGTTCCAAAATATATACTTAAGTACTTTTTTTTTTTTTTTTTTTTTTTTGTAAATTGGCACACTTAAGTGTCAATTCTGGCAAGGGTAGCCAGAAATCTGACATGGTACTACTTTAAAAATAAATTGATCTATATGACTCACCGGAGTTGCCTACTTAGCAATGGACGTGTAAAATGATGTCGTTTGCCCCAAAATTGATTTTTAAAATAAATATTAATAAAATTAAATTAAAAAATAAATTTATAAAAAAAAGAGGAGCAGTAGCAAATCAGTGAGGGCCTCTATGGTCCTCGCCACTGCTGCCGCTCCATTGTTGCCGGCCCTTGCCAACGATGGTGGGGAGGCGACAACGAGGGTTGTGAAGGCCCTTGTCGAAGCCGTGGCCGCCTCTTTTTTTTTTTAAGTAATATTTTTATTTTTAATTAATTTTGGGGCTTATAGTGCCATGTGGACTTTAACAAAAAAATTCCATGTGGATAATTTTTTTCAAAGAAAGTGCCACATCAATAAAAAAAAATTATTGAAAAATGTTACATCAGCAGTTTGGCCATAATTACTTGCCGTTGTCGGATTAAGTGTTCCATTCTTCTCTGATTTTGGCATTTAAGTGTACTTTTTGAAACTTAAATATTTTCCCGTGTCAAGTTTTGGTACTTGCGGTATCCGCACCCACTTTCCAATCTCTTTCGGAATAGAGCCGCTGAGGTTATTCTTGGAGAGATATAGTGACGAAAGAATTTGCATGTGGATGATGGGACTTTAATGTGCGAATTGAAAGGTAAAGCCTGAAATTAGGGAAGAAGAAAACCCTTGTTGGTTTTGGCGTGGAGGATAATCTACTCTACCTAAAAATAATTCAGTCTCCCTTCCCTCTCGTTCTCATCGCGTAATTGGACTAATGAGTCAACACTAAGGAAAATATACTAAGCAGTCCTGACAAGTCGCATCAAGACTTCTTTTACGATTTTTCAATGACTTGTTGGTCATTTGTAACTCGACGTCGATGGAGGAAAAGTTGAGTGGGTATGAGCTGCACATAATATTTTCTCCGCCATGAAGAAGTGGCATCTCGTAATTTATTAGAGAAGATTCTTTTCATTCACGAAACACAGCACACTAAAGAAGCTTTGTAGCTAGTCAAAATGGTTTACCTCTGGATAGTGCTGGAACTTTGAAAAGGAAAAAAGGTGCTGCGACCCGACCTTGCGCGGCCCCAAGGGAATGGGGTGGAAAGGTCGGATTTAGAGGTACTTGATTACGGAAGCTCTCTCACAGTTTTTATCCATGGAGGTGTCATCATTTCCTCTCCCGTGTGAACCTCTTGTGAGTTTACTTGATCCAGTCATGAGTTCTCTCAAACTCATACCTCCCATGACAGTGGAGAGTGTCGTGGCCCTACCTTGACGTCATGGCACATCTTGATTGATGGTTTCAAGATAGAAAAGAAACCGGGTGTAAAAGTGAGTTTAGGGTATTTTTATGATTATGATAGCCCTCTCGAGATGTACATCCACAAAAGATGGCATCACTTTATTTTCATTGGCTTCACCATCTTGAGTATGTTAAATCATGACTTGTGAACCTTTTTCTAAGGTCCATACCCCTCACAACAAGTTCATTTAATCGATCTAGTTATTTTAAGACAACCTAGAATAAGATGGGAGTTGCCACTAACCTCGTTTTTCAGGGGTCGGCTAGAAAACTAAATCGAGGGTCGAGAGTTTTCCCTTGATTTCTACTCAACCAAATAGATGGGTTCAGAAACTTGGGTTATGCTAATATTGTATTAGCACCCTTTCGATATCTAATAGTATGTCGTCTTTAGCTAAGGTGATCATGCATATCTTTTTACTTTTTTCAGGATTGTTTAACCTAAACAAAGTGAGCATGCTTGGTTAGTCATTTTCGTGTTTTCTATTTCTAAGAAAGATGAAAGAAAAGACTCAATTAAATTGAAGGTACAAGATAATAAGTAAATAATCAAGGAAAGTAGTAAGTCTATCATACAATCCTAGGAAAGAAAAAAAGAGAAATGGAACGAAAGGATAGGAAAGAAAAGAACCCGCAACTTGTCAGCTTTTATACAAACCAAGGAAACCCGAGACATATATCGGGAATGAATGATACAAAAGCATGGTTGGAATGGACATTGGCCTTTCGCCATCTTCATGTCATCTTCATCTTCGAGATTCTAATCTAAACCTAGTCTAATATTTGAAACTAGGTGCATATAATGGAAAGAAATAAGTATACACATCAAAACAATCAAAGGCACAATATAATGCCAAGATCAATCAATCAAGAGAAGTGGGGTTCAAAGATCAATCAAATTTGGGCCTCGAGGTTGGCCTTTGCAGTTTATGCATGGGTCCCTCTAGACACTTACTTGATTCATTTTATGACTTATAGCCATTATTGGCAAGAGTTTGTCCAAACATGGGTAAAAACAAGGGTTCGAATTTGATCACAAGTCTAAATTCTAATCTAATTTGAAAAAAATGGAAAATGATCCTAACGAAAAGTAATTGTCATGAAATCAATGGCATTTGAAAGCTCTAAGAGTGCTTTACCATTTCCTAGAAGGGCTCGAGTCTAAACAAGGTCAACGTGGTGCTTTAAGATCGGGGTTTCTAAAAACACGTGCACATCAGTCAATAAAAACCAGAACCTAAGCATGCATTATTAATTAAGTCTAGAAGTAATTCATGCAATTCACAAATGGCATGTAATTCACAAATGACAAAGAATTTGATGCGACAAAAGATTTGGGTAAACATCTAACCCTAAGTCAATATGCAAAATGATTATGTAAGTCAATGTCAATGCCAAATGACTTAAGACCTAAATGACATACTCGATGATTTTGGAATGCGACTAGCCTCATTAAAGCATATTGTTCATATAGTAAATGATGCTTGATCATGACAATTCACATATGCACACGAACCTTGTTATGTGTACTTTAAAAGACAAGAAGAGATCAATATAAGACTTGGTCTCTAATAGACTCAAATGGGCATGGTAAAGTGCATACGTGATAAGGTCTCATCCTATCCTTAGCACAATAGAACGAACATGATTGCGGTCACTTAAGGACATGTAAAAATCTAAGAAAAATTTCACATATAGAACACATGACGATGAATATTTTCTGTTCAGAACTCGAAACCCAATTGAGATTACACCAGTCATGAAAAAAATGGCAAAACAGACACGCATCAAGTTTTATTTTGCAGCAACACCCCTTTACTTTGATACATGCAATTGATACACTAGACGACATCAAAACTTTGTAAATCTTGTATCAATTGAAAACATACGACATGTAGTTCATTTATTATGAAGGACTTAGGATTGAACAAGGTCATTTTCCGATTCAAATCTACCTAAATTCATCTCGGGCCAAAATGGGGCAGATTGACCTTAGCTCATATCTAGGCAATTTTGACCTAGCTAAACACATCTAAAAATTCCGAAAAAATTACAGGACATTCTTGACATGGCCAAATTTTTTTTTATCAAGACAAAATTGTCCAAAAATCATCATATAAAGCTGCACAAAAATAGAAAAAGGTGAGGTCGGAACCAAATCAAAACCTAAATAGGACACAAAACATTGCAAAATCGAGTAATTTTGGAGGTGTTTTTCGAGGGTCAAATATCACTCAATCAGGGTGTGCGATCTATCAATTTGAAGTTTGTAACATGTATTTTCAGAGTCTACAAGGAATTGAACTAAGATAAGGTAATTTAAGATCTCATTTCGGCCAAAATAGCGAGCTTTTTACAGAATCGCGAAAATGCAAATTAAGGCCAAAATCATTCAATCATCCATGAACATTGAGTCAACTATACTCAAACTTCAACAAATCATCAATAAACATATAATCTTTATTTCATCGATCTAAAGGTGAATTCTAGCTCCGGTTGGACAATCCAACCTTGCTTTACGGGATTCGAGCTTTAGAAGTTACCTTTTGGTTTTTTTGTTGATTTTGATGCGCAACCGAACGAAATTTTCACCGGAACGTGATTGAACCACCATGAACCACCGAGGATCGGATTTAGACAGCCAGGATCACTTTCAAGAAATGGCCAAACCGTTGATTTGATGCTGAACTCAAATCGGTTCGATTGGACTGGCTTTGGTTTGTGTGAAACATGAAACCGGTCCAAGAGTTGGACCGGTCTTCACGCCGGTGGAGGAGATCAGGCTTGGATAGAGATCTCCAGCCACTCTGGCGGCTGCCTAAGCTAACAACGGCGATGGAGGAAGATTAGGGATGAAGATCCAAGCAGGGACACCGCTGGCGAGGGCTGCGGCTGGTGGCAATTGACTCGACAACAGAAGAGGCGGTTTAGCAGTTTTGGCGGGAGAGTTGGAAACCAGAGAGAGAGAGAGAGAGAGAGAGAGAGAGAGAGTTTGTTACAGAAATTTTTCCATAAATTCGTGCAAATGAAACCCCCTCCCAATTTTGAAGGGAAAGTTGGTTATGTAGTCTTGGGCAAGATCAAATCTTAGCCCTTGGATTAATCCAAAGGCTAAGGTTTGACCTTCTTAGTTAATTGATTTGTTCAATTTGTTATGAACACCCTAATTGAGCACATGTCTAGTTCAATGGCCCCAATCCATTCTTAACAAACAGTGATGATCAATTGTGGACTAATTGGGCTCTTTTTGCAATCTTCATAACATGAGGTGTTAATTTGCAGATTTTATAAGTTCGGAGTAAAATTAAGAATTTTGCAAATTAAGGCCATGGGAACATTGGCCATGGGATGTATCGCCTCATGGTGTTCGACCACCGTGAGGTCGCCAGAGTGAGACGAAATCGGCGCCTAGTGCTGGTGATCGGTTGGACTATTGGGGTTGATCTGAACCGGTCTCAACTGATCCTATCTCTCTCTCTCTCTCTTTTGTGCAATTCAGTCCCCTAGGGGTCTAATTGCAAGGAAAACTTGGTTTATTATAGACAAAGGTGCATCAATTTGCTAATTTCTTACTCAAAAGTGTCAGTTAATTGAAATTAAATTCAAGTAATGTTGCAAGGCACCAATTGATCCACTAACCCATGTCTAGGATGACCCATGGCGTTCGAATTGACCTTGAAAAGGTAGCATGGCTTTTACGCTAAGATCTAATTGAAGACTAATGACAAAATTGGATCTCAATTCTTGAAATCAAACCTTAGTCTCAAATGGGTCAATTTGAATTTTGCCAATAGGAGTTCACTAGCTTAGTTTTCTTAAGCTCGGGTAAGCTAAATCCCTCAAAGCACAATGTTCCCAAGTGAAATTTCCAAAATTAACCTCGGATTCAGATTTACTTCAGAAAAATGAATGGAAAGGGAGTGTTCATTCGCTAATCATGAAAAGCCAACTCGGACCCCTAATTAAGGTTAGAAATGCTAATTCGCCTTTCGACACAGCAATTCTTAAAATTGAATGAATGAATGAATTAAAAATAGTCTCTATTCCAAATGTCGTAAAAGGAACTACACCTAATTGTAGCTAAAACAAAAGCAATTTGATTTTTGGCCGATTTAGAACCTAAAATGAAAAAAATTCAGAAAACAAGGTTCTTAATTGAATTTTATGAAATTTTTGACACGAGCCAAATTGACACTAAAAGAAGTATTTTTGGGGATTTTTTTATTTTTTCAATTTTTTTGGTCAAAGATTTGACTAAAAGTCAATCATTTACTTGACTTTTCTTTAAAATGTTGATTTCTTAATCAAATTTTTGAATTTTTGAGAAGTTTATTTGACAAACATGAAATTAAAGCTAAATAGCATCTTTTTAGATAAAAATTCAATCATTTGACTTTTCGGGTTTTTCTTAAAAATAACTAGGAAATCGCTTAAAAGCAACAATACAACAAAAAGAAATAAAAAAATGACACTTTTTGATTAAGAAACGGACTCTGTCGCGATCAGAAAGTCAAATCTCAAATTTTTTTTACTTTTTTCGACGCGTCAACTAAAAATTAGGTGTTAACATAAAGTAGGGAAAAAAATGTGTGCGCACACAGACACACAAATTATACAATATGTGACTTACTTATAAATCGGAAATTCACTTGAGACAGTTCTTTTCCCTAAAACTCTAAATAGAGAGGAAATTCTCTTTGACCAAACTGCTTTTGTTTATCCTACATTTTGATATGCTAAGTTCTTATACGTAGTATACAACAATCATGTTGTGCAATCGGTAGCCCAGAAAACTATGAGATTGATGAACTCCCTAGTCCAAATCTCTTCGATCCACCCAATTTTTATATTATAAAAAAAGAAGAAGATGAGATATACAGATGCTAACTAGAATGCATCGGTATCGTGTATTTGGCAAAACCAAGTGACTGACTTCCATGGGTGTTAGACTAATCTGCCCAACAATTGCATTGTCCGTGTGATTGTACTGCCAAATCATGGTGGTGTGAGATTAAGTTTCCTGATGATATTCTGTGGGACTTCTGATTTAAGCTGCTTTTTTTTTTTTTTTTTGGTTCTTCATGAAATTGTGTAAAACATTTTGAGCTGCATTTGGTAACCTGCATATGCAGCTGAATAGTATGAAAGTTATCCACCCCGGCTTTTGAGGGGATTGCAATTCTTGGATAAGATGGCCTTGAGGACCGACCTCAAAAGGATGGTTAGGGTAACGATTATCTGTCCAATAAACTAAAAGAATTTAAAAACTAGTTCGTCTTCTCACTTTTCAACAAGTGAAATTTCTCGATGCTAGTGAATTCCATGTCTAGTGAGGTGGCTAGTGAAAGTCATTGTCTTCGTTGTCAATAGTTTCTGATGCTGAAGTCCTTAAATTTTTCATTAAGATCTGCCCTCTTTCCCTCTCGCTGCTGATATTATTATCTTTTCGCTATTCCTGCGCTGAGAAACTTGTTAACTGTACATTTGAAGTGAGTAAATTAATCGTGCCATTTAATACATGTCAATGCCTAAAATTAAGGGTGAGTAAGGTCTTTGTTGGGCCGGTCTACCCCTTAACCCTAGGACCAACCCACATAATGCTGGTCCTCAATTTGTGGGACCGAGGATCGACCCTATTGAGCTTGGGATCAAGGACTAGACCGACCCAATGGGTTTGGTTTGGTTCTAGGGTCAACCTAGGACTAATCAATAATTTTTTTTATTTCATTTTTTGTATTCCTTGAAAAGGCGGTCGAGGACCGAATCAACCCAATGGGTTTGGTTCGGTTCTAGGGTCAACCGAGGACTAATCAATAATTTTTTTTATTTCATTTTTTGTATTCCTTGAAAAGGCGATCGAGGACCGAATCAACCCAATGGGTTTGGTTCGGTTCTAGGGTCAACCCAGGACTAATCAGTAATTTTTTTTTTATTTCATTTTTTGTATTCCTTGAAAAAGTGGTCGAGGATCGAATTGACCCAATGGGTTTGGTTCGATTCCAAGGTCAACTCGGGACCAACCAATAATTTTTTATTTCATTTTTTGTACTCCATGTTGGGTTGGTCCGATTTCAAGGTCAACCTAGGACCAATCGATAATTTTTTTTTAAAATTTTTTGTATTCCTTGAAAAGGCGACCAACGACCAAACCGACCCAATGGGTTCGATGACGAGTGAGGCCAGCTAAGAGAGGTGAGCGGCGAGCGGTACAAGTGACCCAAAGCGAGTGAGGCGAGTATCGAGTGGCAAACGGAAAGTTTGTTTCTTTCGATTTTGGCAAATTGAAAACTAAGAAGACAAATAAGACAGAAAGGAACGAGTATTGGAGGAGGATGCCATGAGGAGCTATTTATGCTCTTTTAGACGCTGTGAAGACTCCTTACAAAAATATTTTCCTTCTTTATAAATTATGGTTGTTAACGCTGTAAAAGAAAAAATCTAAGTTATTAAAGAATAGCGTAAAGTTACTTGAATTTCTCACTAATGAGCTGTTTGATATTGTTGACGCCATTTATTTTAGGTTTCTCTTTATAAAAAAATTATATATAATATATTAGATATAATATATATATATATATATATATATATATAGTTAGGGTTGGTTCGGGTTAGACCGACCCTGAATTCTCAAAACTGAGGACTAACCCGTATACTACTAGTCCAGGAATCTTAGGACGAAGGACCAACCTAGTTTCCCTGGGAATCAAATCAGGATTAGCAGGGTTGGGCCGGTCCAAGGTTGACCTTAAACTGATGCTCACCCCTACCTAAAATTCCCCTAACCTTAGGCTTGAGAATGCGACCTTGTTAAAGAATGAACAACTACAAAAATTAAAATAAAAAAAGAAAGAAAGAAGGATTTAACAGCATCATAAATCTCGATTCTAGTTTCTGCTTGAAGTACCAATAGTCACCTAGCTATTGTGCCATTGTCATATGTTCTCACCGATTGGTGTCATCAATGAAGCTTCATTGTTAGCTACACCCTGCAGCAGTTCTTATATGTAATCTTGTCATAATGCAGAGTCATAGATGATTGATAGTTACTAGTTTGGAGATACTAAATTGACCTGTAATTTCATTTCTAAAGTGATTTGGTGTCTTGATAGCAATTGACTCTGATCAAAACTCGAGTAAGGCTGAAGAACAATGCATAATAGTCTAGTATGGCTCAAACAATGTCATTCCCATCATCCTATTTGTTGCAGCAAAACATCAAAAGATGTACCAATCGAAGCACAATTAGCAAAGGATGAAAGGAAAATCAAAATCACACGTGATGCAAGATTTACATGAAAAACCCAAAATGGGAAAAACCACATGGAGAGATGGGAGTTTCACTATCTTAAACAAAAAGTACGAGAGTACAATCTGAAAGCTCAAAAAACCACTTGATAAGCTAGAAGATCTAAAGTTCTAATAATAAGATAAGAAAAAACAAAACAGGAAATAACATGGAGGCTAGAGTTGGAGATGTGTTATTAAACATATTCATTTTCTAGTCTCCCTAAAAAAAAAAAAAAAAAAAAAAACCCTAAAACAAAGGTGCATAGTCTAAAATACCATTATCTTTAATTTGAAAGTCAAAACTCAATAAATCTCCACCTTGACTTCAAATCTCCCAAAGAGCATTATGCTACACACCACAAGAACTCTCTCCCTCACCACCAAAAGTGACCACACAAGGCCACCCCCAAAACGGCAGAGTCGACAATGCATACCCCTAAGCCTATATGAGCATACTTGGTGTAGGAAACAATAAAAGAAATGCTACCAACTCCCCTAAGCAACTCAAATGGCGAAAACACCGGTCAAGTCCAAGTAATGCTTGAACTTGGTCAAATGAACTAGTTTGTTTAACATATCTACTGGATTATCCACTGTAGGTAATTTACTCATCGTAATCGTATCCTTAGTAACCTTATCACATACAAAGCGATACCATATGTTGATGTGTTTTGTCCTGTCATGGTACATCACATTCTTGGTCAACTGAATCGCACTTCGGTTATCGCAAAAGATAACGAAGGCTCCCTTCTACTTCACGCCAAGTTCTATAACCAAACGTTTCAACCAAAGAGCTTCCTTTACTGCTTTCGCTGCTACCATGTATTTTTCTTTGATGGTAGACAAAGCAACTGTCATACAAAATTGCTCTCCAACTAACTGCGAAACCACCAAGCATAAAAAAATAACCTGTCAAATATCTTCGTTTGTCAATATTGCTTGTATAGTTAGAATCAATGAGCCAACAATAGAATTAACGAGCCAACAACTGAATGTCCTATATCACAATCTCTATTAAAGACAAAACCCACATTTTAGGTACCCTGATGTATCGAAGAATCCATTTCACGGTTTGTTAGTGAGCTTTACCCGGATGTGCCACATACTTACTCACAATACTAATAGCCTATGAAATATTTGGACAAATGCAAACCATAACATACATGAGACTACCAACGGCACTAGAATATGGAATTTGAGACATCTCATCTTCTTCATCTTTAGTTTTAGGCGACAAAGAAGCCAAAAGCTTAAAATGGGACGCCAAAAGAGTATTTACCAGTTTAGCATTCTTCATGCCTAAGCACTTGCAGTTTCTCAATATCTTTCTTCCACGAGAAGTACAACTTCCCAACCGGGAGATACCTAGAATTTCTTGGCAGCTTGAAGATCTTTCATCTCAAATTCCCTACTAAGTTGCCTCTTCAAATTTTGTATCTCTAATATATTCTTCGCTGCAACAAGCATTTCATCCACATATAATAGCAAATGAATAAAAGAACCATCATGCAATCTCTTATAGTACACACATCCATCATGTGCACTTCGCGAATGGCCATGATTCAACATAAAGCTATCAAATCTCTTGTACCATTGCTAGGGAGATTGCTTGAGACCATACAAATAATGTTTCAACTTGCAAACATGATCTTCTTTACCCTCAACAATAAATCCCTCAGGTTGAGACATATAGATTGTCTCCTCAAGCTTGCCATGCAGAAAAGCAGTCTTATCATCAAGTTGCTTAAGTTCTAGATCATAAAGGGCTACTAACGCAAACATCATATGGATGGAACTATGTTTCACAATTGGAGAGAATAATTCATTAAAGTCGATCCCCTCCTTTTGACTAAAACCTTTCGCTATCATACGTGCCTTGAATTTTTCATCTTCAATCCCTGGAATCCCTTCTTTTCTTTTGAAGACCCACTTGCACTCAATAGCTCTTTAGCTGTCAAGCAATTTCACAAGATCCCAAGTTTGGTTCTTATTAAGAGACTCCATCTCTTCATTCATCGCAACAACACACTTCTTAGATTTTGAACAAATAGTAACTTCATGGAATGTAGAAGGTTCTTCAATACCAAGCTCTTTAGCAACTGTAAGAGCATTTGCTACCAAATCAATGAAACCATACCACTAAGGAGGCTTAATTTGTCATTTAGCTCTCCTTGTGGCTAAACTTTGAGGTTGCTCACTTTCTTCTACTTCGTCTTTGATAAAATCTAAGTTTTGTTGCTCATTGTTACTTTCTGGTTAAATAGGAATATCTTCAAATGTTCTCTCAGTGAATGCTCTACGTGAAGCTCCACCTCTTTTTTAACATTCTCCTTTTGGATACCTATAGATTCAGTAACAACCTTTCGCTTTTCAAGCATGGAATTTTCAGCAAAAGTAAAATCCCTACTAATTATAAACTTCGATGATTGAGGGTCAGAACACCATAAATCATATCCTTTAACCCTCTATACATAACTAACAAAAATACACTTCTTAGCCCTAGGTTCAAGCTTACCCTCTTTTACATGATAATAAGAAGGATATTCAAATATTTTAAAACTAGAATAATCAAAAGGTTTACCTAACCATACTTCATTAGGAGTCTTACATTCAATTTCGGTTGAAGGAGAACAATTCACTAAATAACATGTTATGTTCATAGCTTCAGCCTAGAAATTTTTCTCAAGTCCAGCATTAGAGAGCATATGCCTAGCTCTCTCTAAAAGTGTTTGATTCATGCACTCCGCCACCTCATTTTGTTGAGGTGTATGCCCGACTATTCAATGTCAAACAATTCCCGAACCTTCACAGTACTTGTTGAAATCACCTCTGCAAAAGTTAAGACCATTGTCCATTCTGAGACACTTTATCTTATTCCTAGATTTTCTATCAACATCTTCCATTTCTTGAACATAAAAAAAAAAAAAGAGTCACTTTTACGCTTCACTACCTTTAGATGTTACCTATGCTGATCCCCACAAATCATAGTGGATATAGTCAACTGTGCCCTTCGTTAAGTGCACCTCAGCACTAAACCTAACTTTGCATTACTTCCTAAAAACATAATATTCACAAAAGTCAAGTGAGACCATATGATCCCCACAAAGTAAACTACATTTATTCAAGATAATCATTCATCTTTCACTCATGTGGGCTAATTACATATGTCACAACATTGATTTTTAGAATCTGAAGAGGATGGTATATTTAAAGAATCCACAACGGTACTTCCCTGCAGAATGTAAAGGTATCGCTTTATGTTACCTCTCATCACAATCAAGGAGCCTTCTAAAATTTTCAAAATTCCACCTCCACCAATGTACATTTACCCCATGGATTTAAATTGCTCATTAAGATAAGGTTTTTCTTCAAATATGGGATGTGCCTAACGTTTGTCAAAGTTCTTACTACATTTTCATGACATTTAATTAGCACTGTACCAATACGCACAATCCTGCAATTGGCATCATTGCCCATCAAAACTGAAGCCCCATTGACTTTCTGATGTATGGAATAAATCTCTATATGGACACGTGTTATGAACATACTGAATCCAAAATCCATTCATCATCAGACATGACAATCTGAAGACAAGACAGTAAAAACATTGTTTGCATCAACTGACTCATTATTTTTCACTAGACTAGCCAAATCTCCATTGACTTCTTCCCCTTAGCTTTGAGCATTGGACACTCACTTTTGTAGTGCCTAAATTTGTGACAATAGTATTACTCCACCTTACTCTTATCTCTGTTTGATCTAGACTTCGAACGCCCTTTACTATTACTACGTCTATCACGATGATTCGACCTTCCGCTAGCAACTAAGCCATGAGCTTTATCATCACTACTACTCGGATTTAATTGTGCACGCATCTCCATGCAATTCAACAAGGCTTTCACATTCTCAAGCGTTATGGATTCCCTTCCATATAGTATAGATTTCACAAAATTTTCATACGAGCTTGGTAGTGAGCATAACATAATTAGGGCTTGATCTTCATCATCTAACTTCAAATCTAGATTTGTCATATCCATGACTTCAAAGCTGAGGGGGCCATGAGGTCCTCATCGATCTCGACGGCTTTTCTCTGCATGAGGTACGATACAAAGCTCAGATTGTTCAAATTGTCCAACCATCCCGCCATCGTGCAATGCTCGTAGCTTGACTTAGAGTAGACAGAACGAATCGTGGGTCTCCAACTGTTGCCAGAAAACCTTTGGACAAAGACGATGTACAAAGAAGAAGGGGGGAAGTGAAATGAATTTGAGCGGTCGACAAAATGGCGAGCCACAGAGAGAGAGAGAGAGAGAGAGAGAAGACTCATGGAGGAGAGACGAGGGGGAGGTGGCGGTGGCGGAGGTGGTAGGGAGAGGGAGGAGGGGAGGGAAGGGGAAGGGAGGGGGGGAGGGGAGGGAGGGAAGGGGAGGGGGCAAGGAAGAAGCATGGCATTGTTGTCATGCCCCGAACCTCGAGCGTGCACACATCCCTTGGTGGTCGATAGAAATTGCAACGTTCCTAGGATGCATCGCTAACCCATTCCTTTATTTGCACATGCAGAAGCAAATTAACTAATCCCCTAACAACAATATATATGGGATAGAAAAGCAGGACAACAATTTGCCAAATCAAAACACACTTTCAAAACACCTCAGGTTCATATATAGAAGGTCTATCTCAAAAAGAACTATTGAGCCACTTATGCTTCTGACCCTTCTGCTTCAAGCTCCTGGTCCTTCATACTAGGGACCTGAAAATGGTTATACAATAACCAGTGAGATATAAATCTCAATGAGTCCTCCCTTAAGCCCCGGTTAGTACACCAACTTGACTCGGGGTATTTCTTTAGAACCACCCCACAAACTAACCCTGACTAACAACCAACAATCAACAGTCAATTCGCATGCAACCTTACCCAGCATGCCATACCCTGCACGTTATATCTCAGCACAATACACGCAATGCACATGGCCATTAGATGATGCAGATCATCAATCACATATGAGTCGCATCACAAGCGATCTCCCCTGGCCATTGCCACACCTTGCACGTCATCGATTCATGCGTGCGTGCCATAAACAATGTGCTCAACTCATGCATGACCGAAATCAACGATGCAATGATTCTCATGCATTCCATATAGGGATAACGTCCACCGACACATTGGAGATGGGTTCTTTTAATGTCCACCGACACACACTGGGAACGGGTTCTTTTAACGTCGACCGACACACACCAGGGACGGGTTCTTTTAACGTCCACCGACACACACCGGGGACGGGTTCTTTTAACGTCCATCGGCACACACCGGAGACGGGTTCTTTTAACGTCCACCGACACACACCGGAGACGGGTTCTTTTAACGTCCACCGACACACATAGGGGACGGGTTCTTTTAACGTCCACCGACACACACCGGAGACAGGTTCTTTTGATGAGCACACGGTCATTCAATTCCAGCCAAGGATATTGTGCTTTGCACTCACATGCCTCAATTAAGATAACAACATTGGCCTGTTTTCTTCATATTAAAACACTGTGAAAATAATCATGCGTGGGTACATGGTCAAATTGAACCTTAAAAATATTGGTATCCTTCCTTTTAAAATCCCACGGTTTAATATAGTCTTTAAAACCCCTTTTTGGTCTTAAAACCCAACAAAATCCGACGCTCGGGATTTTCTAATCAAATATCAAAATTTCACAATCAGCACTCAATTCATACGGATGCCCATGCATTTACACTTCCATTCACTTCATAAAATCAACACATATGAAACAAGGCAATTTTTCACTCTCTGTGAATAGTATCGCGTGAACAGTATTTTGTGAACAAAGTGTTGCATCGCTTGAATAGTAAATTCCCATATTCAATATTTAATAAATTAAATTCAGAAATAAAAAAATTAATTAAAACAAACAAACAATTACTTAAGCAAAACAAGCTTAATTAAACACATAAGCAAAATTAAGCAAATAAAGCGAGATTAAGCTAAACTAATCTAATCCATCCATTTAACCACCTATTTTAGGGCTAATACAACTTAATTAAATCTCCTAAACTAACCCTAAGCAAGTTTAGGCACTAATCAAAGGATTAGGGGCTAAACTCACCCGTTAAACGGGCCAGAGACACGGATGCGGTGACAATGATGAAGGCTACACACCGGGACCTCAACCACGACGATCCAAGGTGGTCCCAAGCTCAGAACAGCAACCACAGCCTCTGCCTCCCTTTGAAATTATGGAAAACTGACTTGCTGGAGGAGAAACGGAGTTGGGCGGCTAATCGGAGCTCCAGTGAGGGGTTGGCCGGCAATCGGTGGCTCCCGGGGTCAAGGGGGACTTGGTGGTGACTGGGATGGGCGGAGGAAGGGTCGGAATGAGAGAAAAATGGCCGAAAATGCGAAACAGCGCAGGCTATAGGCGGACCGACGGACCAGCGACCGGTTCCTTCGAGCCAGCATATGGATCGGCCAGCAGCTCTGTTTGGCGAGCGACTAGGTCCTCCTAAATGATTTCGACCTTTTGAGCACGATGGTGGGTGGCATGAAGGCTGATTCTCACGGGAAGGCAACGAACAACTCGATTTTTCGCAAGAAGGTCAGCTGGAGCAAAATAGGGCCAGGCGGTCAGACTGCCGCTTGCTTCTGGCCGGCCGGCAGGTCAAACGGTGGCTCCGACTGGCGAATGGCCAAGTCAGGGTGGATAATCTGGGCCTCCTAAAGACAATGGTGGGTGGCACGGGAGTTGATTCATTTGGGAAGCCAACAATCAACTTAGATCTTTGGAGGAAGGTCTGCTGGAATAGAAACTAGAAGAGAAGGAGAACAAGGAGAGAGAGAGCTCGACGGTTTGGGAGGCCGAAGGAGGGAGAGAGAGAGTGAAGTGAGGGCTGAAAGCACTCCTCATTAAGGCCATTAAATGGCTACTTCAAGTCTCCATGCAAGACATCATCTTCTCTGTCTTCTTTAGCCTTTTTCTCCCTACAACTAAGGGCAATTTGGTCATTACCTTGCACAATTCCCACTCTGCCCTTAGGCTGAAAATGCTGGGCGGGCCTAAGAAATGGGCTTAGAAATGAATAGTAACGGGCTCGGGATTAGTTGGGCTCAAATGGGCTTAAGGCTTGGTAATGGGCTTGGAAGATGAATAGTGGATTGGGCCCAATGGGCTCACTTGTTTGCTGTGGGCCCATCATGGGCTGTCCCACCTTGGGCCTAAGGCCCACACTTGCCTAGCCCCGGCCCACGTCTTCATGGGCTCGCTTCCTCGGTCCGAAAATCTCTTTTTCCAATACTCGGCTTAACCGGCGCTGTCAACTGTTGAAGTAACATTGTCCAAAGTCCATCTCGGATATTCCCGAACATTCGAAGTCCAATCTTTAGTTCTCATGCCATGTCAATTTCGCCCAATGCCATTTTAAGTATAACTCAAACTAACAGGCGGCTTCGAGGATTCACACGTAACCGACTCGTACCAAATCACGTTCAAGACATTTCGACACATGGATGTCATTGACTACATGAATTTGCGGAGGATAGATTCTTATTTCAAAGTACATGATTACTAAGGATCAACATAGGGTTGTTCGCGGGTTCGATAACAGTAAACGGAATCACTCATTGTTCCATTATGTTCTGTCTGCGAATCGACTTCTAGTCGTCCTTGAAATCGGCCTGCCTATCTACAGGATCATCCTCACGCAAGTCTCACGGTCAAGTCGTTTTCCCAAGTCAAGTTCTTTAGTTGTATTAGTTATGTTCTCATTAGCCTTTCCTCTCAAGGTCAGTATCTCAGGAGTGATCAATTCCGAGTGAGATCAACCAGCAATATATTGACGAAATTCACATCTATGCATTCCTCAAAGGACTCGAATTTTAGGATGTCACAATCGTCGTGGTGGTTCTAGTGATTCTGGTGCGTAGGATTGTCCACATGCTTGCTACGCACGAGCATCATTGTATCGTTGTACGAGAAATTTAGTGAGGCATTTTTTTTCACGCGAGAATTGGGTCGCTTCTCGAGCCCCTTTTGAAGGTGGTCTTTATAGCTTTTTGTGGATGAGTTTAGGACAGTAAGTTGCGATTGGCTTACGCTTGTTGCTCGGAATTATAAGTGCGCCAGGGTAAGTTCCCGATTGTACGGCCTGGCCTGCCTCCGTGGGTTGCTTGCGCCGTCTATCTAGAACAGTTTTGTTCTCGGATTGGAGCTATATTACTCTGTAGATGCGTTGAGAGGTATCGTAACCAATTTCTTTAGAGTTGGGTGGAGCGGTTTTTTAAGAGTTTGCTGTAAGTTGTCGTGATCGTGAATATACTACAATTGGAAATGAACCTCAGTAGAGGCTAATAGGTGCAGTTGCCACCTTAGTTGCTAGTTGTGTAATTTTCATAAGTTTCGTAGTGCATTTTAGGGAGTTTCTTAGTAAAATTACTTAGTTTGCCAAGCTCACTCTCGTATTGAGATTCTACAAATTCTTTTGCGACTTCTGCTTAGCCTAAAAGCTTTGCATAGGCAGCTGCCAAAGTCTAATGAAAGTTACAATATTGGATGAGAAATGCATGAAATAGAGATTATGTAATTTCTATACGCTCCCTGTAATAAAGAGGACATGAATATCGTCTGTATCGGATGACGTAACATGATAAATAATTATAATTAGTTTAAGATGTGCACAATAAAAGGCTTATATGAAGAGTTTCCTCCATATATGCACAATTATCAAAAAAACAAAAACTAAGGGAAATATTAGAATTATCTCTAGGAATATCATTTGCATTTCTTGCACAGCATTATAAGCAAGCAAGAATATTCATAACTTTGATTGCACGGAGAAACAAAACACTTGAGGTACTTTTCTTTTCCACGACCAAATGAATTCTCTTTTTCTTTTTTTTTAAAGAGAAAGTATGAAATGGACATTTTGCTTCTTTCACTAACTGAACACAGACATTTATCTAGAATTCAAAAAATTAAAGAAAATTAGAGAAAGTGATAACTCTATAAAAGTATAGTTATTTTACCTATTTTAGGCAACGAATAAGGCAACATATGAGAAAATATTTGGATTTTCTTCTAATTATTTTAATTTTCCTTGTTTATACAGCATAATAAGATATTGAGAAGATAAGGGAAAAAAATGACAAAAATCAGGAATTCAAATAAGAAAGCATTGGAAGTTGGATATTAAATCGGGGAATCCTTGATTTTGTTCCTTAATTTTATCTGCAAGCGTTGGAAGATAGATATCAAATCACAAATTCTCTAATTTACTCCCTGATTTTAAGCAAAAAAAAAAAAAAGTAATTATCTAGGGATAAGGGTTTTGGATGTATCCTATAAATAGGATTGCGTGGAGAGTTTGAGGGAACAGCTAGGCTTTTATTTTTAGATCGTTTTTCATTGGGAGTTTTTCAAACATTTTGAAGAGAAGACAAAAAGTGGTTATAGAATTTTTATTCTTTGATTCAAGATGTTTGGTTTAATTTATATTTTCGTTTCTTCTTCTACTTGTTCTAATTTTCTTTTGTTAGGGCTACAATGTTGCCTGACCATGATTATGTGAATTTCGTGATTTTTATGCATGCAAGTGATTTCATTCATGTAAGTTATAAGTTATTGTGCTTAGTGCTTTTAAATGACCGGCCACCACTTGAATGATCTGATTTGCATGTTTAAGACCGAAAAGTGATAATATGCAATTGATCCTTATAATATAGAACCACGAATTAAACATGGTTAGGGATATCACATTATTTGTGTAGTTTTTGGTGATAAAGTGATCCAAAAGACTAATTGTAAGTCGGAAATATTCATTGATTTTAATGCATTTATGTTTATTTAAATTCACTTAGAGATATAGTGGATTAATAAACTGAGTAGGCTTGCTATTAATTTACTACGGTTAGTCTCCAAATTTTGCTTTTAAGATTTTTAGTTTTGATTTATTTTCAATTCTATTTTGATTTGTTAGATAAATTTTAGAATTAATCTCTTTTTACTATTTAATTTGTTTATTAATTATCAATCCCCGTGGGACAATACAATTTCTCATCATTATATTACTTGGTTGACAAGTTCACTTGCGTTTAGAATTTTACGAACAAGTTTTTGGCACCATTGCCGGGGATTGTTAGTTTAATACTAATTAATATTAATATCAGATAATTCTAAGTTAATCTAGTTTTCATTTTATTTTTATTATTTTTTTAGAATGTACATCAGTTTATGACACAGAACCAACAAGGGAAACTTATTGAGTTTGATCCAAAAATCGAATGTACATTTAGAAGGCAATTAAGAGAGTAGAGAAATCACACTAAGAAGATGACAGATGATGAGAATGAAAATCCACATAGAATCTTGAGAGATTATGTTGCCCTGATTGTTTAGGGCATCACATCAAGCATCAAAAGACCTGCAATTCAAGCAAACAACTCTGAGATCAAACCATCCTTCATTCAAATGCTTCAACAATCGGTGCAATTTAGTGGGCTACCAAGTGATGATCCAAACATTCACATCAATGCTTTTCTTGAAATATGTGACACTATTAAATATAATAGAGTTATGGATGATGCTATTAGATTGAAATTATTTACATTCTCTCTGAAAGACAAAGCTAAGAGTTGGCTTTCTTCTGTTCTTGCAGGATCGATCACTACATGGAATGATATGGCTAAGAAATTTCTTGGTAAGCTCTTTCTAGTTGCAAAGTCTGTAAAGATGCGTAACGATATTACTAATTTTATGTAGATGGATAATGATCATTATATGAAGCATGTGAAAGACTCAAAGAATTTCTTAGGAGATGCCACGTCATGGCCTACCCGTATGGATGCAGGTACATACTTTTTATAATGGGTCTAGTGCAAATCTTCGTTCCATGATTAATGCAGCTGCAGGAGGAACTCTAAATAATAAAACACCAAAAGAAGCCTAAAATCTATTAGAGGAGATGGCATCCGATAGTTATCAATGGCCTATTGAGAGGTTACCAATGCTGAAAGCTAACAGAGTTCATGAAGTGGATGCTTTCGCTACAATTGCTGCACAATATGAAGCACTCAACAAAAAGCTAGATAACAAGAGTGTTTCAGCCATGAAACTTTAGAATTTTACATGTGATTTTTGTGGTGGAGGACATGTTAGCATAAAATGTCAGGCAGGTAACCTTTTTTCACAACCTACTGAAAATGCTAATTTTGTTGGGAATTTTAACAAGTCACAGAATAATCCCTACTCAAATACGTACAATCTGGGATGGCGCAATCATATAAATTTTTCATTGAATAATCAGAATGTGACAAGACCATCGAGATTCAAACTATCAGAAGAGACGAAGTCAAATCTATAAGATATAGTCATCAGACTTACTAACACCACTCATGATTTCATCAAGAGCATGAATGTGAGATTTCAAAACCAAGAGACTTCAATCAGAAATCTAGAAATGCAAGTGGCTCAGTTAGCAAACATGATGTTAGGGAAGCAACAAGATTCTTCACCTAGCAACACAGAGAAAAATCCAATTAAAAACATAAAGGTTATAACCTTGAGAAGTGGTGAACAAGTGGGAGAAGAATATGCTAAACCAGAGATTTTCAAAGACAAAGAAGAGGAGATCAATAAACAACTAGAGGAGGCAGGTAAAGTCAAACCTTTTTCCAAATAATTCTGAGCCATTTGTGCCACCAGTTCCATTCCCTTAGCGACTCCAACAACATAAATAGATAAGTAATTTTCTAAATTTCTTAATGTATTTAAAAAATTGCACATTAACATTCATTTTGTAGATGCCTTAGTGGAGATGCCTAGTTATGCAAAATATTTGAAGGAGATTTTGGCAAACAAAAGGAAACTGGAGAATTATGAAACTGTGAAGTTGAATGAGGAGTGTTTAGCCATCCTACAAAACAAATTACTTCCAAAGTTAAAAGATCTAGGGAGTTTTACTATTCCTTGCATTATTAGGATTCTTTGAAAATGCATTGTGTGATTTAGGTGCAAGCATTAATTTGATGCATTTTTCAGTTTTCAAGAAATTAGGATTTGGCTAGATAAAAGCAACCATAGTGTCACTTCAATTGGCTGATCAATTAATTAAATATCCAAGAGGTATTATGGAAGATATTTTGGTAAAAGTTGACAAATTTATCTTTCCTACAAATTTCATAGTTCTTGACATTGAGAAAGATTTTCTAGCAACATGAAGAGCCCTTATTAATGTATAATAAGGGAAGTTGATTCTTAGAGTTCAAGATGATCTTGTTTCCTTTAATGTTTTTAAAGCAATGAAATATCCATCCGATGATCATTTTTCTTTTAAAGTTGAGATAGTTGACAAGTTGGCAATAAGGTTTTTCAATAAAATATTTTCAAAGATCCACTTGAAGCATGTTTATTTTGGCAGGGATAGAAATTGAGAATGAGGAGATAAAGGAGCACACAAATTTCATGGAGGCAAGTCCACCATATTCAAGACGAAAGGCAATTAAATTTGAAGAGTTTGGACAACATACAAAAAAGCCTAAACCGTTAATTGAAGAGCCTCCAATTCTTGAACTCAAACCTTTACATTCTCATTTGAAATATGCTTATTTAGATGAAGTTTCTTCTTTGCCAGTAATTTTATCTTCTTCTTTGACAGACTTGATGGAAGAGAAATTGCTTAGAGTGTTGAGAAAGCATAAAGGTGCAATTGGATGAAATATAGCTAATATCAAGGGAATTAGCCATTCCTTTGCATGCACAAAATTTTGATGAAAGAACAATACAAACCCACTATCCAACCTCAGAGGCGTTTGAACCCAAAGATGCAAGAAGTAGTGAAGCTAAAATAATTAATCTACTTGATGTAGGTATAGGTATCATCTATCCTATCTTTGATATTTCTTGGGTAAGTCCTGTACAAGTTGTAACAAAGAATGCGATATGACTGCTCAGAAAAATGACAATAATGAGTTGATTCCAACTAGAACAATTACTGGGTGGCGTGTGTATGGATTACAGAAAATTAAATGATGCCATTAGAATTTTCCTTTACTATTTATTGATAAAATGTTAGAAAGACTTGCTGGACATGAGTTTTATTGCTTTCTTGATGGATATTTCAGGTCTAATCAAATTCCTATTACACTAGAAGATTAAAAGAAAACTACTTTCACATGTCCCTATGGTACTTTTTTTTTTTTTTAGAAGAATGCCGTTTAGTCTTTGTAATACGCTAGCTACTTTTCAGAGATGCATGATGGCTATTTTTTCTGATATGGTTGAAAAATATATTAAGATTTTCATTGATGATTTTTCCATTTTGGATTTATCATTTGATTCTTGTTTAAATAATTTGGCTTTGGTCTTATAAAGATGTGGGGAGCCTAACCTTGTTTTGAATTGGGAGAAGTGTCACTTTATGCTGTAGGACAGAATAGTGCTTGGGCATAAAATTTCTCGAAACGGAATAGAAGTCAATCGAGTCAAAGTGAAGATCATTGCAAAATTGCCTCTACCAACATCTGTGAAACTTGTCTGGGGATTTTTGGGGCATGTAGGATTCTACAAGTGATTTATAAAAGAATTTTCAAAGATTGCTAAACCTCTTTCTAATCTTTTAGAAAAAAGATGCTCATTTTTAATTTTTTTGATGAATGCATGCAGGCTTTTAACATGTAAGAGGAAAAGTTACTTTTGACACCAATTATGGTAGCACCAGATTGGAATCTACCTTCTAAGAAAATTTGAGCTTTTCAAATCATATACTATGCCAGTCAAACATTGTCAGGTACACAATTGAATTATTCAACAACAGAAAATGAACTTTTGACGATAGTTTTTGCTTTTGATAAATTTCGTTCTTATTTAATTAGCTAAAAAATTATAATTTATTTTGACGATTCTGCTCTTAAGTATATGCTTGATAACAAAGAATCAAAACCTTGATTGATTAGGTGGATTCTATTACTACAAGAATTTGATTTGGAAATCAAAGATAATAAGGGAACTGAAAATTTAATTGCAGATCACTTGTCAAGAATTTTAAATTCAAAGGAAAATGTAAGACCAATTTTGAAAAAGTTCCTTGATGAGAAATTTTTTTCCATCAAATCCACAAAAATTCCCTCATACTTTGTAAATTGTTTGGTAAGTAATATTCTTCCTCTTGAACTATCATATCAAAAGAAGAAAAAAATTCATTTTTGATGTTAAAAATTATTTTTGGGAAGAATCTATCTTGTTTAAAGTATGTACAAACCAGGTTATAAAGAGATGTGTTCCAGACGAAGAGAAGGCAATCATTCTACATCATTGTCACGACGGAGAGGCAAGTGTCCATTTTGGTGCCACCAAAACTACAACTAAGATTTTACAATTTAGATTTTATTGGCCTATATTTTTTTAAGATACATACTCCTATGTCTCTTCATGCGATAGGTGTTAGAGAACTGGAATTATCTCAAGGAAAAATGAGATGCCTTTAAACGAACATTATTGCATATAAATTATTTGATGTTTGGGGTATTGATTTCATAGGATCCTTTAAACCTTTTTTATGGGAATTTATACATCTTAGAGGTTGTGAAGTATGTGTCTAAGTTGGTAGAAGCTGTAGCATTGTCAACAAATAATGCTAAGGTCATGGTCAAATTCCTTAAAAAAAATATTTTTACCTAATTCGGCACTCCTAATGTCATGCCCCGAACCTCGAGTACGCACACATCCCACTATGGCCAATAGAAATGCGACGTCCCAAGATGCATCACCGACCCATTCATTTTATTGCACATGCGGAAGCAGATAAATAATCCCTAGACAAAAACTCAATTGGGATAGAAAAATAGGATCATACTTTCAAAAAAGAAACCACACTTCTTTATACACAACTTGCTAGATCATTTACAATACTAGTCTATTTACACAGGCCCGCAAAAGTAGAAGGACTACAGTCCACTAAACGATTAAACCCTCAACTAAAGACCCCAGAGTCTCCTGGGGACTCGGACTTGGATTCGCCACTAATCCATCAGGAGAGTCAGATGTACCCTCGTCATAGGCAACCTCAGACATCGATGCAGGGACCTCAACATCCTGAAGAGGGCCCTCCCTGGGTCCATTGTACCTGCTACGGTACCACGCCTTGAATCGATGGGGTAACCTTTGAGGTAGACCAGTATCAACCCAAACGATGGTCCTCACAAGCTTATAGATCCGGCTCCTTAGCCCCAGGAGTAGGTGTGACATCCCAGATTTTCAATCATGTTTCTATTGAATAAATCGGGCATTTCATTGACGCGTCTATCGGGCTATTCTCAAAACTGATCATTCTAGAGATAACTGGACTATCTGAGGAAACCATTAAGAATTTTAAGGCAAATAGACTTAAGAATTCGACCAAGAATCGGCTACTTGACCGTACTCATCTTTAGAGGTCATTATGGCACAGATATAAGTTGATTTGAGATCAGAGATAGGTTGGTTCGACGAGATATATGGCTAATCGTGGGTGACACCACTAAATTGGAAAATTCTTGTCGGCCGGCACTTGACTGATTTTACTATTGTTTTGGTACCTTGTGTCGTATTTGGGTCATCGAGATTTTCATGACAATCGAGAGTCGCCAATGAGTCGAGTGGGTTCATTGTGGCTCGAAGAAAATCGACCATGGGTCATTTGCACTGCAAAATTCTGAAAGTTACCCGGTAGTCTAGGTCACGCTAAAAACGCGTCGAATGGAAATTAACCGTGAATTCGAACCCGATTTTAGAAATTGAAAGTTTTGTGGTGTCACGAGCAATTTTCGGAACGTCGACTTAGTCTCGAAGATTTTTCGGAGATTCCGAGATTTTTACGGAAAATTGTTTCGGATGATTCGGAAAATTAACGGAAATTTGTACGGGCCAAATTAAAGGAAATTTTCATTCTCAAGCCGAGCCTTTGAGTGTCAAATACTTACAAAAAATTGTTCGGGATTTTTCTTCGTCAAAATTGGACCTCAATTTGGGAATTTGAGCGATGGAATTGAAATTAAAGTTGTGAAATTTGGTTTTGAATAAGGGGCTGGAATTTTGGGCATTTAATTGGATAATGTATGGATTTATCAAGTGGAAAGACTTAGGGAACATGCAATCAATGTATTGGATTGAGTTGCTTGACTTTGGGGCCCTCCACCAGCTGCTTCTCCTGCACGCCAAGACCACTGCCTCATCCTCCTTCGAACACCTTCTCTCTCTCGATCCCTCATCTATCCTGCCTTGTTTCTGTTTTTGCTCTCTCAATTTCCTTTCGTCTTCTTCTGCTTGGACGACCATCTTCAGTCGTTCCCTTTGGTCTTCGCACCTACAGCTCTCTCCCTCAACGCCTCTCTCCGCTCGCCAATCAACCGCACGCCCGCACACCACCGGCGCCCCCACCTTCGTTTGTCTCTCTTGCCACACGTCCGAGCCTCCACTTTACTCGTCAACAACAGCAACAAGCGAAGCCTTTGGTTGGACTGAGCAGCCTTGCCTTGCTGCCACTTGGCAGCGTCGGCTCTTTGTTCGGTCAACAAAGCCGAGTTGAAGACCACCGGCGAAGCTTCTCCTCTTTGCCACGCCAATTGAAGCCCGAAGCTGCGGCAGATCGATCCGCCCATTTCTCCTCTTGCGTGTGTCTTCGGTCAACTAAAGTCCATGCGCCCGGCCACCGAGTCAGCGAAGTCGCACGCCCGAAGCCCGTAATTTCCAGCGTCTTCGGCCCATTCAAAGCGCAGCCCAACATTAGTTCAGTCCGTCGATTGGTTCGCGTGAATTTTGGGCCCATCTTCAAATCGAAAAGCCCAATATGACTCAGCCTGTGAGCGGTTGATCAATTTGAGGCCCAAGTCCGCAAGTGCAGCCCATCTTCTGTTTTCAGCCCACAAGACCAAGAGGCCCAGCAACCCGAAGCCCAGTTGCGAAGCCCAATCCAGCGAGGCCCAAGCAAGTTCGGCCCAAGCCCAGCTTTTTCTGTGGGCTTGCGAGGCTTGTAGGCCCAGCCCGAGTGTTCGTCGACGCCGCCGAAAGTCCGGGTTACGGCCGCCGTCGCGTCGCCGTCGTGATGATCCAGTCCCTGCTTTTAATCAAGTGAGTAATCTCACTAATCCTTGCTTAGTAGACTAATGATGCTTAAGGGTTAGTTAGATTTAATTAAGTGCAATTAGGTGGTTAGATTAGTTTAGAACAATCAAATTAGTGACTGAATGATGCATGTTAGGTGGTTAGACTTAATCATTAGCAAGTAGAGAGCTTCTAATATTTATTGAATGCATCTCGGGATTTTTCCCGACCCGTTTGCTTAAATTAGGCATTACGGGCCTAAATTGAATTTTTAGTGTTTATTTATTAATTTTTGAATTTATTTATTTATTTATTTATTTATTTATTTATTTATTTTTCGGAAATTAGGTGGGCTAGCCAACGACCGAAATTCTATGCGATTGTCGTGGTGCAATCTGTTTATTTATTTGAGTACTGGTTTGTGGAAAATTAGTGAGTTGATGAGTATGTGGGGATTTATCCCAAAATTAATTAGTGTTGGTATTCAATTAGAATTTGACTGTGAAAGGTTATGAGTAGAACCTCAAAAGCGCCAAAGTATGGCTGTGCCGGTGGGGCCGAGTTTTGCCACCGAATTTGAATCGGTCGCACCCGTTGGGCCGTAAATTGCCACCTATTAAAGGTCGTGCCTGATAAGGCCGTAATCTGCCACCTATTGAAGGTCACGCCTGATAAGGCTATAATTTGCCACCTATTAAAGGTTGCGCCCATTGGGCCGTAATTTGCCACCTAAAGAATGGTCGAGTGGGACCGTAAAGTTATTGAATGTTGAAAGTTGTCGAGTGGGACTATGTTTTCCACCTATACTTAAGTTGTGTCCTAAGAACCGTGATTCGTATTTGGGAATCGAGTTAGAATAATTGAAGTGATCGGAAGTGGTATTTTTAATATGTAATCGACTAGGTCGATTGATTAATGATTTGATCTGATGTCGTAATCTGATTGATTGAATTGAAATGATCGGTGAATGGTTCAACTGACATGTAATCGACTAGGTCGATTGATCAAAATATCGATCTGTGATGTGATTGCTAGGGTGCCTATTGAATTGTGCTAATATGCAGGTGGAATCTGAGGCCAAGGTAAGTCTTCTAACCCATGCGTGTATAGGCAGCCCGGTTAGCGTATTGGTTTCCTAATCAAGTCTTAGTGGGGTAGAACTTGCTGAGACATAGTCTCATCCTGGTTGTGGGACAACATTTTCAGGACCCTGGTGAGGATCCTGAGGAGAAAGAAACCGAAGAGGAATACCTAGAGGAGAACCCTGATGATGATCCGAGTACAACCCAGATGAGGACTATGATCCCATCCTCTTTGTGAACCCTGTTTATAGATGGTTGAGTGTGAGACTAGACCTTTGTGAATAGTATGGTAAATTACTTTGTGGTGTGGTTGTATAAAAGTTTGGTTGTGAATTTCGATATGAAAAATATGGCCCTACTTTTCTATCTCATTGTTTTATTGTCTGGGGATTATAATTGCTTCCGCATGTGCATATTAAAATGAAAAATGGTCGGCGGTACGTAGTCCTGGGATATCGCTTTTAAATTTGACCAAAGGTAAGGGATGTGTGCGTGCCTAAGGATTGGGGCGTGACATCCCCTTTTTGTGGTATCAGAGCCAGGTTAAGGAATTGGAGTGATAAGGTGCGATGATCTATGGGATAGTAGTAAGAAAGGCCTTTAAATTCATGCCGGTGCATGTCTGTGGTAGCTGAATGCTAGAATTGCTTGTTGTTTGGGTCACTCTGTTTCTAATTCGTAGTGGAATTGGAAGCAGGCTCTAGTAGATAAAGTTGAGCCATGAGTGACCAGGAGCCGAGGACTCCTGCAAAGAGGGCCGGTAGGGCCGTGACTCGGGGCAGAACGCCAACCAGGGCGGTGCCTGAGGAGGTCGTGGTAAAGTGCCAGCTGTGGCTAGCGCTAGTGGTGAAGCACCACCTCCTGTTGGTGCTGGGGTAATAGCCCCTGATGATCCTAAGTTCGATGGGATCATGCGTGTACTTGAAGCCTTGGGTAACAGAATAGATCAGCAAGCTGCTACAATTGAAGCCGCCACTCAGGCCGCTGCTACCGCCGCTGTTACTGCTGTTGCTAATGCCGCCCCTGCTGCTGTACCTGCAATTGCACCTGCCGTAGCTCCCGCCGTAGTAAATGTTGAAGGTCCACCAGGGATAGTGGTCGCTGCAAGACCAATCTATAAGCTGGTGGAGCATTTCCTAAGATTAAATCCACTGATGTTCACCGGGATAGGAGATCCCGAAGCTGCTTCTTCATGGGTTCAGAAGCTCGAGAAAGCATTTGCACTGCTGATGTGCAATGAGACGGAGAAGGTAATCTTAGCAACTTACCAGCTGGAGGGAGTTGCGAACACTTGGTGGATGACTACCTGTGAAACGTTCCCAGAAGGCGTTGTCCAAGAGTGGAACACTTTCCGTGAAGCCTTCAATGATAAGTATTTCTCCGAGACTGCTAGAGAGATGAAGATGGCAGAATTCCAACGTCTTTGCTAGGGTTCCCTATCTGTTGATGAGTACGAGGCGAAGTTCGCTGAACTTTCGCGATATGCCCCCGAGTTAATTGAGAATCTTGTGAACCGAGCGAGGAGGTTCAGAGATGGATTTAGACCGGACATGAGGAGTGCCTTAGTCCTTTTGGATCTGAAGACTTACAATGATCTATATCGGAGAACTCAGAAAATTGAGAAGGATCAGAATGACAGAGCCGCCTTGTCTGGATCAAGGTTCAGTTCTCATAGAGACAACATCCGCCAAGGAAAGAGGCCTATGCCTGGAAACAGATTCCGGATTCTGCCCATCAGGGAGGGTGGAATTGGAAAAACAGGGTCCAGCCAGAATGGTGTGTCGCCTGTGTGGAAGGCAACATGGATCCGCCCCATACCATTCTAGAACCAGTACTTGTTTTGGGTGTGGCCAGTCGGGTCATATAGTCAAGGACTGTCCTAGAAGACAGGGGAGACCACATTAGTTGCCACCGCCGCAAATGGGCCAGATCAGAGGGTATGCCCCTCAGAATGTGCCACAAGGAGGACAGCTGAGACCTCCAATTTAGGGCACTGTGCATGCAATTACACAGGGTCAGGCCGAAGTTGTGCCTGACATAATCACAGATATGGTTCCGTTGAATGGACTGCTAGTTCAGAGATGAATCGAGTTATGCACTGAGCAGAAAGGGCAATGTTCCTAGAACAATTATATCAGAGTGGCGCAGTAGAATTTTGGTTAAGTTTATAAAACTTCAGTTGTTGTAATGAAGTCATATAAAGCAAAATCACTGGTTGTAGTTGTACTTGAATCCTTTGCCTATGTATAACTTTGATACCATATATGAAAAGGTTTAGCTCGAGGAGCTTTTGTTGTAAAGAATTGTTGTTGCAATGTGATATAGTTTAATCCGTCGAAGGAAGTTATATCTAAGACAGCGTTATGAGTTAGAATTTTAGAAGAACGGTGATTGAGATGTCCTGTATCACCCTGGAAAGACGCTTTAAGTCACGGGTACAACGAGTCGGAAGTCTTCAATTGCCCATATGGTGATCAAGGAATGGAAGTTACTCGAGAGAGCTCAAGATTCGATTTTCAAATTTGGAGTAGGCCACCTTTCAAACCTTATGGCCACCCTCAGAATTGGACCTTCGGTCCAATTTAGGATCTAGACATTTTAGTTGATAAACACAAATGTTAAAGAAATCCTGCAGGAGGATACCGGTACAAGAAAGGTTGACTTTCAAATTTCGAAAAAGGGAATGCCAAAGTATTGTGGGTGATGATAGAGTCAAACAGTACGGAACTTGAGGAAGAGACTTGGTCAAGAATTCACAGTGGCAGTTGCAGTATTCGACCATACAGTGTGAGGTAGGTAGACCGATATGAAGATAGTTATCGTCGGACAGGTTGCAAGTGTCAAATGTGCTAGTAAGTGAAAGTTCAATAACGCAAGCCAAGAGAACATTTATAATCACTCAAGAGTCTCGAGTGGGAATGGAAGTATATCACGATGGAATGTTGCGATAGGTTTACCAAGAAGTCAAAGGAATAATGACTCCAGTTGGGGTAGTGGTCGACAGATCGATGAAGTCGGCCCACTTTATCGCTATATGGAAGGATATTGATTGGAATAGGCATGCCGAAGTGTATGTGCGTCAGACAGTTCGTTTGCGTGGAGTACTAGTGACGAACTTATATCGGATCCAGAACCGAGGTTCCCAGTTTCAGCAGATCAATCAAATAATTCCTTTTGAGGCAGAATAGAGTAGATTGTGCAGAACTTCAGTTTGTTGAAATGAAACTAGAGAAAGAAAGATCACAGGCCGAGGGTCAGTTCAGCAGTCAGTAGTTGCAATTGTCGTGATCAGTGCCAAAGTATAGACCGCTCATAATTGCCAGAATAATTGAATTGTTGAGCATTGAAGGCCCCAAAAGTTCTAAATTTGTGAGTACACCTTTCTAAAGGTGTCACCAATGAGGGATACATTGCGTTTCAGCAAGGAGGGAAAATTGAAATCGAAGTACATAGGTCCTTTTGAAATTCTGAAAAGAATCGGGATCTTATCGTACCGTCTCGTATTGCCGCCGAGGTTAGCACAAGTGCATTGCGTCTTTCACGTGTCGATGTTGAGGACATATGAGCCTGACATGACCCACATGCTAAATCTTGAAGAATTGGGCGTGGACGACAGAGTGTCATACATGAAAAGCTCGATTCAGTTTGTGGATCAGAAAGATCAGATTCTGTGTATCGAGAAGGTCTCATTGGTCAAAGTGGTCTAACAACGCCATGGGATTGAAGAAGCAACCAGGGAAAGTGAGACTAGATGAGATGACGATACCCCTACCTTTTTCTTTAAGGATTGGTAAAGGTTTAAATTTTGAGGACGAAATTTTTATAAAATGGGAAGAGTTGTGACATCCCAGATTTGCAGTCATGTTTTCTATTGAATAAATCGGTCATTTCATTGATGCGTCTATAGGGCTATTCTCAGAACTGATCATTCTAGATATAACTAGACTATCTGGGGAAACCATTAAGAATTTTAAGGCAAATAGACTTAAGAATTCGACCAGGAATCGGCTACTCGACTGTGCTCATCTTTAAGGTCATTATGGCACAGATATAAGTCGATTTGAGATCAGAGATAGGTCGGTTCGACTGAGATATGTGGCTAATCGTGGGTGACACCACTAAATTGGAAAATTCTCGTCGATTGGCACTTGACTGATTTTACTATCGTTTTGGTACCCTGTGTCCGTATTTGGGTCATCGAGATTTTCATGACAATCGAGAGTCGCCAATGAGTCAAGTGGGTTCATAGTGGCTCGAAGAAAATCGACCACGGGTCATCTGCACTGAAAAGTTTTGAAAGTTACCCGATAGTCTGGGTCACGCTAAAAACGCGTCGAATGGAAATTAACCGTGAATTCAAACCCGATTTTAGAAATTGAAAGTTCTGTGGTGTCACGAGCAATTTTAGGAACGTCAACTCAATTTCAGAAGATTTTTCGAAGATTCCAGGATTTTTACAGAAAATCGTTGTCGGACGATTCGGAAAATTAACGGGAATTCATACGAGCCAAATTAAAGGAAATTTGGATTTCCAAGTCGAGCCTTTGAGTGTCGATACTTACAAAAAATTGTTCGGGATTTTTCTTCGTCAAAATTGGACCTCAATTTGGGAAATTGAGCAATGGAATTGAAATTAAAGTTGTGAAATTTGGTTTTGAATAAGGGGCTGGAATTTTGGGCATTTAATTGGATAATGTATAGATTTTTTTTTTTTTGGTCGGATAATTGGATAATGTATAGATTTATCAAGTGGAAAGAATTAGGGAACATGCAATCAATGTATTGGATTGAGTTGCTTGACTTTGGGGCCCTCCACCATTTGCTTCTCCCGCACGCCAAGACCACCGCCTCATCCTCCTTCGAACACCTTCTCTCTCTCGATCCCTCATCTATCGCCTTGTTTCTATTTTTGCTCTCTCAATTTCCTTTCGTCTTCTTCGCTTGGACGACCATCTTGATCGTTCCCTTTGGTCTTCGCACCTCACGGCTCTCTCCCTCAACGCCTCTCTCCGCTCGCCAATCAACCGCACGCCCGCACACCACCGGCGCCCCCACCTTCGTTTGTCTCTCTTGCCACACGTCCGAGCCTCCACTTTACTCAGTCAACAACAGCAACAAGCGAAGCCTTTGGTTGACTGAGCAGCCTTGCCTTGCTGCCACTTGGCAGCGTCAGCTCTTTGTTCGGTCAACAAAGCCGAGTTGAAGACCACCGAGCGAAGCTGCTTCTCCTCTTTGCCACGCCAATTGAAGCCAGCGAAGCCTGCAGCAGTCAGTCCGCCCATTTCTCCTCTTGCGTGTGTCTTCGGTCAACTAAAGTCCATGCGCCCAGCCACCGAGTCAAGCGAAGTCGCACGCCAGCGAAGCCCGTAATTTCCAGCGTCTTCGGCCCATTCAAACTGCAGCCCAACATTAGTTCAGTCCGTCGATTCAGTTCGCGTGAATTTTGGGCCCATCTTCAAATTAGAAAAGCCCAAGTAACAGCTTAGCCCAGGAGTTGATCAATTTACGGCCCGGGTCCGCAAGTGCAGCCCATCTTTTGTTTTCAGCCCACAAGACCAAGAGGCCCAGCAACCCGAAGCCCAGTCGCGAAGCCCAACTTCCATGAGCCCAATCCAACGAGGCCCAAGCAAGTTCGGCCCAAGCCCAGCTTTTCTTTGTGAGCTTTCGAGGGTTGTAGGCCCGACCCGAGTGTCCGTCGACGCCGCCGAAAGTCCGGGTTTCGGCTGCCGTCACGACGCCCTCGTGGTGATCCGATCCCTACTTTTAATCAAGTGAGTAATCTCACTAATCCTTGCTTAGTAGACTAATGATGTTTAAGGGTTGGTTAGATTAGTTTAGAACAATCAAATTAGTGACTGAATGATGCATGTTAGGTGGTTAGACTTAGTCATTAGCAAGTAGAGAGCTTCTAATATTTATTGAATGCATCTCGGGATTTTTCCTGACCCGTTTCAAGCTTCAATCGGGCATTACGAGCCTAAATTGAATTTTTAGTGTTTATTTATTAATTTTCAAATTTATTTATTTATTTATTTATTTTTCGGAAATTAGGCTGGGATAGCCAACGACCGAAATTCTGTGCTGATTGTCGTGGTGCAGTCTGTTTATTTATTTGAGCACTGGTTTGTGGAAAATTAGTGAGTTGATGAGTATGTGGGGATTTATCCCAAAATTGATTAGTGTTGGTATTCAATTAGAATTTGACGGTGAAAGGTTGTGAGTAGAACCTCGAAAGCTGCCAAAATATGGCTGTGCTAGTGGGGCTGAGTTTTGCCACAGAATTTGGAATCGATCGCGCCCGTTGGGCCGTGAATTGCCACCTATTGAAGGTCGCGCCTGATAAGGCCGTAATCTGCCACCTATTAAAGGTTGCGCCTGATAAGGCCGTAATCTGCCACCTATTAAAGGTTGCGCCCATTGGGCCGTAATTTGCCACCTAAAGAATGGTCAAGTGGGACTGTAGAGCCATTGAAGGTTGAAAGTTTCCGAGTGGGACTGTGTTTTCCACCTATACTTAAGTTGTGTCCTAAGGACCGTGATTCGTATTTGGGAATCGAGTTGGAATAATTGAAGTGACCGGAAGTGGTATTGTTAATATGTAATCGACTTGGTCGATTGATTAATGATTTGATCTGATGTTGTAATCTGATTGATTGAATTGAAATGACTAGTGAATGGTTCGACTAACATGTAATCGACTAGGTCGATTGATCGAGATATCGATCTGTGATGCGATTGCTAGGGTGCCTATTGAATTGTGCTAATATGCAGGTGGAATATGAGGTCAAGGTAAGTCTTCTAACTCGTGCATGTATAGGCAGCCTGGTTAGCGTATTGGTTTCCTAATCGAGTCTTAGTGGGGTAGAACTTGCTGAGACATAGTCTCATTCTGGTTGTGGGACAACATTTCAGGACCCTGGTGAGGAGCCTGAGGAGAAAGAAACCGAAGAGGAGTACCCGGAGGAGAACCCCGATGATGATCCGAGTACGACCCAGATGAGGACTATGATCCCATCCTCTTTGTGAACCCTGTTTGTAGATGGTTGAGTGTGAGACTAGACTTTTGTGAATAGTATGGTAAATTACTTTGAGGTGTGGTTGTATAAAAGTTTGGTTGTGAATTTCGATATGAAAAATATGGCCCTACTTTTCTATCTCATTGTGTTATTGTCTGGGGATTATAATTGCTTCCGCATGTGCATATTAAAATGAAAAAGGGTCGGTGGTATGTAGCCCTAGGATATCGCTTTTAAATTTGACCAAAGGTAAGGGATGTATGCGTGCCTAAGGATCGGGGCATGACAGTAGGGATATCAATGACCTGCTCAATAACACTCTTTGGCCGACCAAACCGTTCCGAAGGAACTGCCATCAAATGACCTGAAAATAATAAGCCCACGACGGGGTGAGACAATGTTTTAGCGAGTTCTACCCCCTAAGACTCGATTAGGAAAACAATATGCCCCAGGGCACTCTAGCCACACAATAGGACAGAGGACTTACCTCGTTTCCGTCCTTTCCTGCACATCAGTACATTTCATAATTTAACCAATCAAATCAATCTCAACAATTCAATTCAATCATACTATTTATCTTTCCATTCCAATCCGTACTATCTATCAACCATTACTATCTATCATTCAATACCGTCTATCAATCCATTGGTCAATATGATATATGCTCTCCAAAGTTGTAATATATAGGCGTAGCTCACCAAAGCTGTATAAATAGATAGTAGCTCACTGAAGCTGTAAATAAATAGTAGCTCACCAAAACTGTAGATAGATAATAGCTCACTAAAGCTGTAGTATATATATGTATATTATATTTGCTCGCCCAAGCTGATACATATATAAACAATTGCTCGCCAAAGCTGTCGATTCAACATTAACCCAGTCAATTCCTCAATCCAATCAATCGATCGATTCAAATTGGTCCTACAAACCAATTATGGTGCCAAAAGGCGACCGGGTATTTTCAAGTTAAATACCAAAACTTCTCCAATTTCACTCAATTCCACACTTTTGGAATAATTATCCACAATCATCATTTTCATTCAATTTCTCAATTAAACAATCAATTAGCACAAAATGACTGCACTGTTGCAATCAGTGCGAAATTCTAACGACCGGCCATCCCGGCATAATTTTCGAAAATATTAAATAATTAAATTTAATTCCGAAAATTAAATCATTAAATATTATATTTTATTAATATAATTTAATAAAATAATATTTATAAAATTCAAAATAATTAATTAATTAAAAATAATTAATTATGGCTTAAACTATATTACACTAATTTAAACATACAATTAGCCCTAATTAATCAACCACTAAACTAATTATTCATCTAATCTAATTAACATTTAAATAATCTAATCTAACTACCTAAACCTACTTAGACTAATCTAAATACCCCTTAAGCATAATTAACTTACTAAGCAAGGATTAGAGGTTAAACTCACCAGTTTTGCGTTCCGGTGAGTCCACGGCGACCACAGCGCAAAGGCGAGCGATAAACCTCGAAGTGGTGACACCAACGGAGGCCGGTAAGGCACCTAAAATGGGCCTCGAAGCTCCAAGGCTTGCTGGAAATCCAGCTATTGATCCTGGCTGAAAAAGGCTAGAACCGGCAGCGATTGAGGCTGAACGGCGAATGAGGGACAACAGCGAGCAAGCAGAGGTCAAGCAGGACTACGGCAAGGTTTCTAGCGGTTGCTGGACGGTGTACGGGCTTCGGTTAACAGCGACAGAGGTTAGGGCGACTGGCGCAAGCGACTAGGACGTGTGAAGAACGCATGAGCTAGACAGTGGGCGCGGGGGCTCGCGGGTGGACGGACGGCGGTCGGACGGCCTAGGCGGGTGGCAGGGAACTCTGACTAGCTAATGCTGGCTTTCCTCTAGTTCTCCAAGCTTTTTCCACAGCTCAACAATGGAGAAAGCCACATAATAAGGAAGGAGAAGAGCCGCTGGAAGAGGGGGACCCCAAAGCCTCTCTAGGCCTTCACACTTGTCTTGCTCTCCTCTCTCTTGCCCCCACCAGCTATGGCCCTCACCCTTGGCCACTTACCTCTCCTTAGCTTCTTCAAAAAGCTTGCCAAATGGTCTAAAATGTCATGCACCCATGGCATACGAATTTGTTACATTTCCCACTTCAATCTCAGTCGATAACATTCAATTCTCAACCAAACCAATCCAATTGAAGCCCAAATAAATCCGCCATGGTGTCCTTGTCCTTCTTATGATTTTTCCCCATCATATGATCCAAATTGCATCCCAAAGATGTGATCAAAAGTGGTCCTCTAACTTTCCCCAACAAAAACAGCCTTACTTTGCTTTTAAGCCAAAAATCTCGATTTATAGAAAAATCTTCTAAAGATGAGTCGATGTTCCTAAAATGAATTGTGACATAATAGAACTTTCAATTTCTAAAATCGAGTTCAATTTCTCGGTTAATATCAATCTGGCGTAACTTTAGCGCGTCCTAATCTACTAGGTAGCTTTTAAGAACTTTTTGTGCAATTGACCTGTGGTCGATTGTTTTGAAGCCACAAAGTGCATATTCGACACATTGGCGACTCTTGGTTGTCGTAGAAATCTCAAGGTTTCAAATACGGATACAGGATACCAAAACGATAGAGACATCGGTCTAGTGCCGATCAACAAGATTTGTGCAATTAGGTGGAATCACCCACACTTAATCACATGCCTTTGTCGAATCGACTTATTTCCGGTCTCTAATCGATCTATGCCACATTAACCCTTATAGATTAACACAGTTGAGTAGTCGATTCCTAGTCGAATTCTTTAGTCTATTGCGTTTAGATTCCTTAACGGCTGCACATGATAGACTAGTTATCTCGTGAGTGACCAACTCAGAGAAGAGGGCTATAGACACGAAGATGAAATGCCCGACTTATTCAATTGAAACCAAAATTGTAAAATTGGGATGTCACACCTAAGGCAATCATAATTGATAGGGGGACACATTTTTGTAACAAATAGTTTGTAACACTTTTGAGTAAGTACGGAGTCACAACCCCTTATCATCCTCAAACTAGTGGCCAAGTAGAGGTTTCAAATAGGGAAATCAAGAGAATTTATAAATAAATAAATAAAAAATAGTGAATGCCTTCAGGAAAGATTAGTCAATGAAACTTCATGATGCCCTATGGGCTTATAGGATGGCGTTCAAAACCCCAATTGGGATGTCTTCATTTATGCTTGTGTTTGGGAAGGTTTGTCACTTACTAGTGGAATTAGAGCATAAAGCAAATTAGACATTAAATTTTTTGAACTTTTGACATGCAGTCTACAAGTGAAGAAAGATTGTTGCAACTGAATGAATTGGAGGAATTTCACAATGAAGCCTATGAAAATTCTAAGTTGTAAAAGGATCGTACAAAAAGATGGCATAACAAGCACATATTTAAAAGAGAATTCTAAATTGGTCAAAAAGTTTTATTTTATAACTCTCATCTTAAACTTCTTCTAAGAAAGTTATGGTCTCGATGGTCTAGTCCTTTCATAGTCACACAGGTATCCCCATACGGAATAGTTGAAGTTGCGCATGACACTGAGGACACATTCAAGGTGAATGGTCAACGTTTAAAGCCATACTTTGAAGGTGGTTACAACAAGTAGAAGATCACCATTGAACTTCATCCTCCAAAATAGCGACATCTGAGATAGTTTGATTGAAAACTATAAAGCAAGCACTTCTTGGGAGGCAATCCAAGTATTTTAATTATGTTTCTTCATTTATTTTTTAAGTTTGCTTTTCGCAAAAAAAAAAAAGATTAATTTTTCTCTGTTTTATCAAAATTAATATTTTTTAATGGATCATCTTTCAGGAGTTTAATCATCGAGGTCATCTATAAACACATCCTATAACTAGGGGAGTTTCTTGTTCCTATTTCTCCTTTTCGTATTAAGGACTCGGCTTCATTCAAGTTTGAAGGGACAAAATTTTTTGCTAAATCTGAATTTTTTTATTTTATTTAATTTTATGATTGTGAAAATTTAAATTTTATTCAAACTTGCAACTAATGTATGAGTTAATATTGATTCTGATTATGTTGATCCACTTACGAAGCACTAAAAGTCTTTAATTTTTTTAATTATGTGTAAATCTAGAGAACACTTATGTGAAGTATATGATTTTCTTATATCTCACCCAAATCTTAGAATTTGTTGTATTTTCTCTTGAGGCGAAATCTATACTACATCTAACTGAGGAAATGACTTAGGCGATTTTGGATCGATTGAGCCTTTCAAGCTAACCTTATTTATTTATCCCTAGTCACCCTATTGACCCTTAATTATTATCCAATTTTTCATTGATACCCATATATGTTTAGCCTATCTTCTATCAAATTATATCATTATCTCACGCTCCATGAACATGTTGATTTTTTTGGATAAAAAGTTTATTTGAGCCTAATAGCAATTTAGGAGGACGGGTAGAGCATGAAAAAAAAAATTGATTGCTACGGTTGTTTGGGGTGTATTATCAAAAAAAAAAAAAAATTCTTTTATGGTTCCTTATCCCACTTTCAATTGAGTGAGCTTTTTGGATACTCAACGGGTTGGAAATTTTCATGTTATATTAGAGGGACTTTGGGAGAAACTCCATGATAAAGCAATGAATAAAAAAAGGAAAAAAGAAAAAAAGAAAAGGAATGATGATATGTGGTGATAGAAAGATTATCTTGAAAAAGTGAAATTGGGGACAGGGACATTAGCTCTAGTTAGATCCTAAAAATCATGTTGATGGATGATTTGAGCTTAAAATTACCATTATCTTACCTTTAGCCTAGCCTTACATTACAAAACCGAGAAAAGTCCTATTGACTTTTAGTTGGATAATTAGCTTACATTAGTAGAGAAATGAATGAAAAACAAACCTATAAGATTTGGTCATTATTATAGAAAATTTTTTAGAGATTGTATACCAATGTGAATTTATCTAGATCATATATAATTCGAAAAGATGAGGACTCTCACACACACTTGGATCACATTGTTAAAATTGGTGTTAACTGATGAACCAAATTCAATGTTTGGATGAAATTTGTGTTTTCTTTTGAATTGTGAATTTGAGCAATTATGGAAATATGTTAAGGAAGAGAGTTTTAGCTTGAGTATATATTATCTTGTTTTTGGTCGAGGACTAGCAAAATGTTAAGTTCGAGGGTTTGATAGCTCTATAAAAATAAAGTTATTTTTCCTATTTTAGGCAACAATTTATGCAATATCTATGAGAAAAATATTTGAATTTCTTTCTAATTATTCGAATTTTCCTTGTTCATGCAACTTAATGAGATATGGAGAAGATAAGAAAAATAATGGTAAAAATCAGAATTCAAATAAAAAGCATTAAAAGATGGATATTAAATCAGGGAATCCTTGATTTTGTTCCTAATTTTATTTGCAAGAGTTGGAAGATAGATATCAAATCACAAGTTCTCTTATTTACTCCTAATTTTATGCGAAAAATAAGTAATTATCTAGGGATAAGAGTCTTGGATGTATCATATAAATAAGAGAACATTGAGGGTCTAAGGGGATAGCTAGGTTTTTATTTTTAGATCGTTTTTTTTTCATTGTTCTAAGAGTTTTTCCAGTATTTTAAAGAAAAGACAAAAGTGGTGACAGAATTCTTATTCTTTGACTTAAGATGCTTGATTTAATTTATTTATTTTTCGTTTCTTCTTCTGCTATGTTCTAATTTTCTTTTGTTGGGGCTATGATATAGCATGATCATGGTGATGTGAATTTCATGATTTTTATGCATGCAAGTGATTTCATTCATGTAAGTTATTTATTATTGTTCTTAATACTTTTAAGTGACCAATCACCACTTGAACGATTTGATGTGCATGTTTGAAACTAAGAAATAATAATATGCATTATAATATATAACTATGAATTAAACATGAATAGATATATACCGCGTTATTTGAGTAGCTTTCGGTGATAAGATGATCCAAAAGACTCATTGTAAATCAAGAATATTCATAGATTTTAATGCATTTATGTTTATTTAAATTAACATAGAGATATAATATATTAATAAATTCCGCTATCATATGTTTCATATCGTTCTTGTACACGTAATAATATGAAATTCATATCTAGTGGTTATAGTGAAATCAGATGCTTTAACATATTAATTTACTACATTTAGTCTCCAAATTTTACTTTTGAGATTTTTAGTTTTAATTTATTCTCAATTTTATTTTGATATATTAGATAAATTTTAGAATTAATCTATTTTTAGTAATTAATTAGTTTATTAATCATCAATCTCTGTGGATCAATACTTTTTCTTATCATTATATTACTTATTCGACACATTCACTTGCATTTAAAATTTTACGAACAAAAAGATTCTCAGTTTATTATATGAAGTGCAAGGATGAGGTTGAATACAATAAGGACGGTTGGGTAACTTTACCAAGTGCACTTTCTTAACATAAAATAGGTAGTCATTTCTTTGTTCCACCTTTCTATCATTTTTCCTTGTTCAACTATATCTTTTTCTCCCTTTTGCTTTATAATAAGAAAGAAAAGTTTATAATGGCTAACCGAGAAACATAAAGTCTAACAAAAGTGTGTTTTGGCTTAAGTATGAAGATGGATAGATCACACAATTAAGTCATGGTTTTGTTGTGTGTTCTAGATGAGAAAATCCACTTCTAAAAAGGTTGGATTTAAGGAGTCATATTTTTAACAAAACTTTGATTCAAACAAATATCAATTTTATTTTTTATTTTAATGTGAACAAACACCAATCGATTAGTGTCCTTGTTCTAATTTAACTATTGGCTCATGAATATATACCCTAATTTGATTGAACAACTATACTTGCGGAGAGGATTGCCAAGGAGCAGCACTAAAGTATTTATGCATAGTTTTCGAGCTGCCTCAAATTTTTCGCTATTCACATATACTTTCAAGAAACTAAATTTAATAATTTTATATTTCGTTCAAAATGTACGCTATCTAATTCATTTAAAGAAACTTTAAAAATAAGACGGGTTAATGAAGATTGAAGAGTCCAATTGAAAAAAACTCTTGTCTAATTTATCCTTCCTTTTTTTTTTTATCGGGTATATATTTATGGTTCGAGATTTCGAATGATCGTTAGCTGACAAAGTAAAAAGAAAGAGGCCGAAATCATAGAGCCTATCACAATCCGCCACGTCCGCAGGAAAAACACCCCCTCTCTCCGCCGCCTCATCCGTCCTCTGCCCATCACTTTGCCGCGCGAAGATGAAACGTTCGAAAAACAGAAAGAGAGGCTCCAGCGTCCGCACCAAAAGATCTTCACCGGAATCCCCAGTCACCTCTGTGAGCCTCACCGAAATCCGCGTGAATCCTGAAACATCAGCGGCCGCTCGTTCCATCCTAGGTTTTTTTTTTTTTTTTTTTTTTTTTCCTTATCCTCGCCCGGAGTCAGCTTCAAGTTTTCGGGCTCTAATGGCGGAAGTTCCGGCGAAGGCCGCCCACTCCACGGTGGAGCCGTTCCCTTCCGATCCCAGTGGGTGATGCTCTCTCGGTTCTGCTCGTCTCTGTGAACATGTTGGAGCAGCCTTTTAGTTGATTCAGGATTGGATTCTGATTCTGGTCTGGTTTTTGCGGTCTCGATAACCAGGGGCTCATGCCGAGAGCGGCGGCGGCGATGGCTCGGCCCGATGAAATCATGTTGTAGATCGATCCGGTGGGCAGTGGATTGGATCATGTGGTCGTCGGTGATCTCCGCAGGCAAGTCCACCAATTATTCGACTGCTAGCTGGCCGGATGCATTGCGATTTGCAGTATCCGTGTTACTATGATCGAATTCGTGATTTTTGGCTATGGCGCTAGCGGTTCTGTTGGAAAAACAGGGTGCGATCTCGATATTCTTTGAGAAATCAAGCATATAGGTTAAGCATATGAGCAAGTTCTACGCACTCTATTCGGTTGGTAAAAACTGGGGAAAAGATTGCTTAGATTCGAGCACCGGAGGTTATCAGGGAATAGAATCGGCGCTTTCGTTGTTTTGACTGTTCTGTCATCCCCTTGGGAGAGATCAATCAAGTCACTTCTTCTTAGAAACTCAGATTGCAGATTTTAAGAATGTTCGGAGTTACTATTAAAGCTGCCATTACTTTTGTGCAGTCAGCCCAGGAGATCGAAAAAGAGGGGAAGTTTCAGAATGATATGCTCAGTCAGCTGGGTTATATTTTACTTTGGACGGACAGCCATCTTTTACTGTTCCTTCCCTGAAACCGTTAGGTTGGGCTATTTTTCTTTTTGTTCTTTTTTGAGAAATCATAATTAGCAGGGTAAATTGCTGAATGATGCTGTCTCTTCATTGTGCTTAAGTTCTTATATAGTGGGGAAACGAAACAGGTGGAGGATACTTTTAATCATAATCGTGTAATCGCGCTATAGTATACAGCAACCATGCTGTGCATTCAGGCTATCAACAGCCCAGAAATGGCATTAATAACAAACAGGATTTGGGAAAACTATGAGATTGATATGAAATGAGTGGGCAAATCATTCAGATGCCTTGTGTTTTGAAAGACTATTGACTCCCCTTGTCCGAAACTCTTAGATCCACCCAATTAAGAAAGTAAAATCATGTTTACCACGCTTTTTTTGTTATTATAAAAGTTCAAATAAATAGAAGCTGACTAGGAATGTATCAATGTGTTTTTGGCAGAACCGGGTGATTGCCATTAGCGTTCGACTAATCTGTCACAAACAAATGGAGTGACTGCCAAAACACGATGGTGTGAGATTAAGTTTCCTGATGAAAATCTGTGGGCCTTCTAATTTAAGCTGCTTGTTGCCTATATGTTTATTCTTCATGCAACTGTGTAAAACATTATGAGCTGCATTTGGTGACCAGCGTATGCAGCCGAATAATATAAAAGTTATCCTCCCCGACGTTTGAGGGCATTGCATGTATTGGATAAGACAACCTTGAAGACCAACCTCAAAAGGATGGTTAAGAGTAACCTTTACCGACCCAATAAACTAAAAAATAAAATCCAGTTCACCTTCTCACTATTCAACAAGTGAAATGTCCTGATGCTTGACGGTGAATTCCATGTACAGCAAGGTAGCTGCTGAAGGTCATTGTCTTCACTGTCAATAGTTTTCTGTGGTTGAAGGTCATAATTTTGTTATTAGCATCTGCTCTCTTCCCCTCCCTCTGCTGATGTCATATATCTGTTCACCGATTCTGCTTCTAGAAACTTGTCATCTGGACAATTCAGGTGAGTAAACTATACGTGCCATGTAATACCTGCTAATGCCTAAAATCCCCGTTGCCTTTGGCTTGACAACCCAACCCCTCAAAAGAATGAACAACTGAAGAAATAAGAAAAAAGGCTGTTTGAGGTAGCATCATGAATCTTGATTCATTTTCTGCTTGAGGTACCTGCAGTTGCCTAGCTATCATGCCATTGCCATCTGTTCTCAATGATTAATGTTGTTACATGGAGCTTCATTGTCAGCTGTAGCCTGTAGCAGCTCTTATGTCTTATATTGTCAGAATGCAGTCATAGATTATTAACATTTACTGGTTTTGAGACAGTAAAATCGCCCGTTGTTTTCTGAAGTCATTTGATGTCTTTACATCAATTGACTCTGACCAAAGCTCGAGCAGGTGTGAAGAACAATGTCAGGAGACTGAACAAGAGCATTGTGCAATATGGCTCAAACAATGTCATCCACATCATCGTGTTTGCATTGATTTGTTTCTTTCTGGTCTATCTCTGGTACAAAATCTCTGGATGATGAGGAGTTGGCGCTTTGCTTTGATGCTTCGTCAGACATATTCCCTAGATTTCAATAAAGATCACTCTAGATGGAATTGTACAGGCATACATAGGACGTCTCTTTTTTTCCTGTCGAAACCATGGAATTTCTGATTGCTTCGTTTGAGCCGTGTCTGCTATGCTGGCCAGATGACATTTTTAACACTCTTGCGGCTAAGTCAGGTTGTTTTTTCTCTTTTCGTCTCATCACATCAAGTACCTCTCGGTAAGCATTGATTCTAAAACACCAACTCTTCAGAGTTGTGCAAAGGGTCGTGTGAACAGGAGACTAACAAAAGGTCCCAATTCCACCAGCTAGATGGGTTCATTTAAGAGGAGGTCAACATGCTTCCTTTCTTTATTTCGCCATTGCATACCATCGTGTAGCTGGATTTTTCCTAGAATGCTGTGTAGAAACCTTGGATTTGGGTAGAGGATAGGACAGTACACCTTTCGGATGAAGATCGGTATCAGAGCCTACCAGGACCCAAAAAAAAAAAAAAGTTTGCATTTCTTCCATTAAAAAAAGAAAAAGAAACCTGTTGCCCATTGAGTATTATTAGTTCATGGATGGACTGAAGAATTTGATGATAAATAAAAATATTTTTCAAAAAACCATTTTTGTTTTTTTAGGAAAATATTTTTCTCTTTTCAGATAAGGAAATTCATTTTCCTAATTTTAAACTTAGGAAACCAAACCCCAAAGTTCTTCTATTCAAATAAGTACACTCTGAAGGAAACAAAAAAGAAGTAGAAAAATCGTGGCGAACTGAGACGGTATTAAATCGACCGTTGCGTGATAAACCCGAGATAAACCTTCTGTTGTTTGCCTTGACGTTCAAGCCAAACCTCCGAATCGTGCTCGCTACTCTCTCTTTCGATCGTATTCCTTTCAGTCTTCGATCGCCACAGTTATGGGGGGTTGAATTTTACGCCTTTTCCCCAATCTCTTATTGCCAAAAGATTTCGTTTCTTATGGGCAGATTCAGCTGGTTACGATGGGTGAGCGGATTCGATCGAGCATTTCTGGAGGGTGAGCCATGGAGGTATCGGCGTCTTCATGCAACAGGTGTGCTTCTGTCATTTGCTATCTATGGAGCAGTCTTTCTTACTTCCCTTGATTTTTTATTTTTATTTTTCTTTCGTTTCGGTTTTAGCGGCTAATTCATTTGATTGAAGTGATTCATGAAATTCGGGTGTTGGTCTGTTCATATAATTTCAGGTTCTCATCCCTACCCCAAAAGAAGCTACTACGATATTCTTGGTGTTTCGGAGGATGCCGGACGCGATGAGATTAAGAAGGCTTTTCATGTGGTGGGTAGATCTTATGTACTGAATATAGTCGAGGGAAACTAATGGGAATCACAGTGGTTTTTAACCAATTCATATTATGAGATTGTGGGTAGGATGGACTTTGGCCTTAGCTTAAAGCATGAAAATATTCGATTGAGGAGGCAAATAGGGGCCTCGAAAATTCGACCTCAGGATCTCCTAGTTCTAGTATCACGTGAGAATTTGTGGGACCACCGCTAATTGTTTTAAAAACTTAAGCTTTTAAATGAAAGCTCGATTTATTATTTAAATATTCTAATATATACCATTGCATTGAGAATGCTTTTTCTTTGATACACTAGTTTAAGTTATGATGAACACCATTTTAACAAATGATGCGCTCACAAAATGACAAAAAGAGATGGGTTTCCAGGGTACTACATTTCCTTGTTATTTGTGGAGCTAGTTCTTCATCCGCTTCTATGCACATAAGATGCTTCATAATTGAAATTTATTCCACTGAGTTATGGCCAATCATTGCAAATATAGTGTTAGAACATAGGTTTGCTAATGCTATAATTTGATTAGTCGAGCTTAAGAATATTATTGTGTTGAGAAATTGATTTTGGGCTTGTCAATGTCCCCGGTGACTATAAATAGTTACAGTTACAGCTTTTGACAGGGAGTACTTTTGTGAAGTTTGAAGAAGTTCTTTAATGCTAAAACTCTTTCAGGCAATTTTCCTGAAAATCAATTTTAAGAGCTCTAAATTTCAGTATTCTGCAAGAATTATGTAATATGAATTTTGAAAGGGTTCATGGAAAGAACAAATGAGTTGTCTGGAGGAATAATTTGAGATCTACTACAAAGGTTTAACTATAATCCTTACTTCCAAAAGTCAATGTGACAATGGTCTGATAATAAGTGGTTCTTTGTTAATGTGCCGGAACTGAACACTGACATCTTAACATATAATGAGCAGTAAGCGGTTCTTTGTTACTTTTGCTTTGTGGAGGTCAGGCTGATGTTAATAAGTAGATCACATATTCTAGTTGATCATACAAGTTTCAACCAGAAAGAAAATAAGAGAAGTACAACAAGAGTCTCCTGCAGCTTCTCAGTCAACTCCTTCCCTTTATGTTACAGAATTTAGTGGATATTCCTTATATCCAAGTGCCACAGCCACTTTGATTAATATAATTGACTGAACTTCTTCAATAAATTGTTTGTGCCATGGCACCTCTTTAGTTGTTATGTGCTTCCTATATCCGATTCTGTTTCTTGGCTTGTATGCCATGCAGCTTGCAAAGAAGTACCATCTTGATGCAAATAATAATGATCCTTCGGCAAAGAGGAAATTTCAAAAGATAAGAGATGCTTGCGAGGTTTGGCTAATTGATTAGATGCCAGCAGAGGAAAAAAATTTTCACAGATTTTCACATGTTGTTTGGATGTCTGATATGTTGGGGGAGACAATTTTTCTTTCTTGCCTTTTCAACTAATCTCAGACTTTGCAAAGTCCTGGAAAAAGAGCAGAGTATGACAGGGTAAATTCTCTCACTCTTTCTACTTTCAACTGAATGACGTAGTGAACTTAGCATCTGAAAGCATAGCTGCATTCATAAGAGCGTGTTTTGCTCATTGTGCCTTTTACATTAATTTAATGAAGAATTGCCGAGGAAGTTCAGAAAATGTTGAATATGGTGAAGGAGATGCTGAGGGGTTTCCACGTTATTATGAAAGGCATTTCTCTAGTTCATTCCACATGATCTTTTCTTGTGCTGCATGTTATCATCTTCCAGTCTTCTGATCCACGGTATTTAGCTAAAGAAACATTTGGTGTCATATCAGAATGTTTGGGACAAGATGGATCAATTTGCATCTGATGTTGAGGTTCACAGTTATACTCCTGGTCTTCTTTGTTTATGAGATAATATTACTCGGATTTCCGCCCTTTATCTTGTTTGCTTAATGAGATAATATTGTAGGATTAATGCCCACGTTATTTTGAAAATTTATTGGTGGAACCGATACTTTCTTTCATCGAAGCTGTAGAAGGGTGTACAAAGATGTTTCCTTTGACGCATGTCTTCCTTGTGATACTTGTTGGTTAGTAGAGTTCAGTATTTTTTATCACACTGGTTACGGTACATGTGACAGTACATCCTTCTACCTTTTGTTTCTGCAATGTCTCTCGGAGATCAAATTGATTATATATTTAGCTTTAGATGCTACAAGTGTGATCAATTTATGCTCACTGGTACTCTGTTGCTCTGGTCCTGTTTGCTTGCTAAAGGTTGGTCAACCAATGTGTGAATAGTTTTTGCACCTTTTGAAGGTTTTGGCTTGTCCACGTAGAACTTAAAAGTATGATGAAAAGCACGGATAGTATATATGAGAAGCAAGATTTACAATTGATCGAGGTGGCTTCTAAGAATTGGCAAAAATTGAGGTGCTTGGAAAGTGTAGGGCAATTATACCACTAATGAGAGTTAACTTTACTGTGATTTTTTTTTTTTTTAAATCATTGGCTGTACATAACCATATGAAAATCCCAGTTACTGATCTTTGATTTTGCTTATGACATCCTTTGATTTTTTATGAGTTACTTTGCAAGGTTTTTCTTTTAGTACATTTCCTGTAGCAAAATCATGACGATATGTCTACATGGTAATTACAGATGGGTGGGGTTATTCACCTTCTGTAGATGTGAGAGTATGTCCAACTTGCAGAGGCATTGGGAGGGTAAGAGCTTTCCTGAGCTCTGCAATTATGCTGATTGATTGTTGAGTTCTTCTGCACCGTTTGCTCACCAGGATAATTCTGTGATTCATCAGAAGTTTGACGGACCATCACATAGTATATATGACATGTACTTTGCTCTTCCTTGCTATTAGGTAAAAATTTCCCCACTTACTACAATGACATGCACTACCTGTAAGGGCTCGAAGACAGCTGTCAAGGTTTAACATCATTTCTCATGTACCAGCTTTAATTTCAGTTTTCTTGGTGAAGCTTCTAATACTTAGTAACTTTGGGTAGGAGCAATGCATTTCTTGTGGAGGATCAGGAGTTCTTGAAGGCACTAAGGAAATTAAAGTTACAATTCCTTGAGGTAGGTCAGAGTTATTGATCTCTGACAGAGTTTTGCAGTTTTTGTGTTCAATGCATCCTTTCTGTGAAGATGTAAAATGATGAATAAGGCTAACTGGGTTGAAGCTTGAACAGGTTGTGCATGCTCATTTTACAGCTTTATGGCCTCAGTTCTTTATGTTATATGTACATGACTTCTGTGAATATTGTTATTACTGTCAAAACGTGCTTCTGTAGGATTCACTGCTTTAATATTCTGGTTTGAGTGTAAATTACATGCAGATGGGTTCAGGTGTGTTGTTAAACCTATATTTTTCAATCTACCTTTCTCCGATGATTGCAACATTCAGGGGGATGACCACTCAAGTTCTGTTACTCCCATTTTCTTCCTACAATGTTATACACTGCTCATGGTTGATTCTGTGATGGTCTTGAAGCATTTCCCCTCTGTAAGGAAATAATTTCTTGTTGACACTGCAAGGCTTTTACTGCTCCATGTGGTGGCTGCAGGAGAAATAACACCAGTAAAATGCAATGCGATGTGTCTGAAATATGAATCATGTCCCGCACAAGTTGTCTGGTCAGGGCAAAAGACAGCTTAAGCATTAACGATCTTTTTTGTCACCATCATGCGGCTTCAGTAGCATCATGATACTTGTCTGTATCATTTAGTGCTAGTGAACATGCAAAGTTTATTATCACAGGAGTTTGCTTTATCTCAAGCATCATGATGTTTTTTCCCAAAATGAGTGCATGACTAGCTTTATACTTTTCAATATTTATTATTCGTTTGGATATCTTCATCTTATGCATAATTAACCCAAATACTGTAAAAATTCTCTCTCTCACTGTACACTTGTGCTGGTGTTCTGAAGGTTAGGGTGTCAGAGCATTTAATATCAAACAATGCATTAATATAATAGTTTACACTTTTATATAAGTTGACTAGGATCCCTTATTATGACATGGTGAGCAGGATGTCCTGTGTTATTTTTCAGGCCTCTTATTAGCCTCCCTTGGCTGACTCTTAACCTACCATGAGAGGAAGTGTAAGAATATTTGAATGTTAAAAAGTGCCACCACAGAAAAGCTTTTCTGATATCGTAAGTTTTTCAGAAAAGTTGCCATTTCTGCATTTTGCGAGTCTAAAGAGCTGACTCATAAATTTATTTATTGTGCATGAGTGAAATGGTGCAACATGACCATCTTCATATGTCATAATGTGTTTTCCTAATTTGCTAACATAGCCTTTATCTTTTCTCTCCGGATATGGCTTGTTTTGAGGACATCTTTTTTTTTATGACCAATGTTTGTAAAACAAACATGTCTACAACACATTGTCTCAAGTGACTTCAAATGACTGACAGGGTAAATCGATGCAGTTGGGACATATGACATAGATCCTCATGTCATGAGCATGGATTGCCTTTATTAAAGAACAAAACTGTATCTGATGTATCTTCAGTGGATAACCTGATATCTTCCATTCCTGAATGGAGTGGGTGTGGATTCCGGACACACAATTTGCATGCCAGAAGCTGGTAATGCTGGAGCTCATGGGAGTCAACCTGGCAACTTATTCATTAAATTAAAGGCATGATCCCCTCTTCTTTTCTGGTTGTATGGTAATAATGATGTTAAGGACAACTTTGATCCCGCTCAATGGTAGAAGCTTTATTCTGCTGTTGTTGGAGCTTTCCTGTGTAGCTTTATAGCATCGTTTCTCCATTTGAAGTCTGTCATATGATTTATCTGGAATTTGTCCCAGAAACTGTTACTACCATCAAAGAATTTTGGTTGTGATAGTGGAACATTTCGAAGTCTTGCTTTACATAATCGGTCACCTGCATCACTGTCAGATTGCCAGCTGAATGTGCACGTAACTAGTAACTGTGCTCACGCAGGTGGCTGAAGATCGTACCTTTACCAGATGCGGTGAAGATGTATATGTGGTCTCAGAAATTAGCCATACAAGTGAGAACAAAACTATTGAGCATATTATGTTTTTGCCTCTTGTTCCACTTATAAGAAAATTCCCCCACCTAGCTTTAGCTCATGCCATATCTGAAATCCTGTTTGTGTTTAGGTTAGTAATTCCTCTCGTCTATCTTTTTTTTTTTTTTTTTGGTAAAGTTCCTCTTGTCTATCTTGATAGTTGTAAATTCTTAAAAACTTTAATTGATATTAGCTTTAATTATTATGGCGTACACTGAAATTAATACCTCATTGTCGTGGCATGTGTTGATAGTTTGTTTGTAAAACAACTAAAAGTGCGTTGTCCCACATAGAAAAGATGGGAGTTTGGGCTGATATGTAATTGTGAAAGTCTTCTAACATTACAATTGAAGACAATGGGCTAAGTGGACTTGACCCTACCATGCTTGCGTGCAGGTGTGTGATTATTAGTGGCACTTGTATACGAGCAGTTAGTTTTGCTAATGGTTATTAGGCGTCTTACAACCTTTGAAACGTTGAATTACAATTTGTCTTTGAAACAATATGTCTGTTCAGAGAAGGAAAAGGGTTTCATGTTATAATGCATTGTTTCTAGTTCAATAAGGTTAACTGTTCGATTTTCTTCACTTTGTTAATATACAACCATTATTCTCTGATTGTTTCCTTTTGAAAATTCTAGGAGAAATATTAGAATTGTTATTTGGTATTCTCATTCAAGACTTTATTGTATCTTGGAGGATTTTTGCTAGTAACCATTGGCAACCATGTGGGGCAATTAATTCCTTAAAGACGGTGTCTTTTCATGCCTCTGATTTCATTCTTCTTGATTACTTATTTCCCAACAGATGTTCAACTTACTTTCAACTTTATGATTAGTACTGAACTATTCTTTGCTTGTGCATTACTATCTGTCATGACTTTTCTATTCATGTCATCATTACTGTGTTTTTTTTTTTTTTTTTTTTGGCTGGCATCAGTTCCCTGTTTTCCAATAGATATATGTAACCTGGTTCCTTAACCTTTGGGGTTTACTTCTGTTACAGGCAATTCTTGGCGGTAAAGTTGACGTCCCAACTTTATCGGGGAAAATACGTGTCAATGTAAGAATTGTCCATGCCTCATAGTGACATATTTGTGCTTGCAGGTTTAACTGGAGAGTGTTTAATTAATAATTCACAATTAAGGACATGAATGTCGGACGGCCTTTGACCTTTTGAGTGGGGTAGAAGGTTAAAATTAGTATTAGTATTAGTAAAACCCGTATCTGAAAGCAGCCATAATGTAGCAAATCAGTGTTCCAAGCGTTTTACTGTTTTAACCCCTGGTTTTGGTTCAGTGTAACAATCTACCACTCTTGTTATTCATTTTGGGGTCCTTGTCTCGTGCTATGGAAAATCAATAAAATATAGATCAGTAGTCACCAAGAACAAGAGGGTCTGTCACTTGTCTCAAAAGGAGTTCTTTGGGGTAGATTGAGTTGCTACACATCTAATTTTGAAGGAAAACAGTTCACTATCTTCTATGAGAATGTACTAATTCTTTTTAGTTGGTTTTATTTCAAGAGTATATATCATGTGCAATATTGACTACCTTTCCATGGCAGAAGAACAGCACAAGTGCCATAACTTGGCACGCCGGGACACTTAAGTGCCATAACTTCCAAACGGTACACTTAAGTGCCACTTTTTTTTTTCGAGTGGGACACTTAAGTGCCACCTCCGGCGACCCTTGCCGGAAATCCTACGTGGCAATATTTTATTATTATTTTTTGCCTACGTGGCTCGCCGGAGCTCCAAATCAGCATAAAAATTAACAAAAAATTTTTAAAAAAGAAAATTTTAAAAATTTTAATTTTAAAAAATTTTAAAAATTTAAAAAAATAAGAAAATTTTAAAAAATTTAAGAATTTAAGAATTTAAAAAAAAAAAAAAAGTGGGGGAGGTCGAACGGGCGGCCGAGGGTGAGCCCTCGCCGCCGTCGCTCCCCGCCGTCGCCGCCTCCCCGCCGTCGCCGGGAAGGGCCGGCGACGGAGGGGGAGGGTCGGTCGGGGTCGCGGCCCCCGGCCGACCGACGGCGAGGGCTGCGAGCCCTCGCCAAATCGCGGCGAGGGCCGCGACCCTCGCCCCGAGATCCGGGCGAGGGCTCGCGGGCCCTCGCCGCCCGGTCGGCCGGCCCGGCCGGGCCCGCGACCCCGGCCGACCCTCCCCCTCCGTCGCCGGCCCTTCCCGGCGGCGGCGGGGAGGCGGCGAGGGCCCGCGACCCCCTCGCCGGATCGGGGGCAAGGGTCGCGGCCCGCGCCGCATCTAGGGCGAGGGTCACGCCGGCGAGGGTCACGGCCCTCGCCCAGATCCGGCGAGGGCTCGCGGGCCCTCGCCACGTCCCGCCGCCGCCGGGAAGGGCCGGCGACGGAGTGGGGAGGTCGGCGAGGGCCCGCGAGCCCTCGCCCGCATCTAGGGCAAGGGTCACGGCCCTCGCCGCGCCGGCGAGGGCTCGCAGCCCTCGCCGTCGGTCAGCCAGGACCGGCGACCCCGGCCGACCCTCCCCCTCCGTCGCCAGCCCTTCCCGGCGACGGCGGGGAGGCGGCGACGGGGGAGGCGGCGGCGAGGGCTCGGCCCTCGCCCGCCCGTTCGACCTCCCCACCCTTTTTTTTTTTTTAATTTTTCATTTTCTTAATTTTTTAAAATTTTTAAATTTTTCTTAATTTTTTAAATTTTTGAATACTTTATAATTTAATTAATTTTTATATTATTATTTACACGTAGGCACAAACGGCGTCGTTTTTGCGTTTTCTCCGCCACGTCGCGTGCAAAACGACGCCGTTTGGACTAAACTCGCCGGAAAATTGCCACGTCAGCCATTTGGCCGGATTTTTCGCCGGAGTGGCACTTAAGTGTCCCATTTTACTCCGATGATGGCACTTAAGTGTACCATTTTAAAGTTATGGCACTTAAGTGTCCCGGCATGCCAAGTTATGGCACTCCAGGTGTCCTCACCTCACATTTCCATTAAGTAAAGTACTGTTGTGAATGAAAGTTATTGTCTGTAACTCTATAGAAGCATTGGAAAATTTTAGAATGAAAAAGTATAAAGAATGTACAAATACTACAAAAATAGATTCTTTAGTATGCTATCATCATTAGATTTGCGTTCACACCTTTTCGTTGCACATATAGAAAATAGTGATGTTCTTTGAGTCAATAATGTATGGCGCTGAAAATGAATTCTGTCTCCCGCTTTCATTGTGATTGGATGGACTTCTCTTCCTTGCCTACATTAATCATATGTCTGTTTGCAAATACCTTTCAGATACCCAAGGGGGTGCAGCCTGGACAGCTTGTGGTTCTAAGACAAAAAGGTTTCAAGAAATAATAAACTATTTTGCATTAACTGTAGAGCTTTTTTGCTGCCTAAAATTATTCTTAGACACAGCATTGCTGCAGGATTCCAAATTCATGTCGATCCTGGATATCTATGTGTGCGATTTTAGATTAAATTCCCCAGGTATGTTATTTATTAGTTTTTTGTCTGTTTTGAAAATCATCAGAGTTTGATTGAGTTTCCTCCTCGTCCTCTTCCTGGTCCCTGCTTATGCATAATTGGTTTGGTCAATATGCATTTGTGGCTAGTATAGATTTGAGTTGCATTTATGGATGATTTGTAGAAGTTTCTACTTCTCATGGAGGTACATTGCACATGTAATGGTATTACATTAAACCTCAATTCTAAAAAATGAATGAATCTAAATCCTTTGTCACTGGACTACAACAATCTTCCCTTTGAAGTCGGTGTCCATCTTGGCAAATGTGACATCCCGAAATTTGACCCTATTTCGAATATATGAAATTGTTATTTCATCAACACGCTTATAGTTATTTTACTTTGAACTGATTACTCATCAGTTAACTAATCCATTGGGTGAGCCCGTAAAGGGTTATAAATGCGACAAACTAGAGAATTCGATCAGAATTCAACCGCTCGACCATAATAATCGACAAGGGTCAATACTACACTGTTATAAATCAATTAGCGAACGGATATAAGCCGATTGGATGGAAGTACATAGTCGAATTGTGGGTGGTTCCGCATGATTACGATATTCGCGTCGAACGGCAATAAACTGATTTTCTATTGATACTATATTCAGGATACGCAATTGAACTCTTGCGATTACATGACAACCGAGGATAGTCTACGATTCGAAGATGCACAAACGTGAGTTGAAAATTATCGACCACATGTCAAACGCAGGAGAACCCCTAAAAGCTACTCGATAGATTAGGTCGTACTAAAGTCGCATTTGATCAATTTTAACCACGAAATTTAATTCGATTTCGGGTATCGAACTTTCGTGGGTTTCACGATTTAATTATTAGATGTTGTCTCATCTTTCGTCAAATTTTCGATGAGTCCGAAATTTTTTGGAAAAAGGAATTTTCAGACAAGAAGAAAAGGGAAAGGAAAAGAAATCCGAATGAATTTTGCTGCCCAAAAGATCTATTTTTAAGAAATTAGAAATAAGAAGATATTTGAGAGGGTAAGGATAGGCTTAGAAGACTTTAGGGGCAAGTAGATAAAATGTGATGATGAATTTAGAGATATTATCTTAGAAACCTTTTTTTTTTTTCTTTATTTTCTTCTCTCTCCCTCTTTCTTCTTCCTCTCCCCCACGCTACTTTCTCTCCCTCCTCTGCAGACAACCCACCTCCTTCATTTTTTCACCATCTTCTGGGAGAAGTACACTAATGATGCCATAAGTTGTGTACGGCGCTCACTTTGGTGCCAAAAGTTTTCGTCGGATCAGTTAAGTGCCAAATCGGAGGAAAAATGATCACTTTGGTACCATCAGCGAAAAATTCTGGCCAAAATGATTACGTGGCTTTTATATTTAAAAAAAAAAAAAAAAATTGACGTGGCTTAAGATTGTCCACGGTGGATAGCATAAAACAACGCCGTTTTCCTTTCTTCATAAGAAACGACGTCATTTCTTGCCATCCACCGTGGATTCACATAAGAAACGACGCCGCGTTGCTCCATAGCAAAAAACGATGTCACTGAAGAGGGAGTAAAATAGGGTTTGTATACAATTCTCCTTGACGCCGGCCATAGCTTGCTCACCCACCATCGTTCGCTCGCCCGCCATCGCTTGCCCGCCGTCGCTTGGCCACTGCTGTAGTTGCGCTGTCGTTCACGATCATTCAGGTTTGTCATGTTCTCTACGTGGATCAATTTTGCGAAAAATTTAGGGTTCCGACGGGCAAGTTAGGGCATAGAGGGCAAATTGAGGGGCAAATTGAGGGCTCGGCTCAGGGGGAAAGTAGTGAGAAAAGTGGTGGGGATGTCACTTTTATGGGGACGGAATAGAAAAATTGATTCTTCCATCGTTCGTTCGCTTTCTGTTCTGGGTGCGGAGGGGCTTAACTCGGAGGGAAACAGTGGTGGGACCGAATTTGCTTGTTTAATTAATTGGACTACTTTTGTGGGGGACCGAATGTGAATGTGATTGAATTGAAAAATGGGTGGTGGAGACCTCTCTTTGTTTATTTAATTCGGTTTCTTTTGTTTCTGTAAATGCACTGAATTTGGGAGATTTTAGTTGCATTTGTTCCTTGACAACAAAACGACAAGGACCTACATGTGAAGTTGCCGATTCTGTCATGTGGTTCCAACAAAACGACAATGACTCTTTTTCTTCTTTTTTTCATTGGGTGCAACATCGACATGGACGCGAATCAAGTAGGCGTCATTATTTGCTACGGTGGAGAGTTTGTTATTGGCACTGAAGATTGGGAATATATTGGTGGAAATGAAGGTATTATTTATGTCAATGTTTGTAAGCCATCATATATTGATTTTCTGAGAGATTTGGTGCATTTTTTACGATGCAAAGTGCAAAAACGACATTACTGTGTTCCTGGGAAGAAATTAAAGGATGGGTTGAGATTTTTTAATGACGATAATGGTATTAAGGATATCATTTACCATTATCTTCACGGTGAAGAAGTTAAGGTATATGTTGAGTATTATAGTGAGGATGAGGATGAGGATGAGGATGAGGATGGGGATGAGTAGACGACCGCTGAAGGAGGAGCAGTGAGGGATCCTGTTCAAGTGAGTAATCAGGTCGGGGATGAGTTTAGGTTAAATGAAGGGCAAAATGAGAGAGAGATAAGTCATATTGATAGATATAAACAATCCTTGTTTGGCTAATCTCAATTGGTGAACAGAGGAGCATTAAATTCATTAGAAACACGAAGGAATTTGTGAGAGTTAAGTGCTCACAACCTAATTATTCGTGGAAGCTCTATGCCACGCTTTGTAAGAATGGGTCATTCTAGATTGGATCCTTTCAGGAGGAGCATATTTGTCCAATTATCTTTAACAATAAAAGGGTAACAAGTGTGTGGTTATCAAAACATTTTTTCAATATTATCAAAACAATGCCTGAGATCAAAAGACCTCAATTCCAACGGTTAGTGAATGAGCAATTAGGGGTTAATGTATCAATGAATCAAAACCCATGTTGAAAATATTGATGGGTGGGTATAAGGAAGAATATGCGCAGGTATGAGATTATGTTGGCGAATACATGTTTCAAAACCCATCCAGTATAATATATGTAGAGGTTGTGGAGAGGTTACTCTCTAATCTTGGGTCTAGATTTGATAGATTTTATGTCTGTTTTGATGCATGCAAACGGAGCTTCTTGGTTGGTTGTAGAAGAGTTATATAATTGGATGAATGCTTTCTAAAGGGTTTATGCAAGGGGGAGTTATTGGCTGCTGTGGAGAGAGATGCCAATAATCAAATGTTTCCGATAGCTTGGGCGGTGATGAAGATAGAGAACAAGGATATTTGGTCCTGGTTCCTAAAAAAATTTAATGGCTGACCTTGAGATAATCGATGGGGGAGGATGGACATTCATGAGCGGCCAATAGAAGGTAATTCCATTATCAATTAATTCATTCTCTTTTAATATTAATCACTTGCATATTTTACTTGACTTGTATGTATTTGTTTGAATTTTTTTAGTGACTTATTCTTGCATTGGCTGAGTTGATGCCACATACTGAGCATAGAATGTGCTCGAGGCATATATATACAAACTGGTCAAGGAACGTCATAGGAGATAGGCTGCGGAAGCAATTCTGGCAGATAGCGAAGAGTACCAACATGGCTAATTTCAGATTAGCCAAACAGGGACTGTTGCAGCTAACAAATGAAGGTTTTAATGCACTCTTCTAGATAGAAGCTAAGCACTAGTGTTAAGCCTTCTTTAATGAAGAGTTCAAATGCGATATCATTGATAATAACCTCAGTGAAGCTTTCAATGACAGAATTTTAGAGGCCGGGTGGAAACTAATCATCAGCATGCTTGATAATATTTGAGTTATGGTCATGACTAGACTACATAGGCAAAGAGATGAGGCTACGAAGTAGACTAGAAACTGTGGTCCTAGGATTGTGAAAAGATTGGATGCAAACATTACTACTAATAGATTTTGACATCCATTTTGGAATTGAGATAATGGATATGAGATTATTCAAAATCATGATAAGTATGTTGTCAAGTTAGATAGAAGAAAGTGTTCATGTCAAGCTTGACAACTGAATGGAATTCCCTGTGTCCATGCCATTTGTGCTAGTAAGATGAAACAAGAAAACTCAGATGATTACCTAGATGATTGGTACAAAAAAGCTCATACCTTACTTCATACCAATTCATGATGCAGCTTATCAAAAGCAGCAAATTTTGGGAGCTAACAAATCATGAAAGCCCTCTACCTTTACCACTGAAGAAGCCAATAGGAAGGTAAAAAATGAGATAAAGAATGCAGCAGAAAGATGCATCAAGTTAGAGGATGAGTAGGACTGGGGAAAAGATGAAATGCTCCTATTGCCACAAGGAAATGCACAATAAAAAAGGTTGTGAGCTGAAAAAGTAGCATCAACAGCAAAATGTAATGACTGATTTAGTGCCAGGGACAAGACTTACTAAAGAGCTTCTTGTTAGGCCTACTGAAGGGATGACAGAAGGCCCTGTTGTAATGCTTACTGAAGGGCAGACAGAAAGCCTTGCTGTAAGGTAAGTATCCTTTTTGCCTCAGTAACTTTTTAGTTCATATTTGATAGAGTTTGATGGTTGACCATGTGGTCTGGCTTCTCTTGTGTTTTTTCTCTATCATGCACTTATAATTTGAGAAGTTTTCTCCATTTGTTTCCACCATGAAAATGAGTAGATATCTAATTATTTGTTATAGTTGGTCATAATCCTAATACAATATATTGTTGTAAGGCTTACTAAAGGGCCAGAAAAAGGCCCTGTTGTAGGCTCAAGTTCAGGGATAGGGACTGGAATGGGCAGGACATCAATAACAACAACTAAGTCCACTATTGACCAAACAAGAAAAAAATTTCCTGTAAGTTGTACATCGCTGTGTTTGTCTTTTATGGGCTGAAATTTAAAATTGTTATGTGTTTCTCAAATAAGGAGACGATCAACTGTACAAGTTGTAGAGGTTGCTCCCCAATTTGTTGCTGTTGAAAATGATGCACCATAGTGAACAAGAGGAGCTCTTGGAAAAAGATTCAGGCAATATGGTTATGAGATTTACACAGATAAAACGTATTAGAATGACTATTTTGAATGTAAGATTTGTAGACCTCATGCATTTAATTTGTTGTACTTCAATTATTTTGGTTGATAATATCGCTATGTTCCTGTAGCCTGGGAGAACTTCAGAGGTACTTCTCTCTCAAGGTGGGCAAACTCAAGAATTAAAGGCACAGCCAAAGAAGAATGCTCCAAAGAAGAAGACAGCGGGTATAGCTGCAAAACAACTATTCAAAAAGAACCCAGCACCAATTCCATCTCAACCAACGATTGAGAGCAATAGTGATCATATGGACCAACACATGACACGTGCTAGAACAAAAATAGCCGCTGTCAAGAACAAGGAAAATGAGGTGACAAAAAGCCCAGTTAAAGAACCTGTACATCTAGTTCAAAAGAGTACTTGGATTATGAATCAATTCAAAGCTCCAAGAGAAAAAAGAGATTGAGGTGTTATGCATATTGACTGATGGGAGGGTGCTGGACATGGTCTCTTTTTATGTGGTGTTGGACATGTTCTTTTTTATGTTTTCTTTTTTTAGGAGGGTGTTGGATATTATATCTTTATTGATGGTAGTTGCTACCATTATTTTTGCCTGCATATTGCCATTGTTTTTTTTAAAGAGGGTATTGAACATTCAGTGATTGAGGAGTAAAGTTAGACATGTTTTTCTTTTGTAAACAATCAATCAATGTCAATGGCAATAGCTATTTTTGTTATTTTCTCTTGCATTGGTTTCGGTTAGTAATGCTAGCAAGACAGTTATTAGTTATGTTGTATAATTTTTTTTTGCAATGTTACTTATAATGTTTATTATTTTTAGAAGTTGCTGTTGTTGATTGAAATTGTGGATTATAATGAATTTGTGGGTTCTAATTATAAGAACAAAATGCACTAGCTCATAAGAAGCTCCATCTTCTTGAATGAGCAATTTTGGATACTAGTGCATCTTGTTACATCAACACTTGTATGGACTGGTGCAAGAAGATGCACCAACAACTTAATTGGTGCAAGATGCACTATGACTAGTGCAAGTCAAATGACGTTTGAAACTAACATGTTCTTTTTTAAAAAAACTTGTGCAATACAGATGATCACTTTATAATCGCGACTGGCACTTAAATGATCATTTTATAAAAACTTGGCACTCAAACGATCACTATTTACAACTTATGGCATGGAAATGGTCAATCGCCATGGTTTGTCACCAAATAAAAAATGCAGCAAACCATTACCAAATAAAAAATACTGCAAACCATTACAAAATAAAAAAATGCAGCAAACCATTACCAAAAGCTTTCAATGCAGCAAATAAAAAATGCAGCAAACCAGCAAACCTATTACCAAATAAAAAATGCAGCAAACCATTATATTTGAAGCAAAAACTAAACAAAACAAATATTGACAATACACAACTAAACAATAAAACTTTTAAGTTACTACAATTAATGCATTCCAACTTCAACATTTCATTTCTACCATAGATTACAACAAAACATTTTGCTCCATACAAAAAAACCAAAAACACATTTTTTTAATTCCATATTCCACGTTTTCGACTATGATAGACATACAAACTTCTTCTCATTACTCACTTTACATTTGAATGAACTACCCAAGAGAATAAGAACACAATCAACGTTCGATAAAAGTTTCATTCAATTTTCAGCCTTGAAACCTCCCTATTCAAATGGTCCACCAGAGATGTTAAACCCTTCATTTGAGCTTGCATTGAGTTGACATCCTCCAACTCGTCCATTAATGTAGGTGGAGATTAATGTTGGCCTTCAAGTAACTCCAAGATCACCTCTATCGCTCGATTAGAGAATTTCTTATCAACCCATTTGAAATATTTGCACTTCGAGCATTCTCTATATTTGCCACACCAATATAATCTTCTCCTGGGATTCAATTAAGTCCTAGATATTTTTCTCGGACTCGGTAACCCACAATAACAGTAACACTCACCATCTAATTCGTTTATCTATTTATTTATTTATAGGAATGTGATCTGCTGCTAAAGTTTATGCCCTCCATTTGCAAGAGTGAGCTGATAACTTTGGGAGAAAATCGAAGTATGCACTCGAATTGGTCAAATTGGAGATTTAGGGTTTTCAACTTCTGGTTTTGGTCGAATTTGGGGATTTAGGGTTTTTTATTTGGGGGAAAAGGGTAAACACGTTGTTTTGTTCTTTGTATGCTAATTGTATTCTCTGGTGATCCACGTCGGCGTCAAAAATTAATAAAAAACTGCCACGTCAAATTTCTGGCCAACCAAATCGGCGATGGCACTAAAGTGATCGTTTTTCAAAATTTTTGGCACCAAAGTGATCCAACGGAAACTTTTGGCACCAAAGTGAGCGCCGTACACAACTTATGGCACCATTAGTGTACTTCTCCCCCATCTTCTTCTTCTTTTATTTTCTTCCTCCCTCACTTTGTCGTCCATCACCATCATCCACGCCACCATCATCCCACAATCACCGTCGATCACCATCTCCACCACCGCCAGCACCACCACCACCTTGGCCGCACCACCATCACCACCGTAAAGCCGCCGTCCACCCAAGTCAACCCGAGGCCACCATCAAGCCGAGCCACCCTAGGTGGCCGTGAGCTTGAGGAGCTACCACCGCCACCGTCGAGCCTCCGTTTGAGTCGCGAGCATCATGTTCTTGACACTGTTGCATTGCCGTCGCTGCGAGCCTGCCGTCGTCGAAAACCCATGAGTTAATTTCCTAATCATGGATTAGGGCGTTAATTGCGTTTCGGGAGTGGTTAGTTTAGTACTAATGCCGATTAGTGTTAGTTAATCTTAGTTTATTATTAATTGCGATTAAGGATAGTTTAGATTAAATTTAATTACGATTAGTGTAAATTTTTTTGATTAGTTTAATTAATTGTGTTTAGTTTAATTAATTGAGTTTAGCTTTATTAATCGTGATTTATTTAATTAATCGCAATTAGTATAATTATTGACGGATTAGTCGTTAAGTAGAATTTTATACTCGTTTTCTTGGATGAGATTGTGCATAATTTCGGTTGTTTGCGTGCATGATATTGTGCTATTGATTGCCCAATTATAAATTTTATCTAATATTTTCAAAAAAGGTTTTTGGGCAAGGAAATAGAAAAAAATGAGGTGTCGGGTTTGGACGCCAAATTTTACATGTTAAATAAAACAATGAGGTTTTAGAATAGAAGTGTGCTAAGTTTGACGGGTTGATTTCAAATACGAGACCATGTACGAATATTTTAAACCCTTCATTTGAGTTTGCATTGAGTCGACATCCTCCAACTCGTCCATTAACATAGGTGGAGGTTGATTTCGGCCTTCAAGTAACTCTAATATCACCTCTGTTGCTTGATCAGAGAATTTCCTATCAACCCATTTGAAATATTGGCACTTCGAGCCTTCTCTATATTTGCCGCACCCATGGAATCTTCTCCTAGGATTCAACCGAGTCCAAGATGTTCTTCTTGGACTCGGTAACCCACAATAACAGTAACACTTACCATTTAATTGGCTTTTCTTATAGGAATGTGAGCCGCTACTGAAGCTTTTGTCATCCATTTGCAAGAACGAGCTGATAACTTTGGGAGAAAATCGAAGTATGCACTCGAAATGGTCGAATTGGGGATTTAGGGTTTTCAACTTCCGGTTCTAGTTGAAATTGGGGATTTAGGGTTTCTTATTTGGGGGAAAACGGTAAACGGCATCGTTTTGTTCTTTGTATGCTAATTGTATTCTCCAGCGATCCACGTCGGCGTCAAAAATTAATAAAAAGCTGCCACGTCGCCAGCACCACCACCATCTTGGCCACACCACCGTCACCGCAGTAAAGCCGCCGTCCACCCAAGTCAACCCGAGGCCACCATCAAGCCGAGCCACCCTAGGTGGCCGTGAGCTTGAGGAGCTACCACCGCCACTGTCGAGCCTCCGTTTGAGTTGCGAGCATCATGTTCTTGACGCTGTTGCGTCGCCGTCGCTGCGAGCCTGCCGTTGTCGAAAACCCGTGAGTTAATTTCCTGATCATGGATTAGGGTGTTAATTGCATTTAGGGGTGGTTAGTTTAGTAGTAATTCCGATTAGTGTTAGTTAATCTTAGTTTATTATTAATTGCGATTAAGGATAGTTTAGATTAAAATTAATTACGATTAGTGTAAATTTTTTTGATTATTTTAATTAATCATGTTTAGATTAATTAATTGAGTTTAGCTTTATTAATCGTGATTTATTTAATTAATCACAATTGGTATTATTAGTGACGGATTAGTCGTTATGTAGAATTTTATGCTCGTTTTCTTGGATGAGATTGTACGTAATTTCAGTTGTTTGTGTGCATGATATTGTGCTATTGATTGCCCAATTGTAAATTTTATCTAATATTTTCAAAAAGGGTTTTTGGAAAGAAAATAGAAAAAAATGAGGTGTCGGGTTTGGAAGCCAAATTTTACGTGTTAAATAAAACAATGAGGTTTTAGAATAGAAGTGTGCTAAGTTTGATGGGTTGATTTCGAATATGGGACCACGTACGAATATTTTACCAGAATTTTTAAATATGAAAAAAATTGCCAAGTTTATTATTTGAAAACGAAGTATTGTGTTTTTGGCTAAATAACGGCAATAAAAGTTGGCTTGATTGATGGTGTGTTTGAGTGGTCATTTAATCAAACCTCTCACCCAACGGGAGTTTGAGGGGCGATGTCCGATTTTATCAAATGCCCAGCGGGAGTCCAGATGCCGAGTTGTGGTTGAGGCCGGACCGAAGCTCCTTTAAAGAATGCCATTTAGGCGGGGGTTCTAGATGATGCCATGCCGGATGGGGTGGGACGATGCCCGGTTATGCCGGAAGACCTCCGACACTTGTGTGGGCCGTGGCCCGAAGGGTCGTAACAATTGGAACACATGTGTCGACAATGCGCATGAAATTCTAGTATGTGTTCTGATTGTTATTTACGCACTTTACACTATTATTGCTCTGCAAGACGTGCTAATATGCAGGGGTGTGCCGAGGCGAGGTAAGTTTATGTGTGGTGTGTGCTTAGGCTGCCTTCGAGGCAAATTCGCGTCCTAATCGAGGTTTAGAGATTTAACTCGCTGAGATTTTATCTTACCCCGTTGTTGTCAAACATTTTTAGGTCCGTAGTATGGAGTGTCGCCCTATACGTTTTGGGGTCCCTTGGGACATGGATGTGGAGATTACTCTATATCCTATCCGTGGGACCGACCGAACTCGCGAGCTTGTGGTTACGACAATATGGGTAGATGAGGGGTTGGTACATGTGGTGCCCCACAACTTCAAAGCGTGGTTTATTAGGGAGGCGAATGATGATCGGGTGGGTTCGCTTCATGGTTTTGATGGACCGCCCGTCAGAAACGTGGGAGGGCAAGTGTGACATCCTGGATTTTTCAGTTCTGCTTTTAATTAAATTAATCGGGCCTTTCATCGACGCGCCTATAGTGCTATTCTCAGAGTCGATCACTCATGAGATAACTAGACTATTTGGGGAAGTCATTAAGAGATTTAAAGCAATAGACTTGAGGATTCGACCAGGAATCGGCTATTCGACCGTGTTCATCTACCGAGATTATTACGACACAGTAAGATCGATTAAAAATTAGAGATAGGTTGGTTTAAATGAGATATGTGGTAAACGTGGGTGATTCCACTAAATTGCAAAATTCTCGTTGATCGGCACTAAATTGATTTTTCTATCGTTTTGGTACCCTGTGTTCGTAATCGAAACCTCGAGATTTTCACGACAACCGAGAGTCGCCAATGTGTCAAAAAGGTTTCGGGTGGCTCAAGAAAATTGACCACGAGTCATTTGCACTAAAAAAAATTCTAAAAGCTATTCGGTAGGTTAGGCCACGCTAAAATCGTGTTTAATTGAAATTAACCGCAAATTTGAACCCGATTAAAGAAATTGAAAGTCCTGTCATGTTACAAGTCATTTTAGGAATGTTGACTCATCTTTTGAGAAATTTTCAGTAAGTTTGAGATTTTTACGAAAAATCGATTTAGACGATTCGGAAAACGAACGGAAATTCGAATCAACCAATTTGAAGGGACTTTTGGCATCTAGTGTAATTGAATTGGTGACAGGAAATTTCGTGGGCTTTTCCTCAACGAATCAGACCTCAATCGGAGAGGTTTGTTCCAAAATTGGATTCCGAGAAAAAGGAAATAAAATCGGAATTGAAGGAAATGACCGTTTTCGTTGCCCGAGACTTGTTGTTTAGGGGAAATTTGGTGCGAGAAAGCAAGTGAGGATCAAGTGCTTTAGCATGGGGATTTTTGGGGACTAAATTGGACTAAACAAGAGCAAGTGGGACCAAGAAATTTCGGTTATAGGATTTTCCTTTAGTTTTCTTTTTTTTCTTTTTTATTCCCCTTTGGCAACATCTCTCTTTCCCTCGCACAATTCTTCCCTGGCCGACGGTTCCATGCAAGTGGGTCTTCCCTTTTTGCTTTGAACGTTGACCGATGCCCCCCCCCCTTTCTCCTTATCCATTTACGTGCACCCTTCCTTCTCTCTCTTGCTCTCTCTCTCTCGCATAATCTCTTTTTATTTTTCCCTCATGGCCGACCATCTCTGTTGCTTTATCCCCTCCCGTTGACCGACACCCCCTTCCCTTATCCCTTATCCCTTCTCCTTTCTATTTTGTCTTGCACGCCATTCGACCGTCCCCTCTGCCCGCCCTCAGCAGCTTTATCTCCTTTTAATTTCTATTCTGTTGAAGACCCAGCAAGCCATCGAAGCTCCATCCCATCTTCACGCTGCAAGCCGCTCGATCGTCCCCTTCTCTTTCGTTATTTTCCACAGAAGCAATGTCAATCCACCACCTCACCGGGATTCCTTGGCCGCGCCACCAACAAACCGACCAACAAGCTTAGCCGTGCAACATTAAAACCAGCAGAAACTTTGAGCCTTCTAGGCCCGTTTTGGCCTGTTTCCGGACCCTGAAAGCCGTCGCCACTTTGGAGAAGATCGAGCCCCGTCGCATCCCCGTCAATTTGATCCGAGTGGATCGTTAAACAAGTGAGTTTAACTCACTAATCCTCGCTTAGTAAGTTAATGACGTTTAATGGTTGATTAGATTAAGTTAAGATGGATTAGGTGGTTAGATTAGATTAGATTAGATTAGATTAGTGAATTTAATTAATTGCCAATACATGTTAGGTGGTTAGTTAGTGCAATTAGTGAGTAAACATGTTGGTTATTATGGTGCAATCTGTTTATTTATTTAAGCTTTAATTTGTGCTAATTTTGTCTGATTGTGATTTTAGGATATATTCCTAAATTTATTTATTTTTAGTATTTAATTGGAAAATAACCGGGGGTCAGTTTACAACGCCAAAAATATTTTGGTGGACTATATAGAATGGTGGGATTTATGGAAAGGAAATTATTGTATTTTGGCTAAGGCTAACCGTGTACCCACACACGAGTATTTTTATCGGGTATGACAAAAATGGAGAAATAGTCAGATGATTAGACCAATAATTACGGCAGCTTCTGGTGAGCATAAATAGTATACTATATGAGTATAATTGCGGTAGCTTTTGGTGAGCATAAATAGTATACTATATGAAAATAATTGCGGCAGCTTCTGGTGAGCATAAATAATATACTATATTGATATTTGAGGCAGCTTCTAATGAGCTATACTATCTATTATCGGCTTATAATAAGCAATCCCGGGTATGATTGGACTTATAGATAGTATTGATTGAGATGACCTGATGACATGGAATCGACTGAGTCGATTAATCAATGATTCGATCTGATTGAATGATTCGATGTGTTGATATGACTCGATGAGATTATGAATTGTATTGACGTGCAAGAAGGAACTGAGGCCAAGGTAAGCCCTCTGATTCGTGATTGTGCTTAGGTAGCCCGCAGCCCTTTGGACATATTTTCTTCATAGTCGGGTTTTAGGGGGTTGAACTTGCTGAGAGATAGTCTCACCCCATTGTGGGATAACATTTTCAGGTCCCTAGTTAACAGCGGTGGAGGACTTGAGGCCCGAAGTTTAGAAGGTGAAGCCTGAAGAATCGGCGAGCATGTCCGACTAGTTAGTCCTAGGACATTTCTCTTTTGTTGAAAGCTGATTCCTTTTTGTAGGCTTCTGTGTGTAAACCTGTGTGTTTATAAAAAGGTCTTTTGTGAAAAATTGGTCCTACTTTCCTATCTCATTATTTTATTGTTTGGGGATTATTTATATGCTTCCGCATGCGCATTAAAATGAAAGGGTCAGCGATGCATCTTGGAACGTCGTTATTTTATCGACCAAGTAGGGATGGGCACGTGCTCGAAGGATCGGGACGTGACAGCAAGTAAGGGACCTCATGGATATCGACATCCCTAATGGTGTCGTTGTGAATCCAGATTCTGATTCGGATGGGCCCAGGGAGCCGTACCCCCTCGACTTTGCACCTAGATACTAGGGCAGGTTTTTAGAGCTTGTATAGCTAGAAGTTAACGCTGACCTTCTGACCCCTTTTTGCTTGTAGGTCACATAGGAGTTTCTTTTTGTTGTAGGTTTGTACATATTAAACTCCTTGGGTTAACCAGTTGATAAATAAATCGTTGTCTTTAGGAAATTGTTTGTTGTGTTTTACTATCCCTTTTTTTCTTGGTTGACTGGGGTTTATTTAAGTTGCTTCGACATGCGTATAATTGAAGGATAAAAAGGATGGATCGGTGACAAGTTCTAGGATGTCGCATTTTTTTTTATCGACCATCGAGGGATGTGTGCATACTCAGGGTTTGGGGCGTGACATTCATGTTTAAGTAGTATTAGAGCCTGGTCAAGGTTTGGAGTGATAAGGTGCGATGGGTTATTGGATAGTTAGTTAGGAAAAACATTTTCCTTATGCTTATGCTTGTGATTGATTGATTGTTTTGTGTGGGTTGCTTAGATTTCTAATTCCTTGTTAGAATTGGAAAGTAGGTTTCTATAAGGACCCTGCGAGATGAGTGATCCCGAGTAGAAAGCCCTTCGGAGGAGGGCCGTAGTGGCTTTGACGGGTGCCAGGGGAAGGGCACCGAGACGAGCGAGTGCTAGAGGGAGAGTGCCGGCTCAGGCTAGTGCTAGAGAAAGAGTACCGCCTCAGGTTGGTGCTAGAAGAGGAGCACCATACGATCCTAGGTTGGATGGGATCGTATAAGCGCTAGAGACTTTAGGGAATATGATCGGTCAGCAGGCTCAAAACCAAGCTGTTGCTAGCGCCACCACCCGTCACGCCCGATCCTCGGGCACGCACCCATCCCTTACCTTGGTCGATTAATAGCGATGTCCTAGGACGCATCGCCGACCCCTTTTGTTTTAATACGCATGTGGAAGCATATACTAATAATCCCCAGACAATAAAGCAATGTGATAGAAAAGTAGGACTCCAAAGTTTTACACTTTAAAAGCAACCACACTTATATACATTGCAAATCATAGTGCAATTATATACAAGTCGAATTATTAAGTCAAGTCTTGAACAACCAGTTCACAAAACAAAGTCTGCAAAAAGGAATCGACTTCCATCAAAAGAGAATTGTCCTATGACTAGCTAACCGAACAATATCGCCGATTCTTCGAACCTCACCTCTTAAACTCCAAGGCTTCCAGTCCTTCACCAACACCACTTAAGGACTTGAAATGGTTATACAATAACCAGTGAGACAACGTCTCAGTGAGTTTTACCCCCTAAGACCCGATTAAGAAGCCAACATGCCCTAAAGGCTGCTTAAGCACAACACGAGTCAGAGGACTTACTTTGGCCTCAGTTCCTTTCTGCGAGTTAGTATATATATCAAATATACACGATCACATCACATCACCCAATTAGATCGAATTATCGACCAATCGACCTAGTTGATTACGTGTCATCACGACCATCTCTTGGCCGATACATTCAATACTATCTATAAGTCCGACCATAATCTAGGACTGCTCACCCAAAGCTGAAAATATAAATAGTATAGCTTGCCCAAAGCTGATAATATAGTATACTATATATATGCTCGCCCAAAGCTAATAGATTAGGGTTTCCAGGCCATCATAGTATACTATATATGCTTGCCCAAAACTGATAGATTATGGTTTCCAGGCCATCATAGTATACTATATATGCTCGCCCAAAGCTGATAATAATATGTTCGTCCAAAGCTGATATAATATACTTGCCCAAAGCTGATATAATATGCTCACCAAAAATTAATAATAATATGCTTGCCCAAAGCTTATATAATATGCTTGCCCAAATATGATAATAATATGCTCGCCCAAAGCTGATATAATATGCTCGCCCAAAGTTGATAATAAGGTATATTGCTCACCCAAAGCTGACATATCGCCCATAGGCTGATATAGTATATTGGTATACTGCGACCATGAATGGACCTAGACTTAGAACCAGGGAAGGAAGAACCAATTTCCTGTAGGTATGCCTTCCCACAGTGGGCGAACAACTCTCGTTCAAGCCCTTCAGGGATAGCCTTTTAGCAGAAAACCACTCTACCCTTTAGTTCAGAGTCTAGAGACACTCAGAGATGCCAGGATGGAAATGTTTCTAATCTATTCGAGCTGCATTTCTTGGAGGATCCTACCAGGCTGGAGAAGAAGAAGAGTTTAGAAAGCCATACAGAGGTTTTTCACAAAACACTCACTTTACTTCAAGGGACTCTGCCCAACACATTACATCCTCCTTGCCTTATATAGACAATAAGAGGTCACAAATAAATAAGGACCAAGCTCATGGGTCCGGATACAAACATAGGCACTAGAAACTTCCGGGAAGGAATTATTCTCACACTATGAATAGTGACTGTACTGTGAACAGTACTTTCCCTAGCTTAGTGCTACAGTAAAAGTGAACAGTAATTGCTACAGTGAACATGTACGGACAGCGGATTTGTTCAACGGTCTCGTCCATCACAAGCATTGTAGTCATAGTCGGAGTCATCCGAGCTATATACTGTTGCTAGGCAATGTTCATCGTACTTTTGCTCAAGTGCTTCAAGGTCTTCTGGTGATAGAATCTGGTTGAGCTGGCGAGATGAGGATGCTTCTTCGTGAGCCCAGTGGGATGCTTCTTCTTCAGCCCAGTTTGTGTTGTCATTTCTTGTAGTGTCGGCAGGAATGCTTGGCTGAGGCCAATTGGACTGCTGTGCATAGAAAGATGTATCTATGCTTTGAGCTAAGGACGAAGGTCCTTGATCGTAGGGATCTTGGGATAGAGGACCTCTAAAGCGTGCATAGGGGTCATGAGTTGATTAGACAATATCATCTGCTCCTGTCATTTCATGATCTTGAGAAGATGCAACTTGTCTGCATTGCCTGAGTGCTTCTTTAGCTTCTAGTGCTAGGTCATAATGATCCCATGCAATGGATATATTATAGTTCCATGCATCTTCAGGAATGGTCTTGTTCTCCTGGCACAAAATTCTCTGGAGTTCTTGATACTGGTGTTTACAACATCCAACAGGTCCTAGATAAGATTTGTGAATCCGAGCTTCTCGGCTGTCCAAGTGAGGTTAATAGGATGTGGTTCCTATATCCTGTGGGGCATTAATGATGTTGCCATTATTTCTGAAAAAATGCCATGGACGTCGGAAAAACATGATAGTATGGACTTCAGGATTTGGTCTCATGGTTTTTAGTTCTTTCTCTAAGAGATATTTCCAGTGAGTAGGAGGATAGAACCAATGGAGAAAGTCTAAAAGATTTTGATCACTTTCTCTTTCAATATTTCTTCCGAGTAAGAATATCCTGGTGAGGTTGGCAATGAATCTTCTGGTTAGAATTTCAATAGCTATTAAGTACTTATTGGTTAAGTACCATAATAACGTCTTGAGTTGGTCAGGGAAATCATATTCCTTCCAGATAAAAGGATGTATAAATGGATAATTCGAATTTAGCCCAAAAGGATAAAGAATCGAACCTCCATTGTTTCTGAACAGGTCTGTGTGGCATTGCCACATGAGATTTCCAAGGTTCTCCATGAGACTATCATTTTGGATTTGTTGAATAATCTCCTGGGGATATTTCCAACTTGGCAAATCTTTGATCTTCTCAATCTTATACTTCATGCCATGATTGAGTATATGAAAAGCAGGCCTCTTGATGTACATGTTGATTTCGATTGGTGCTTTTGGCCTTGACAAGAAGTCAGCAAGCACGTTCTTCTTTCTAGGAATATGTTTGGTTTCAAAATAGTATTTTGAAAACCATTCAGCCCATCGAAGCAGTTGAGAATTTGGAATCTGTTTTTGTTTAAACTTGGTCATCGGAGGGAAAGATGCTATGTCTAATTCTACCAGAAGTGATGGCCAATGAGATGGAATTCAAACTTTTTATTCCATTTTTACTGTTAGGATTTCTTTGAAAGTGGAATCCTAATGCATTTCGGCTTGGGAAAACTTTCCACTTTTGTGAGTGCAAATGAATCTCTTACCATCAATTTCTTCAAGCAAGATGGCTGCCCAGTATTCATCACTGGCGTCAGTTTGAAGAATTCTTTTTCCTGTTGATGGTATTTGCAATGGTGGAAGATTTTGCATAATCTCCTTAAGCTTGGCAACTGCTTTAGTATGAGCTTTTCCCCAAGGTAGGGGATGCTTCTTTAGCATTGACTGGAGTGGAATCAGCAGTTTTGCAATATTTGGAACAAAATCCCTGAGATAATTAATTATCCCAAGATATTGCTGAACTTGTTTTGTTGTGAAGTTTTCTTGAGGAAACTTTAACAATTCCTGAGTAATATGTGGCCTTGGATAGTATGTACCTTTGTTGAGGTGCATACTAAGAAATTCAATTTCTGTCTGGACAATATTCATTTTTCTTTGAGAAAGCATAGTGCCATGCTTCCTTACGATTTCTGCAAACTGCTCAAGGAGTTGACGGTGTGATTGCTCGTCAGGGCTGTAGAGCAGGATGTCATCAATGTAAATTGTTGCACTTGACAAAATTGGTTGGAAAATATGAGACATGGCCTTTTGGAAAAGGGATGGTGCTACCTTTAGGCCAAAAGGAAGAATTTTCCACTGGAAGTGCTGGTTTGGAATACAGAATCCTGTTTTGGATCTGTCTTCAGGGTGAATGCCCAATTGCCAAAATCCGGCTTTGAGGTCGAATTTGGAATAAATGTGGGCCTTAGTTAGACCAGTAAAGAGAGAATCTCTGGAGGGTAAATGGAATTTATCATCTTGGAGAAAAAGGTTGAGAGGTTGATTGTTGATTACCAGTCTCATTTTTCCCCTATTTTGCTCGGCACGCTTATTGACATAAAAGGCTTCACAAGTTCATTGAGAGTTGGAGATTTCAATAAGGCCTTGTTGTAATAGTTCTGAGCATTCCCTTTGAGCCAAAGCCAGATGTTCTGGCTTCATTCCCATGTGACTCGCCTTGGTTGGATTTATATTTTCATTCTTCTTGAAAGGAAGGCGAACAAAGAACTCTGGATTTTCCCATAAAGGATGGGAACACTTTTGAGCGAATTTCGAATGGGATTCCGAACAAGATTCTAACAACTTTTGCATGATTGGATCTAATAGAGTCATCTGAATGGAAAATAGTCTTTAAATGTTGACAAACTCAGAGAATTGGTCTCTATATCTAAGACCTTTTCCAGGGATAATACGGAGTTGAGGGATCTAGGTCATGATGTCCCACCCAATTATCAGATCTTTATTAAGGAGATTGGATCCAAAGATCTTTGTGGTTATTGAACACTGAGGAAAGAACTAGACAGTTACGAGAGTGATCCTGACATTTGTGGAGAAAGTATCTCCAGAGGCGGAGTTGAAATATCGGACATGCGAAGTCCAATATTCTTCAAGTAGAACTTTAGTATCTAGAATGGAACAACTTGCTCCGGTATCAATGAGAGCAATAACAGTGATAGGTTTGGCAAACTTCGAGGTGAGGATTTTCACAAGGAAATGGGGACACTGAGTTTGACTTGAAAATATGTCAGGAGTTTGTTATGAAGATGTGAGGGATATATGAAAAATATCTTCAGAATCTGAGTCCGACTTAGTTCCACTAGAAGTTTGGTAAGAAGGAATATCACAAAGAGTCTGTTCAGATGGTTCTTCATCAGCAGAGAATAAGGATTCAATATCATCATTTTCAAGAGAAATACCTGTGCGATCTTTCCTTTTGCGTAGGAATCGCCATTTCTTCTTTTTCCGGAAGTTCTTAGGGCCATGTTCGGATTTATTTATCCAGAATTTCTTGAAATGTTTCTTTTTTCCGAGAAAACTTACCACAAGTACCATCATAGTCTTGCTTGGAACATTTGATCTTTAACTTCTAGCGAGAGCAGGCTGTCTCGAGACCTTTGTCATCTATCATGTAGGTACGAACCATCTGGCGCTTTAAGGACAATTCTTCAAGGCATAGATGGATTTCTTGCTGTATTTCTCCCAAGGGAATATCTTGTATTCTCCTTTGTCTTCCAAAGAAAGATCTTTCAACCATCTGGGATAGTTCTTTAGGGATAGAAGTCAAGAAAACATGCTTCAGATTTGGATCAGCTCCAATCTGATAGAAAAGCTTAAGCATTTCTCGATAATGCTTATCAAGATATTTCTTCTAGAGGGAGCAACATTTTCTTTCGAAAAATTCTCTTCTTTTCATCTCTATGAGGTTAGTGGGTTTTCCCACAAAGAAATGATATAAGAGAGTGATGGCATGGCTGAAATCAGGTGACATTAGAAAATGAATTTGGTCTTGTTCTGAAACTGATTTCCACCAAAGTTTGAGGCTTTCTGTGAACCTCGTAACAAAGTTGTAAAGGACATCATTCATATCATGATTGGTGATGGACTGAGTATTCAGCCAAGTATGAAATTCTTCAAGTCTTTCTGGCCATTTGTGATAAGGAATATCATCGATGGTGAAAAACTGTTTTGATGCCATGGACACATGTTGTCCGGGATTGTTTGTCTGAACATTCTCAGACTCAGAATAGTTTGATTCCATCTCATGATCTGGAGGATCAGCCATGAATATTGATGAAGTTATTGGTGCAATAGGGAGGGAATCATCAATAGGAATTGAGAAGGATGAAGAGGAGGAAAGGGATACCGAATCTAATTCAGTATCAAAGATGTTAGGAAAAGTTTGCTCAGCTGGAAATAGAATTTGATCATTTAGAATAGCAGGATCTGGCTGTTGGATAACAGGATCAGGTTGTTCCTGAGTACCCAAATCCTTTAGAAAAGATTCTAATGGATTGGATAACATCATCTGATCTAGCCTTTCTTTTATAACGATCGAACTTGATTCTGTGGACATTTTCTCTTTTCCTTTGTCCTTCTGCAAAATTTTGAGGCGATTTCGCATTTCTACCATATCTGGTTCTTTTCTGAAAGAATCTTCTGGGATGGCAGCAAAAATAGACTTCTGAGGTGGTGGAGGCAAATATCCGGATCTTACAGTAGTTGCAAAGGGATCGAAAGGTCTAAACCTTCCTTCTTCAAGGAGTTGGATTTGCCTCTTGAGCTTTTCTATCTCTGGCTTTGGGCTCTCTAGATGATGATACCCTAGATGTTGTCCTGATTCCAAGGCATTTAGCCTCTTTTGGAATTCAGAAACCATTTTCTTGGTGGTCTCATCATACTTTCGAAGATCTTGTTGCACATTTTCAATCTTGGAATCAATTGCTTTGAAGGCATTGTTTTGTGCTAACAAAGTCTCTGATTGCCAATTTAGAACAGCTTCAACAGCAGGAGTCTTTCTTTGTCTCCCATGTTCATCCACATCAGTGGGGGTAGGTATCTTAGGAGTATGACGGTACCTGCCTTGAGGATCAATGAATTCTTCTGGAGCCGGGAAAGAAAGTTTGGAACTTTCTCGAACAAGAGGAGGAAAATCTGTTTCGTGGAACACGGCTATGGAAGAAGTGGGTGGTGTTTCTGCTAGAGCCTCAAGTGGGTAAGAATGCTTCTTAGCCCATTTTAGGATTGGCTTATAAAACGGGGAGAGAGCTTTTTTTTTTTTTAGGAGGAGATGGTGCAGGTGATTTTGGTGGATCTGGTGAAGCTTGGGGCTTAGTAATGAATTCTGGTGTTGGAGGTGGTGCATAGGAAACCATGAACTGGTATTTATCACACTCACTAAGAGTATCAATAGAGGGATCTCCATCTAAGTACCTTTGGTACACCTTATCCTTTGGCCTTTTCCGTTGAGGTGGAGGTTTTGCAAAAGGATCTACCTCGTCAGGGCAATTTGTACAATAAGAACATTGGCAAAAAGCATCCCAGAAACAATGACCATAGTTGTCTTTGTAGTAATGGACTGGATGTCCATCACTGTTAAAGTGTTGAACAAGCTTTTTTAGGTCTGGCTCAAAAATTGATTCAGGAACACATGGTTCAATCATGAAGAGGGTCTGGAAGATAGAAGGACTTTCTTCATTTTCCTTGCCAAATTTGATGGAAATAGTTCCATCTTTTTTCCGAACGAACTCTGAGTCCGTAGACTGGAAAGGCTTGTTATGCTGGTGTAGCATTTCATAGTTGGTGATCCAAGTCTCTGGAAGGAGCTTGGCCAACGTATCTTTTGGGATCTGTCTAGGAACATGGATGCAGGACGCCTGGTCATTCTGCATGGAGATAAACAAAGCATCTTCATTACCATTGTTGAAGTTTAGATCAAGAGCATGGTTCTGCACTCGATAAACCATCTGGTAATGTAGCGTTGCAGCTACAGAGTCAGCAGTTTGAGGGACTCTAGTGAGCTGGACTTGGACTTTTAGAAAAGAAAGTAGCTGGGGGTCTGAAGGAACGAAGTTGAAGTTTGGATACAAAGTCACAAAGACTGTTCCAGCATTCAAAGTAGTTTGGACTGTACCGATGCACGTATGCTGGTATTGTAAAAACCTGGTATCCAACAATGCAATTCTTGCCACAATTGGCAAACCTTTACGACCATGAAAGGTAAGAGCAAGACGAACAGCTCCATAATAGACATGAGAATATCCTTGTTGAACCCATTGTCTAGGAAATTCTGGAGGGATCTGGAGAGTAACAAAGTACTCTTAGATGAGATTGTACGTAATTTCAGTTGTTTGAGTGCATGATATTGTGCTATTGATTGCCCAATTGCAAATTTTATCTAATATTTTCAAAAAGGGTTTTTGGGCAAGAAAATAGAAAAAAATGAGGTGTCAAGTTTGGACACCAAATTTTACGTGTTAAATAAAACAATGAGGTTTTAGAAGAGAAGTGTGCTAAGTTTGACAGGTTGATTTCGAATATGGGACCACATACAAATATTTTACCAGGATTTTTAAATATGAAAAAAATTGCCAAGTTTATTATTTGAAAACGAAGTATTGTGTTTTTGGCTAAATAACGGCAATAAAAGTTGGCTTGATTGATGGTGTGTTTGAGTGGTCATTTAATCAAACCTCTCACCCAACGGGAGTTATGTAGAATTTTATACTCATTTTCGTGGATGAGATTGTGTGTAATTTCGGTTGTTTGCGTGCATGATATTGTGCTATTGATTGCCCAATTACAAATTTTATCTAATATTTTCAAAAAGAGGTTTTTGGGCAAGGAAATAGAAAAAAAAAATGAGGTGTCGAGTTTGGACGCCAAATTTTACATGTTAAATAAAACAATGAGGTTTCAGAATAGAAGTGTGCTAAGTTTGACGGGTTGATTTCGAATACGGGACCATGTACGAATATTTTACCATGATTTTTAAATATTAAAAAAATTGCCAAGTTTATTATTTGAAAACGAAGTATTGTGTTCTTGGCTAAATAATGGCAATAAAAGTTGGCTTGATTGATGGTGTGCTTGAGTGGTCATTTAATTGAACTTGTCACCCAATGGGAGTTTGGGGGGTGATGCCTGATTTTATTGGATGCCCAGCGGGAGTTCGGATGCCGAGTCGCGGTTGAGACTGGACTGAAGCTCCTTTAGGGAATGCTGTTTAGGCAGGGGTTCTAGATGATGCCGTGCTCGATGGGGCGGGACAATGCCCGGTCATGCTGGAAGACCGCCGGCACTTGTGTTGGCCGTGGCCTGAGGGGTAGTAACAATTGGAACACATGTGTCGACAATGTGCATGAAATTCTAGTATGTGTTCTGGTTGTTATTTATGGATGTTACACTATTATTGCTGTGCGAGACGTGCTAATATGCAAGGGTGTGCCGAGGCGAGGTAAGTTTATGTGTGGTGCGTGCTTAGGTTGCCTTCGAGGCGAATTCGCGTCCTAATCAAAGTTTAGGGATTTAACTCACTGAGATTTTATCTCACCTCATTGTTGTCAAACATTTTTAGGTCCATAGTAAAGAGTGTCGCCCTATACGTTTTGGGGTCCCTTGGGACATGGACATGGAGACTACTCTATATCCTATCCGTGGGACTGACCGAACTCGCGAGCTCGTGGTTACGATAGTATGGGTAGACGAGGGGTTGGTGCATGTGGTGCCCCACAACTTCAAAGCGTGGTTTATTAGGGAGGCGAACGGTGATCGGGTGGGTCCGCTTCATGGTTTTGATGGACCGCCTGTCGGAAACGTGGGAGGGCAAGTAGGTGACCCCATGGATATCGACATCCCTAATGGTGTCGTTGTGGATCCAGATTCCGATCTAGATGGGCCTAGGGAATCGTACCCACCCGACTACGTGCCTGACTTTCGCCTGAATACTAGGGCAGGTGTTTGGAGCTTGTATAGTCAGAAGTTAACCCTGACATTCTGACCCCTTTTTGCTTGTAGGTCACATAGGAGTTTCTTTTCGTTGTAGGCCTATACATATTAAACTCCTTGGGTTAACCAGTTAATAAATAAATTGTTGTCTTTGGGAAATCGTTTGTTATGTTTTACTATCCCTATTTTTGTTGGTTGACTAGGGTTTATTTAAGTCGCTTCCACATGCATATAATCGAAGGATAAAAAGGATGGATTGGCGACGCGTTCTGGGACGTTGCATTTTTTTTTTTATTGACCACCGAGGGATGTGTGCGCACTTGGGGTTCGGGGCGTGACAGTAAATGTCAACAAGTATCACATTCATAGTAGGAGTTCCTTTCTTGTTATGCAATATTTGATTGTTTCCAGAAAAGGAACAGTTAGGCCACTTCATCTCCGTTAGCCATTTGTTAGCTTGGACAGAAACAATTTTATTAGCCAAGATAATGAGAGAATTGATCAGGAATACTTACTTCCAGTATTGTTTTTTGATCGTTATCGAAGCCTTAGGCATCGGTTGTTTGGCTGTCAAAATTTAATGCAACGTATTTACTTTCTATAACTGGTTACTTTTCGGCGAGATAAATGAAATACAGCGTGCAGTTTTAGAAGAATTTGATAAAGAAGGAAATTGATATGTCCTCTTCTTCTTTTATGATGGCATCTAGTTTGCGTATATGCATTTTTCGTTTATGTTTATTTTTATTATCTGATTCTTGTGATGGTTATATCAACAGTTTATGCTTAATGACATTTATGGGTTCTTGTCATTAATGGGTGGATCAATCACCTTTGAAACCTAATTATATGTTGTCATGATCAGAATTGACCATTATTCTTTTAGTTTCATGTTTGATTCTTTCCTTTTGTTTGGGTTTTACTTTGCTTCTCAGCAGATCATTCTCTGAGGAGCGGTGGTTATGTTGTTTTCCTAAATGGACATAGAAATATGATTTTTTTTTGTGCCACTCCCAGGTGCAGTGCCATCTGACCATTGCAGTCGGGGGTGATGGCAGCACTTGGCTCTCATTCTCTTGCATTTGGGACACCTCTGGATTAATAGGGTGAAGTAACCACCAAGAATATCAAGCTGTTTCTGAAATTGATGGGAGGGTGTAGCAGGAACTATCTAGAATGCATCTGATGGTTACTTTAACGTGTTTTCCACCTAGACCAATCAAAAAAAGTTTCTTACACTTGGACAATATCGAAAAATATCTTAAAATTCTAGCAGGTCTACCTGATGCTTTCTGTTGTAGAAAGAGGGGAGGAAAATATGGGGTGGGTGGTGAACATCACAAATTTTGCCTCCAGAACCTTCTCACAGAAGATTCAAATTCTTCCAAGATTTGATATACCCACCTTTCATTTTCTTCCCCTGTATTCTCTTCCAAACAAAGCCTCAATGTCTGACGTAATCATATCTCTAGACTGCGTAGACCAAATCCATCTAAACCGTTGATCTGGTGATTCCGATAGTGAGACCTACATAATTAATGATTGAGATGATATTTGTACATGGTATAGACTGTCTAATGACTTTCCTGACATAGGCATAACTGTTTTGGTTTTTCGCAGTCTGTTATTTAGCGTTTGTGTTTCAAGAAGGTGCTATTGTTACATTGACACCTCAAGTAGTTTGGACTTTGGTGCACTTGGATTGCACGTGTGCTTTCCATTCTTCGTGTTTATAATTTTCTATCAGAAAAAGGGAATGTTCATTTAATACAACCTTTTAAATAGTTAATTGTTGCTACTCCTGATTATGATGGAGATCCTGAAATGGATAACAGTCTTTATCAGCAGCTATGTACTGGTTGAAAATACAGTCGGGCACAATTTCTTGTGTTTATGCTCAAGATCCTCTGGTCCTGTGGATCCTCATGCTCCTGCTCATATATGGAATTTACAGTCAGATTGGCTCAGATGATAGCTCAGATCGAAACTAGTTGTGTTGGAGGATTCCCCTGGATTATGCTCTTAGGCCGAGTTACTTTAATAGAGGAGATCATTTTTTGTTTTTTTTTTTTTGGGAGGTGATCTCAGTTGCTACAAGTTCATCAAAGCCATTCTTTTGCTCCCAAACTCTCCCTTATTTTTTTTAGGGTATATTAGTGTACAGAAATTACTTATCCTTAATAAAGCTCATATTCTTTTGCACCGTTCCTTGCTTGAAAACTTTCTGTTGGGCTATTTATTCAAGAATCGAAGTTGATTTGCTTTATTATTTTTCTGAGAAATCTTAATTAGCAGGATAAATTGCAGAATAATGTTGTCTCTTCTGTGTACTTAAGTTCTTATATAGTCAGGAAAGGAAACAGGTGGAGGATACTGTTAATTATAATCGTGTAACCTCCTTGGAGTACAGAGCAACTATACTGTGTAATCGGCAGCCCCAAAAAGGTTATGTTGGCATATCAGTCAGACACCTTGTGTTTTTGACAGATGATCTACTCCACATCTCAGAATCTGTTTGATACACCCTATTAAGAAAGTACAATCGTGTTTACTGTGCATTTTTTTCCATAAAAGAATTCAAATATACAGAAGCTAACTAGGAATGCATCAATATGTATATTTGGCGGAAGTGAGTGACCATCACTAGCGTTAGACTAATCTGTCGCGACCAGTGGAGTGTTCACGTCATTCTACTACCAAAACACGGTGGTGTGGAACTGAGTTTCCTATGGAAAAACTGTGGGACTTCTAATTTTAAGCTGCTTGTTGCCTATTTGTTTTTTCTTCTTGCGATGTGTAAACCCTTTTGAGTTGCATTTGGTAACCTGCACATGCAGCTGATCAGTATACAAGTCATCCTCCCCAGCATTTGAGGCCATCGCAAGTCTTGGATAAGATAACTTGAAGACCGACCTCAAAAGGATGGTTAGGCAAACTCTAACCTATCCAATAAATTAAATAAATTGAAAACCAGTTCATCTTCTCAGTTTCAAGAAGTGAAATTTCTCAGTTGACGGTGAATTCCATGTCTAGTGAGGTGGCTGCTAAAGCTCATTGTCTTCATTGTCAATAGTTTTCTGACATCGAAGGTCATAATTTTGTCATTAAGATCTGCTCTCTTTCCCTTCAGCTGCTGATGTCATATATTCCGTTCAATTCTTCTGCATCAAGAAACTTGTTAACTGGACAATGGAAGGGAGTAAACTATATGCACCATATAATACATGCTATTGCCTGAGAACCCCTCACTCTGGGCTTCACAATGCAACCTGTTAAATAATGAACAACTAAAGAAGTAAGAAAAGGATTTTGGAGAATAGCGCCATGAATCTTGATTCAAGCTTCCACTTGAGGTACCAGCAGTCGCGTAGCTATTATGACATTGTCATCTGTTCTCACTGATTGGTGTTATCAATGAAGCTTCATTGTCAGCTGTGTAGTCCGTAGCCATTCTTATGAATTATCATGTCAGAATGCAGTGTCATAGATGATTGATAGTTACTGGTCTAGAGATATTAAAAAAGGCTCTTCGTTTCCTTGCTCAAGTTATTTGATGTCAGTAATCGACTCTGATCAAAGATTGAGCAGGGGGAAGAACAATGCCCGGAGACTGAACAGGAGCATCGTCCAGTGTGGCTCCAACAATGTCATCCACATCATCGTATTTGCATTGATTTGTATATTCTTGGTTTGCATCTAATACAAAATCTCTGGACAACGAGTAGTCAGCGGTCAACACTTTGTTAGACGTATTCTCTGGAGATTACGCTAGATGGAACTGTACTGGACATCCCTTTTTTCCCTTGCCGAAACCATGGAACTTCTGATTGCTGATTTGAGCTTTGTCTAACGTACAGGCCAGATGTCATTTTTAACTCTTATGGCTATGTTAGGTCATGCGTTTTTATGCCCCGTCACATCAACTACCTCATGGGAAGCATTGATTTGGAGATATCGGCTCTTCGAAGTTGTGCAAAGGGTCGCGTGAACACGAGTCTAATGATCGAAACATCTTTGGAACGATCGCTTTGAATCTGGCATGAGCATAAATTACTACTGAAAGCTTCCAGATCCGCGAATCCATTGAAGAAACATCATAGGTCTTGAACTTTGGTCAATCACATGCCGAATTGATTTGGAATATTATAATAGTTTGACATGCCTTATCAGGACCTTGTCATTTCTTAAGCCAATCTTAAGGGTCGGATGAAGCCGCAACGATCCATTTTATCTGGGTTAAAATTACAAAATGCAAACATGCAGTTGTTTTCAGGTAGTTAATTAATCCTTGGGAAAAAAAGTGATACAGTGCATATCATCCTTGTAAGAGAAATAAAAGAGAGAACTACTTACACAAGCTGCTATAGAAAGACCAAAATGTCAATAAGAGAAGCATCGGGGATCAACTAACTCTTTCAATTTTATATTGTCCCACGGGTCTATCATGATCGACCTTTGTGCCGATATCTCTTGAGACATCGATGCATGCTTGGACGATGCTCCGGTTTTGCACTCAGGCATGTAAATGCCATCATTACAATGAAAGCCACTTGACCTAGTGTGTCACCATCTGGGTATGGAATTCTTTGATGAACTTGTTTCAGGAGCCAATATGAAGCTGTTGAATTGCTTGATGATGAAGAAGCTGAGGATACGAGAGACAATATGAGACTGCCTGAATGTCTACCCATGATTACTTTCAATATCACCGCTCCAAAGCTATAAACATCACATTTCTCCTTCACCTCGATTGTGTATGCGAGCTTTGCAAAGGGAAAACAACATATATATATATATATTCTATTTCTTATTAATTCTATCTTTTTTTTGGCCAAAATCTTAATAAGGCAATTTAATTGACTGTTTTTATTGAAGAAACCAACTTACCTGGAGTTGCATATCCAAAAGTGCTTGCAAAGGAACTCCAATCGGATGAATAAGGTTCTAGAACCTTAGCCGTGACAAAATAAGACATGTGAGCTTTGTATTCTTCATCCAGTAAAATGTTCTTGCTCGACACGTCTTGATGAATTATAGGAGGAGAGCATTCATGGTGCATGTAGGACAAAGCATAAGCCACACCTTTAACAACATTCACTCTTTTATTCCAGTCAAATGTTGCTATCCTCTCTTCACTATTCAATACATTTTTCAAGCTGCCACATTCCAAGAACTCATACACCAAAAATGAATGTCGAGAACTCCAACAAAAGTCATAGAACTAGATAATATTCCGATGTCAAGCTTTAGTTAGAGCATGAATCTCCCTTTCAAATGCTTTTTGACTAGCGATTTTGACTTCCATTGCTTCCTTAAATTTCTTTACCGCAACAGTCTCACCTGTTTGCAACTGGGCCTTGTAAACACTTCCATGTCCTCTCACACCGATGCAATATTTGGCATCAAACTCCTCCGTGGCTTCAATAATGCTCTTATAGACCGCATTTCCATCAAAGCTTAATATTGGCTACAAGTTTTCATTGCTTCCATTGTTTCAACTAGTCTCTGTTTTCCTTAATCTTCAGCATACTATACTTGAAGTTCCCACATCAAGAAGTAACGAAAGTAGGCAACCTAAAGTAGGAATCAAAATTAGCAGCAACTTTTTGTTTTTGTTCTTGCCTTTGGATGTTATTGCTGTACAAGGGTTTAGACTAGCAATAACTCCACACAATCTTTTGTTCCCTCTCACAACTTCAATTGTAGCATTATGAAAGGCAATAATGTATGGTAAAGGATCCTCTAACTCATTGTATGATATGTCGATGGATGTCAAGCTTACCATATCACCAAAGGTTGATTCAATTAAATCTGAAAGCTGAATACGTGAGAGATTCAATAGTTCCAATCTATATAGTTGTTGAAGTTGTTTGGGTATTACTCTCGTAAGCAAATTTTGACTTAGATCGAGAATTTGAAGAGACCATAGATCGCCGATCTCCATAGGAATACTGTTTTCAAGATTATTTCCGTTTAACTCAAGAACTGAAGGTTGGAGCACTCCTCAATTTCTGTACGAATTGAGCCAGTCAAATTGTTTCTTGCAATTTTGAGTTTCTGCAGGTTGAGCTAGTCAAGTTGTTTCCTGCAATTTCGAGTTTCTGCAGATTGGGCAACGCTCCAAGTTCTTGAGGGATGTGGCCTTCAAGACGGTTGCAGTCTAATGAAAGCTCTAGTAGCTACTTCATTTTTCCTAGGCCTTTAGGAATTTCCCCAACAATAACATTCGAAGAGAGGACAAGTTTGTGCAATTGATTCATATTTCCAAGTTGAGGTGGTATGGTTTCGGAGATTTTATTGTTGGAGATTAGCAAGCTCTTTAAATTTCTACGTTCAACCAATGTTGGTGGGAGCACACCGTAAAATTCATTGTTGCTTAACTCAAGGTAATCCAAGTTAGGGTACACACCTAGCGCATCGGTTAGGTTTTCCTAGAGCAAGTTGTTTTGGAACCTAAGTCTATACAAACTTGAACAATTTTTCAGGGTTCTTGGGATAGTCCCAATGAAGTGATTGTTAAAAGCACTAGAATTTACAAGAGTTTGGCTACTGCATATTTGTTGTGGCAATTGGCCAACAAAGTCGTTATTAGATAACTGTAGGAGTGCGAGGAATGTGAGATTATTTATCCCAGTGCGAAGAAAGCCCCCCAGATTATTCACACGTAGGCTTAGCTGAATGAGCTTGCTTAAGTTTCCTATGCTGGAAGGAATAGAGCCAGAGATATTGTTCTCATCGAGGAGTACGGCAGCCAAATTTCCCAACTTTCCTATTGAATCAGCTATAGAGCCATTGAAGTTATTCTCGGAGAGAATGAGTGTCAAGAGAGATGTAAGGTTTCCAATTTCTTGAGGGATAGGACCATAAAGCTTATTACTTGAAAACTCGAGAACTTGTAAAGATCACAATGACCCGAGTTGAGTTGGAATGTTTCCTGAGAGATTATTTCGAGACAAGTCCAGATGAGCAAGCTTGGCAAGATTAGCCGTGCTTGGAGGGATGTTTCCAAAGAGTGAGTTGTTGGCAAGCTTTAGAGCGACCAAGTTAGGTAACCGGGAGAAATTGAGATGATGAAGCGTACCGTGTATGGCAGAATTTGAAAGGTTCAAGCTCACGATGCTGCCGAGAGGATCACAATCGATTCCATGCCACGAACAAGGGTTGCTTCCATTCCATGAAGACAAAGCGCAGTGGCTCTGGCTGTCTAGCGTAGACTTCCAAGTTAGGAGTGCCTCCAGTTTCTCATTTACCGTTTGTTTACTAGCACCAGCAAGGGCCACCAGAGAAGAGCTTCGAGATGAAGCAAGACGAGGCATTTCTTGCGTGAGCATGAGGAGGACACATGTGAAATCCTAATTTTCAAGTCTGATTTCGATGAGATGAAATGGGCTTTTTATCGACGTGCCTATAGCATTTTTTTCTAAGTTGGCCACTCACGAGTTAACTAGCCTATCATGTAAAGCCGTTAAGGAATCTAAACACAATGGACTTGAGAATTCGACCAGGAATTGACTGCTCGACCGTGCTAATCTGCAAGGGTCATTACGGCACTGTCAAAAATGACCCTTGCAGATTAGCACGGTCAAAATCGATTAGAAACCGGAGATAGGTCAATTCGATAGAGATATGTGATTAGTACGTGGGTGATTCCACATAATTGCAAAATTTCTATTGAATGGTACTAGACCGATTTTTCTGTGATTTTCGTACCCTGTGTTCGTATTTGAAACCTTGAGATTTTCACGACAACTGAGAGTTGCCAATGTGTCGAAGATGTACGTTGTGGCTCGAAAATAATCGACCACGGGTCAATTGCACTAAAAATTCGTAAAAGTTACCCGGTAGATTAGGATGCGCTAAAATCACGCCAAATTGAAATTAACTGTGAGATTGAACTCGATTTCAGAAATTGAAATTCCTGTCGTGTCACGATTCATTTTAGGAACGTCAACTCATCCTTCGAAGAATTTTCGATGATTCCAAGATTTTTACGGAAAATCAATTTGGATGATTTGGAAAACAAATGAAAATTCGGATGGGCCAAGTCGAATTTGGGCTTCCAAACCAAGCTACTTGGTGACAGGAAACTATGGAAATTGTACGGGCTTTTTCTTCAACGAAATTAGACCTCAAATTGGAGAATTTGTGAAGAAATTGAAGCCCCAAAGTTGTGAAATTCGAAATTAAGCATGGGGCTGCAAAATGGGACTTCAAATTGGATTATTTATGGAAATTCTAAGCAAGAAAGTAATTGGGGACATTGTGATATGCATGAAGACTAAGGGGGACCAAGCATTTATGAAATTGGATAAGTTGTTTGACTTTTGCCTCTTTTCCCCTAGCTTCTCTCACACACTTCCCTCTTTCCTTCTATCTGTCAAGCCTATCTCTTCCCTGACCCCTCTATTCTATCTCTTCTTCCTTTCATTTGTTTTTTTGCTTGAGCCCTCCTTGGACGAACCCCTACAGTGCCCACGTATCCTGCTAGCCTCACAGATCCAGCCACATCTCCACCGTTCCTGTGACATCCTGAATTTTTCAACTTGTTTTCTACTGAATTAGTCGGGCATTTCGTTGATGTGTTTATAGGGCTATTTTCAAAGTCGATCACTCTTGAGATAACTAGACTGTCTGGGTAAGTAATTAACAAATTTTAAGGCAATAAACTTGAGAATTCAATCAAGAATCGACTTCTCGACCATGCTTATCTTTAGAGGCCATTGCGGCATAGTTAAAAATCGATTTAAGATCAGAGATAGATCTATTCGACTGAGATGTGTGGCCGATCGTGGGTGACTCCACTAAATTGGAAAATTCTCATCAACCGACACTAATATGATTTTACTGTCGTTTTGGTACTCTGTGTCCGTAGTTGAATTCTCGAGATTTTCATGATAATCGAGAGTCGCCATTGAGCCGAATGGGTTCATAGTGGTTCGAAGAAAATGGACCACAGGTCATTTGCCTTAAAAATGTTCTGAAAACTACCCGGTAGCCTAGGTCACGCTAAAAACACGCCAAATGGAAATTAACCACCAATTCAAGTCCAATTTCAGAAATTAGAGATTCTGTCATGTCACAATAAATTCTAACATCCACGACTCGTCTCGAGAAGATTTTTTCGACAACCGACACTTTTGGGAAAAAGTGGGTTCATGGCCGTTTCGTTCTCGTTAAAGCCGAGATTAATTTCGATAGTGAGGCGAGAAGCATGAGGGATTCTTGGATGAGGAAAATAATCAATTTGATATTTGAGACATCAATTGATTTTTGTGAGAGTTAATTGAGAGAAAATCAAGAGGGAAATTGGATGTAGAATCGCAACTGAGGACCAAGTACACTAAATTGAAATTTCTTTTGGGAATCTATTAACTTATTTGAAAGCTAGTGGGATAAGAATTTTCTATTTGAAGAAATTCTTTTCTTTTAATTTTCTTCCCTCTTCTTTTTCCTTTTTCCTTTTCGGTCCAAACACCCTTTTCTTTTCCCCCAACCCCACTTGGCCGACTCTCTCTCTCTCTCTTTCTCCTTCTCTCTTTTTTCCCTCATGCGGAATCCTCCATCGACCGCCTTGCCGGTTCCAATTTTGCTTCTCTCTCTCTCCTTTTTACTTTTGACTTTTCAAACACTTATCTCTTCTCTCTTTTATCTCTTCTTCTCACTCTCTCGACACTCTCTCTCTCTCTCTCTCAGTACTCTCTCTCTCCTTTGGTTCGAGCAAGCCGGCCGAGACGAGCGTAAGGCAGCCGACCGCCGCCGCCCGAAGGAGCCGCAGCCACATCGGACCGTCGTCTGCTCCACCGCACGCCGCCGTTCCGCCGTCCGCCACCCCACCGAGCTACCGTCCCTCCCTTCACGCCAATCCAGAGCCGTCCAGCTCCAGTCGCCTCTACCCAGCCCCTATTCGGCCACCACCACAGGCGGCTGCCCGACCACCTCCGGCCACCATTTGGCCTCACCGAAGCTCCCCTCGCCCTCCTCCGGCCTTGCTTCGCCGCCTCAGCCACAGACCAGCCCCGGCCAGCCAAGAACGGCCGCTGGTCAGTGGGTTTCCAGTCCCCTTCGGCTCCCTTTTGGAGCATTTCCGAGCCCCGAACCCGAGACTTGCTTTGGGAAGAATCGATCCTCGTGTCGTCTCCATCGGATTGATATGTTTTGTGCTAAATTCCGGTGAGTAATCTCACTAATCCCTGCTTAGTTTGCTAATTATGATTAGGGGTTGATTAAATTTAATTAAGTGCAATTAGGTGGTTAGATTAGGGTAGATTAGTGATTATTAGACAATTGTGATGCGTATTAGACATTTTAATTGTGCATTTAGCAAGTAGATATAGTCTACTAATTATTGAATGCATCTCGGGATTTTTCCCCACCCTTATCGGGCTCCAATTAGGCAATACGGGCCTAAATTGGATTTTTAATAATTAATTATTAATTTTCGAATTTATTTATTTATTTATTTATTTTTCTGGAAATTCAACCAGAATGGCCGGTGACTGGAATTTCGTGCCGATTGTCGTGGCGTAGTCCATTTATTTAATTGAGCTTCAATTTGTATGGAATTGATTTAAATTGTGAATTTTAGGATATGTTCCTATTGAGTTGATTTTATTATTTGATTGAGAAATAATTGGGTATCGATGGTAGATTGGTGAACTATAGAGAGAGGTGTTGTTTCATAGTGGAATCACGGTAGAAAGTAAATCACCTGGAGAAGGGTACATGGCTTGGTGATTAAGTATTGGCATCTAAAAGGGCACGTGGCTCGATGATCTGATGCGTCACTTTGGCGAACTAGTGCCTTAGAGAATGCACGTGGGCCCGACGTTCCGGAATGGTATCTAAAAGGACACGTGGCTCAGTGATCTGATGCGTCACTTTAGCGAACTAGTGCTTTAAAGAATGCACGTGGGTCCAGTATTCGGGAATGACATCTAAAAGGACACGTGGCTTGGTGATCTAATGCGTCACTTTGGCGAACTAGTGCCTTAGAGAATGCACGTGGGTCTAGTATTCGAGAATGGCATCTAAAAGGACACGTGGCTCGGTGATCTGATGTGTCACTTTGGTGAACTAGTACCTTAGAGAATGCACGTGGGTCCAGTATTCGAGAATGGCATCTAAAAGGGCACGTGGCTCGGTGACTTGATTTGTCACTTTGGTGAAGAGGTCGCCTTAAATAATGCATGTGGGCCCAAGGTTTGAGGCACGTGGCTTGGAGACTTGGTATGTCGTCCTGGAAAATGCACGTGGCCTGACTTCTAGATATTCCTCCGTGGTGAATGATTTGGGTGACATGTAATTGACTGGTTCGATTTGTTTAAGTAAGTGGGTGCCTATTATGAATTGTACTGACTTGCAGGTGGGTTCTGAGGCCAAGGCAAGTCCTTTGACCTGTGCGTGGTTAGGCAGCCCATAGTGTATTAGTTTACTAATCGAGTCTTAGTGGGGTAGAACTTGCTGAGACGTAGTTTCATCTCGATTGTGGAACAACATTTCAGGCTTGTAGTTGGCAACACCACCACCTCCTCCTCCACCTCGTCGTCCCGCTATGCATTTCGGCATTCCACAGGAGGTGACTAAGATAGAAATCCATTACCATATTCACCCTTACCCAGAAAGACTAGAGTACGTCCTTGTTAAGTCAATCGTCTGGGTTGATGTAGGAGAAAACGCTCTGAGGCCCCACCCTTATAGGTCATGGTACCGTGAATACTTTGACGAGTGAAAAGAGGGGCCCATTCCTGAGAACGATGTACCAGTGTACGTTCTGGAAGAAGCTTTCGGGTAGGGTACAGCAGATCACACGGATGGGTTGGTTATTAATGTTCAGGACCTGGCACTTGCAGCTAAAGCCCATACTCATGTGTACTCAATTGACGACAATAACTAGAATGATGAGGGTGGTGAGATCGAGGGACAGGAGGTGGAAGGACAGGAGGAGAACGAAGACTGGGGTGCAGCAGAAGAGGTACCTGAAGATGAACCGGCACCTGAAGCCAAGGAGGAGCCTGAAGGAGAAGATGAGGAGCCTGAGGAAGAGGAGAGCGAATCAGGGGAGTCGGAAGAGAATCAAGATGATCCGGAGTATGACCCAGATGAGGATTGAGATCACATCTCTTTTGTGAACCCTATGTTTATGGGTAGATAGAGTGAGACTTTGAAGTTATGAATAGTTTGAGAAGTACTCTATTTAATGCCATGTATAAAGGTTTGGTTGTGGTTTTTCAATATGAAAAATATGGCCTGCTTTTCTATCCCATTGTTTTATTGTCTTGGGAATTATAACTGCTTCCGCATGTGCTTAATAAATGAAAGGGTCGGCAATACTTAGTCTTAGGATATCGCATTATAAAATCGACCAAGTAGAAGGATGTATGCGTGCCTGAGGATCGGGGTGTGATAGTTCCTCACGCCAATCTGTTGCCACACGTTCGAGCCTCCATCTCCTTTGGTCAACGCCCAGCAACGAAGACCACAGCTCCTCTTCTCCACGAAACCCACGTCCTCCACCAACCTTTGTCCCCTCTGCCACCGAAGCACCATTTCTCTTCTCCTTCGCACGCCCGATCAACCCCTCGCCCATGAAGCCCTATCGTTGACACTTGCCGCTTCATTTCCCCTCTCATGCTGCCATGTTTGAAGCCCCCAGCATCAACCCCATGAGCTCCCCCCGGCGCTAGCCACCTCATTGAGCCTGCAGCTCGTGTTTTCCCGTGCATCAAAGCAGCCTTCATTGATCCTTGCTACTTCCTTGTTTCGCCCAGCTCGCTCGTGTAGCCGAGCCCACGAAGTCAACAACTTTGTCATCTAGCGCAGTCCAGTTGAAGTCACGCCTGCAGCAGCTCAGCCCAACATTCAACCCATCTTCAATCTGCAAGCCCAGCCCATTTGAAGCCCGCAAGTTCGGCCAGGTCCAGCCCGTCTTTAGCTTGTGAGCTTCAGCCCACAAATTTAGCCAAGCCCAGCAATTTTGCTTTGGGCTTGCGAGGCTTTTTGAGCCCACCCAAGCCTTTGTTGGCGTCACCAAAAGTTCAAGTTTCGGCTGCCATCACGGTGAACTAGTTTTCGTGTTAAACCGATGAGTTTATACACTAAACTCTACTTAGTAGGCTAATGACGTTTAAGGGGTGTTTAGTTTAAATTAATTATGGATTAGGTGGTTAGTTAGATTAGATTAGTAATTTAATTAGTTAAATTATGCATGTTAGGTAGTTAGATTAGATTAATTAAGGCCTAGATAAGTCGTATTATTTATCTAGATTGGTTCGGGAATTTTCCGGGCCCGTTTCGGTATTTAATTTAGCAATTCTGGCCTAGGTTAACAATTTTAGTATTTAAATCGAATTATTTAATTAATTTTGGTAATTATTTAATTATTAAATATTTCCAGAAATTAGACCGGAATAGCCGGTGACCGGAATTTTGTGTTGATTGCAATGATATGGTTAATTTCTCCAATTAAGTGTTAATTTGTGCAAATTGAGTCGATTAGAATTTTGAGTATTTAATTCCAAAATCTATGAATTTCGATATTTATTTAGAAAATCCCGGGTGTTGGATTTCAACACCGAAAATGGTTTTATATACTATATAAAACAATGGGATTTTAAATTGGAAGATATCAATTTTTTTGGGTCGAGTTGACCGTATACCCACACACAACTAATTTACCGTGTATTTCTAATATGAAGAAAATAGGCCAGGTTCACCATTTTAAATGAGGCATTTGAGTGTAGTGCATGGTGTCCTAGGCCGAAATTGAATGATCGTGTGTTGGTAAAGAGAACCTGTCTCGGGCTGTTAAGCTGGATGTTACCCCTATATGGGATGCCCCTGGACAACGGATGCGGATTGCAATAGATTCTGGACCCATGCACTTTCGGGAATGCCATCGATGTAGTGACGAAGCCGTGCTCAATGGGGTGAGACAACATCTGGCTATGCCAGAAGACCACCAAACAGAGAATAAGCTATGCTATAAGCCGAGATCAAAATTAGGAACGCATGATTAATTGAATTGAATGTGCCGGATTATGTGACAAAATTGTGTAGCATGGTATGGGACGTGTCATAACAATTTGGCCCTATAATCAGGACCCCTTGTGCTTACTTGAAATTTGAGTGTGGCATTCTAGTTAAATGAACTTGGTTGTTGCTCATGCTTTCATGTTGTCTGTGATATGAATTGTACTGACCTGGAGGGAGGATCTGAGACAAGATAAGTTTCTGTAATTGTGTGATTGTGTCGCTAGGACACTTCTAGGCGTATTACCCTTCTAATCGGGGTTTAGAGCATGAACTCGCTGAGATTTATATCTCACTCCATCGTGGACTTAAATTTTCAGGACCATAGGGTGGAGGACTTGGAGCTGAGCTAAGGTGACCTGAAGTGTAAGTCTGATAGTACAGCTTCTTTTTTAGAGTCAATCTTTTGGAATCTTTTGGGTATAGACTTTTGTACATGACTCAGTATGTTTATAAAATAATGTTTGTTTGTGACTGTGTTGTCCTGCTTTTCTATCCCGAGATGGATACTGTCAGGTGATTTGTTGTTCGCTTCCGCATGTGTAATAAAATGAAAAGGGTCGGCAACTTGTCCTGGGAAGTCGCAAAATTTTATCGACCATGGAGGAATGGGCACACGCTCGAGGATCGGGGCGTGACAACACGAGCGAGGAACAACATGGAGGGTTGTTTCTAAGATGAGGCCATGACAGGTCGTTTAGGTTATTTGGGGTAGGCTTTTCTTTGTTTCTTGCATGAGCATGAGTACAACCGAGACGTAGTTAAAGAAGAAAATTGGGACCATCAAGTCAACAACCAAGTCTATAATCTTGCCGACGTACCCTCCTCGTTACGAAGGGCTTCCATTCCTCTAGAAAAACTCGAAACATCCCAATGCCCATGTCGGATTGACTCGAGAGATAATTCTCACACCTATAAATGCTCACCGCCTGTTCTGGTCACTAGAAGTGCTCCCACTTGTATCGGGCCAAGCCCTACGTTTTTCGCTAGTGATTGTCAGGAAATTCAAATTTATGTTTTCTCAAGGTTGCAGAATTTTCATTTGGACAGTTGGACTTTAACGTGGAATTGAAAGGTGAAGCGTGAAATCAGGGAAGACGAAACTGGAGGTTTTCTTGTTGGTTTCCGCGTGGAGGATAATCCAGTCTCCCCTCAATATATCTCAGTCTTCCTTCCCTCTCGTTTACGTAATTGGACTTATCAAAACCACAATCAACGGCGAAGGAGAATACGCTCAATAGTGCAGAGTAGTCACATCACGACTTGTTTTGCGAACTTCCAAAGGCTTGTTGGTCGTTTGCAACTTGACGTCAATGGAGGAAATGTCTGGCAGTGGGGTAGGGCTTGAACTTTGAAGGGAAAGAAAGAAAGGAAGTAGGAAAAAAATGCGAAGGACAAAATACTATCTATTCAACTTACTTATTTATACGGAATTTAAATCTGCCGCCCGTCTTTCAGCAATCTCTAATGAAGAGGAAATTCTCTTTGACCAATCTCCGGTTGGTGTTGTGTACATGTAGGCAATATCTAATTAAACTCAGGTTCTTCAAACATATAAGAAAATGTAATCGAAAAAATTGTAGCATACCCGGGTCCACACCCTCTCCACTCCATCTTTCCCCCTCGCCGTCTCCACAATGTTGCTGCCGCATCGTAACCGCGGAGCCACTGTTCTCTGCAAGCTCCAATTCTCCTCTGGTGGCTCGGCCTTCAAATTGAGATAATAGGGTGGTCAACCCACCTGGTCTGGACACCACAATCTCATATCTAGGTTGACCAAATATGGTACTCCTTCGGTGACTCAACTTCACATTGAGATCAATCTGAGGTTATCGATGTTCGGGATAAGAGGATCAATAGTGAAGTAGAAGCGATGAAGACATTGACAGTATGGTGAGCTAGCGATGGCGGCGGTGGCCGAGGAAGGTGCAGTGGCATGGAGGGATTGGCATCGGCAGGAGACTTTCGGAGAAAGAGAGAGCGTGTTCTTTTTTTCTTTTTCTTTTTAATAATGAAAAATTTAACACGTTGACGACAGTGTGAAGAGAATTTTCTATAAGCAACCCTATTTACCCTCGATTCGATGGTTAGTGAAAATGAGTAGTTACAAACTTCAAATCAAAGAATAAATAAGGCTGATTGTGGAAAGGTTTTTTGCGCTAATGGTGTACTTTGTAGTTGCTCTTTTCCTGACGAGACTCTTGTTTCTGAGTGCGTAAGAGGTAGCTACACCTAAAAAATTACAAAAGTACTGATAAGAGTTTGGGAGGAGGAAAAATTTCTTTCGATCAAAGGAGAAAAATATGGCTTTTTCCCCTCTTTCGGCAAAGGACTTTTTTTCCCCCGCCAGTATTGTCGATCCCTCCAGTCTCATTGCTTATTTATTGATACCATAAACTCCAGGTATTCCAAATTCATTATATACTAACAAGATATTCGTGCGTTACACGATCTAAGACTATTCACTGATTTGCTCGTATACACTTTTTATCATCATATGATATTCATTTATTCACAAAACATGTTCTATTAACACTTTTTGATGATGGATAACGTTCCTATTGAAAATTTATCACAAAATTAAATATATACTAAAATTATATATGATTATGCATGTTAATTACTGTGGCTATTATGCATGTAGTCTTACTTATTTTTAAAGATGTTAATACAAAAAACCAAAATTAGTATACCTGTAACAAATTTACCTTCCATTAGTTTTCATTAAATTTCATTATCAAATTGTTGAGTTGAATGAGTGACAAGGTACCAATTTGGTAAGATCAGTTTGTGATTTTTCGTGACATTAATCCAATTTAATGGAAACTAATAGAGGGTAAATTTGTCACAAATGTATTAGTTTGGGGTTTTTAGTTGTCATAAAATTAGTTTGAGGCAAATTTGTCATTGATGTACTAATTTGTGGTTGGAGGTAAATTTGTCGTAATGTACCAGTTTGAGATTTTTCATAGTATTAACCATTTTTAATATACGAAACATTGTCTAATATAGTAGAGATATATATGTTTTCCTGTATAAAATACGGAAAATATTGCTTAGATCGAGCACCAGAGGTTACCGGGGAGTAGAAATTGTCTTTCAAATTCGTAAGTCTTTGTTAACACTTCTTGTCCACGTTCCCCATGTTACCTGGCTTTGGCTTTCCCTTAGATGAGACTTTTCTGCGCTTTTTCTTGTCTGTCTGTTCTGATTGTTTCCTTGGGAGAGATCAATAACAATCACTTTTTCTCTAGTATGGAGTTATTTAGGGAGCTACCATTACTTTTGTGCAGATAGCCCTGGAAATAGACAAAGAGGCGCAGTTCCAGAATGATATCCTCCATCAGCTGGCATACAGTTTACTTTGAACCTATGGCCATCGTTTAACGTTTCTTGCTTGAAATCTTTCTGTCGGGCTATTATTAGTTTTTCTGAGAAATCATATTTTAGTAGGATAAATTGCTGAATAATGTCGTCTCTTCTGCACGCTTAAGTTCTTCTATAGTGCAGAAATGAAACAGGCGGAGATACTTTTAATCATGGTTGTGTAATTGCCCTGTAATCACATTTCCCAGCAACAGCAGGTCAGACAAGGTTATGTCTGTATTATTAAGAGATTGATATGAAAAGAAGGGCAAATCTTTCATATTCTCTTTGATCCACCCTTTTAAGAAAGTATAATCATGTTTACTATGCATTTTCTTTTGATTTAAAATTTAAATATACAGAAGCCAAATGGGAGTGCATCAATATGTGTATTTGGCATAACTGAGCGACCACCATTGGTATTAAACTTATCTCTCACAACAAATGGAGCGTCCGTGTGATTCTATTGCTAAAACACGATGGTTTGAGATTGAGTTTCCTTATGGAAAAACTGTGGGACTTCTAGTTTAAGCTGCTTGTTGCCTAATTGTGTATTCTTCATGCGAATGTGGAAAACATTTTGAGCTGCATTTGGTAACCTGCATATGCAGCTGAATAGTATAAATGTTATCCTCCTCGACATTTAAGGGCATTTCAAGTCTTGGATAGGACAACCGTGAAGACCGACCTCAAAAGGGTGGTTAGTGTAACGCTTATCTATCCAATAAATTAAAAAAGTAAAAACGTGTCTTCTCACTTTTTCAATAAGTGAAATTTCCCAACGCAATTTCAATTGACGGTGAATTCCATATCCAGTGAGGTGGTTGGTGACGGTCATTGTCTTCATTGACAATATTTTTCTGATGCTGAAGGTCATAAGTTTATCATTTGTCTCTGCTCTCTTTCCCTCTCTCTGCTGATGACATATATCTATCCACTGGTTCTGCTTCGAGAAACTTGTTAACTGGATAATTGAAGTGAGTAAATTATATGTGCCATATAATACATGCTAATGCCTAAAATCCCCCTCACCTTGGGCTTGACAATGCAGCACCGTTAAAGAATGAACAACTAAAGAAGTAAGACAAGGGTTTGTGAGAATAGCATCATGCCTGATTCAAGTTTCCGCTTGAGGTACCAGCAGTCGCCAAGCTATTATGCCATTATTATCTGTTCTCAATGATTGGTGTTATCAATGAAGCTTCATTGTTAGCTTTAGCGTGTAGCCGTTCTTATAGGTTATATTGTCAGATTGCAGTGTCATAGATGATTGATAGTTGCCGGTTTAGAGATATTGAAAAAGGCCCTTCGTTTCCTTGCTCAAGTTAGTTGATGTCTCGCGGCAGCTGACTCTGATCAAAGCTCGAGCAGGGGTGAAGAACAATGTCATGAGACTGAACAAGAGCATCATCCAGTGTGGCTCAAACAATGTCATCCGTGTCATCGCATTCCTATTGATTTGTATCTTCTTGGCCAACATCTAATACAAAATCTCTGGACAACAAGGAGTCGGCAGTTTGCTTCAACACTTTGTTAGACGTACTCCCTAGGTTTCAGTAGGGATCACTCTAGATGGAATTGTGCAGGCACAGGATATCCCTTTTTTTTCTTTGGTTGAACCATGGAACTTCCGATTGCTGGTTTGAGCTCTGTCTGCTGTACAGGCCAGATGTCATTTTTAAGACTCATACGACTACGTTAGGTCATGCATTGTTATGCCTCGTCACATCAAGTGCCTCTCAGGATGCACTGACTTCAAGATGTTGTTTCTTCAAAGTTTTGCGAAGGGTCGCATGAACACGAGTCTAACGATCGATACCTCCTTGTAATGATCGCTTTGGATCTAGCATGAGTATAAATTACTACCGAAAGTTTCCAGATCCACGAATCCATTGAAGAAACATCATGGGTATTGAACTTTTAGTTAATCACATGCTGAGTTGATTCAGAATACTATAATAGTTTTACATGCCATATCATAACCTTGTCACTTCTTAAGCCGATATTAAGGGTCAGACACAACCGTAACGATCCATTTTATCTAGGTTAAAATTACAAAATGCAAATATGCAGCTGTTTTCAAGTAGTTAAAAAATCAGTGGGAAAATAAGTGATACAGTGCATATCATCCTTGTAAGAGAAATAAAAGAGAGCTAGTTACGCAAGCTGCTACAAAAAGGCCAAAATGTTAATAAGGGAAGCATCCGGGATCAACTAGCTCTTCCAATTTTATGTCTCCCGACGCGCCTATCACGATCGACCTATGTGCTGATATCTCTTGTGACACTTGTTGCATGCTTGGACGATGCTCCGGTTTTGCACTCAAGCATGTAAGTGCCATCTTTACGATGAAAGCCACTTCACCTAGCGTGTCACCGTGTGGGTATGGAATTCTTTGATCTAGAGCTTGTTTTAGGTGCCAACATGAAGCTGTTGAATTGCTTGATGATGAAGAAGCTGAGGATGCAAGAGATGATATGAGATTGCCTGGATGTCTACCCATGATTACTTCTAATATCACCACTCCGAAGCTATAAACATCACATTTCTCCTTCACCTCCATTGTGTATGCGAGCTCTGCAGAGGGAAAACAACATTTTTTTTTCTAATTCTTATTAATGCTATCTTTTTTTTTTTTGCCAAAATCTTAGTAACGTTATTTAATTAATTGTTTTTATTAAAGAAACCAACTTACCTGGAGCTACATATCCAAAGGTGCCTGCAAAGGAAGTCCAATTAGATGAGTAAGGTCGCAGAACCTTAGCTGTGCCAAAATCAGAGACGTGAGCTTCATATTCTTCATCCATTAAAATGTTCTTGCTTGACAAGTCTCGATGAACTATAGGAGGAGAGCATTCATGGTGCATGTAGGACAAAGCATAAGCCACACCTTTAATAACATTCAGTCTCTTTTTCCAGTCAAATGTTGTTATCCTCTCTTCACCGTTCAATATATCCTTCAAGCTCCCTAATTCCAAGAACTCGTAAACCAAAAACGAATGTCGAGAACTCGAGCAAAAGCCATAGAGCTTGATAATATTCCGATGCCGAGCTCTAATTAGAGTATGAATCTCCCTTTCAAATGCTTTTTGACTAGCGATTTCGACTTCCACTGCTTCCTTAAATTTATTGACTGCAACAGTCTCACCTGTTCGCAATTGGGCCTTGTAAACACTCCCATGTCCTCCCACACCGACGCAATATTTGGCATCAAACTCCTCCGTGGCTTCAATAATGCTTTCATAGACCATTTTCCCGTCAAAGCTCAATATTGCCCACAAGTTTTCATTGCTTCCATTGTTCGAACTAGGCTCTGTTTTCCTTAATCTTTGGCATACTATACTTGAGATTCCCACAACAAGAAGCAATGAAAGTAGGCAACCAAAAGTAGGAATCAAAATTAGCAGCAACTTTTTGTTTTTTTTCTTGCCTTTTGACGTTGTTGTACTACATGGTTTGAGAGTAGCAATGACTCCACACAAGCCTTTGTTCCCTCTCACAACTTCAATTGTAGCATTACGAAAGGCTGGAATGTTTGGTAAAGGACCTTCTAACTCATTATATGATATGTCGATGGATGTCAAGCTTACCATATCACCAAAGGTCAAATCGATTGAACCCGAAAGCTGATTGTGTGAGAGATTGAGTATTTCCAATCTGTGCAATTGTGCAAATTGTCTAGGTATTTCTCTCGTCAACAAATTTTGACTCAGATCGAGAACTTGAATAGACCAGAGATTGCCGATCTCCATAGCAATACTCTTATCAAGATTATTCCTGCTTAAATTTAAGAACAAAAGGTTGGAGCACTCCCAAAGTCCAATAGGAATGGAGCCACTCAAGTTGTTTCTTGCAATGTTGAGTTTCTGCATATTGGACAAGGCTCCAAATTCTTGAGGGATGTGGCCTTCAAGAATGTTGTGGTCTAATGAAAGCTCTAGCAGCAACTTCAATTTTCCTAGGTCTTTAGGAATTTTCCCAACTATGTGATTTGAAGAGAGGTCTAGTCTGCGCAATTGATTCATGTTTCCAACTTGAGGTGGTATGGTGCCAGAGATTCTATTGTTGGAGATTGTCAAGCTCATCAAATTTCTATACTCTCCCAATATCGGTGGTAACTCACCGTAAAGTTCATTATTGCTCAACTCAAGGTAAGCCAAGTATGGGTACACATCAAGAGCATCGGTTATACTTCCCTTGAGTGAGTTGTTATGAAGCTCAACTCTATGCAAACTAGAACAATTTCCTAGGCTTCTTGGGATGGGTCCAGTGAAGTGATTATTATCTACAGTAAAATTCACAAGAGCTTGGCTACTGCAGATCTCTTGTGGCAATTGGCCAACAAAGTTGTTACAAGATAGATAAAGGCTAGAGAGGGATGTGAAATTATTCATCTCAGTGGGAAGAAAGCCTGACAAATCGTTGTCGGAAAGGAAAAGCTCAATCAAATTGCTCAATTTACCTATGGATAACTGGATAGGCCCGACAACTCATTGGTGTCAAGCGAAAGATATTGCAAATTGCTCAAGTTGCCTATGGAGGATGGGATGGGACCAGAAAGTTCATTTTCGTAAAGGTCAAGAAGATTCAGATTGCTCAAGTTACCTATGGATGACGGGATAGGGCCCGACAACTCATTGATGTTAAGCCAAAGAGTTTTTAGATTGCTCAAGTTGCCTATGGAGGACGGGATAAGGCCCGACAACTCATTGGTGTTAAGCCGAAGAGTTTTTAGATTGCTCAAGTTGCCTATGGAGGACGGGATAGGGCCCGACAACTCATTGAAGTTAAGCTGAAGAGTTTTTAGATTGCACAAGTTGCCCATGGAGGATGGGATGGGCCCAGAAAGTTTATTTTTGAAAAGGCGAAGAACATTCAAATTGCTCAAGTTACCTATGGATGATGGGATAGGACCCGACAACTTATTCATGCGTAGGGAAACATAATTCAAATTGCTCAATTTACCTATGGATGACGGGATAGGACCTGTTAAATCATTTAATGGCAATCGAAAACATATGAGGGATCTCATTCCTCCAACTTCCAAAGGTATGGGACCAGAAAGTTGGTTTTGATATAAGTAAAAAACTACTAAATTACTCAAATTTCCCAGAGTTTTAGGGATGTAACCATTGAGATAATTGGAAGATAAATCAAGTTCAATGAGAGATCCCAACATTCCTATTTCCTTTGGAATGGCCCCAACAAGTTGATTATTGCAAAGCCGCATCTCTATCAGGCTACTCATGTTTCCTATGGAAGAAGGAACAGGACCGGTGATGCGATTGTTCATTAACTTGAGGTAATTGAGAGACTTGAGCCTTCCTATTTCTCTAGGGATGAAACCAGAAAGATTATTTGCAGAAAGAAATAGGCCGGTCAAGTTGCTCAAGCTACCTATCTCACTGGGAATTGGACCATTGAAATTATTATGCGATAGCTCGAGAACTTGGAGAGATCGCAAGGACCCTAATTGAGTCGGAATGTTTCCCGAAAAGTTATTTTGAGACAAGTCTAGATGAGTAAGCTTGGCAAGAAGAGCCATGCTTGGGGGGATGTTTCCAAAAAGTGAGTTGTTGGCAAGCTTCAGAGTGACTAAGTGGGGCAATAGGGAGAAATTGAGATGACGAAGCGTACCATGTATGGCAAAATCCAAGAGGTTCAGGCTCACAATGCTCCCGGGAGGATCACAATCGATTCCATGCCATGAACAAGGGTTGGTTCCATTCCACGAAGACAAAGTACAGTGACTCTGGCTGTCTAGCTCAGATTTCCATGTTAGGAGTGCCTCCCGTTCCTCATTAGTGGTTTGATTACTAGGACCAGCAAAGGCCACTAGAGAAGGGCTTTGAGATGAAGCAAGACAATGCATTTCTTGCGTGAGCATGAGGAGGACACAAGCAAGGAACAACATGGACGCTTGTTTTTGAGATGAGGCCATGACAGGTTGTTTAGGTTATATAGGGTGGTCTTTTCGTTGTTTCTTGCATGAACATGAGAAGCACAGCCGAGACGTACTTATAGAAGAAAATCAGGGCCATCAAGTCAACAACCATGTCAATAATCTTGGTGACGTGCACTCCTCGTTAAGAAAGTCTTCCATTCGTCTCGAAAACTTGAAACATCCCAATGCCCCATGTCGGATTGACTCGGGAGATAACGTTCACACCTATAAATGGTCACCACCCGTTCTAGTTATTTGAAATACACCCATGTGGATAGGCCAAGCCTCACGTGCCTGGCTAGTGGTTGAGAGAAAATTTCAAGTTATATGTTATCATGGTTGCAGAATTTGCATGTGGACAATGAGACTTTAATGTGGGAATTCAAAGGTAAAGCCTGAAATTAGGGAAGAAAGTGGATTTTTCTTTTCGGTTTTTGCGTGGAGGATAATCTAGTCTGCCTCAAAATAATTTAGTCACCCTTCCCTCTCGTTCTCATCACGTAATTGGACCTATCAAATTAATCGAGCAGGTATACCTTTGTGAAGAAGTGGGATATTGTAATTTATTAGAGAAGATTCTTTTCGTTCGTGAAACATGGCACAATAAAGAAGCTTTGGAGATAGTCAAGATGGTTTACCTCAGGGATAGTGCTTCAACTTTGAAAGGGAAATAAAGTAGGAAAAAAGAAATGCACACACATACAAAAAAAATGAGTGCCCAACACTGGAGTGCCAAAACTTACACGAAGGGACATTTAAGTGCCAAAACTTACACGAAGGGATATTTGAGTGCCAAAAGTTAGGAAATTAACATTCAAGTGCCAAAATAAGAGTAAAATGAATCACTTAAGTGCCAACAGCGAGAAAATTTGGCCAAAATACTGATGTGGCGATTTTTCGGTAAGGCAGCGTAAAACGACGTTGTTTTGCATGCTAATGTGATTAGATAAATACAAAAACGACGTTATTTTACTACTGACGTGAGTAGATAATTAATATAAAAATTAATTAAATTAAATTAAAAACTAAATTTTTATATTAAAAAAAAAAAAAAAGAGGAGGAAGATGGAGATTGTAGGCCGCTAGGGCCGAGCCCTTATTGCCTCGCCATCGCCAAGAAAGGCTAGCGATGGTGGGGAGGATCGCCGGGGTTGCTGCCCCCTTCGGCGATAGGGAGGTGGCGTGAGTGCGAGCCCTCACCTTCTGCATGCTCTTCCTCCTCCTCCCTTTTTTTTAAAAAAATATAAAATTATTATAATTATTATTTAAATATAAATATTATAATTTAATTAATATTTATATTAATTTTTAAAAAAAATAAAAGACAAAATGACGTTGTTTTGATTCTTCGTCACTAACTCAGTTCTTCAGCATACCATGTAGGCGAGTTATATTACTAAAAAATTGCCATATAGGATTTCCACCACTTTCGTCGGACTTGGCACTCAAGTGTCTCATTTTTGAAAAAAAAGTAGCACATAAGTGTCACTTTTGTAACTGTTGGCAATTAAGTGTCTCCTCGTGCCAAGTTTTGGCACTTAATGTGTACTTTTACCCAAAAAAATTATACATAATATGTTACTTATTTAATCGGAAAATCAATTTAGTGGTTTTTTTTTTTTCCCGAACTCTAAATAAAGTGGAAATTCTCTTTGACCAAATAAAATGGCATCATTTTGTACTTGTCTCGTCGAAAAACGTCACATCAGCATTTTGGCTAGAATTTCTCGCTATTGACACTTAACTGATCTATTTTGCTCCGATTTTAGCACTTAAGTGTACTTTTCCAAATTTTTGTCCCCATGCCAAGTTTTGGCACCTGGGGTGCTTGGGACTCAATATTTGGCATCAGACTCTATGGCTTCAATAATGCTCTCACAAACCATTCTTCCATCAAAGCTCAATACTATCCATGGGTTTCATTGCTTCCATCATTTGAACTAGGCTTTGTTTTCCTTAATATTTGGCATACAATTCTTGAAATTCCCACAACAAGAAGCAACTTAAGTAGGAATCAAAATTAGTAGCAACTTTTTGTTTTTGTTTTTGCCTTTTGATGTTGTTGCCGATCTCCATAGGAATATTGTTTTCTAGATTATTCCTGCTTAAATTTAGGAGTAGAAGGTTGGAGCACTCCTCAAGTTCTGTACGAATTGAGCCACTCAAGTTGTTTCTTGCAATATTGAGTTTCTATAGACTAGACAACGCTCCTAGTTCTTGAGAAATGTGGCCTTCAAGACAATTGCAGTCCAATGAAAGCATTGGCAACAACTTCAATTCTCCTATTTTTTAGAAATTTCCAAAAATATCATTTGAAGAGAGGACGGGTCTACGTAATTTTTTGATGTTTCTAAGTTGAGGTTGTATGGTGTTAGAGATCCTATTGTTGGAGATTATCAAGCTGTCAATTTCTACATTCAAACAATGTTGGTGGTAGCATACTGTAAAGTTCATTGTTGCTCAACTCAAAGTAATCCAAGTAAGGGAACACACCAAGAGCAACGGTTATGTTTCCCTTGAGCAAGTTGTTCTAGAGCCTAACTTTATACAAACTTGAACAATTTTTTATGCTCCTTGGGATAGGTCCAGTGAAGTGATTGTTAAAAGTACCGAATTATGCAAGAGCTTGGCTACTGCATATTTCATGTGGCAATTGGCCAACAAAGTCGTTCTTTGATAGCTATAGGTTTGTGAGGAATGTGAGATTATTTATCTCAATGGGAAGAATGCCCCCCGTCCCGAGATTATTCATACATAGAGCCAATCGAGTAAGCTTCTTTAGTTTCCAATCGAGCAAAGTACATAGCAAGTGCCAAAATTTGACACAAGTATGCACTTAAGTGCCAAAAGTTCCAAAAGGTATACATAAGTACCTTTTTTTTTTTTTTTTAATTGGCACACTTAAGTGCCATTCTGGCGGGTAGTCGGAAATCCGACGTGGTATTACTTTAAAAATAAAATTGATCTATCTGACTCACCAGAGTTGCCTACTTAGCAATGAATGTGTAAAATGACGTCGTTGTGCCCCAAAATCGATTTTTAATATAAATATTAATTAAATTAAATTAAAAAATAAATTTATAAAAAAGGAGGAGCGGTAGCAAATCGGTGAGGGCCTCTATGGTCCTCGCCCACTGTTGCCGCTCCATTGTTGCCGACCCTTGCCAACAATGGTGGGAGGCAACAACGAGGATTGTGAAGGTCCACGTCGAAGCTGTGGCTGCCTTTTTTTTTAATTAATATTTTTATTTCTAATTAATTTTGGGGGCTTATAGTGCCATGTGGACTTTTTTAAAAAAAGATTCCATGTGGATAATTTTTTCAAAGAAAGTGCCACATCAATAAAAAAAAGTTAATGGAAAATGTTACATCAACTGTTTGGCCATAATTACTTGCCGTTGTCAGTTAAGTATTTCATTCTTCTCCGATTTTGACACTTAAGAGTACTTTTTGAAACTGAAATGTCTCCCTGTGTCAAGTTTTGGTACTTGCGGTATCTGCACCCACTTTCCAATCTCTTTCTGAATAGAGCCGCTGAGGTTATTCTTGGAGAGATATAGTGACGAAAGAATTTGCATGTGGATGATGGGACTTTAATGTGCGAATTGAAAGGTAAAGCCTGAAATTAGGGAAGAAGAAAACCCTCGTTGGTTTTGGCGTGGAGGATAATCTACTCTACCTAAAAATCGCGTAATTGGACTAAACGAATTAAGAGTCAACGCTAAGGAAAATATACTAAGCAGTCCTGACAAGTCACATCAAGACTTCTTTTAAGATTTTTCAATGACTTGTTGGTCATTTGTAACTCGACGTCGATGGAGGAAAAGTCGAGTGGGTATACTCTAGGATCAGAGCTGCACATAATATTTTCTCCGCCATGAAGAAGTGGCATCTCGTAATTTATTAGAGAAGATTCTTTTCATTCATGAAACACAGCACACTAAAGAAGCTTTGTAGCTAGTCAAAATGGTTTACCTCTGGATGGTGCTGGAACTTTGAAAAGGAAATAAGGTGCTGCAACCCGACCTTGCGCGGCCTCAAGGGAATGGGGTGGAAAGATTGGATTTAGAGGTACTTGATTACGGAAGCTCTCTCACAGTTTTTATCCATGGAGGTGTCATCATTTCATCTCCCATGCGAACCTCTTGTGAGTTTTCTTGATCACAATCGTGACTTCTCTCAAACTCATACCTCCCATGACAGCGGAGAGTGTCGTGGCCCTACCTTGACATCATGGCACGTCTTGATTGATGGTTTCAAAATCGAAAAGAAACCAGGCGTAAAAGTGAGTTTTAGGGTATTTTTACGATTATGATAGCCCTCTCGAGATGTACATCCACAAAAGATGGCATCACTTTATCTTCATGGGCTTCACCATCTTGAGTATGTTAAATCATGACTTGTGAACCTTTTCCTAAGGTCCATACCCCTCACGACGAGTTCATTTAATCGATCTAGTTATTTTAAGACAACCTAGAATAAGATGGGAGTCGCCACTAACCTCGTTTTTTAGAAGTCTACTAGAAAACTAAATTGAGGGTTGAGAGTTTTCCCTCGATTTCTACTCAACCAAATAGATGGGTTCGGAAACTTGGGTTATACTAATAGTTTATTAGCACCCTTTCGATATCTAATAGTATGTCGTCTTTAGCTAAGGTGATCATGCATGTCTTTTTACTTTTTTCGGGATCGTTTAACCTAAACAAAGTGAGCATGCTTGGTTAGTCATTTTCGTGTTTTTCTCTTTCTAAGAAAGATGAAAGAAAAGACTCAATTAAATTGAAGGCACAAGATAATAAGTAAATAATCAAGGAAAGCAGTAAATCTATCATACAATCCTTGGAAAGAAAAAAAGAGAAATGGAACGAAAGGATAGGAAAGAAAAGAACCCGCAACTCATTGGGTTTTTATACAAACCAAGGAAACCCGAGACATATATTAGGAATGAATGATACAAAAGCATGGTTGGAATGGACATTGACCTTTCGCCATCTTCATGTCATCTTCATCTTTGAGATTCTAATCTAAACCTAGTCTAAGATTTGAAACTAGGTGCATATAATGGAAAGAAATAAGTATACATGTCAAAACAATCAAAAGCACAATATAATGCCAAGATCAATCAATCAAGAGAAGTGGGGTTCAAAGATCAATCAAATTTGGGCCTCGAGGTTGGCCTTTGCAGTTCATGCATGGGTCCCTCTAGACACTTACCTGATTCATTTTATGACTTATAGCCATTACTGGCAAGGGTTTGTCCAAACATGGGTTAAAACAAGGGTTCAAATTTGATCACAAGTCTAAATTCTAATCTAATTTGAAAAAAAATCGAAAATGATCCTAACGAAAAGTAATTGACGTGAAATCAATGGCATTTGAAAGCTCTAAGAGTGCTTTACCATTTCCTAGAAGGGCTCAAGTCTAAACAAGGTCAACATGGTGCTTTAAGATCGGGGTTTCTAATGTGCGCATCAGTCAATAAAAACCAGAACCTAAGCATGCATTATTAAGTCTAGAAGTAATTCACGCAATTCACAAACGGCATGTAATTCACAAATGACAAAGAATTTGATGCGACAAAAGATTTGAACCCTAAGTCAATATGCAAAATGATCATGTAAGTCAATGTCAATGCCAAATGACTTAAGACCTAAATGACATACTCGATGATTTCGGAATGCGACTAGCCTCATTAAAGCATATTGTTCATATAGTAAATGATACTTGATCATGACAATTCACATATGCACACGAACCTTGTTATGTGTACTTTAAAAGACAAGAAGAGATCAATATAAGACTTGGTCTCTAATAGACTCAAATGGGCATGGTAAAGTGCATACGTGATAAGGTCTCATCCTATCCTTAGCACAATAGAACGAACATGATTGCGGTCACTTAAGGACATGTAAAAATCTAACAAAAAATTTCACATATAGAACACATGACGATGAATATTTTCTGTTAAGAACTCAAAGCCCAATTGAGATCACACGAGTCATGAAAAAAATGGCAAAAAAGACACGCATCATCAAGTTTTATTTTGCAGCAACACCCCTTTACTTTGATACATGCAATTGATACGCTAGACGACATCAAAACTTTATAAATCTTGTATCAATTGAAGACATACGACACGTAGTTCATTTATCATGAAGGACTTAGGATTGAACAAGGTCATGTTCCTATTCAAATCTACCTAAATTCATCTCGGGCCAAAACAGGGCAGATTGACCTTAGCTCATATCTAGGCGATTTTGACCTAGCTAAACACATCTAAAAATTCTGAAAAAAATTACGGGACATTTTTGACATGGCCAAAAAAACCTTTTATCAAGACAAGATTGTCCAAAAATCATCACAGAAAGCTGCACAAAAATAGAAAAAGCCAAAGTCGAAACCAAATCAAAACCTAAATAGGACACGAAACATTGCAAAATCGAGTAATTTTGGAGGTGTTTTTCGAGGGTCAAATGTCACTCAATCAGGGTGTGTGATCTATCAATTTGAAGTTTGTAACATGTATTTTCAAAGTCTAGAAGGAATTGAACTAAGGTAAGGTCATTTAAGATCTCGTTTCGGCCAAAATAGCGAGCTTATTATAGAACCGCGAAAATGCAGATTAAGGCCAAAATCCTTCAATCATCCATGAACATTCAGTCAACTATACTCAAGCTTCAACAAATCATCAATAAACATATAATCTTGAGATCTAGGGTTATTTCATCTATCTAAAGGTCTGGTTGGACAATCCAACCTCGCTTTATGGGATTCGAGCTTTAGAAGTTACCTTTTGTGTTTTTTGTTGATTTCGATGCACAACCGAATGAAATTTTCACCGGAACGTGACTGAACCACCATGAACCACCAAGGATCGGATTTAGATAGCCAGGATCACTTTCAAGAAATGGCCAAACCGTTGATTTGATTCTGAACGGAAATCGGTTCGATTGGACTGGCTTTCGTGCGCCGGTGAGGAAATGGATCACCAGAAGAGATCCGGCGATGGATCAACTAGTCTCCAACCACAACAAGGTCGGAGACTCACCCTAGGACTGATCGGAGGAGAACGGGACCTCCTGCAAGCATTGGTGGTCGCTGGTTTGTGTGAAACATGAAATCGGTCCAAGAGTTGGACCGGTCTCCACGCCGGTGGAGGAGATCGGGCTTGGATAGAGATCTCCAACCACTCTAGCGGCTGCCTAGGCTAACAACGGCGATGGAGGAAGATTAGGGATGAAGATCCAAGCAGGATACCGTTGGCGAGGGCTGCAGCTGGTGGCAATTTTTTTTTTTTTTTTGTCGATCCTACTCTAAGCCTACTTTAGCACTCACTCGACTTTGCCATGCCCTGCCATGCCTCCTTGCAGGGCGAGAGAGTCGAAACCCACTCCTGAAATAAAATCGTCCCCACCCCAATCTCCCCTGAGAATGTGGGGATTTGAACCCCCCACCTCCCCCTTCCAAGTTGGAAGGGTGGCCACCGGAGCGAACCCCTGGTTGCTGGTGGCAATTAACTCGACAAGAGAAGAGGCGGTCTAGCAGTTTTGTTGGGAGAGTTGGAAACGAGAGAGAGAGAGAGAGAGAGAGAGAGAGAGAGAGAGAGAGAGAGAGTTTGTTACAGAATTTTTCTATAAATTCGTGCAAAAGAAACCCCCTCCCAATTTTGAAGGGAAAGTTGGTTATGTAGTCTTGGGCAAGATCAAATCTTAGCCCTTGGATTAATCCAAAGGCTAAGGTTTGATCTCCTTAGTTAATTGATTTGTTCAATTTGTTATGAACACCCTAATTGAGCACATGTCTCGTTCAATGGCCCTAATGCATTCTTAACAAATGGTGATGATCAATTGTGGACTAATTGGGCTCTTTTTGCAATCTTCATAACATGAGGGGTTAATTCGCAAATTTTATAAGTTCGGAGTAAAATTCAGAATTTTACAAATTAAGGCCATGGGAACGTTGGCCATGGGATGTATCGCCTCATGGTGGTCGACCACCGTGAGGTTGCCGGAGTGAGACAAAATCGGCGCCTAATGTCGGTGATCGGTTGGATTATTGGGGTTGATCCGAACCGGTCTCAACCGATCCTATCTCTCTCTCTCTCTCTCTTTCTTTTGTGCAATTCAGTCTCCTAGGGGTCTAATTGCAAGGAAAACTTGGTTTATTATAGACAAAGGTGCATCAATTTGCTAATTTCTTACTCAAAGTGTCAGTTAATTGAAATTAAATTCAATTAATGTTGCAAGGCACCAATTGATCCACTAACCCATGTCTAGGATGACCCATGGCGTTCGAATTGACCTTGAAAAGGTAGCATGGCTTTTACGCTAAGATCTAATTGAAGACTAATGACGAAATTGGATCTCAATTCTTGAAATCAAACCTTAGTCTCAAATGGGTCAATTTGAATTTTGCCAATAGGAGTTCACTAGCTTAGTTTTCTTAAGCTCGGGTAAGCTAAATCCTCAAAGCACAATGTTCCCAAGTGAAATTTCCAAAATTAACCTCGGATTCAGATTTACTTCACAAAATGAATGGAAAGGGAGTGTTCATTCGCTAATCATGAAAAGCCAACTCGGACCCTAATTAAGGTTAGAAATGCTAATTCGCCTTTCGACACAGCAATTCTTAAAATTGAATGAATGAATGAATTAAAAATAGTCTCTATTCCAAATGTCGTAAAAGGAACTACACCTAATTGTAGCTAAAACAAAAGCAATTTGATTTTTGGCCGATTTAGAACCTAAAATCAAAAAATTCAGAAAACAAGGTTCTTAATCGAATTTTATGAAATTTTTGACACAAGAGCCAAATTTACACTAAAAGAAGTATTTTTGGGGATTTTTTTATTTTTTCAATTTTTTTGGTCAAAGATTTGACTAAAAGTCAATCATTTAGTTGACTTTTCTTTAAAATGTTGATTTCTTAATCAAATTTTTGAATTTTTGAGAAGTTTATTTGACAAACATGAAATTAAAGCTAAATAGCATCTTTTTAGATAAAAATTCAATCATTTGACTTTTCAGGTTTTTCTTAAAAATAACTAGGAAATCTCTTAAAAGCAATAATACAACAAAAAGAAATGAAAAACGACACTTTTGATTAAGAAACGGACTCGTCGTGATCGAAAGTCAAATCTCAAATTTTTTTTACTTTTTTCGACGCGTCAACTAAAAATTAGGTGTTAACATAAAGTAGGGAAAAAAATGTGTGCACACACAGACACACAAATTATACAATATGTGACTTACTTATAAATCGGAAATTCACTTGAGACAGTTTTTTTCCCCTAAAACTCTAAATAGAAAGGAAATTCTCTTTGACCAAACTGCTTTTGTTTATCCTACATTTTGATATGCTAAGTTCTTATACGTAGTATACAACAATCATGTTGTGCAATCGATAGCCCAGAAAACTATGAGATTGATGAACTCCCCTAGTCCAAATCTCTTCGATCCACCCAATTTTTATATTATAAAAAGAAGAAGATGAGATATACAGATGCTAACTAGGAATGCATCGGTATCGTGTATTTGGCAAAACCAAGTGACTGACTTCCATGGGTGTTAGACTAATATGCCCAACAATTGCATTGTCCGTGTGATTGTACTGCCAAATCATGGTGGTGTGAGATTAAGTTTCCTGATGATATTCTGTGAGACTTCTGATTTAAGCTGCTTTTTTTTTTTTTTTTTTTTTTTTTTATGGTTCTTCAAGAAATTGTGTAAAACATTTTGAGCTGCATTTGGTAACCTGCATATGCAGCTGAATAGTATGAAAGTTATCCACCCCGGCTTTTGAGGGGATTGCAATTCTTGGATAAGATGGCCTTGAGGACCGACCTCAAAAGGATGGTTAGGTAACGATTATCTGTCCAATAAACTAAAATAATTTAAAAACTAGTTCGTCTTCTCACTTTTCAACAAGTGAAATTTCTCGATGCTAGTGAATTCCATGTCTAGTGAGGTGGCTAGTGAAATTCATTGTCTTCGTTGTCAATAGTTTTCTGATGCTGACGGCTTTAAATTTTTCATTAAGATCTGCCCTCTTTCCCTCTCGCTGCTGATATTATTATCTATTCGCTATTCCTGCGCTGAGAAACTTGTTAACTGTACATTTGAAGTGAGTAAATTAATCGCGCCATTTAATACATGCCAATGCCTAAAATTAAGGGTGAGTAAGGTCTTTGTTGGGCCGGTCTACCTCTTAACCCTAGGACCAACCCACATAATGCTGGTCCTCAATTTTTGGGACCGAGAACTAACCCTATTGAGCTTGGGATTAAGGACTGGACTGACCCAATGGGTTTGGTCTGATTCTAGGGTCAACCTAGGACTAATCAATAATTTTTTATTTCATTTTTGTATTCCTTGAAAAGGCGGTCGAGGAACGAATCGGCCCAATGGGTTTGGTTCGGTTCTAGGGTCAACCCAAGACTAATCAATAATTTTTTTTTCATTTTTTGTATGCCTTGAAAAGGTGGTCATGACCAAATCGACCCAATGAGTTTGGTTCGATTCCAAGGTCAACTCGGGACCAACCGATAATTTTTTTATTTCATTTTTTGTACTCCATGTTGGGTCAGTCCGATTTCAAGGTCAACCCGATACCAACCGATAATTTTTTTTTTAAATTTTTTTATAATCCATGAAAAGGCGACCAATGACCAAACCGACCCAATGGGTTCGATGACGAGTGAGGCCAGCTAAGAGAGTTGAGTGGCAAGCGTCAAGTAGGGTGAGTGTCAATCATTGAGCAGAGTGAGTATCGAGCATTGAGTAGAGTGAGTATCGAGCTAGGCGTGCATTGAGCGGCAAGCGGTACAAGTGACCCAAAGCGAGTGAGGCGAGTATCGAGTGGCAAGCGGAAAGTTTGTTTCTTTCGATTTTGGCAAATTGAAGACTAAGAAGACAAATAAGACAGAAAGGAATAAGTATTGGAGGAGGATGCCATGAGGAGCTTTTTATGCTCTTTTAGACGCTGTGAAGACTCCTCACAAAAACATTTTCCTCCTTTATAAATTATGGTTGTTAACGCTGTAAAAGACATTAAAAATCTAAGTTATTAAATAATAGTGTAAAGTTACTTGAACTCCTCACTAATGAGCTGTTTAATATTGTTGACGCCATTTATTTTAGGGTTTTCTCTTTATAAAAAAATTATATATAATATATTAGATATAATATATAAAATTAGGGTTGGTCCGGGTTGGACCAACCCTAGATTTTCAAAACTGGGGACTAACCTGTATAGTACTAGTCTAGGAATCTTAGGACCAAAGACCGACCTAGTTTCCTTGGGAATTAAATCAGGACTAGCAAGGTTGGGCCGATCCAAGGTTGACCTTACACTGATGCTCACCCCTACCTAAAATTCCCCTAACCTTAGGCTTGAGAATGCGACCTTGTTAAAGAATGAACAACTACAAAAATTTAAATAAATAAAAAAGGATTTAACGGCATCATGAATCTCGATTCTAGTTTCTGCTTGAAGTACCAATAGTCGCCTAGCTATTGTGCCATTGTCATATGTTCTCATCGATTGGTGTCATCAATGAAGCTTCATTGTTAGCTATACCCTACAGCAGTTCTTAGATGTAATCTTGTCATAATGCAGAGTCATAGATGATTGATAGTTACTAGTTTGGAGATACTAAAAAATTGACCTGTAATTTCATTTCTAAAGTGATTTGGTGTCTTGACAGCAATTGACTCTGATCAAAGCTCGAGTGAGGGTGAAGAACAATGCATAATAGTCTAGTATGGCTCAAACAATGTCATTCCCATCATCCTATTTGTTGCAGCAAAACATCAAAAGATGTACCAATCGAAGCACAATTAGCAAAGGATGAAAGGAAAATCAAAATTACACGAGATGCAAGATTTACAGGAAAAACCCAAAATGGGGAAAACCACATGGAGAGATGGGGGTTTCACTATCTTAAACAAAGAGTACGAGAGTACAACCTAAAAGCTCAAAAAACCACTTGATAAGCCAGAAGATCTAAAGTTCTAATAAGAAGATAAGAAAAAACAAAACAGGAAATAACATGGAGGCTAGAGTTGGAGATGTGTTATTAAACATATTCCTTTTATAGTCTCCCTTCAAAAAAACCCTAAAACAAAGGTGCATAGTCTAAAATACCATTATCTTTAATTTGAAAGTCAAAAATCAATAAATCTCCACATTGACTTCAAATCTCCCATAGAGCATTATGCTACACACCACAAGAACTCTCTCCCTCACCACCAAAAGTGACCACACAAGGCCACCCCGAAAACGGCGGAGTCAACAATGCATACCCCTAAGCCTATGTGAGCGTACTTGGTGTAGGAAACAATGGATGAAATGCCACTAACTCCCCTAAGCAACTCAAATGGCGAAAATGCCGGTCGAGTCCAAGTAATGCTTGAACTTGGTCGAACTAGTTTGGTTAACATATCTACCGAATTATCCACAGTAGGAATTTTCCTCATCGTAATCGTATTATTAGCAACTTCATCACATACAAAGTGATACTGTATGTCGATATGTTTTTTCCTATCGTGATACATCACATTCTTGGTCAATTGAGTCGCACTTTGGTTATCGCAAAAGATAACGGAGGCTCCCTTCTACTTCACGCCAAGTTCTATAACCAAACGTTTCAACCAAAGAGCTTCTTTTACCGCTTTCGCTGCTACCATGAATTTTGCTTTGATGGTAGACAAAGCAACTGTGTCATACAAAATTGCTCTCCAACTAACTGCGAAACCACCAAGCATAAAAAAATAACTTGTCAAATATCTTTGTTTGTCAATATCACTTGTATAGTTAGAATCAACGAGCCAACAATAGAATTAACGAACCAACAACTAAATGTCCTCTATCACAATCTCTATTAAAGACAAAACCCACGTTTTAGGTACCTTGATGTATCGAATAATCCATTTCACGGTTTGTTAATGAGCTTTACCCGAATGTGCCACATACTTACTCATAATACTAATAGCCTGTGAAATATTTGGACGAGTGCAAACCATAGCATACATGAGACTACCAACGGCACTAGAATATGGAATTTGAGACATCTCATCTTCTTCATCTTTAGTTTTAGTTGACAAAGAAGCCAAAAGCTTAAAATGGGACACCAAAAGAGTATTTGCCAGTTTAGCATTCTTCATGCCTAAGCACTTGCACTTTCTCAATATCTTTCTTCCGTGAGAAGTATAACTTCCCAACTAGGAGATACCTAGAATTTCTTGGCAGCTTCAAGATCTTTCATCTCAAATTCCCTACTAAGTTGCCTCTTCAAATTTTGTATCTCTGATATATTCTTCGCTGCAACAAGCATTTCATCCACATATAATAGCAAATAAATAAAAGAACCATCATGCAATCTCTTCTAGTACACACATCCATCATGTGCACTTCGCGAATGGCCATGATTCAATATAAAGCTATCAAATCTCTTGTACCATTGCTAGGGTGATTGCTTGAGACCATACAAATAATGTTTCAACTTGCAAACATGATCTTCTTTACCCTCAACAATAAATCCCTCAGGTTGAGACATATAGATTGTCTCCTCAAGCTTGCCATGCAGAAAAGCATTCTTATCATCAAGTTGCTTAAGTTCTAGATCATAAAGGGCTACTAACGCAAACATCATATGGATGGAACTATGTTTCACAATTGGAGAGAATAATTCATTAAAGTCGATTCCCTCCTTTTGACTAAAACCTTTCGCTATCATACACGCCTTGAATTTTTCATCTTCAATCCCTGGAATTCCCTCTTTTCTTTTGAGGACCCACTTGCACTCAACAGCTCTTTAGCTGTCAAACAATTTCACAAGATCCCAAGTTTGGTTCTTATTAAGAGACTCCATCTCTTCATTCATTGCAACAACACACTTATTAGATTTTGAACAAATAGTAACTTCATGGAATGTAGAAGGTTCTTCAATACCAAGCTCTTCAGCAACTGTAAGAGCATTTACTACCAAATCAATAAAACCATACCACTAGGGAGGCTTAATTTGTCATTTAGCTCTCCTTGAGGCTAAACTTTGAGGTTGCTCACTTTCATCTACTTCATCTTTGATAAAATCTAAGTTTTGTTGCTCATTGTTACTTTTTGGTTAAACGGGAATATCTTCAAATGTTCTCTGTGAATGCTCTATGTGAAGCTCCACCTCTTTTTTTAACATTCTCCTTTTGGATACCTATAGATTCAGTAACAACCTTTCGCTTTTCAAGCATGGAATTTTCAGCAAAAGTAACATCCCTACTAATTATAAACTTCGATGATTGAGGGATACAACACCATAAATCGTATCCTTTAACCCTCTATACATAACTAACAAAAATACACTTCTTAGCCCTAGGTTCAAGCTTACCCTCTTTTACATGATAGAAGGATATTCAAATATTTTAAAACTAGAATAATCAAAAGGTTTACCTAACCATACTTCATTAGGAGTCTTACATTCAATTTCAGTTGAAGGAGAACAATTCGCTAAATAACATGTTATGTTCATAGCTTCAGTCTAGAAATTTTTCTCAAGTCCAGCATTAGAGAGCATATGCCTAGCTCTCTCTAAAAGTGTTTGATTCATGCACTCCGCCACCTCATTTTGTTGAGGTGTATGCCCGACTATTCGATGTCAAACAATTCCCGAACCTTCACAATACTTGTTGAAATCACCTCTGCAAAACTCAAGACCATTGTCCATTCGGAGACACTTTATCTTATTCCTAGATTTTCTATCAACATCTTCCATTTCTTGAACATTAAAAAAAAAAAGTCACTTTTACGCTTCACTACCTTTAGATGTTACCTATGCCAATCCCCACAAATCAGAGTGGATATAGTCAACCGTGCCCTTCGTTGAGTGCACCTCGGCACTAAAACTAACTTTGCATTACTTCCTAAAAACATAATATTCGCAAAAGTCAAGTAAGACCGTATGATCCCCACAAAGTAAACTATATTTATTCAAGATAATCATTCCTCTTTCACTCATGTGGCCTAATTACATATGTCACAACATTGATTTTTAGAATATGAAGAGGATGGTATATTTAAAGAATCCACAACGGTACTTCCCTACATAATGTAAAGGTATTGCTCTATGTTACCTCTCATCACAATCAAGGAGCCTTCAAAATTTTCAAAATTCCACCTCCACCAGTGTACATGCACCCAATGGAATCTAAACTACTCATTAAGATAAGGTTTTTCTTCAAATATGGGATGTGCCTAACGTTTGTCAAAGTTCTTACTACATTTTCATGACATTTAATCAGCACTGTACCAATACGCACAATCCTGCAAACGGCATCATTGCCCATCAAAACTGAAGCCCCATTGACTTTCTCATGTATGGAATAAATCTCTATATGGACACGTGTTATGAACATATTGAATCCAAAATCCATTCATCATTAGACATGACAATCTGAAGACAAGACAGTAAAAACATTGTCTGCATCAACCGACTCATTATTTTTCACTAGACTAGCCAAACCCGAACTCTCCATTGACTTCTTCCCCTTAGCTTTGAGCACTGGACACTCACTTTTGTAGTGCCTGAATTTGTGACAATAGTATTACTCCACCTTACTCTTATCTCTACTTGATCTAGACTTCGAACGCCCTTTACTATTACTACGTCTATCACGATAATTCGACCTTCCTCTAACAACTAAGCCATGAGCTTTATCATCACTACTACTCGGATTTAATTTTGCACGCATCTCCATGGAATTCAACAAGGCTTTCACATTCTCAAGAGTTATGGATTCCCTTCCATATAGTATAGAATTCACAAAATTTTCATACGAGCTTGGTAGTGAGCATAACATAATTAGGGCTTGATCTTCCTCATCTAACTTCAAATCTAGATTTGTCATATCCATGACTTCAAAGCCGAGGGGGCCATGAGGTCCTCATCAATCTCGACGGCTTTTCTCTGCATGAGGTACGATACAAAGCTCAGATTGTTCAAATTGTCCAACCATCCTGCCATCGTGCAACGCTCGCAGCTTGACTTAGAGCAGACAGAATGAATCGCAGGTCTCCAACCGTCGCCAGAAAACCCCTAGACAAAGACGATGTACAAAGAAGAAGGGGGAAGTGAAATGTATTTGAGCCGTCGACAAAATGGAGAGCCAGAGAGAGAGAGAGAGAGAGAGAGAGAGAGAAGACTCATGGAGGGAGAGGAGGGGGAGGTGGCGGTGGCGGTGGCGGTGGCGGAGGCGGTAGGGAGAGGGAGGAGGGGAGGGGAAGGGGAGGGGAGGGGGCGAGGAAGAAGCATGGCATCGTTGTCACGCCCGAACCTTGAGCGCACGCACATCTCTCGGTGGTCGATAGAAATTGCAACGTTCCTAGGACGCATCGCCGACCCATTCCTTTATTTGCACATGCGGAAGCAAATTAACTAATCCCTTAACAACAACATATATGGGATAGAAAAGCAGGACAACAATTTGCCAAATCAAAACACACTTTCAAAACACCTCAGGTTCATATACAGAAGGTCTATCTCAAAAAGAACTACCGAGCCACTTATGCTCCTGACTCTTCTGCTTCAAGCTCCTGGTCCTTCACACTAGGGACTTGAAAATGGTTATACAATAACCAGTGAAATATAAATCTTAGTGAGTCCTCCCCTAAGCCCCGGTTAGTACACCAACTCGACTTGGGGTATCTCTTCAGAACCACCCCACAAACAAACCTTGACTAACAACCAACAATCAACAGTCGATTCGCATGCAACCTTACCCGGCATGCCATACCCTGCACGTTATATCTCAACACAATACACGCAATGCACATGGCCATTAGATGATGTAGTTCATCAATCACATATGAGTTGCATCACAAGCGATCTCCCCTGGCCATTGCCACACCCTACACATTATCGATTTGTGTGTGCGTGCCATAAACAATGTGCTCAACTCATGCATGACCGAAATCAACAATGCAATGATTCTCATGCGTTCCATATAGGGATAACGTCCACCGACATACACTGGAGACGGGTTCTTTTAATGTCCACCGACACACATCGGGGACGGGTTCTTTTAACGTCGACCAACACACACCAGAGACAGGTTCTTTTAACATCCACCGACACACACTAGGGATGGGTTCTATTAACGTCCACCGACACACACCGGAGACGGGTTCTTTTAACGTCCATCGACACACACAGGGGATGGGTTCTTTTAACGTCCACCGACACACACTGGAGACGGGTTCTTTTAACGTCCACCGACACACACCGGAGACGGGTTCTTTTAACATTCACCGACACACACCGGAGACAAGTTCTTTTAATGTCCACCGACACACACCGAGGACAGGTTCTTTTCACCAGCACACGATCATTCAATTCCGGCCAAGGATATTGTGCTTTGCACTCACATGCCTCAATTAAGATAACAAGATTGGCATGTTTTCTTCATATTAAAAACACTTTGTGAAAATAATCGTGCGTGGGTACACGATCAAATTGAACCTTAAAAAAATCGGTATCCTCATTTTAAAATCCCACGGTTTAATATAGTCTTTAAAACCCCTTTTTGGTGTTAAAACCCAACACCCGGGATTTTCTAATCAAATATCAAAATTTCACAATCATCACTCAATTCATACGGATGCCCGTGCATTTACACATCCATTTACTTCATAAAATCAACACACATGAAACATGCAATTTTTCACTCTCAGGTGAACAGTGCATGTGAACAGTACTCTATGAATAGTACCGCGTGAACAGTGCACGTGAATAGTATTTTGTGAGCAGTGTCGCGTCGCTTGAACAGTAAATTCCCAAAATTCAATATTTAATAAATTAAATTCATAAATTAAACAAAACATTAATTAAAACAAACAAACAATTAATTAAGCAAAACAAGCTTAATTAAACACATAAGCACAATTAAGCAAATAAAGTGAGATTAAGCTAAACTAATCTAATCCATCCATCTAACCACCTATTTTAGGGCTAATACAACTTAATTAAATCTCCTAGACTAGAATTAAATCTAACTAAACTAACCATAAGCAAGTTTAGGCACTAATCGAAGGATTAGGGGCTAAACTCACCCGTTAAATGGGCCGAAGACACGGACACGGCGACAACGACGAAGGCTACGCACCGGGACCTCAACCACGATGATCCAAGGTGGTCCCAAGCTCAAAAAAGCAACCACAGTCTCTGCCTCCCTTTGAAATTTTGGAAAACTGACTTGTCGGAGGAGAAACGGAGTTGGGCGGCTAATCGAAGCTCCGGCGAGGGGTTGGCTGGCAACCAGTGGCTCCCAGGGGTCAAGTAAGACTTGGTGGTGGCTGGGATGGGCAGAGAAAGGATCAGAATGGGAGAAAAATGGCCAGAAACGTGAAATAGCGCAGGCTGTAGGCGAACCGACGGATCAACGACTGGTTCCTTCGGGTCGATGTATGGATCGGCTGGCGGCTTTGTTCAGCGAGCGGCTGGGTCCTCCTGAATGATTTCGACCTTTTGAGCATGATGGTGGGTGGCACGAAGGCTGATTCTCACAGGAAGGCAACAAACAACTCGACTTTTCGCAAAAAGGTCAGCTGGAGGAGAACAGGGGCAGGCGGTTAGACTGTTGCTGGCTTCTGGCCGGCCAACAGGTTAAACGGCGGCTCTGACCTGCACGGCCAAGTCAGGGCGGATAATCTGGGTCTCATGAAGACAATGGTGGGTGGCACAGGAGTTGATTCATTAGGGAAGCCAACAATCAACTTAGATCTTTGGAGGAAGGTCTGCTGGAATAGAAACTAGAAGAGAGGGAGAATAAGGAGAGAGAGAGCTCGACGGTTTGGGAACCCGAAGGAGGGAGAGAGAGAGTGAAGTGAGGGCTGAAAGCACTCCTCATTAAGGCCATTAAATGGCTACTTCAAGTCCCCATGCAAGACATCATCATCTTCTCTCTCTTCTCTAGCCTTTTTCTCCCTACAACTAGGGGCAATTTGGTCATTTCACCTTGCACAATTCCCACTCTACCCTTGGGCTGAAAATGCTGGGCGGGCCTAAGAAATGGGCTTAGAAATGAATAGTAACAGGCTCGGGAATTAGTTGGGCTCAAATGGGCTTAAGGCTTGGTAATGAGCTTGGAAGATGAATAGTGGATTGGGCCCAATGGGCTCACTTGTTTGCTTTGGGCCCATCATGGGCTGTCCCACCTTGGGCCTAAGGCCCACACTTGCCTAGCCCGGCCCACGTCTTCATGGGCTCATTTCCTCGGTCCGAAAATCCCTTTTTCCAATACTCGTCTTAACTGGTGCTGTCGACCGTCGAAGTAACATTGTCCAAAGTCCGTCCCGGATATTCCCGAACATTCGAAGTCCAATCTTTAGTTCTCATGCCATGTCAATTTCGCCCAATGCTATTTTGGATAGAACTCAGACTGACAGGCAGCTTCGAGGATTCACACGTAACCGACTCATGCCAAACCACGTTCAAGACATCTCGACACATGGACGTCCTTGGCTACATGAATTTGCGGAGGATAGATTTTTATTTCAAAGTACATGATTACTAAGGATCGACATAGGGTCGTTCGCAGGTTCGATAACAGTAAACAGAATCACCCGTCGTTCCATTATGTTCTATCCGCGAATCAACTTCTAGTCGTCCTTGAAATCGGCGTGCCTATCTACAGGATCATCCTCACGCAAGTCTCATGGTCAAGTCATTTTCCCAAGTCAAGTTCTTTAGTCGTATTAGTTATGTCCTCATTAGCCTTTTCCCTCAAGGTCAGCATCTCAGGAGTGATCAATTCCGAGTAAAGATCAACCAACAATGCATTGACAAAATTCACATCCATTCATTCCTTAGAAGACTCAAATTTCAGGATGTCGCAATCGTCGTGGTGATTCTAGTGATTCTGGTGCGTAGGATTGTCCACATGCTTGCTACGCACAAGCATCATTGTATCGTTGTACGAGAAATTTAGTGAGGCATTTTTTTTTCACGCGAGCATCTGGTCGCTTCTCGAGCCCCTTTTGAAGGTGATCTTTATAGCTTTTTGTGGATGAGTTTAGGACAGTAAGTTGCGATTGGCTTACGCTTGTTGCTCGGAATTATAAGTGCGCCAGGGTACGTTCCCGATTGTACGGCCCGGCCTGCCTCCGTGGGTTGCTTGCGCCGTCTATCTCGAACAGTTTTGTTCTCGGATTGGAGCTATATTACTCTGTAGATGCGTTGAGAGGTATTGTAACCAATTTCTTTAGAGTTGGGTGGAGCGGTTTTTTAAGAGTTTGATGTAAGTTGTCGTGATCGTGAATATACGACAATTGGAGATGAACCTCAGTAGAGGCTAATAGGTGCAGTTGCTACCTTAGTTGCTAGTTGTGTAATTTTCATAAGTTTCGTAGTGCATTTTAGGGAGTATCTTAGTAAAATTACTTAGTTTGCCAAGCTCGCTCTCGTATTGAGATTCTACAAATTCTTTTGCGACTTCTGCTTAGCCTAAAAGCTTTGCATAGGCAGCTGCCAAAGTCTAATGAAAGTTACAATATTGGATGAGAAATGCATGAAATAGAGATTATGTAATTTCTATACGCTCCCTGTAATAAAGGGGACATGAATATCGTCTGTATCGGATGACGTAACATGATAAATAATTATAATTAGTTTAAGATGTCCACAATAAAAGGCTTATATGAAGAGTTTCCTCGATATATGCACAATTATCAAAAAAACAAAAACTAAGGGAAATATTAGAATTATCTCTAGGAATATCATTTTCATTTCTCGCACAGCATTATAAGCAAGTAAGAATATTCATAACTTTGATTGCATGGAGAAACAAAACACTTGAGGTAGTTTTCTTTTCCACGACCAAATGAATTCTCTTCTTCTTCTTTTTTCAAGAGAAAGTATGAATTGGACATTTTGCTTCTTTCACTAACTGAACACATACATTTATCTAGAGTTCAAAAAATTAAAGAAAATTAGAGAAAGTGATAACTCTATAAAAGTAGAGTTATTTTACCTATTTGAGGCAACAAATAAGGCAATATATATGAGAAAATATTTGGATTTTCTCCTAATTATTTGAATTTTTCTTGTTTATGCAGCATAATAAGATATTGAGAAGACAAGGAAAAAAATGACAAAAATCAGGAATTCAAATAAGAAAGCATTGGAAGTTGGATATTAAATCAGGGAATCCTTGATTTTGTTCCCTAATTTTATCTGCAAGCGTTGGAAGATAGATATCAAATCACAAGTTCTCTAATTTACTCCCTAATTTTATGCAAAAAAAAAAAAAGTAATTATCTGGGGATAAGGGTTTTGGATGTATCTTATAAATAGGATTATGTTGAGAGTTTGAGGGAACAGCTAGGTTTTTATTTTTAGATTGTTTTTCATTGGGAGTTTTTCAAACATTTTGAAGAGAAGACAAAAGTGGTGATAGAATTTTTATTCTTTGATTTAAGATGTTTGGTTTAATTTATATTTTTGTTTCTTCTTCTACTTGTTCTAATTTTCTTTTGTTAGCGCTACGATGTTGCCTGACCATGATGATGTGAATTTCGTGATTTTTATGCATGCAAGTGATTTCATTCATATGAGTTATAAATTATTGTGCTTAATGCTTTTAAATGACCGGCCACCACTTGAATGATCTGATTTGCATGTTTAAGACTGAAAAGTGATAATATACAATTAATCCTTATAATTTATAACCACGAATTAAACATGGATAGGGATATCGCATTATTTGTGTAGTTTTCGGTGATAAAGTGATTCAAAAGACTAATTATAAGTCAGAAATATTCATTGATTTTAATGCATTTATGTTTATTTAAATTCACTTAGAGATATAGTGGATTAATAAACTGAGTAGGTTTGCTATTAATTTACTACAGTTAGTCTCCAAATTTTGCTTTGTTAGATAAATTTTAGAATTAATCTATTTTTAGTATTTAATTTGTTTATTAATTATCAATCTCCGTGGGACAATACATTTTCTCATCATTATATTACTTGATCGACACGTTCACTTGCGTTTAGAATTTTACGAACAAGTTTTTGGCACCGTTGCCAAGGATTGTTTGTTTAATACTAATTAATATTAATACCAGATAATTCTAAGTTTAATCTAGTTTTCATTTTATTTTTTATTATTTTTTTAGGATGTACATCGGTTTATGACACGTAGCCAACAAGGGAAACTTATTGAGTTTGATCCAAAAATCGAATGTACACTTAGAAGGCAACTAAGAGAGTAGAGAAATCACGCTAAGAAGATGACAGATGATGAGAATGAAAATCCACATAGAATCTTGAGAGATTATGTTGCCCCAATTGTTTAGGGCATCGCATCAAGCATCAAAAGAACCACAATTCAAGCAAACAACTCTGAAATCAAACCATCCTTCATTCAGATGCTTCAACAATCAGTGCAATTTAGTGGGCTACCAAGCGATGATCCAAACATTCACATCAATGCTTTTCTTGAAATATGTGACACCATTAAATATAATAGAGTTATGGATGATGCTATTAGATTGAAATTATTCCCATTCTCTCTTAAAGACAAAGCTAAGAGTTGGCTTTCTTCTCTTCCTACAAGATCAATCACTACATGGAATGATATGGCTAAGAAATTTCTTGGTAAGTTCTTTCCAGTTGCAAAGTCTGTAAAGATGCGTAACGATATTACTAATTTTATGTAGATGGATAATGATCATTATATGAAGCATGTGAAAGATTCAAAGAATTTCTTAGGAGATGCCACGTCATGGCCTACCCATATGGATGCAGGTACAAACTTTTTATAATGGGTCTAGTGCAAATCTTCATTCTATGATTAATGCAGCTGCAGGAGGAACTCTAAATAATAAAACACCAAAAGAAGCCTACAATCTATTAGAGGAGATGGCATCCGATAGTTATCAGTGGCCTATTGAGAGGTTATCAATGCTGAAAGCTAACGGAGTTCATGAAGTGGATGCCTTCGCTACAATTGCTGCACAATATGAAGCACTCAACAAAAAGCTAGATAACAAGAGTGTTTCAGCCATGAAACTTTAGAATTTGACATGTGATTTTTGTGGTAGAGGACATGTTAGCATAGAATGTCAGGCAAGTAACCTTTTTTCACAACCTACTGAAAATGCTAATTTTGTTGGGAATTTTAATAGGTCACAGAATAATCCCTACTCTAATACATACAATCTGGGATGGCGCAATCATATAAATTTTTCATGGAATAATCAGAATGTGACAAGACCATCGAGATTCAAACTATCATAAGAGACAAGATTCAAACTATCAGAAGAGACAGAGTCAAATTTATAAGATATAGTCATCAAACTTACTAACACCACTCATGACTTCATCAAGAGCATGGATGTGAGATTTCAAAACCAAGAGGCTTCAATCAGAAATCTAGAAATGCAAGTGGCTCAGTTAGCAAACATGATGTTAGGGAAGCAACGAGATTCTTCACCTAGCAACATAGAGAAAAATCCAATTAAAAACATAAAGATTATAACCTTGAGAAGTGGTGAACAAGTGGGAGAAGAATATGTTAAACAAGAGATTTTCAAAGACAAAGAAGAGGAGATCAATAAACAACTAGAGGAGGCAGGTAAAGTCAAACATTTTCCAAATAATCCCGAGCCATATGTGCCACCAATTCCATTCCCTCAGCGACTCCAGCAACATAAATAGATAAGTAATTTTCTAAATTTCTTAATGTATTTAAAAATTGCACATTAACATTCATTTTATAGATGCCTTAGTGGAGAGGCCTAGTTATGCAAAATATTTGAAGGAGATTTTGGCAAACAAAAGGAAATTGGAGAATTATGAATTTGTGAAGTTGAATGAGGAGTGTTCGGTCATCCTACAAAACAAATTACTTCCAAAGTTAAAAGATCAAGGGAGTTTTACTATTCCTTGCATTATTAGGATTCTTACTTTGAAAATGTATTGTGTGATTTAGGTGCAAGCATTAATTTGATGCATCTTTCAGTTTTCAAGAAATTAGGATTTGGCTAGATAAAAGCAACCCTAGGGTCACTTCAATTGGCTGATCAATTAATTAAATATCTAAGGGGTATTATGGAAGATATTTTGGTAAAAGTTGACAAATTTATATTTCCTACAAATTTCATAGTTCTTGACATTGAGAAAGATTTTCTAGCAACATGAAGAGCCCTTATTGATGTATAATAAGGAAGTTGATTCTTAGAGTTCAAAATGATCTTCTTTCATTTAATGTTTTTAAAGCAATCAGATATCCATCCGATGATCATTTTGTTTTAAAGTTGAGATAGTTGACAAGTTGGGAATAAGGTTTTTCAATAAAATATTTTCAAATATCCACTTGAAGCATGTTTATTTCGACAGGGATAGAAATTGAGAATGAGGAGATAAAGGAGCACACAAATTTCATGGAGGCAATTCCACTATATTCAAGACAAAAGGCAATTAAATTTGAAGAGTTTGGACAACATACAACAAAGCCTAAACCATTAATTGAAGAGCCTCCAATTCTTGAACTCAAACCTTTACATTCTCATTTGAAATATGCTTATTTAGATAAAGTTTCTTCTTTGCCAGTAATTATATCTTCTTCTTTGACAGATTTGATGGAAGAGAAATTGCTTAGAGTGTTAAGAAAGCATAAAGGTGCAATTGGATGAAAAATAGCTAATATCAAGGGAATTAGCCATTCACTTTGCATGCACAAAATTTTGATGGAAGAACAATATAGACCCACTATCCAACCTCAGAGGCGTTTGAACCCAAAGATGCAAGAAGTAGTGAAGATAAAATAATTAAGCTACTTGATGTAGGTATAGGTATCATCTATCCTATCTTTGATAGTTCTTGGGTAAGTCTTGTACAAGTTGTGACAAAGAAGGCGGTATGACTGTTCAAAAAAATGACAACAATCAGTTAATTCCAATTAGAACAGTTACTGGGTGGCGTGTGTATGGATTACAGAAAATTAAATGATGCCATTGAAAAGATCAATTTCCTTTACTATTTATTGATAAAATGTTGGAAAGACTTGCTGCACATGAGTTTTATTGCTTTCTTGATGGATATTTCAGGTCTAATCAAATTCCTATTACACCAGAAGATTAAAAGAAAACTATTTTCACATGTCCCTATGGTACTTTTTCTTTTAGAAGAATGCCCTTTGGTCTTTGAAATACGCCAGCTACTTTTCAGAGATGCATGATGGCTATTTTTTCTGATATGGTTGAAAAATATATTAAGATTTTCATGGATGAGTTTTCCATTTTTGGTTTATCATTTAATTCTTGTTTAAATAATTTAGCTTTGGTTTTATAAAGATGTGGGGAGACTAACCTTGTTTTGAATTGGGAGAAGTGTCACTTTATGCTGTAGGAAGGAATAGTGCTTGGGCATAAAATTTTTCGAAACGGAATAGAAGTCGATTGAGTCAAAGTTAAGGTTATTGCAAAATTGCCTCTACAACATTTGTGAAACTTGTCAGGGATTTTTGGGGCATGCAGGATTCTACAAGTGATTAATAAAAGAATTTTCAAAAATTGCTAAACCTCTTTCTAATCTTTTAGAAAAAGATGCTCATTTTTAATTTTTTTTTTTTTTATGAATGCATGCAGGCTTTTAACATGTAAGAGGAAAAGTTACTTTTGACACCAATTATGGTAGCACCAGATTGGAATCTACCTTCTGAGTTGATGTATGATGCTAGCGATTCTGCAGTGGGAGCTCTTTTGGAACAAAAGAAAATTTGAGTTTTTCAAATCATATACTATGCTAGTCAAACATTGTCAGGTACACAATTGAATTATTCAACAACAGAAAATGAACTTTTGGCGGTAGTTTTTGCTTTTGATAAATTTCGTTCTTATTTAATTGGCTAAAAAATTATAGTTTATTCTGACGATAATTCTGCTCTTAAGTATATGCTTGATAACAAAAAATCAAAACCTCAATTGATTAGGTGGATTATATTGCTACAAAAATTTGATTTGGAAATCAAAGATAATAAGGGAACTGAAAATCTAATTGCAGATCACTTGTCAAGAATTCTAAATTCAAAGGAAAAGGTAAGACCAATTTTGAAAAAGTTCCTTGATGAGAAAATTTTTTCCTTCAAATCCACAAAAATTTCCTAGTATGCTAACTTTGTAAATTGTTTTGTAAGTAATATTCTTCCTCTTGAACTATCATATCAACAGAAGAAAAAATTCATTTTTGATGTTAAAAATTATTTTTGGGAAGAATCTATCTTGTTTAAAGTATGTGCAAACCAGGTTATAAGGAGATGTGTTCCAGACGAAGAGAAGGCAAGCATTCTACATCATTGTTACAACGGAGAGGCAAGTGGCCATTTTGGTGCCACCAAAACTACAACTAAGATTTTACAATTTAGATTTTATTGGCCTATACTTTTTTAAGATACATACTCCTATGTCGCTTCATGTGATAGGTGTCAAAGAATTGGAAATATCTCAAGGAAAAAATGAGATGCCTTTAAACGAACATTATAACGTGTAAATTATTTGATGTTTGGGGTATTGATTTCATGGGATCCTTTACACCTTTTTATGGGAATTTATACATTTTAGTGGTTGTGAAGTATGTGTCTAAGTTGGTAGAAGCTATAGCATTGTCAACAAATAATGCTAAGGTCATGGTCAAATTCCTTAAAAAAAATATTTTTACCTAATTCAGCACTCCTAATGTCACGCCCCGAACCTCGAGTACGCGCACATCCCACTGTGGCAGATAGAAATGCGACGTCTCAGGACGCGTCGCTAACCCATTCATTTTATTGCACATGCGGAAGCAGATAAATAATCCCCAGATAAAAACTCAATTGGGATAGAAAAGTAGGATCATACTTTCAAAACCAAACCACACTTCTTTATACATAACTTGCTAGATCATTTACAATACTAGTCTATTTACATAGGCCTGTAAAAGTAGAAGGACTACGATCCACTAAACGATCAAACCCTCAACTGAAGACCCCGGAGTCTCCTGGGACTTGGACTTGGATTCGCCACTGATCCGTCAGGAGAGTCAATTGTACCCTCACCATAGGCAACCTCAGACACCGACGCAGGGACCTCAACATCCTAAAGGGACCCTCCCTGGGTCCATTGTACCTGCTACGGTACCACACCCTGAATCGATGGGGTACCCTTTGAGGTAGACCCATATTGACCCAGACAGTGGTCCTCACAAGTTTATAGATCCAGCTCCTTGGCCCCCAGGAGTAAGGATATCAATGACCTGCTCAATAACACTCTTTGGCTAACCAAACCGTTTCGGAGGAACTACCATCAAATGACCTAAAAATAATAAGCCCACGACGAGGTGAGACAATGTCTCAGCGAGTTCTACTCCCTAAGACTCGATTAGGAAGACAATATGACAGAGGACTTACCTCGCTTCCGTCCTTTCCTACACATCAATATATTTCATAATTCAACCAATCAAATCAATCCCAACAATTCAAATCAATCATACTATCTATCTTTCCATTCCAATCCGTACTATCTATCAACCATTACTATCTATCATTCAATACCGTCTATCAATCCATTCGTCAATATGACATATGCTCTCCAAAGTTGTAATATATAGACGGTAGCTCACCAAAGCTGTATAGATAGATAGTAGCTCACCGAAGCTGTAGTATATATGTATATTATATTTGCTCGCCCAAGCTGATACATATATAAACAATTGCTCACCAAAGCTATCGATTCAATATTAACCCAGTCAATTCCTCAATCCAATCAATCAATTGATTCAAACTTATCCTACAAACTAATTACGGTACCAAAAGTTGACACCGGGTATTTTCAAGTTAAATACCAAAACTTCTCCAATTTCACTCAATTTCACACTTTTGGAATAATTATCCACAATCATCATTTTCATTCAATTTCTCAATTAAACAATCAATTAGCACACAAATGACCGCACTGTTGCGATCGCGAAATTCTAACGACCGGCCATCCCGGCATAATTTTCGAAAATATTAAATAATTAAATTTAATTCCGAAAATTAAATAATTAATAATATATTTTATTAATATAATTTAATAAAATAATACTTATAAAATTCGAAATAATTAATTAACTAAAAATAATTAATTAGGGCTTAAACTATATTACACTAATTTAAACATACAATTAGCCCTAATTAATCAACCACTAAACTAATCATTCATTTAATCTAATTAACATTTAAATAATCTAATCTAACTACCTAAACCTACTTAGACTAATCTAAACACCCCTTAAGCATAATTAAGTTACTAAGCAAGGATTAAAGGTTAAACTCACCGGTTTTGCGTTCTGGTGAGTCCACGACGACCACGATGCCAAGGCGGGCGATAAACCTCGAAGTGGCGACACCAATGGAGGCCGGGAAGGCACCTAAAATGGGCCTTGAAGCTCCAAGGCTTGCTAGAAATCCAGCTACTGATCATGGCTAAAAAAGGCTAGAACTGGCGACGGTTGAGGCTGAACGGCGAAGGAGGGATAGCAACGAGCAGGCGGAGGTCAAGCGGGGCTACGACGAGGCTTCCGGCGGCTGTTGGACAGTGTACAGGCTCTGGCTAACGGCAACAGAGGTTAGGACGACCGGCACGAGCGGCTAAGACGCGTGAACAGCGCGCAAGCTAGACGGTGGTCGCCGGGGCTCGCGGGTGGACGGATGGCGGTCGGACAGCCTAGGCGAGTGGCAGGGAACTCCGACTGGCTGATGCTGGCTTTCCTCTGGTTCTCCAAGCTTTTTCCACAGCTCAACAATGGAGAAAGCCACATAATAAGGAAGGAGAAGAGCTGCTAGAAGAGGGGCACCCCAAAGCCTCTCTAGGCCTTCACACTTGTCTTGCTCTCCTCTCTCTTGCCCCCACCAGCTATGGCCCTCACCCTCGGCCACTTTCCTCTCCTTAGCTTCTTCAAGAAGCTTGTCAAATGGTCTAAAATGTCATGCACCCCATGGCATACGAATTTGTTAAATTTCTCACTTCAATCTCAATCAATAACATTCAATTCTCAACCAAACCAATCCAATTGGAGCCCAAATAAATCCGTCATGGTGTCCTTGTCCTTCTTATGATTTTTCCCCATCATATGAGCGATCAAAAGTGGTCCTCTGACTTTTCCCAACAAAAACGGCCTTACTTTGCTTTTCTGCCAAAAATCTCGGTTTATAGAAAAATCTTCTGAGGATGAGTCGACGTTCTTAAAATGAATTGTGACATAATAGAACTTTCAATTTCTGAAATCGAGTTCAATTTCTCGGTTAATTTCAATCTAGCGCGACTTTAGCGCGTCCTAATCTACTGGGTAGCTTTTAGGAACTTTTTGTGTAATTGACCTGTGGTCGATTGTTTTCAAGCCACAAAGTGCATTTTTGACACATTGGCGACTCTTGGTTGTCGTAGAAATCTCAAGGTTTCAAATACGGACATAGAGTACCAAAACGACAGAGATATCGGTCTAGTGCCGATCAACAAGATTTGTGTAATTAGGTGGAATCACTCATATTTAATCGCATGCCTTTGTCGAGTCGACCTATCTCCGATCTCTAATCGATCTGTGCCACATTAACCCTTGCAGATTAGAACGATCGAGCAGTCGATTCTTGGTCGAATTCTTAAGTTTATTGCGTTTAGATTCCTTAACGGCTGCACCTGATAGACTAGTTATCTCGTGAGTGGCCAACTCAGAGAAGAGGGCTATAGACGCGAAGATGAAATGCCCGACTTATTCAATTGAAACCAGAATTGTAAAATCGGAATATCACACCTAAGGCAATCATAATTGATAGGGGGACACATTTTTGCAACAAATAGTTTGTAACACTTTTGAGTAAGTACGGAGTCACAACCCCTTATCATCCTCAAACTAGTGGCCAAGTAGAGGTTTCAAATAGGGAAATCAAGAGAATTTAAAAAAAAAATAGTGAATGCCTTTAGGAAAGATTAGTCAATGAAACTTGATGATGCCTTATGGGCTTATAGGATGGTGTTCAAAACCCCAATTGGGATGTCTTCATTTATGCTAGTGTTTGGGAAAGCTTGTCACTTACTAGTGGAATTAGAGCATAAAGCATATTAGGCATTAAATTTTTGAACTTTTGACATGCAGTCTACAAGTGAAGAAAGATTGTTGCAATTGAATGAATTGGAGGAATTTCACAATGAAGCCTATGAAAATTCTAAGTTGTATAAGGATTGTACAAAAAGATGGCATAACAAGCACATATTTAGAAAAGAATTCTAAATTGGTCAAAAAGTTTTATTTTATAACTCTCATCTTAAACTTCTTCTAAGAAAGTTATGGTCTCGATGGTCTAGTCCTTTCATAGTCATACAGGTATCCCCATACGGAATAGTTGAAGTTGCGCATGACACTGGGGACACATTCAAGGTGAATGGTCAATGTTTAAAGCCATACTTTGAAGGTGGTTATAACAAGCAAAAGACCACCATTGAACTTCATCCTCCAAAATAGCAACATCCGAGATAGTTTGGCTGAAAACTATAAAGGAAGCACTTCTTGGGAGGCAGCCCAAGCATTTTAATTATGTTTCTTCATTTATTTTTTAAGTTTACTTTTCGCAAAAAAAAAAAAAAAAAGATTAATTTTTCTTTGTTTTATCAAAATTAATATTTTTTAATGGATCATCTTTCAGGAGTTTAATCATCAAGGTCATCTATAAACACATCCTATAACTAGGGAGTTTCTTGTTCCTATTTCTCCTTTTCGGATTGAGGACTCGCTTCATTCAAGTTTGAAGGGACAAAATTTTTTGCTAAATCTAAATTTTTTATTTTATTTAATTCTATGATTGCATTCTTTCCTTGTGGTGAATTTTTGCGATTCTTAGGAAAATTTAAATTTTATTCAAACTTGCAACTAATGTATGAGTTAATATTGATTCTGATTATGTTGATCCACTTACGGAGCACTAAAAGTCTTTAATTTTTTAATTATGTGTAAATTTAGAGAACATTTATGTGAAGTATATGATTTTCTTAGATCTCACCCAAATCTTAGAATTTGTTGTATTTTCTCTTAAGGCGAAATCCTATACTACATCTAACTCGAGGAAATGACTTAGGTGATTTTGGATCGATTGAGCCTTTCAAGCTAACCTTATTTATTTATCCCTAGTCACCCTATTGACCCCTAATTATTATCCAATTTTTCATTGATATCCATATATGTTTAGCCTATCTTCTATCAAATTATATCATTATCTCACGCTCCATGAACATGTTGATTTTTTTGGATAAAAAGTTTATTTGAGCCTAATAGCAATTTAGGAGGACGGGTAGAGCATGAAAAAAAATTGATTGCTACGGTTGTTTGGGGTGTATTATAAAAAAAAAAAAATTGCTTTTATGGTTCCCTATCCCACTTTCAATTGAGTGAGCTTTTTGGATACTCATCGGGTTGTAAATTTTCACGTTATATTAGGAGGGACTTTGGGAGAAACTCCGTGATAAAGCAATGAATAAAAAAAAGGAAAAAAAGAAAAGGAATGATGATATGTGATGGTAGAAAGATTATCTTGAAAAGTGAAATTGGGGATAGGGACATTAGCTCTAGTTAGATCCTAAAAATCATGTTGATGGATGATTTGAGCTTAAAATTACCATTATCTTACCTTTAGCCTAGCCTTACATTACAAACCGAGAAAAGTCCTATTGACTTTTAGTTGGATAATTAGCTTACATTAGTAGAGAAATGAATGAAAAACAAACCTATAAGATTTGGTCATTATTATAGAAAATTTTTTAGAGATTGTATACCAATGTGAATTTATCTAGATCATATATAATTCGAAAAGATGAGGACTCTCACACACACTTGGATCACATTGTTAAAATTGGTGTTAACGATGAACCAAATTCAATGTTTGGATGAAATTTGTGTTTTCTTTTGAATTGTGAATTTGAGCAATTATGGAAATATGTTAAGGAAGAGAGTTTTAGCTTGAGTATATATTATCTTGTTTTTGGTCGAGGACTAGCAAAATGTTAAGTTCGAGGGTTTGATAGCTCTATAAAAATAAAGTTATTTTTCCTATTTTAGGCAACAATTTATGCAATATCTATGAGAAAAATATTTGAATTTCTTTCTAATTATTCGAATTTTCCTTGTTCATGCAACTTAATGAGATATGGAGAAGATAAGAAAAATAATGGTAAAAATCAGGAATTCAAATAAAAAAGCATTAAAAGATGGATATTAAATCAGGGAATCCTTGATTTTGTTCCCTAATTTTATTTGCAAGAGTTGGAAGATAGATATCAAATCACAAGTTCTCTTATTTACTCCCTAATTTTATGCGAAAAATAAGTAATTATCTAGGGATAAGAGTCTTGGATGTATCATATAAATAAGAGAACATTGAGGGTCTAAGGGGATAGCTAGGTTTTTATTTTTAGATCGTTTTTTTCATTGTTCTAAGATTTTTTCAAGTATTTTAAAGAAAAGACAAAAGTGGTAACAAAATTCTTATTTTTAATTTAATATGCTTGGTTTAATTTTTTTTTTTGTTTCTTCTTCTGCTATGTTCTAATTTTCTTTTGTTAGGGCTATGATATAGCATGATCATGGTGATGTGAATTTCATGATTTTTATGCATGCAAGTGATTTCATTCATGTAAGTTATATATTATTGTTCTTAATACTTTTAAGTGACCAATCACCACTTGAACGATTTGATGTGCATGTTTGAAACTAAGAAATAATAATATGCATTATAATATATAACTATGAATTAAACATGAATAGATATATACCGCGTTATTTGAGTAGCTTTTCGGTGATAAGATGATCCAAAAGACTCATTGTAAATCAAGAATATTCATAGATTTTAATGCATTTATGTTTATTTAAATTAACATAGAGATATAATATATTAATAAATTCCGCTATCATATGTTTCATATCGTTCTTGTACACGTAATAATATGAAATTCATATCTAGTGGTTATAGTGAAATCAGATGCTTTAACATATTAATTTACTACATTTAGTCTCCAAATTTTACTTTTGAGATTTTTAGTTTTAATTTATTCTCAATTTTATTTTGATATATTAGATAAATTTTAGAATTAATCTATTTTTAGTAATTAATTAGTTTATTAATCATCAATCTCTGTGGATCAATACTTTTTCTTATCATTATATTACTTATTCGACACATTCACTTGCATTTAAAATTTTACGAGCAGAAAGATTCTCAGTTTCTTAGATGAAGTGCAAGGATGAGGTTGAATACAATAAGGACGGTTGGGTAACTTTACCAAGTGCACTTTCTTAACATAAAATAGGTAGTAATTTCTTTGTTCGACCTTTCTATCATTTTTCTTTGTTCAACTATATCATTTTCCCCCTTTTGCTTTATAATAAGAAAGAAAAGTTTATAATGGCTAACCGAGAAACATAAAGTCTAACAAAAGTGTGTTTTGGCTTAAGTATGAAGATGGATAGATCACACAATTAAGTCATGGTTTTGTTGTGTGTTCTAGATGAGAAAATCCACTTCTAAAAGGTTGGATTTAAGGAGTCATATTTTTAACAAAACTTTGATTCAAACAAATATCAATTTTATTTTTTATTTTAATGTGAACAAACACCAATCGATTAGTGTCCTTGTTCTAATTTAACTATTGGCTCATGAATATATACCCTAATTTGATTGAACAACTATACTTGCGGAGAGGGATTGCCAAGGAGCAGCACTAAAGTATTTATGCATAGTTTTCGAGCTGCCTCAAATTTTTCGCTATTCACATATACTTTCAAGAAACTAAATTTAATAATTTTATATTTCGTTCAAAATGTACGCTATCTAATTCATTTAAAGAAACTTTAAAAAATAAGACGGGTTAATGAAGATTGAAGAGTCCAATTGAAAAAACTCTTGTCTAATTTATCTTTCCTTTTTCTTTTTTTATCGGGTATATATTTATGGTTCGAGATTTCGAATGACCGTTAGCTGACAAAGTAAAAAGAAAGAGGCCGAAATCATAGAGCCTATCACAATCCGCCACGTCCGCAGGAAAACACCCTCTCTCCGCCGCCTCATCCGTCCTCTGCCCATCACTTTGCCGCGCGAAGATGAAACGTTCGAAAAACAGAAAGAGAGGCTCCAGCGTCCGCACCAAAAGATCTTCACCGGAATCCCCAGTCACCTCTGTGAGCCTCACCGAAATCCGCGTGAATCCTGAAACATCAGCGGCCGCTCGTTCCATCCTAGGTTTTTTTTTTTTTTTTTTTTCCTTATCCTCGCCCGGAGTCAGCTTCAAGTTTTCGGGCTCTAATGGCGGGAAGTTCCGGCGAAGGCCGCCCACTCCACGGTGGAGCCGTTCCCTTCCGATCCCAGTGGGTGATGCTCTCTCGGTTCTGCTCGTCTCTGTGAACATGTTGGAGCAGCCTTTTTAGTTGATTCAGGATTGGATTCTGATTCTGGTCTGGTTTTTGCGGTCTCGATAACCAGGGGCTCATGCCGAGAGCGGCGGCGGCGGTGGCTCGGCCCGATGAAATCATGTTGTAGATCGATCCGGTGGGCAGTGGATTGGATCATGTGGTCGTCGGTGATCTCCGCAGGCAAGTCCACCAATTATTCGACTGCTAGCTGGCCGGATGCATTGCGATTTGCAGTATCCGTGTTACTATGATCGAATTCGTGATTTTTGGCTATGGCGCTAGCGGTTCTGTTGGAAAACAGGGTGCGATCTCGATATTCTTTGAGAAATCAAGCATATAGGTTAAGCATATGAGCAAGTTCTACGCACTCTATTCGGTTGGTAAAAACTGGGGAAAAGATTGCTTAGATTCGAGCACCGGAGGTTATCAGGGAATAGAATCGGCGCTTTCGTTGTTTTGACTGTTCTGTCATCCCCTTGGGAGAGATCAATCAAGTCACTTCTTCTTAGAAACTCAGATTGCAGATTTTAAGAATGTTCGGAGTTACTATTAAAGCTGCCATTACTTTTGTGCAGTCAGCCCAGGAGATCGAAAAGAGGGAAGTTTCAGAATGATATGCTCAGTCAGCTGGGTTATATTTTACTTTGGACGGACAGCCATCTTTTACTGTTCCTTCCCTGAAACCGTTAGGTTGGGCTATTTTTCTTTTTGTTCTTTTTTGAGAAATCATAATTAGCAGGGTAAATTGCTGAATGATGCTGTCTCTTCATTGTGCTTAAGTTCTTATATAGTGGGGAAACGAAACAGGTGGAGGATACTTTTAATCATAATCGTGTAATCGCTATAGTATACAGCAACCATGCTGTGCATTCAGGCTATCAACAGCCCAGAAATGGCATTAATAACAAACAGGATTTGGGAAAACTATGAGATTGATATGAAATGAGTGGGCAAATCATTCAGATGCCTTGTGTTTTGAAAGACTATTGACTCCCCTTGTCCGAAACTCTTAGATCCTCCCAATTAAGAAAGTAAAATCATGTTTACCACGCTTTTTTTGTTATTATAAAAGTTCAAATAAATAGAAGCTGACTAGGAATGTATCAATGTGTTTTTGGCAGAACCGGGTGATTGCCATTAGCGTTCGACTAATCTGTCACAAACAAATGGAGTGACTGCCAAAACACGATGGTGTGAGATTAAGTTTCCTGATGAAAATCTGTGGGCCTTCTAATTTAAGCTGCTTGTTGCCTATATGTTTATTCTTCATGCAACTGTGTAAAACATTATGAGCTGCATTTGGTGACCAGCGTATGCAGCCGAATAATATAAAAGTTATCCTCCCCGACGTTTGAGGGCATTGCATGTATTGGATAAGACAACCTTGAAGACCAACCTCAAAAGGATGGTTAAGAGTAACCTTTACCGACCCAATAAACTAAAAAATAAAATCCAGTTCACCTTCTCACTATTCAACAAGTGAAATGTCCTGATGCTTGACGGTGAATTCCATGTACAGCAAGGTAGCTGCTGAAGGTCATTGTCTTCACTGTCAATAGTTTTCTGTGGTTGAAGGTCATAATTTTGTTATTAGCATCTGCTCTCTTCCCCTCCCTCTGCTGATGTCATATATCTGTTCACCGATTCTGCTTCTAGAAACTTGTCATCTGGACAATTCAGGTGAGTAAACTATACTTGCCATGTAATGCATGCTAATGCCTAAAATCCCCGTTACCTTTGGCTTGACAACCCAACCCCTCAAAAGAATGAACAACCGAAGAAATAAGAAAAATGGCTTTTTGAGGTAGCATCATGAATCTTGATTCACTTTCTGCTTGAGGTACCAGCAGTTGCCTAGCTATCATGGCATTGCCATCTGTTCTCAATGATTAATGTTGTTACATGGAGCTTCATTGTCAGCTGTAGCCTGTAGCAGCTCTTATATGTTATATTGTCAGAATGCAGAGTCATAGATTATTAACATTTGCTGGTTTTGAGACAGTAAAATGGCCCGTTGTTTTCTAAAGTCATTTGATGCCTTTACAGAAATTGACTCTGACCAAAGCTCGAGCAGGTGTGAAGAACAATGTCATGAGACTGAACAAGAGCATTGTGCAATATGGCTCAAACAATGTCATCCACATCATCGTGTTTGCATTGATTTGTTTCTTTCTGGTCTATCTCTGGTACAAAATCTCTGGATGATGAGGAGTTGGCGCTTTGCTTTGATGCTTCGTCAGACATATCCCTAGATTTTAATAAAGATCACTCTAGATGGAATTGTACAGGCATACATAGGACGTCTCTTTTTTTCCTGTTGAAACCATGGAATTTCTGATTGCTTCGTTCGAGCCGTGTCTGCTATGCTGGCCAGATGACATTTTTAACACTCTTGCGGCTAATTCAGGTTGTTTTTTCTCTCTTTTCGTCTCATCACATCAAGTACCTCTCGGTAAGCATTGATTCTAAAACACCGGCTCTTCAGAGTTGTGCAAAGGGTCGTGTGAACAGGAGACTAACAAAAGGTCCCAATTCCACCAGCTAGATGGATTCATTTAAGAGGAGGTCAACATGCTTCCTTTCTTTACTTCGCCATTGCATACCATCGTGTAGCTGGATTTTTCCTAGAATGCTGTGTAGAAACCTTGTAGTTGGGTAGAGGATAGGACAGTACACCTCTCGGATGAAGATCGGTATCAGAGCCTACCAGGACCCAAAAAAAAAAAAAAAAAGTTTGCATTTCTTCCATTAAAAAAAAAAAAAAAACCTGTTGCCCATTGAGTATTATTAGTTCATGGATGGACTGAAGAATTTGATGATAAATAAAAATATTTTTCAAAAACCATTTTTTTTTTTTTTAGGAAAATATTTTCTCTTTTCAGATAAGGAAATTCATTTTCCTAATTTTAAACTTAGGAAACCAAACCCCAAAGTTCTTCTATTCAAATAAGTACACTCTGAAGGAAACAAAAAAGAAGTAGAAAAATCGTGGCGAACTGAGACGGTATTAAATCGACCGTTGCGTGATAAACCCGAGATAAACCTTCTGTTGTTTGCCTTGACGTTCAAGCCAAACCTCCGAATCGTGCTCGCTACTTCTCTCTTTCGATCGTATTCCTTTCAGTCTTCGATCGCCACAGTTATGGGGGTTGAATTTTACGCCTTTTCCCCAATCTCTTATTGCCAAAAGATTTCGTTTCTTATGGGCAGATTCAGCTGGTTACGATGGGTGAGCGGATTCGATCGAGCATTTCTGGAAGGTCCAGTCGTTCTTCTTTTTGGTTGGTCTGTGTTCGCTAATTCCGGTTGTTGTACAGTGCCGGCGGCGGCGCTTGCCGTCTTCGGTTACTGGCCGGACGAATTCGATTGCGAATGGTTTGGTTTCGGATTCGCAGAGGGCGGTTTTGCTCGCCCGGAGTAAGCTTTTCTTTCTTTCTCTCTTTTTCTTCCCTGCGATGATGTAGTTATTGCTTAGCTCATGAACGGAAGTAGCTGAAGCTTTTCATCGATCAGCTTCGTACCGTCGCAGTTTTTTCTTTTTACTGGGAAGAATCCTGTCGATTGTGAGACCTTGAGGTGGCCATGGGAGGTATCGGCGTCTTCATGCAACAGGTGTGCTTCTGTAATTTGCTACCTATGAAGCAGTCTTTCTTACTTCCCTTAATTTTTTATTTTTATTTTTATATTTATTTTTCTTTCGTTTTGGTTTTAGCGGCTAATTCATTTGATTGAAGTGATTCATGAAATTCAGGTGTTGGTCTGTTCATATAATTTCAGGTTCTCATCCCTACCCCAAAATAAGCTACTATGATATTCTTGGTGTTTCGGAGGATGCCAGACGCAATGAGATTAAGAAGGCTTTTCATGTGGTGGGTAGATCTTTTGTACTAAATGTAGTCGGGGGAAACTAATGGGAATGACAGTGGTTTTTAACCAATTCATATTATGAGATTGTGGGAAGGTTGGACTTTGGCCTTAGCTTAAAGCGTGGAAATATTCGATTGACGAGGCAAATAGGGGCTTCAAAAATTCGCCCTCAAGATCTCCTAATTTTAGTATCATGTGAGAATTTGTGAGATCACTGCTAACTGTTCTAAAAATTTAAGCTTTTAAATGAAAGCTTGATTTGTTATTTAAATAGTCTAACACATACCATTGCATTGAGAATGCTCTTTCTTTGGTACACTAGTTTAAGTTACGATGAACGCCATTTTAACAAATGATGTGCTCACAAAATGACAAAAAGAGATGGGTTTCCCGGGTATTACATTTCCTTGGAGCTAGTTCTTCATTTGCTTCTATGCACATAAGATGCTTTAGAATGGAAATTTATTCTACCGAGTGTCGCGGCCTAAATTTTGGGTGCACCATCTAAAACTAGATTAGGATTACTAAGTCTTTAAGCTTAATTCGGGTTCTCCCAAACCTATATCAATTCGCAACTTAAGGTTCAAATATGCGTAGGTCGATTAGACACTAAGTAAAATAATGAGAGAATTATTTTACTCTTACGAACCAGAGACTAAGGATAGGGGACTTGGTTACACTCGATTTTTCTTTAGTGCCATGTCGGTATCATTCTTTTTATTTTCAAAAATATTTTTGCAGGCAGCTTGGATTTATTTTAACCTAAATCTAGTGATTTGCTCAATCACTATTAAACAATTAAAAGACTTTCATTAAAAGAAATAAACACACAAAGCATTTTTTGGGTTTTCTTTTATCTTGAAATCAAAATGTGCATTTTAACTTCATGATTTAACTTTATTAACAAGCAAATCTAATTAAATAAACCTAACATGCAAGCTCAATTTTGGTTTTCACTTTATTTAACTTTATTTAATGAGAATCATGCAATGCAGGTTACTAATTTAACATGAAATGATATGACGTGGTAATATGACTTAAACTATATAACATGAATAAGCATGCAATCTATTCTAAAGCATGAAATGAATTTATTCTAAATTTTTTGTATTTTCCATGAAATTCGAAATTAAAGAAATGCAACAATTAAATATGCAATCTAAATTAATCAAATGACATAATTCTAATGACGAAAGCGGTTTCTAATTAAATGAACCTAGCAAATAGTCACTAGATGATGAAAATTCCATAAACCTAATCTTACATGTCTCGATTTATTAAATCTTTTGATGCAATATTTTGATATTTTGACCTTTTGATTTTTTAGTATTTTTTTTTTTAAGATGAGTAATTATTAAATATTAAATCTAAACAATCAATATAATCAACAAATAAAGGATTAAAGTAATCGAAAAAATAACCCGTTGTCTAACAGATCAAATTAATGATTATTCTAACCCTAATTATCACAACAAAGAGGTTCAAAATAATTAAAAATATGATTCGAAATCTTACGGATCAAATTAATAACTATAATGATTTAATAATTAAAATATCATCAAAATGCCCTAAAATTAACATAATTAAAAAAATGATCCGACGTCTTACGGATCAAATTAATAATTACAATAATTTTGGACAAAACCCCTGCGGTTAATGCCTACAAGATTCAAAAAATAAACATTGGGATCCAATTTCCCAATTTAAATAACTAAACTAAAAAATATAAACAAAATAAAGTAAATAAATGAAAAATAAAAATAAAAACCACCGAATTGATTTTCCTTTTTCTTTTGTTTTTCTCTTTCCACGCAAGGCTTGTGCGTGGTGCTGGCTGATCACCGTCGGTCCAGCAAGGGGCGGCGGATCGGAGGTCCGGCGGGGAGACTCCGGCGGCAGCAGGTGGCGCCGCTCGGGAGGAGAGCTCGGCTAGCGAGCGGCGAAGGCGAGGCGGTGGCAGCTGCAGGGGCGCCGGATCGTCGCGGGTCAGCGCGGGCTGAACAGTGGTGGCGTTGGGCGGATCAGCGGCGTTTGCAGCGTACGGTCACTAGTCGGCGGGTGGAAGCTGGCGAGTTGGGGACGTCCGGATCTGGCGTGGTGCTCGCTGGACGTCGGAGTCGCAATCGGGTCGGCAAAGTCAAGCAGATCGGCGGTGTGGCTCGGGATCTGAGGCGTCGGGGAAGAGCAGCGCGCGACGGTGACTGACTGGTGTCACGAGGCTGGCTGAGGCGCGAGGACTGGGGACTCACGGGTCGCTGGTACCGGCGCGGGTGTGACTCGAGACTCCGGCGCGGTGGCGACCGGCGCCGGGTAATCGCGGACGAGTGGCGGAACAGGGCAGGAGCGGCTCCGGCGTCTGGCTTCACGGACGGCGACCGGCGGGGCAGAGCGACAGTGGCGGAGGCGCGATGGAGACGAGCTGCGGGCGGTCTGAGATGCGGTCGCCGGACGCCGGGCGCGGCGGTGGTCACAGCTGCGGAGGCGCGACGGATCGGGCGGCGAGGGAGTCCGAGCGGCTTGCAGTTTGATGGCGTCGGCGCAGCGCGGGCGCGGGTGAAGAGAAGCCGGCGACCGGGGCAGCGGATGGGGGCAGCGAATGGGGAAGACGATGAACAGTAAATGTCCAATCACTTCCTCCCTCTGCTGCTTCTGTTTTTACGTTTCACTTTCCTTCACTTTTTTCTTTTCTTTTCTTTTCAGTCGACCGAAAAAAACCCAAGAAAAAGCCCCCCTTTTCTCTCATCGTACACGGCTCCTTTATAGGCAAATAAGATGTGATATACGTGAAATATTTCATCCACTTTTCAATATTCACGAAGATTTTTCTATAACCCCTAATCATAAAAATCCTTTTATTTTTCTTATCTCCTAAATATTTTATACTGATTTTTAAAGATATGATTACAATCAGATTTTTTTAAATTCAAAAATCTCCATTTTAAATCTCAATTTTAGAAAACGAGCTCGGGCTAATTTGTATTTTTCATGGGCTTAATTCCACCTATAATTTAAAACTCAAAAACACTAATTCGATCCATCCGCCACCGGTTCAGTAAATAAATGTAAAAAATGCAAATTAAAAACAAATGCATCTAAATCTATATGCTATGCAATTAATATTTTTTTAGGGGTAAAATTAATTCCTAATTTTTTAATGTAATAAATGACTAAATGGATTGCCAAAATTTAGGTGTCAACACTGAGTTATGGCCAATCATTGCAAATATAATGTTAGCACATAGGTATGCTAATGCTATAATTTGATTAGTCGAGCTTAAGAATATTTTTTTGTTGAGAAATTGATTTTGGGCTTGCCAGTGACTATAAATAGTTACCATTACAACTTGCGACATGGATAACTTTCGTGAAGTTTGAAGAAGTTCTTTAATGCTAAAACTCTTTCAGGTAATTTTCCGGAAAATGAATTTTAAGAGCTCTGAATTTCAGTATTCTGCAAGAATTATGTAATGTAAATTTTGAAAGAGTTCATGGAAAGAACAAATGAGTTGTCTGGATGAATGATTTGAGATCTACTACAAAGGTTCAACAATGGTATGATAATAGGCAGTTCTTTGTTAACGTGCCTGAACTGAACACCGACATCTTAACATATAATGAGCAGTAAGTGGTTCTTTGTTACTTTTTCTCTGTGGAGGTCAGGATGATGTTAATAAGTAGATCACATATTCTTGTTGATCATACATGTTTCAACCAGAAAGAAAATAAGAGAAGTACATCAACAGTCTCCTGCTGCTTCTCAGTCAACTCCTTCCCTTTATGTTTACAGAGTACAGTGGATATTCCTAATATCCAAGTGCCACAGCCACTTTGATTAATATAATTGACTGAACTTCTTTGATAAATTGTTTGTGCCATGGCACCTCTTTAGTTGTTACGTGCATCCTATATTTGATTTGTTTCTTGGCTTGTATGCCATGCAGCTTGCAAAGAAGTATCATCCTGATGCAAATACTAATGATCATTCCGCAAAGAGGAAATAACAAAAGATAAGAGATGCTTATGAGGTTTGGCTAATTGATTAGATGCCAGTGGAGGAAAACTTTTTCCACAGATTTTCACATGTTGTTTGGATGTCTCATTCGTTAGGGTGACAATTTTTCTTTTTTGCCTTTTCAACTAATCTCAGACTTTGCAAAGTCTTGGAAAAAGAGCAGAGTACGACAGGGTAAAATCTCTCACTCTTTCTACTTTTAACTGAATGACATAGTGAACTTAGCATCTGAAAGCACAGCTGCATTCATAAGAGCATGTTTTGCTCATTGTGCCTTTTACATTAATTTAATGAAGAAATGCTGTGGAAGTTCAGAAAATGTTGAATATGGTGAAGGAGATGCTGAGGGGTTTCCACGTTATTATGAAAGGCATTTCTCTAGTTCATTCCGCAAGATCTTTTCTGAGGTAATTCCAAGTGTGCCGCATGTCATTATCTTCCAATCTTCTGATCCATGATATTTGGCTAAAGAAACATTTGGTGTCATATCAGAATTTTCAGGACAAGATGGATCGATTTGCATCTGATGTTGAGGTTCACAGTTATACTCTTGGTCTTCTTTGTTTATGAGATAATATTACTCTGATTTCCGCCCTTTATCTTGTTTGCTTAATGAGATAATATTGTAGGATTAATGCCCACGTTATGTTGAAAATTTATAGGTGGAACTGATATTTTCTTTCCTCAAAGCTGTGGAAGGGTGCACAAAGATGTTTCCTTTGTCAAATGTCTTCCTTGTGATACTTGTTGGTTAGCAGAGTTTAGTATTTTCTATTTTTTATTTTTTATCACACTGGTTACAGTGACAGTACATCCTTCAACCTCTTGTTTCTGCAATGTCTCTTGGAGATCAAATTGATTATATATGTAGCTTTAGATGCTAAAAATGTGATCAATTTATGCTCACTGGTACTCTGCTGCTCTGGTACCGTTTGCTTGCTAAAGGTTTTTCAACCAATGTGTGATTAGTTTTTGCACTTTTTGAAGGTTTTGGCTTGTCCACGTAGAACCTAAAAGTATGATGAAAAGCATGGATAATTTATTATATATGAGAAGCAAGATTTACGATTGGTTGAGGTGGCTTCTAAGAATTGGCAAAAATTGAGGTGCCTGGAAACTGTAGGGCAATTATGCCTCTAATGAGAGTTAAATTTACTGTGATTTTTTTTATCATTGGCTGTACATAACCATATGAAAATCCCAGTTACTGATCTTTGATTTTGCTTATGATATCCTTTGATTTTTTATTAGTTACTTTGCAGGGTTTTTCTTTTAGTACATTTCCTGTAGCAAAATCATGACGATATGTCTACATGGTAATTGCAGATGGGTGGGCTTATTCACCTGCTGTCAAGGTGAGAGTATGTCCAACTTGCAGTGGCATTGGGAGGGTAAGAGCTTCCATGAGCTCTTCAATTATGCTGATTAATTGTTGAGTTCTTCTGAACCGTTTGCTCACCAGGATAATTGTGTGATTCATCAGAAGTTTGACGGACCATCACATTCGTATATATGACATGTACTTTGTCTTCCTTGCTATTAGGTAAAAATTTCCCCATTTACTCCAATGACATGCACTACCTGTAAAGGCTCGAAGTCAGTTGTCAAGGTTTAACATCATTTCTCCAGTTCCAGCTCAGTTTTCTTGGTGAAGCTTCCAATACTTAGTAACTTTGGGTAGGAGCAATGCATTTCATGTGGAGGATCAGGAGTTCTTGAAGGCACTAAAAAAATTAAAGTTACAATTCTTTCAAGTAGGTCAGAGTTATTGATCTCTGACAGAGTTTTGTGGTTTTTGTGTTAAATGCATCCTTTCTGTGAAGATGTAAAATGATGAATAAGGCTAACTGGGTTGAGACTTGAGATCTGGGAGAGTGAACAGGTTGTGCATGCTCATTTTACAGCTTTATGGCCTCAGTTCTTTATGTTATATGCACGTGACATCTGTGAATATTGTTATTACTGTCAAAACGTGCTTCTGTAGGATTCACTGCTTTAATATTCTGGTTTGAGTGTAAATTACATGCACATGGGTTCAGGCTGTGTTGTTAAACCTATATTTTTCAAACTACCTTTCTCGGATGATTGCAACCTTCACGGAGCCAAGTTCTGTTACTCCCATTTTCTTCCTACAGTGTTATACACTGCTCATGGTTGACTCTCTGATGATCTTGAAGTATTTCCCCTCTGTAAGGAAATAATTTCTTGTTGACACTGCTAGGCTTTTACTGCTCCATGTGATGGCTGCAGGAGAAATAACACTAGTAAAATGCAATGGGATGTGTGTCTGAAATATGAACCATGTCCCGCACAAGTTGTCTGTTCAGGGCAAAAAACAGCTTAAGCATTAAGGATCTTTTTGTCACCATCATGCGGCTTCAGTAGCATCATGATACTTGTCTGTATCATTTAGTGTTAGTGAACATGCAAAGTTTATTGTCGCAGGAGTTTGCTTTATCTCAAGCATCATGATGCTTTTTCCCAAAATGAGAGCATGACTAGCTCTATGCTTTTCAATATTTATTATTCGTTTGGATATCTTCATCTTATGCATTATTAACCTGAATACCGTAAAAATTCTCTCTCTCTCTCTCTCTCTCTCTGTCTCTCCGCACCGCACACTTGTGCTGGTGTTCTGAAAGTTAGGATGTCAGAACATTTAATATCAAACAATACGTTAATATAATAGTTTATGCTTTTAAATAAGTTGACTAGGATCCCTTATTACGACATGGTGAGCAGAATGTCCTGCGTTATTTTCTAGGTCTTATTAGCTTCACTTGGCTGACTCTTAACCTACCGTGAGAGGAAGTGTAAGAATATTTGAATGTTAAAAAGTGCCACCATAAAAAAGCTTTTCTGATATCTTAAGTATTTCAGATAAGTTGCCATTTTCGCATTTTGCCCGTCTAAAGAGCTGACTCGTAAATTTATTTATTGTGCATGCGTGAAATGGTGCAACATGACCATCTTCATATGTCGTAATGTGTTTTCCTAATTTGCTAACATAGCCATTATCTTTTTTCTTGGGATATGGCCTGTTTTAAGGACATCTTCATTTATGACCAATGTTCCTAAAACAAATATGTGTACGACACAAATGGTCTCAGGAGACTTCAAATGGCTGACGGGGTAAATCAGTGCAGTCGGGACATATGACATAGATCCTCATGTCATGAGCATGGATTGCCTTTATTAAAGAACAAAACTATCTTCAGTGGGTAACCTGATATCTTCCATTCCTGAATGGAGTAGGTGTGGATTTGGGACATTCAATTCGCGTGCCAGAAGCTGGTAATGCTGGACCTCATGGGAGTCTACCTGGCAACTTATTCATCAAATTAAAGGCATGATCCCCTCTTCTTTTCTGGTTGTATAGTAATAATGATGTTAAGGACAACTTTGATCTCACTCAATGGTAAGAGCTTTATCCTGCTGTCGTTGGAGCTTTCCTGTGTAGCTTTATAGCATTGTTTTTCCATTTGAAGTCTGTCATATGATTTATCTGGAATTTGTCCCAGAAACTGTGACTACAATCAAAGAATTTTGGTTGTGATAGTGGAACATTTCGAAGTCTTGCATTACATAACCGATCACCTGCATCACTGTCAGATTGCCAACCGAATGTGCACGTAATTAGTAACTGTGTTCACGCAGGCGGCTGAAAATCATACCTTTACCAGATGCGGTGAAGATGTATATGTGGTCTCAGAAATTAGCCATACAAGTGAGAACAAAACTATTGAGCATATTATGTTTTTGCCTCTTGTTCCACTTATAAGAAAGTTCCCCTCCCTAGCTTTAGCTCATGCCATATCCGAAATCCTGTTTGTGTTTAGGTTAGTAATTCCTCTCATCTATCTTGATGGTTGTAAAATCTTAAAACTTTAATTGATATTAGCTTTAATTGTTATTGGCGTACACTGAAATTAATGTGTTGATAGTTTGTTTGTAAACAAAGTAAAAGTGCATTGTCCCACATAGAAAAGATGGGAGTTTGGGCTGATATTTAAGTGTGAAAATCTTCTAACATTACAATTGAAGACAATGGGCTAAGGCCCCGTTTGGTTTAACTTTGGGGAAATGTATCCTTGAGTAAATGGGCATTTGAGGAATGCAAGTGTGTTTGGGGACTCAATTTTGTGTATATTTTGCAAAGTAGTTTTGAGGTGAAAAGAAAAAGGGAAGAAGGAAAGGAAAAGAAGAGGGAGGAGGAGATGCAGCTGCTCGGCGGTGGGGCTGGTGGTGGTGGGGAGGCGGCTGGTGGCGATGGAGGCGGGCGGTGGTGGCGGTGGCGGTGGCGTGTGGGGAAGGCGGCTTGTGGTGGTGGGTCGCTCGACCTCAGGCAACGTCACCTGGGTCGATTTCTCCCTCCGATCCTTCTCCGGCCTCCGGTAGCGTGCTCTTGAACTCGTGGCCATCGTCATCTTCTTCCGATCGTCGCGGGGTTTAGGAAGGATTTTCTTGCCCTCGTTTTCTGGGGGTGTTGAGTGCCGTCGCCGTTGCTCGGGTCGCTCGACCTCAGGCGCGACCTCGTCGCGGAGGTCGCGCGGCCTCGGCGCCGCCGCCTAGGTCGCGCGACCCGGGCGATGCCCGAGGTCACCCGACCTCGAGCCACCTTGCCCGAGGTCATGCGACCTCGGCGAGGCTTCCCGGCGGCCGAGATCGGCCGCTCGCGGGCCGAGTGCCGCTCGCCGGGCTGAGCCGTGAGGAAGAAGGAAGAAGACGATGAACAGTGTTTTCCAGGGCAAAAAAGGAAAACATAATTATCAATAAGGGCAATATTGGAAATAAAAAAAAAATTCATTAAACCTAGACTAGTATTCGAAAATGTTGAAAGCCCAAAGCGAGGTTCGGACTCGCTTGGGCTGCTTTGGGCTTTCAGCATTTCAAATGCTAGCATTTGGCAAATGGAGACTTGAAGAGCCAAACCAAACGCAAAAATTTTCCCCAAGGGGCTTGGGAAAACTGAATCAAACGGGCCTAAGTGGATTGGACCCTATGATACTCACGTGCAAGTGCGTGATTATTAGGTGCACTTGTATACGCGCAGTTATTTTTGCTAATGGTTATTAGGCGTCTTACAACCTTTGAAAGGTTGAATTACAATTTGTCTTTGAAACAATATGTTCAGAGAAGGAAAAGGGTTTCATGTTATAATGCATCGTTTCTAGTTCAATAAGATTAACTATTCGATTTTCTTCACTTTGTCAATAGACAACTATTATTCTTCAATTCCTTCCTTTTGAAAATTCTAGGAGAATTATTAGAATTGCTATCTGGTATTCTCATTCAAGACTTTGTTGTATCTGTGAGGATTTTTGCTAGTAACCATTGGCAACCATGAGGGGCAATTAATTCCTTCAAGACAGTGTCTTTTCATGCCTCTGATTTCATTCTTCCTGATTGCTTATTTCCCAACAGCATGTTCAACTTACTTTCAACTTTATGATTATAGTACTGAACTATTATTTACTTGTGCATTACTATCTGTCGTGACTTTTCTATTCATGTCATCATTACTTTTTTTTTTTTTTTTTTGCTGGCATCAGTTCCCTGTTATTCCAATAAATATCTGTAACCTGGTTCCTTGACCTTTGGGGTTTACTTCTGTTACAGGCAATTCTTGGCGGTAATGTTGAGGTCCCAACTTCATCAGGGAAAATACACATTTATGTAAGAACTGTCCATGCCTCATGGTGACATATTTGTGCTTGCAGGTTTAACTGGAGAGTGTTCAATCAATAATTCACAATTAAGGACATGAATTTCGGACAGCCTTTGACCTTTTGAGTGGAGTAGAAGGGTTGAGATTAGTGTTAGTATTAGTAGAACCTGTATCTGAAAGCCGCAATAATGTAGCAAATCAGTGTTCCAAACGTTTTACTGTTTTAACCCCTGGTTTCATTGTGTAGTTCAGTGTAAACAATCTACCCCTCTTGTTATTCATTTTGGGGTCCTTGTCTCGTGCTATGGAAAATCAATAAAATATAGATCAGTAGTCACCAAGAACAAGAGGGTCCGTCACTTGTCTTGTAAGGTGTTCTTTGGGGTAGATTGAGTTGCTACACATCTAATTATGAGGGAAAACAGTTCACTATCTTATATGAGAATGTATTAATTCTTTTTAGTTGGTTTTATTTCAAGACTATATATCATGTGCAATAATGACTACCTTTCCATTAAGTAAAGTACTGTTGTGAATGAAAGTTATTGTCTGTAACTATAGAAGCGTTGGGAAATGTTAGAATGAAAATGTCTAAAGAATGTACAAATACTACAAAAAAGATTCTTTAGTATGCTATCGCCATTAGATTTTTGTTCGCACCTTTTCATTGCACATATAGAAAATAGTGACGTTTTTTGAGTCAATAATGTATGGCACTGAAAATGAATTCTGTCTCCTGCTTTCACTGTGATTGGATGGACTTCTCTTGCTTACAATAATCATACGTCTGTTTGCACATACCTTCTCAGATACCAAAGGGGGCGCAGCCTGGACAGCTTGTGGTTCTAAGACAAAAAGGTTTCAAGAAATAAGAAACTATTTTGCATTAAGTGTGGAGCTTTTTTGCTGCCAAAAATTATTCTTAGACACATCTTTGCTGCAGGACTCCAAATTCATGTTGATCCTGGAGATCTCTGTGCGATTTTGGATTAAATTCCCCAGCTGCGTTATTTGTTAGTTTTTTGTCTGTTTTCAAAATCATCAGAGTTTGATTGAGTTTCCTCCTCCTCCTCCTCCTCTTCCTGGTTCTTGCTTATACAACCTTTTAAATAGTTAATTGTTGCTACTCCTGATTATGATGGAGATCCTGAAATGGATAACAGTCTTTATCAGCAGCTGTGTACTGGTTGAAAATACAGTCGGGCGCAATTTCTTGTGTTTATGCTCAAGATGCCTCCGGTCATGTGGATCCTCACGCTCCTGCTCCTATATGGAATTTGCGGTCAGATTGGCTCAGATGATAGCTCAGATTGAAACTAGTCGTGTTGGAGGATTCCCCTGGATTATGCTCTTAGGTCGAGTTACTTTAATAGTGGAGATCATTTTTTGCTTTTTTTTTTTTTTTTTTTTTGGGAGGTGATCACAGCTGCTGCAAGTTCATCATAGCCATTATTTTGCTCCCGAACTCCCTTATTTTTTTTAGGGTATATTAGTGTACAGAAATTACTTATCCTTAATAAAGCTCATATTCTTTTGCACTTACCGTTCCTTCCTTGAAAACTTTCTGTTGGGCTATTATTATTTTTTTGAGAAATCTTAATTAGCAGGATAAATTGCAGAATAATGTTGTCTCTTCTGTGTACTTAAGTTCTTAGATAGTCAGGAAAGGAAACAGGTGGAGGATACTGTTAATTATAATCGTGTAACCGCCTGGGAGTACAGAGCAACTATACTGTGTAATCGGCAGCCCAGAAAAGGTTATGTCGGCATTAAACAAATAAGAATTAGGAAAGTTAAGACATTGATATGAAAGATGGGCATATCAGTCGGACACCTTGTGTTTTGACAGATGATCTACTCCCCATCTCAGAATCTCTTTGATACACCCTATCAAGAAAGTACAATCATGTTTACCGTGCATTTTTTTCCATAAAAGAATTCAACTATACAGAAGCTAACTAGGAATGCATCAATATGTCTATTTGGCGGAAGTGAGCGACTATCACCAGTGTTAGACTAATCTGTCACAACCAGTGGAGTGTCCACGTCATTCTACTACCAAAACACGGTGGTGTGGGATTGAGTTTCCTATGGAAAAACTGTGGGACTTCTAATTTTAGGCTGCTTGTTGCCGATTTGTTTTTTCTTCTTGCGATGTGTAAACCATTTTGAGTTGCATTTGGTAACCTGCATATGCAGCTGATTAGTATAAAAGTCATCCTCCCCGGAATTTGAGGCCATTGCAAGTCTTGGATAAGATAACCTTGAAGACCGACCTCAAAAGGATGGTTAGGCTAACTCTAACCTATCCAATAAATTAAATAAATCGAAAGCCAGTTCATCTTCTCACTTTTCAACAAGTGAAATTTCCTGATGCAATTTCAGTTGACGGTGAATTCCATGTCTAGTGAGGTGGCTGCTGAAGCTCATTGTCTTCATTGTCAATAGTTTTCTGACGTCGAAGGTCATAATTTTGTCATTAAGATCTGCTCTCTTTCCCTTCATCTGCTGATGTCATATATCCGTTCAATGCTTCTGCATCAAGAAACTTGTTAACTGGACAATGGAAGGGAGTAAACTATATGCGCCATATAATACATGCTATTCTAATACATGCTATTGCCTGAGAACCCCTCACCTTGGGCTTCACAGCGCAACCTGTCAAATAATGAACAACTAGAGAAGTAAGAAAAGGATTTTGGAGAATAGCGTCATGAATCTTGATTCGAGCTTCCGCTTGAGGTACCAGCAGTCGCCTAGCTATTATGCCAGTGTCATCTGTTCTCACTGATTGGTGCTATCGATGAAGCTTCATTGTCAGCTGTGTAGCCTGTAGCCGTTCTTATAAATTATCATGTCAGAATGCAGTGTCATACTTGATTGATAGTTACTGGTTTAGAGATATTAAAAGAGGCTATTCGTTTCCTTGCTCAAGTTATTTGATGTCAGTAATCGACTCTGATCAAAGATTGAGCAGGGGGAAGAACAATGCCCGGAGACTGAACAAGAGCATCGTCCACTGTGACTCCAACAATGTCATCCACGTCATCGTATTTGCATTGATTTGTATCTTCTTGGTTTACGTCTAATACAAAATCTCTGGACAACGAGGAGTTGGCGGTCAACACTTTGTTAGATGTATTCTCTAGAGATCACTCTAGACGGAATTGTACAGGACATCCTTTTTTTTAACCTTGCTGAAATCATGGAACTTCTGATTGCTGATTTGAGCTTTGTCTAGTGTACAGGCCAGATGTCATTTTTAACACTCTTACGGCTATGTTAGGTTATGCGTTTTTATGCCTCGTCCCGTCAAGTACCTCGTGGGAAGCACTGATTTGGAGATATCGGCTCTTCGAAGTTGTGCAAAGGGTCACGTGAACACGAGTCTAATGATCGAAACATCCTTGTAATGATCGCTTTGAATCTGGCATGAGCATACATTACTACTGAAAGCTTGCAGATCCCCGAATCCATCGAAGAAACATCGTAGGTATTGAACTCTAGCCAATCACATGCCAAATGATTCGGAATACCATAATAGTTTGACATGCCATATCATGACCTTGTCATCTCTTAAGCCAATCTTAAGGGTCGGGTGAAGCTGCAACGATCCATTTTATCTGGTTTAAAATTACAAAATGCAAATATGCAGTTGTTTTCAGGTAGTTAATTAATCATTGGGAAAGTAAGTGATACAGTGCATATCATCTTTGGAAGAGAAATATGAGAGAGAACTACCTACACAAGCTGCTATAGAAAGACCAAACTGTCAATAAGGGAAGCATCGGGGATCAACTAGCTCTTTCAATTTTATGTCCTCCCACGGGCCTATCATGATTGACCTACATGCCGATATCTCTTGAGACACTCGTTGCATGCTTGGACGATGCTCCGGTTTTGCACTCAAGCATGTAAATGCCATCATTATAATGAAAGCCACTTGACCTAGTGTGTCACCATCTGGGTATGGAATTCTTTGATCTAGAGCTTGTTTCAGGAGCCAACATGAACTTGTTGAATTGCTTGATGATGAAGAAGCTGAGGAAGCAAGAGACGATATGAGATCGCCTGGATGTCTGCCCATGATTACTTCCAATGTCACCACTCCAAAACTATAAACATCACATTTCTCCTTCACCTCCATTGTGTATGCGAGCTCAGTAGAGGGAAAACAACATTTTTTTTACTATTTCTTATTAATTCGATCTTTTTGGGCCAAAATCTTAGTAAGGCAATTTAATTGAATGTTTTTATTGAAGAAACCAACTTACCTGGAGCTGCATATCCAAAAGTGCCTCCAAAGGAAGTCCAATTGGATGAGTAGGGATGTAGAACCTTAGCCGTGCCAAAATCAGAGACGTGAGCTTCATATTCTTCATCCATTAAAATGTTCTTGCTTGACACGTCTCGATGAACTATAGGAGGAGAGCATTCATGGTGCATGTAAGACAGAGCAAAAGCTACACCTTTAATGACATTCACTCTCTTGTTCCAATCAAATGTTGTTATCCTCTTTTCGTCGTTCAGTACATCCTTCAAGTTGCCTGATTCCAAGAACTCATACACCAAAAATGAATGTCGAGAGCTCGAGCAAAAGCCATAGAGCTTGATAATATTCCGATGTGGAGCTTCAATTAGAGCATGAATCTCCCTTTCAAATGCTTTTGACTAGCGATTTTGACTTCCGCTGCTTCCTTAAATTTCTTTACTGCAAAAGTCTCACCTATTTGCAACTGGGCCTTGTACACACTCCCATGTCCTCCCACACCGATGCAATATTTGGCATCAAACTCCTCTGTGGCTTCAATAATGCTCTTATAGACTGCATTTCCATCGAAGCTTAATATTGCCCACAAGTTTCCATTGCATCCATTGTTCCAACTAGTCTCTATTTTCCTTGATCTTCGGCATACTATATTTGAAATTCCCACAACAAGAAGCAACGAAAGTAGGCAACCTAAAGTAGGAATCAAAATTAGCAGCAACTTTTGTTTTTGTTCTTGCCTTTGGACGTTGTTGCTGTACAAGGGTTGAGACTAGCAATAACTCCACACAAGCCTTTGTTTCCTCTCACAACTTCAATTGTAGCATTACGAAAGGCAAGAATGTTTGGTAAAGGACCTTCTAACTCATTATATGATATGTCGATGGATGTCAAACTTACCATATCACTAAAGGTAGACTCAATTAAACCTGAAAGTTGATTGTGTGAGAGATTGAGTATTTCCAATCTATACAGTTGTTGAAGTTGTCTAGGTATTACTCTTGTAAGCAAATTTTGACTTAAATCGAGAATTTGAAGAGATCGAAGTTCGCCGATCTCCACAGGAATGCTGTTTTCAAGATTATTCCCGCTTAAATTCAAGAACTGAAGGTTGGAGCACTCCCCAAGTTCTGTACCAATTGAGCCACTCAAGTTATTTCTTGCAATTTCAAGTTTCTATAGACTAGGCAACCCTCCAAGTTCTTGAGGGATGTGGCCTTCAAGATGGTTGCAGCCCAATGAAAGCTCTAGTAGCAACTTCAACTTTCTTAGGTCTTTAGGAATTTCCCCAACAATATCATTCGAAGAGAGGACAAGTTTGTGCAATTGATTCATATTTCTGAGTTGAGGCGGTATGGTTCCGGAGATTTTATTGTTGGAGATTATCAAGCTCTTTAAATTTCTACATTCAACCAATGTTGGTGGGAGCACACCGTAAAATTCATTGTTGCTCAACTCAAGATAATCCAAGTTAGGGTACACACCTAGAGCATTGGTTAGGTTTCCCTTGAGCAAGTTGTTTTGGAGCCTAAGTCTACATAAACTTGAACAATTTTTCAAGGTTCTTGGCATAGCTCCAGTGAAGTGATTGTTAGAAGCAGTAAAATTTACAAGGGTTTGGCCACCGCATATCTGTTGTGGCAATTGGCCAACAAAGTCGTTATCAGATAACCGTAGGAGTGCGAGGAATGTGAGATTATTTATCCCAATGGGAACAAAGCCCACCAGATTATTCACACGTAGACTTAGCTGAGTGAGCTTGCTTAAGTTTCGGGAAAAGTGCCAAAAAAGTCCTAAATCTTTTGTTATTGTGCTGATTTAGTCATAAACCTTTTTTTGGTGCCGATTTAGTCCTAAACCTTTTTTAGTTGTGCCAATTCAGTCCTTTCCGGCCAATTTGGCCGGATTTTCTTATTTGGACGCCGAGTGCCGACGTGGACAACTTTTAATAATATTTTAATAATTTTGAATTTTTGAATTTTTTTATTGTTAATTTTAATTTTAATTTTAATTTTTTTAATTTTTTTTTTATTCTGCTCTTCATCCTCCCGGTCGCGCGGACCTCGCGACGGCCGGCGAGGTCGAGGTCGACCTCGCCGGCCACCTCGCCGATGGCCGTGGGGCGGCCTCACGCGGGCGGGCGAGCCTCGCCGGCCCACGTGAGGCTGCCCTCGAGGCTTGGGCGGCGAGGGCAAGCCGCGCCGCTCGCCGGATATGGCAGCGGGTCGGCGAGCGGCGGTGGACGGCATCGGGGCAGCATTCCGGCGGTGGTCTCATGTGGTCGGGGTTTCCTCGGCTTGGCCGGGAGAGGACTCTCTCTCTCTCGGGTCCCGCCCGAGATCGAACTCCTCGGATCTCGGCGAATCCTTGAAGGCTGCGAGCTCGGCCCGGTCCGACCAACGCAAGGCACAAAAAAGGACCGAGGCCTACCGGAGCTTCGGTGCTTGAAACCGGCGCGCGCCGTAGGCCGACAACCGCGGCTCGGGTGGGTGGCCGGCGGTCTACCCCCTCCGACTCTCTCCCCCTGCTCAAACCCCTCACTCACCAAATCCAGATCCGGCAAGCTGGCGGGGCTCCCCCTCGCCGGCCATGGGCGAGGCTCGACCCTCGCCAAATCCGACGAGGGTGAGCCTCGCCGCCCAGGCCTCGAGGGCGGCCTCGCGGGGCAGGCGAGGCTCGCCCTCGCCGCCCGCGCGAGGCCGCCCCGCGGCCACCGGCGGGTGGCCGGCGAGGTCGACCTCGACCTCGCCGGCCGTCACCTCGGCCGGCGAGGTCGACCTCGACCTCACCGGCCGTCGCCCGCCGGTCGCCTCTGGCCGGTCGCCGAGGTCCGGCGATCGGTTGGAGGAAGAAGAGCAGAATAAAGAAAAAAATATTAACATATTATTAAAAATTGTCCACGTCGGCGCCGATCAGGCCACGTCGGTTGGCCGGCGTCTAGTAAGCAAAATCCGGCCAAAATTGGCTGGAAAGGACTGAATTTGCACAACCTAAAAATGTTTAGGACTAAATCGGCACCAAAAAAAGGTTTAGGACTAAATCGGCACAATGACAAAAGATTTAGGACTTTTTTGGCACTTTTCCCCTTAAGTTTCCTATACTGGAAGGAATAGAGCCAGAGATATTATTCTCATCGAGGAGTAAGATAGCCAAATTTCCCAACTTTCCTATTGAATCAGGTATAGAGCCACTGAAGTTATTCTCGGAGAGAGTGAGCGTTAAGAGAGATGTAAGGTTTCCAATTTCTTGAGGGATAGGACCAGAAAGCTTATTACGCGAAAATTCGAGAACTTGTAAAGATCGCAATGACCCGAGTAGAGTTGGAATGTTTCCTGAGAGGTTATTTAGAGACAAGTCCAGATGAGCAAGCTTGGCAAGATTAGCCATGCTTGGAGGGATGTTTCCGGAGAACGAGTTGTTGGCAAGCTTTAGAGCGACTAAGTTGGGTAACCGGGAGAAATTGAGATGACGAAGCGTACCACGTATGGCAGAATTCGAAAGGTTCAAGCTTGAGATGCTGCCGAGAGGATCGCAATCGATTCCATGCCACGAACAAGGGTTGCTACAATTCCAGGAAGACAGTGCATAGCGATAGCGTAGCCTTCCATGTTTGCCTCCACTTCCTCATTTACCGTTTGGTTACTAGCATCGGCAAGGGCCACCAAAGAAGAGCTTCGAGACGAAGCAAGACAAGGCATTTCTTGCGTGAGCATGAGGAGGGCACAAGCGAGGAACAACATGAGGGGTTGTTTCTGAGATTTAGCCATGACAGGTTGTTTAGGTTATTTGGGATAGGCTTTTCTTTGTTTCTTGCATGAGCATGATTACAACCGACAAGTACTTAAAGAAGAAAATTGGGATCATCAAGTCAGCAATGCCCCGTGTCGAATTGACTTAAAAGGTAACACTCGCATCTATAAGTGGTCACCGCCTGGTTTGGTCATTCGAAATGCCCCCACGTGGATTGGGCTAAGGCTTACGTGGCTGGTTAGTGATTGAGAGAAAATTTCAAATTTCTGTTTTCTTAAGGTTGCAGAATTTGCGTTTGGACAGTTGGACTTTAACGTGGGAATTGAAAGGTGAAGCGTGAAATTAGGGAAGAAGAAACTAGAGGTTTTCTTGTTGGTTTTCGCGTGGAGGTTAAATCTCCCCTCAAAATATCTCAGTGTTCCTTCCCTCTCGTTTACGTAATTGAAATTAGCAAACCCACGATCCACGGCTAAGGAGAATACGCTTAATAGTCCAGAGTAGTCACATCACAACTTGTTTTGCGAACTTGCATAGACTTGTTGGTCGTTTGCAACTTGACGTCAATGGAGGAAATGTCTGGTATTGGGGCAGTGCATGAACTTTGGAGGGAAAGAAAGAAAGGAAGTAGGAAAAAAATGAGAAGGACAAAATACTATCTATTCAACTTACTTATTTACACGGAACTTAAATTTACTGCCCTTCTTTCCGCAATCTAATGAAGAGAAAATTCTCTTTGACCAATCTCCGGTTGGTGTTGTGTACATGTAGGCAATATCTAATTAAACTCAAGTTCTTCGAACATAATAGAAAATGTGATCGAAACAATGGTAGCCTACCCGCGTCCACTAAAAAAGGTAAAGCGTGAAATTAGGGAAGAAGCAAACACTTGTCGGTTTTGGCGTGGAGGATAATCAAGTCGACCTCAAAATAACTCAGTCTTACTTCCCTCTCGTTCTCATCACGTAATTGTACTTATCGAATGAAGAGTCGACAACTAAGGAAAATATACTTAGCAGTCCAGACAAGTCACATCATGACTTCTTTTGCAAATTTTCCATGACTTGTTGGTCATTTGTAACTTGACGTCGATGGAGGAAAAGTCGAGCAGGTATACCTCTGGGAAGAAGTGGGATGCCGTAATTTATCAGAGAAGATTCTTTTCATTCGTGAAACACGGCACGCTAAAGAGCTTTGGAGCTAGTCAAGATGGTTTATCTCTGGGAGCGTGCTGGAACTTTGAAAGGGAAATAAAGCAGGAAAATAAATGCACGTGCACACACAAGTTATAAAATATGTGACTTACTTATTAATAGGAAATTCAATTCAGTGCTTTTTTGCCCGGAAACTCTAAATAGACAGGAAATTCTCTTTGACCAAATTGCTTTAATCTATCCCACTTTCTGATACACTAAGTTCTTATACGTTGTATATAGCAATCATGTTGTGCAATCGGCAGCCAGGAAAACTATAAAAATGATATGAAAAGAATGGGCAAATCATTTAGACACCTTGTGTTTTGTACCATTATAAACTCCCCTTGTCAGAATCTCTCTTCGATCCACCCCATTATATATATACAAGATATACATAAGCTAACTAGGAATGCATCAGCATCGTATAATTGCAGAACCAAGTGATTGACTGCCATGGGTGTTAGACTAATCTGCGCAACAATTGCATGGTCCGTGCGATTGTACTGCCAAATCATGCTGGTGTGAGAATGAGTTTCCTGATGATATTCCGTTCTGATTTAAGCTACGTGGTGCCGACTGTTTTTTTTTTTAGTTCTTCATGAAGCTGTGTAAAGCATTTTAAGCCGCATTTGGTATCCTGCATACGCAGCTGAATAGTATGAAAGTTATCTACCCTGGCTTTTAGGAGTGCCTCCAGTCCCTCATCTCTGATTTGGCTACTAGCACAAGCAAGGGCCACTTGGGAAGGGCTTCCAGATGAAGCAAGACAAGGCATTTCTTGCATGAGCATGAGAAGGACATAAGCGAGGAACAACAACGAGGGTTGTTTTTGAGATGAGGCCATGGCAGGTTGTTTAGGTTATTTGGGGAGAGCCATCCTTTGGTTCTTTCTAGGCATATGCGTTGAAATGGACCAAGTACAACTCGCGCATTAATAATAAAAACGGACCATCAAGTCAACAACCAAGTCAATAATCACTTCTTCTCAGGGAAGGCGAAATTACACAAACTCTTCACAATTTGGAGGATAGAATATGTTGGTTCCTAAACTTTCAGCTGTCACGCAATTACCTCATAAACTTTCGTTTTGTTAAGGCTATTGACCCTCCGTTATATTTTCCGCGGCAATTCTGTGGAACAACAACATGTACGTAAGATTAAAAAAAAAAAAAAAAAAAAACTTACCGAGGCACTGGAAAGTTGCATATAAACATCCCTTGTCAGTGCAAGGTGACACATCTAGTGATTATTTGGGAGAGAAGTACACCAGAAGTACCTTAACTTACAGTGTTTATTTTAGTACCACAACTTTCGTTGGCTCACTTAATTGTCACTTAAAAAAAAATCACTTAAGTGCTAACTCAAGTCACTGGAAATATGACATAGAAATATTTTAATAATTTCTCAATCCTACATGGCTTGCCAGTGTGCACATAATCTCTAAACAATGTCATATAGCAAGTTAAAAAAGTGATCACTTTAGTGTTAGTGTTGAAAAAAACGATCACTTTAGTGTCAACTATTGTTAAAAGTGATCACTTTAGTGCTAATATTAATGAAAAAGTAATTACTCCAGTGCCAAAAAACCCCTAAACGATGTTAGTAGCAAGTTAAGAAGTGATCATTTCAATGTCAGTCTTTGTAAAAAATTATCATTTCAGTGCTAATTGTTATTAAAAAGTAATCATTTCAGTACCAATCTTAATGAAAAGAATGATCACTTCAATGCTAAAAAATGTCACATCATATAACATTTTTTGTTATAAAAGCCATGTAATTTCTTTAATCGGAATTTTTTGTCGAAGACACTTAAGTAATCGTTTTTCTCTGATTTTGACACTTAGTGAACCAGCAAAAAGTTATGGCATTAAGGTAAGTGTCGTACATAAGTTAAGGCATTTCTAGTGTAGTTCTCTCGATTTTTTGGTATTAGTATATTTTCAATTAACATTGTCACCACAAAAAAAAAAAGTTCGGTAAAATCATCAACTATAAAATCCAAAATCCATATTTCCCCTTGTTTGAATGATATGATCTTTAATGTTTCAGAATTTAACTTTAGAGAAATGATTTGAAGACAAAGGTCAGAGTCAACACGCCAATTCAATTATTGAAAGGCCCTATCTCACCTGGAAGGCACAGGCCATGTTCAATCTCTTCTTTTGGACCCATGTTGCCTTTCTTCACGTGTCTTTACGTAGCATAGAATATAACGTGTTAGATCCGACTCTTGCAAACCATTTTCTTTTTGGACCTTTTCTACATTTCTTACTTTTCCGGCGTATTAGTCAGCCGTTTGAAGGAAATATCAATCTCAATCGCTGTTCCATGACCTCGTCGTTTGGACATGTGATCAGGAATTTGTGGATCGTGTTATTTATATTGTGTGATCTCACATTTTCGGACCCACATTTTCTTTTTAAAGTGGCGGTTATTCCACATGTAATTTTTCCACGTTTCATACCTTTTGGTGACAACCACTTATTTGGTAACCGTTTTGATGGAGACGGTATATAAAAGGAATGATCGTTCATTTCTAACGGTAATCATAAGGTTTAACGCCCTCTCAATTTTGGAATACACCAACAATAGGCGAGGGAAATGGGTTAGTAGAGTGTGCCCAATATTTCCCTGAATTTTCGAGATTTTCTGATGAACGTGAATACGAACAATAGCTAGAGGACCCAATCGTGGGCAGCTGCGCTGGATTAGAGTTTCTCATTCATTGCCGAAATCGAGGGTTCGAAACTCGCAGTTGCTGAAGCGTTGTAAGTGGGGGGCCATGGTGTTGGGGTCTTGTGCTAGTCTCCCCCGAGGTATAGGAGTCAAGTCCGATGACGCCATTGGGCGCGGTGGGTCAAGGTGGAGTCCTTGGTCATCAAAAAAAAAGAAAAAAAAAACAATAGCTGGAGGTTTGTCTATAATCGATCATGTTTTCCGCATTTGATTTTTACTTCTAACATTTTTGATTTTTACTTCTTGTTTTTGTCAATTTTTTGGTGTATTTTTCAGGCCTTTTGAAGATGAACAATAATTTGAATTTTAGTGCCTAGCTGGGCCTTGTTTTCACGAAGGGAGGAGTTCGAATCCCAAAGGTTTTTGGATTCTTGTACTTGTGGTGGTGGGTCCTTGGTCGCTCCCTTTTGAAGATGAACGGGGTTCCCGGGTTAAAAAAAAAAAAAAACAACAATAATTTGGAATTTTGAGGCCAAGATAGAAACTTGCCGATTTTGGGCAAATTCCGATGACCCATCGCTCGACCACCATGAGGAAGAATAGCCATGAGTTATTTTGACATATTGATGTTATTTGGAGGCTAATCGGGCGGCGAAAGTCACAATGGTTAAGGGTTTGCATTAAAGGGAATTTTGTTTGATTCAAGGCCAATTTCTTGGCCATTTTCGCCAAAACTTGGATCTATGTGGTCGCATCGGCATGTTCTCCAAAACCCATTACTTATTTCTATCTTTGACGGGCTGCCAGAATCAGAAATGGGCAGTGAAATCATGGTGGAACGGTGAAAAATGGTGAAAGAAAAGGTTATGTGTGCTAGAAGGAAGAAGGCGCATGGCCCCACGAGTGCGCAACGGTTGGCACATGGGCACCACACGCCTGCAACTCGCAAGGGCGCTCGCAACTACAGGCGCGTGTGACGCACGTGCTAGGGCAATTGCGAGCACATGCGGGCCACGTGCTAGCCTCTGTTGCAAGCGAGTGCTCGGCATGCTCCCGCATGGATGCAGGCGCGTGCTCGACACTCTCACGCGCCTGACGTGCCCACGACACCTTTTTACCCTTTTGCCCCTCTCTTTTCACGTTATTACGGTTCTGTCCTTGGTCAGATTATTTTATTGTTCTACCCCTTGGTGCATTTATTTACTATTTTGTCCCTTCATGCATTTTTTTGAATATTTTATGTATGAAATTAAATGTCTAATGATCCATATATTTAATTAATTAGAGAATAACCACATCATCTTTAATTAATTAAATTATCTATTAAGAGCATCCGGATCATATTTAGAAATGGACATTGATCATAATTAATTATATTAATATGATGAATTTTATCCCACATGAATTTTCATTATATTAATATGATTAATTAGGATGAAATATCATGTTATTTTTCTTAATTTACCCATAAGGATTAAGAAAATATATATAATATGATAGTTTCTTCATGATGTAATGATGAATCTATTTAAACTAAAAACTTAACCCACAAGCAGTTTTTATGTTATATGATTCATATTCGTATCATGTTTACATTGGTAAAACATGATTTATGTATATTTTGCCTTAAATTTTGTGACATAAGCATGATTGTTTGATATGCAGTTTTGCAGCTTGTAAATTTCTCTGAATTTAAGTGTGATGTTTCCATACTAAATGGTGATAACTATAAAGTTTGGAATGAGTTAGTTTTTTTTTCAATTGGGGTGGATGGACATTGACTATGCTATAAGGAAAGACGAACCACTTGCTCCTACTAATTTGAGCACGGTAGCTGAGATAGCCTTTATAATCAATGGGAGCGGTCCAACCGCATTAGTTTATTAGGTCTAAAATATCTCACAGTATTTGTGATTCGGTTGCTCAGCATAACAATGATAAGGCTTTGTTGGAGGCCATTGATGTGCAGTTTGACACTTCAAAGAAAGTGTATGCATGACCCTAATTATGAAGTTTTCATCGTTGAAATTCACTAGTGTTAGAGAGGTGTGCGTGAGCACATCATGTAAATGAGGGACATTGTGTCTCAGCTTAAGAACCATGAGATTAAGATATCTGAATTTTTTCTGTGTATCATATTCTGAATACTCTTTCGCAACAGTATGCACTTTTTAAGATCTCTTACAACACACATAAGAATAAGTGGTCAATTAATGAATTCATGACAATGTGTGTTCAAGAGGAAAAAAGACTGATTATGGAAATGGGAGAAAGTGCTCATTTAGCAACATAATGGAAGAATAAGGGCCAGGACAAGCATAATGGAAAAAAAGGTAAGATACCTCCTCAAGTTGACATTAAGAAAGAATCCAAATGTTTCTTTTGTAAAAAGAATGGGCATATAATGAAGGAATACGACAAATTTAAGGCCTGGTTTGAGAAGAAATGTAATCCAATCTCTTGTGTTTGTTATGAATTTTATATGGTTAATGTGAGTCACAATACTTGGTGGATTGATTCTAGATCTACAATCCACATTTCGAATTTCTTGAAAGGTTTGCAAAACCATAGGAAGCCAATGTGAAGTGAATAAAGTATTTATTTAGGAAACAAGATACGTTCGCATATGGAAACTATTGTGACATATAGACTAGTTCTCAATAGTGGCTTTATTTTGAATTTGGAAATGACCTTTTATGTTCCTAGTTTCTCTAGAAAGTTAATTTTAGTTTCAAGACTTGTACCTTTGGGTTACTCTTTTAACTTTTCAGATTCAACTTCTGTTTATCATTTAAATCTGAAATTGTTGGGAGTGGTACTTTATTTGATGATTTTTTTCGAATTAATTTACAAGCCAATGCCTATTATAATATGATGCACGTTCATGATAATGTCAGTATAAAACAATGTGTTGTGAAAGAAGATTCCTCTATGTTGTAACATTGGAGATTGTGACATATCTCCGTAGATTGAATTAAGTGATTAGTAAATGATGGAGTACTTAGTATTTTAGATTTTACTGATTGTGATACTTGTGTGGACTACATAAAGGAAAAGCAGACAACAAGATGAAGAAAGGTGCCAAGAGGGGTACAGTAATATTAGAAATCATACATACGGATATTTGTAGTCCGAATATGGACTCATGTGGTCACAAATACTTCATCTCTTTCATAGATGATTACTCATGTTACATGTATCTCTACTTGATTCATAATAAGCATGAAGCGTTAGATGCCTTTAAGGTATTTAAGGTGGAAATAGAAAAACAATGCAGCAAACAAATTAAGATAGTGAGATCAAATAGAGATGGAGAATTCTATGGTAGATACACTAAAAATGGACAAGCACCTGGTCCATTTGCAAAGTTTTTTTCAAGAGCATAGGATAGTTGCCCAATATACTGTGCCTGGTTCTCCAGACCAAAATGATGTAGCGGAAAAGAAACTGAACCTTATTGGACATAGTGCGGATTATGCTTAGTGGCTCCAAACTTCCTAAGTTTTTGTGGACTGAAACATTTAAGACGGTAGAGTTCATATTAAACCAAGTTTTGACCAAGGCTGTCCCAAAGACACCTTTTGAGTTATTTAAAGATCGGAAATCAAGTTTGCAACATATACGTGTTTGGGGATATCCATATGAAGTGAGAGTTTACAATCCACAAGAAAATAAGTTGGACCTAAGGACTATAAGTGAGTATTTTATTGGATATGCCGAAAGGTCCAAGGGATACAAGTCTTATTGTCCATCTCACACCACTAAGATCATGAAATCAAGAAATGCTAAATTTCTTGAAAATGACTTGATTAGTGGAGCAATCGATCGAAGGATCTTGTTTTTAAGAAAAATTATTTAGATACTCAATCTTCACTTCAAGTACTAGGTTGGTTGTTACTCATAATGCCCCATTAGCTCAGTCGGCTATTGAACAACCAATCGTTGAAGTTCTACAACTTGCTAATATTGATTTAGTAGATCCAGTTGTTCAGCAATTACCAAAAACTATTGAGCAACCGGTTGAGCAACACGCTCCTCAAGAGAATGTTGATGCAACATTGAGAAAATCTACTAGAATAAGGAAATCGACAATTCCTATTGATTATATTGTGTATTTACAAGAATATGACTACAATATTGGAGTTGAGAATGATCCTAAAACGTTTTCACAAGCCATGGATAGTGATAAATGCAATTTGTGATACAATGCCATGAAGGGACAGATGAGTTCTATGACATTTAATGAAGTTTGGGATTTGGTTGAGTTGTTTGATGGTACGAAGGTCATTAGTTGTAAATGGGTCTTCAAAACTAAGAATGAGTCATTGGGTAACATTGAAAGATATAAAATTAAACTTGTTGTCAAATCATTCGCTCGAAAGGAAGTAATCGATTATACGTAGACTTTTTCTCTTGTATCTAAGAAATATTCTCTTCGTATTATTTTGGCATTGGTTGCCCATTTTGATATGGAATTATATTAGATGGATGTGAAAACGACGTTCCTCAATGGAGAACTAGAGGAGAAGGTTTACATGAAACAACCTAAAGGATTTTCCTCTAGTAAAAGTGAGCATTTTGTATGCAAGCTTAAGAAATCTATATATGGCTTGAAACCTCTGAAATTATTTCAATATTGGACCTTGGACATATAATAGTTCTGAAATAAGTATCCCGCCAATGGTACTTAAGGTTTCATGATGTTATCTCTTCATTCGGTTTTATAGAGAATGTCATGGATCAATATATATATATATATATATATAAGAAGGTTAGTGGGAGTAATATTTGTTTCCTTGTGCTATATGTGGATGATATTCTACTTGTAACCAATGATAAGGGGTTGCTACATAAAGTGAAACAATTTCTCTCTAAGAATTTTGAGATGAATAATATTGGTGATGCATCTTATGTCATTGGCATTAAGATCTATAGAGATAGACTTCAAAGAATTTTAGGACTATCTTAAGAAACCTATATTAATAAGGTTTTAGAGAGATTTTAGATGAAAGATTATTTATAGCACCCATTATGAAGGGTGTTAGGTTCAATTTGAACAAATGCCTGAAAACGATCTAGAAATGGAATAAATGAATAACATTTCATATTATTCTACTGTCAGAGGCTTGATGTATGCTCAGGTTTGCACTCGACTTAACATTGCTTTTGCTGTGGGAATGTTGGGAAGATATCAGAGTAATCTAGGTATGGGCCACTTGAGAGCTGCAAAAAAAGTGATGAGATATCTTCAAGGTACCAAAGGGTACATACTTATGTATAGACGGACTGACAACCTGGAAGTAGTCGGTTATTTGGATGCGGATTTTGCGAGTTGCGTTGATTCATGAAAATCAACATCTAGATACAATTTTATATTAGCTGGTGGAGTCGTGTCACGGAGAAGTGTGAAGTAGACTTTGATTGCTACTTCCACTATAGAAGCTGAGTTTGTTTTGAGGCTACCTTGCATGGTGTATGGTTAAAGAGTTTCATTATTGGGCTTAGAATTGTTGATTTTATTTCTAGGCTATTAAGAATGTATTGTGACAATTCAGCTACGGTTTTTATGGCTAAAAATGGCAAAAGTGGCAGTTGAAGTAAGTATATTGACATCAAGTATTTAGCCATAAATGAATGTGTTAAGGAGAATAAAGTGGTCATAGAACACGTTAGCACTAAATTGATGATAACTGATCATTTAACTAAAGGTATGCCACCGATGAAATATAAGGATCATGTAACTAGTATAGGAATATGTCCCATCATGTGATTTATCGTTATATGGATGATTTTTTTGTTGTATGAAACTCTTATTTTGTTGTAATGTTGATTCTAAATTTTTTGTGTAGATAATTTGTTGTGTACTTATGAGAATAATATTTATCCTTGGTTCTGGAATAAACATAGGATTCATTTATTAAGATGTGTTGTTACATATAAGCTGACATTAAAGAAATAAAATGTATTGTGATACATGGAAGAAATTACTCACTCTTAGAGGACATATCGCTATGATCCATGTGTTTTGTTTCTTTTCTTTAAGTATAAAGTTTTTCGTGGATTTGGTTGGAGTATGATGAAAATGATGGGATCAAGTGGGAGAATGTTATTTATGTTGTGTGATCCCACATTGTCGGACTTATATTTTCTCTTTAAAGTGGCGGTTATTCCACATTTCGTACTTTTTGATGACAACGGCCCATTTGGTAACCGCCTTGATGGGAGACGGTATATAAAAGAAACGATCGTTCATTTCTAACGGGTAATCACAAGATCTAATGCAAACCCGAAATACACCATTAGTATGCTAGCGAATTGGGTTAGTAGAGTGTACGTGATATTTCATTGAATTTTCGAGATTTTCCAATGAACGTAAATACAAACAATGGTTGGAGGTTTATCTATAATAGATCCTGTTTTTCACATTTGATTTTTACTTCTAACATGATTGATGCTAGCAATCACCTTTTTAAGCATCTTTTGATCTATGCTTTTGCGAAGTTAAATGGATCTGACGAATAAAGGCAAAAAGCATCATCGAATTATTGATCATCTAAAGTGACACTTGATAGAGACCAAATTGTACGTGTAAAGGACTAAATTTGGCAACCTTCTCGAAGAGCATGTAAATTCTTCATACAACTAACGTACAAATGTCATAAAATCCAAGTCGAATTATTACTCTTTGATAATTTAAAGTTTGAGTTTACATACTTGGTTGCACAGTTTTAGGAGAGAATGAGAGAGTAATATCACTATAGTCCTAGTGAAGGAGAGAAACTTTCCATATTCTTTCCCTCTGAATTTTGTGGATAGTACGCGTTTATCTCTAAACTTTGAAGCGTTATGTAATTACCCCCTAATCTTTCATTTTTGCCAAGGCCATTACCGCCCATTGCATTTTCCGCTAACATGAGTAATGGACATCGTATATCTAATCCGCGTGGCCCTTTATTTGCAAAGACTTGTTAATCTTCTTCAGAGCTAGGACCGATGGAAGTCAGCTACTCAAAAACATAATATTGCCAAAATACAATCAACCTTTACTAGAAATGACGAACTCGTCGGCCAAAAAAAGCATGGAATTCAAGAAATGCACAAGAAAGACCTATCTTCGATTTTCTTTTTCTTTTCAAAAATGCTGATGTTGTTTTGAGCTATATTTCCTCTTTCGTATTTAGTAGAAATCATTATATTAAATGCGTAAGCCATTGTGAAGAAATTGATGGTGATTTTGGAGAATTTTCTTCCACTCGGTGAAACACGACAAAGAAAAACAGGACAATGAAACAAGAAACTCAGGTTCAATGCTATCAGAAAATGGTCGAACTTTGTCAGAATTTGGTCAATAGGTGGTGGTCCAATTATTACAGGTGGCTGCATGCCATGACAAGTGGCTACTTCATAACATGTGGTTGTCAAATGGGCCTCCCTGGCCTATGAACTCCGGAGTGAGTAGTTTTGCTATTGCCTCTTCCAATGAGATAGTTTTCAAGTTGAGGTCTTTTCAATATACCCTTGTCTAGTATCCGCGACTCATCACTATTGTATTGTCTCTCCTTACTCTTTAATCATATCCGTCGGGAAGCACACGTGATTAAAGGTGCAGACGAGCTTGGCACACTATGTAAGACGTCGAGGGGAGAATCTATTCAAGCCATTGTGGATTACTTCATTAGAAAGTGGGATCGATTAAAGCGGTCCACTCTTATCTAGTACCGCACAAGCATAAGGAAAGTCCTTTGGTAATGCTCTTGACTTCTACATCCAATAAGTCTATCAGGTAGTTTTAATCCACTCTTATCTAGAATCGCGCAAGCATAAGGAAAGTCCATTGGTAATGCTCTTGACTTCTACATCCAATAAGTCTATTAGGTAAATATGAGGTCTCTAACGATGATTTTTTTTTTTTTTTATCTAGTGTGTACTTATATTTATAGAATTGATCGAGCAATTTGAAATTCATATTTCAGAATAATGTCGTCTGTGTATGGAATAAAGGTACATTGCCATGAATTGATCAATGAAAACAAGGGACCCCTGAGAAAGACCCAACAATCGAAAAAAAAAAATGGTGACGCGCTACTTATAAAAAGAATAATTCATGCTAAATACTAAGTAAACAATTTAGGCCGACTTGTTCTTCCTCCTTTTTTTTTTTTTTTTTGGCTTTTTGTTGAAGTTCTTCCTCATTCAATACTTGCCCATATGCACTTTTGTTGCTGCCTTCTTCGATGAAAACCACAAAGGAAAAGCTAATAGATTATTAGGCGTGGCGCTAAGCACGGACTCTCCCAAGCCTCACTAATCGTATTTTGGTATGTGATTAATCTTATCTTTTGGAGCCGTCACTAATTGGTTAGGGTTGATTAGATACAAAAATAATATTGCGGAAGTACATTTTACTTTTGCGAACTGGAGATTCAATGGATACAATGACATAATTACTCTGGATTAAGCTAACAGTCTTCTGGTACCTTTTCTCTTTATTTTGAAAATATTTTTGCAAGTAGTCTTGGCCAATTTTAATCCTAAGCCACTAACATGAATGATGAGAGTGTGCAAACAAGAAAGTAACACCCAATAATCAAAGCATATAAATTGAATGCAAAAAATCTAAACAATCTAGATGCACTAAGCAAAAGCAAAGCATATCATTATCCATCGCCATGAAGATTTTTTGCAAACTATTATTTAGAAAAAGATGAAGACAAAATGCATGGATGCTACGCATGATTGTACATAAATTAATGACTACCTAATATGCATTCTACAGAAAGTTTTTTTTTTTGTTGGTATTTTCCTCATACATCAACATGCATAATTTAAGAAGATGCAAGAATGACTAGGTAAAATGCACTAATTAATATGCTAAGCCTTCAATTTGACGGTTAGTGAGAATGAGGGTAGTTACGACCTTCAAATAAAGAGTAAACAAGGCTCACTGTGGAAAGTTTTGTTTACACCAATGGTGTACTTTATAGTTGCTCTTTTAATTGGCTCTTGTTTATAAGCGTAAGAGAGGTACCTATACCTAAAAATTTCAAAAATACTAACAGAGTTTGGGAGGAAGGCAATTTCTTCCAATCAAAGAAAGAGAATAATATGGCCTTTCCCTCCCTTTAGCAAAAGGACTTTTTTCTTTGGCAGTATTGTCAATCTCTCGGCTTTCCTACCTATTCATTTATTATATACTAGCGAGATGTTCGTGCTTTATGCGAATCCAAGACTATATTCTTTATATTATTCTCAAAGTTTGTTGTCAATCTATTTTATATTAATTGTTATGTCAAGTTAATTATTAGATACATTGAATGTTGATTGGAATTTTTTTTTTTTGTATGAAAAAGGGTTAAAGTCGAATATAAAGATTTAACTTCATGCTACTATTTCTATTTTATTACCTAATAAAACATGAAGTAGACCTATAAGAGCAAATGAAAAGAGACTAGTATCCAAGTGTTTGTCGATTTCAAGATTAGCAAGCCAGTCTACAGAGCTATTTTCTTACTGAAAGTTATGTTGCACTTTAATGTGTAACAATCTTCTGATGTCATTAAGCAAAGTAAGGCTAGCATTATCAATCATAAGATTTGAAGTACGAAGATCAGTGATGGCTCTAGGGTCAATCTCACTAATGATCTTATGAAATCCAAGTTATTTTGCGAAATTGAGTCCTAATCATAACGGCCAAAGTTCTACTTGTGTCAACGAACATATTACTACAAATGTGGCAAAACCACCAATGCAATCACCTCCTTTGTTTCTAAATAACCCCCTACATTAGCAAATCTTGAGTTGGCTTTAGAGGCTCTATCAGTATTTAGTTTGATCCACTCAAAGGTGAAGGATCCCATCTAACCAAAATCCGAAGAGATGCATGATCCACTTAATATTGAGTTATTCACATACGAAGCTTTAATGATTGTCTTTATGTATGACCAAATTACTTGTGCCAGATTCGAATGGAAAACAAAGTTGTTTTGGAAAAATGACTTGTTTCTCCATTGTCAAAAAAGCCACACACCTACTCCAAAAATTATGCTCCAAACATGATGAAAATTCGGCTGCCCCTCACCAAAGAGATTTTAATGCAAACATTATGACAAATTCATTGAGAAGAATTCTCTCAAATATCATTGGGAAAATAAGTGATACAGTGCATACCATCCTTGTAAGATAAATAAAAGAGAACTAGTCACACAACTTGCTATTGAAGGACCATAATGTCAATAAGGGAAGCATCGGGGATCAACTAGCTCTTCCAATTTTATGTCCTCCCACACGCCTATCATGATCGATCTATGTGCCGATATCTCTTGGGACACTTGTTGCATGCTTGGATGTTGCTTCGGATTTGCACTCAGGCATGTAAATGCCAAATTTACAATGAAAGCCACTTGACCTAGCGTGTCACCATCTGGGTATGGAATTCTTTGATCTAGAGCTTGTTTTAGGGGCCAACATGAAGCTATTGAATTGCTTGATGATGAAGAAGCTGAGGATGCGAGAGTTGATATGAGATCACCTGGATGTCTACCCATGATTACTTTCAATGTCACCACTCCAAAGCTATAAACATCACATTTCTCCTTCACCTCCATTGTGTATGCGAGCTCTACAGTGGGAAAACAACATTTTTTTTTCTATATTTTATTAATTCGATCTTTTTTTGCCAAAATCTTAGTAAGGCAATTTAATTGAATGTTTTTATTGAAGAAACCAACTTACCTGGAGCTACATATCCAAAAGTGCCTCTAAAGGAAGTCCAATTGGACGAGTAAGGATGTAGAACCTTAGCCGTACCAAAATCAGAGATGTGAGCTTCGTATTCTTCATTCATTAAAATGTTCTTGCTTGACACATCTCGATGAATTATAGGAGGAGAGCATTCATGATGCATGTAGGACAGAGCATAAGCCACACCTTTAATAACATTCACTCTCTTATTCCAGTCAAATGTTGTTATACTCTCTTCATCATTCAATATATCCTTCAAGTTGCCTGATTCCAGGAACTCGTAAACCAAAAATGAATGTGAGAACTCGAGCAAAAGCCATGGAGCTTGATAATATTCCGATGCCGAGCTTCAATCAGAGCATGAATCTCCCTTTCAAATGCCTTTTGACTAGTGATTTCAGCTTCCACCACTTCCTTAAATTTCTTGACCACAACAATCTCGCCTGTTTGCAACTGAGCCTTGTAAACACTTCCATGTCCTCCCACACCGATGCAATATTTGGCATCAAACTCCTCCGTGGCTTCAATAATGCTCTCATAGACCATCTTCCCGTCAAAGCTCAATACTGCCCACAAGTTTTCATTGCTCCCATTGTTTGAACTAGGCTCTATTTTCCTTAATCTTTGGCAGACTATACTTGAAATTCCCATAACAAAAAGCAATGAAAGTAGGCAACCAATAGTAGGAATTAAAATTAGCATCAACTTTTTGTTTTTGCTCTTGCCTTTCGATGTTGTTGTTGTACATGTTTTGAGACTAGCAATAACTCCACACAAGCCTTTGTTCCCTCTCACAACTTCAATTGTAGCATTATGAAAGGCTAGAACATTTGGTAAAGGACCTTCTAACTCATTATATGATATGTCGATGGATGTCAAGCTTACCATATCACCAAAGGTCGACTCAATTGAACCCGAAAGCTGATTGTGTGAGAGATTGAGTATTTTCAATCTATGCATTTGTGCAAATTGTCTAGGTATTTCTCCCGTCAGTAAATTTTGACTTAGATCAAGAACTTGGAGAGACCAAAGATTGCCAATCTCAAAACAATATTGTTATCAAGATTATTCCCACTTAAATTTAAGAACAAAAGGTTGGAGCATTCCCCAAGTCCTATAGGAATGGAGCCACTCAAGTTGTTTCTTGCAATATTGAGTTTCTGCATATTGGACCAGGCTCCAAGTTGTTGAGGGATGTGGCCTTCTAGATGGTTGCAATCTAATGAAAGCTCTAGCAGCAACTTCAATTTTCCTAGGTCTTTAGGAAGTTCCCCAACTATATGATTTGAAGAGAGGTCCAGTCTATGCAATTGATTCATGTTTCCAACTTGAGGTGGTATGGTGCCGGAGATTCTATTGTTGGAGATTATCAAGCTCGTCAAATTTCTATACTCTCCCAATGTCGGTGGTAACTCACCATAAAGTTCATTGTTGCTCAAGTCAAGGTAATCCAAGTATGGGTACACACCAAGAGCATTGGTTATATTTCCCTTGAGCGAGTTATTATGGAGCCTAATTTTATGCAAACTCGAACAATTTCTCAAGCTTCTCGGGATGGGTCCAGTGAAGTGATTGTTAATTGCAATAAAAAAACAAGAGCTTGGCTATTGCAGATCTCTTGTGGCAATTGGCTGATAAAGTTGTTATTAGATAGATCTAGGCTAGTGAGGGATGTGAGATTATTCATCTCGATGGGAAGAAAGTCCTTTAGATTATTCATGGATAGAATTAATTTATCAAGGAGTCCTAGCTTTCCTATGGATGATGGAATAGAGCCTGACAACTCATTAAAGTGAAGCAAAAGATTTTTCAGATTGCTCAAGTTACCTATGGATGATGGGATAGGGCCGGACAACTCATTGATGTGAAGAAAAAGTTGTTTTAGATTGCTCAAGTTACCTATGGATGCTGGGATAGGGCCAACAAAGTTGTTATCAGATAGAGCTAGGCCAATGAGGGATGTGAGATTATTCATCTCGATGGGAAGAAAGCCCTCTAGATTATTCATAAATAGAATTAAATGATTGAGGAGTCCTAGCTTTCCCATGGATGACGGGATAGGGCCCGACAACTCATTGATGTGAAGCACAAGAGCTTCTAGATTGTTCAAGTTACCTATGGATGACGGGATAGGGCCCGACAGCTCATTGGTGTGAAGGAAAAGATTTTTCAGATTGCTCAAGTTGCCTATGGAGGACGGGATGGGCCCGGAAAGTTTATTGTTGTAAAGGTCAAGAGCATTCAAATTGCTTAAGTTACCTATGGATGATGGGATGGAGCCCGACAACTTATTCATGTGAAATGAAAGGTGATTCAAATTGCTCAATTTACCTATGGATGACGGGATAGGACCTATTAAATCATTGAATGGCAATAGGAAATATATGAGGGATCTCATTCCTCCAACTTCCGAAGGTATGGGACCGGAAAGTTGGTTTTGATATAAGTAAAGAAATGCTAAATCACTCAAATTTCCTAGAGTTTTAGGGATGTAACCACTGAGATAATTGGAAGATAAATCAAGTTTAATGAGAGACCCCAACATCCTTATTTCTTCTGGAATGGCCCCAACAAGTTGATTATGGCAAAGCCACATCTTTATCAAGCTGCTCATGTTCCCTATGGAAGAAGGAATAGGACCAGTGATGCGATTGTTCTTTAACTTGAGGTAATTGAGAGACTTGAGCCTTCCTATTTCTCTAGGGATGAAACCAGAAAGTTTATTTGTAGAAAGAAATAGGCCGGTCAAGTTGCTCAAGCTGCCTATCTCATTGGGAATTGGGCCATTGAAATTATTATTCGATAGTTTGAGAACCTGGAGAGATCGCAAGGACCCTAGTTGAGCTGGAATGTTTCCTGAGAAGTGATTTCGAGACAAGTCTAGATGAGTAAACTTGGCAAGAAGAGCCATGCTCGGAGGGATGTTTCCGAAAAGTGAGTTGTTGGCAAGCTTCAGAGTGACCAATTTGGACAGTAGGGAGAAATTGAGATGACGAAGCGTACCATGTATGGCAGAATCTGAGACGTTAAGGCTCACAACGCTCCCAGGAGGATCGCAATCGATTCCACGCCATGAACAAGGGTTGCTTCCATTCCACGAAGACAAAGTATAGTGACTCTGGCTGTCTAGCTCAGACTTCCATGTAAGGAGTGCCTCCAGTTCCTCATTTCTGGTTTGATTACTAGGACCAGCAAGGGTCACTAGAGAAGGGCTTCCAGATGAAGCAAGACAAGGCATTTTTGCGTGAGCATAAGGAGGACACAAGCGACGAACGACATGGAGGGTTGTTTTTGAGATAAGGCCATGACAGGTTGTTTAGGTTACTTTGGGGTGGGCTTTTCTTTGTTTCTTGCATGAGCATGAGAAGTGCAGCCGAGACGAACTTATAGAAGAAAATCGGTGCCATCAAGTCAACAACCAAGTCAATAATCTTGGTGACGTGCACTCCTCGTTACGAAAGTCTTCCATTCCTCTCAAAAAACTTGAAACATCCCAATGCCCCACGTTGGATTGACTTAGGAGATAACGTTCACACTTATACACCCATGTGAGCCAAGCCTCACGTGCTTGGCTAGTGGTTAAGAGAAAATTTCAGTTTATATTTTATCATGGTTGCAGAATTTGCATATGGACAATGGGACTTTAATGTGGGAATTGAAAGGGAAAGCCTGAAATTAGGGAAGAAAGTGGATTTTTCTTGTTTGCGTGGAGGATAATCTGGTCTACCTCAAACTAGTTCATTCACCCTTTCCTCTCGTTCTCATCACGTTATTGGACTTATCAAATTAATCGAGTAGGTATACCTTTGTGAAGAAGTGGGACATTATAATTTATTAGAAAAGAGTCTTTTCACTCGTGAAACACAGTACGATAAAGAAGCTTTGGAGCTCGTCAAGATGGTTTACCTCTGGGATGGTGCTTCAACTTTGGAAGGGAAATAAAGTAGAAAAAAAAATGCACACACATAAAAAAAAAATGATACAGAGTATGCGTCACGCCTTGAACCCCGGGCACGCCCACATCCCTCAATGGTCGACTGAAAATGCGACGTCTCAGGATGCATCGCCAACCCATTCTTTTTTTATTATTTTATCAATTAAACACATGCGGAAGCAAATTAAATAAACACCCGGCTAATAAACAAACATAGAGATAGTAAAACATGATCACGATTTTTCCATAAAAATCACGACTTATTTATCCATTGTTGTCCCTAGGAAGTTTAATAATTTACAAGTCCTTACACTGGCAACTTCCAACCGACCCTCTCAAAAACCTCAGGGATCAAGGTCATCCTAAACTTCACTAATGGCAAGGCCAGCCAAAAGGTGTCGCATCTCACGCCCACCACATCCGCACTCAGCAGATCTCCACGCTACGGCCTTGAAAAAGGTTAGCTCACAACGGGGTGAGATAAAATCTCAACGAGTCAAACCCTAAGCCCCGATTAGGATGCAAATTCACTCAAAGGCAGCCTAAACAGGCACCACAAACAAAATCACCTTGCCTTGGCGCGTACCTGCATGTTAGCTCAACATATATACCATCATCAGTGCAACAAATGCGGTTTAATAACCGGAACACATCATTTCAATCACATGGGTCATGATTATAAGGCCAAACCATTATGACACGTCCCATACCGTGCCACAAATTTTGTCCCATAATCAGGCGCAACTATCACAACCATTCAAGCATGTTTCAGTTATTACAACCCATTGGCCACAGCCAACTCAACAGTCGGCGGTCATCCGGCGTAACCGGGCATCGACTTGCTTCTTCGAGCATGGCATCATCCCACATATTGATACGCATCAGGGCGGCATTCCACATAGGAGCATCGGCTCGGCCTTCACCACGACCAGCATCCGTTGACGTGGGGCATCCGAACTTAATCAAGTATCATCCCACATATTCATACGCATCGGGATGGGTTCATAACCCCGCATATTCATACGCATTAGGCTATTAGGTGATCACACGAGCACACCATCAATCAACCCAATTCTTATCTTCCATCAATTAGCCCAAAATACCAAATTCCTTTTTAAAATAATAAGGGATAAATGTTCTAGAAGTCCTACAACTTGTCACGAAAATACATTTCAGTTCTAAAACTTGCAAAAAGTGCATTTAAGTCCTAAAACTTGTCAAATTGTTTCAAATGAGTCCTAAGATTGACGCCGTTAGCCTTTTCTGTTAAAAATGCTAATGTGGCATTTTAAATGATTTTTATTTTCCTGGTTTATTTTTTAATTATTTTTTATCCATTTAAAAAAAATAGATTTAAAAACTAAAAAATTAAATTTATTCTTATCTTGTTTTCAACAAAAACTAAAGAGAAAAGTTAAAAATTTTATTTCTAAAATTTTAAAAAATAAATTAAAAAAATAATGTTAACCTTTTAAATATTTTTTTATAAATATTTTAACTAAAAAAAAATTATTTTTAATTAAAATGTTTTTTAATAAAATATTTTACTTTTTTAAAAAATTTTGGTGAAAATAAGATAAAAATGAATAAATTTGACTTTTTAGTTTTTAAATCTAATTTTTTTTAAAAATAATTTAAAAAATTAATGTGGAAAATAAAAATTATTTAAAATGCCATGTCAGCATTTTTAACGGAAAATGCTAACGGCGTTGATCTTAGGACTTGTTTGAAACAATTTGACAAGTTTTAGGACTTAAATGCACTTTTTGCAACTTTTAGAACTGAAATGCATTTTCGTGACAAGTTGTAGGACTTGGGAACAGTTATCCCAAACAATAAAACTTGCAACTCTTTTTTTTTTTTTGTTCAAAGCTTTCCAAAATCAATCCGTCAAACTTTGCACACTTCTACTATAAAACCTCATTGTTTTATTGAGCACATAAAATTCGGCTTCCAAACTTGACACCTTAGTTATTTTCTATTTTCTTTCCCAACCACCATTTTTGGAACTAAACTGGGGTAATCCCCCCCGTTTTTTGTTCAAAGCTTTTGTAAAGAAATTCGTAGGTGCTCACGTACTCAAAATTAATTCATCAAAATTTGTTCGCACCTAGTTTAAAACCTTATTGTTTTATTGAGCAAATAAGTTTTGGTGTCCAACCCGACAACTCATTGTTTTTCTAATTAAAATCTTATAAGGTCATCTTTTGCAATAACAATAAACCATCACCATAGAACAACCATTCACATATTATTACGCATAAGTTCTAAGCATGCCAAAAGTCAACCACATTACCAAGTATACATTATCCAGCATGCACGACACCAAGGACAATCATAAAACCACAACCGGCCCTAACGGATAGAAACCGGTCCACTCGTGCGTCTACAAAATTAATTCTAGAAACCTAACTAAAAAGGTTCAAAAAATTCTTAAATTTGAATATTATAAAGGACACTTAAACAAACACTTTTCATGAAGACACCTTAACCCAGATTTTTCTAGATTAAGAGAAGTAAATCGCTCAAACCGTTACCAAAACTATGTTTGTGTCTAGAAATTTTGTTTTTCAAAATCAGTTTAGTTCGAGATCCAAAACTTATTCGTTTGATCTGAAATTTGACTATATTAAACTATAAGATGTGATGAACAATTTTTATGAAGAAACTCTTTGAAAATCGAACCCTAAGAGTTGATAAAAATCATTTCAACACCAAAAGATCACAGGTTCCAGCACAATTCGAGATTTTGCTTTACATGTACCGAAGCTGAAATATTGTTCATTTAAATCCATAAAATCCTGAGTAAAATATATGTCATAGCTAAAGATGTTTAGAAATTTTTTTAAGAAGAAAGCAACCTCAAAATCGTGACGAATTTTAACCCATAAAAATCTCAAACAGCAAGGGTCCAGTAAACCGATCTACAGGGAAATCCACTAAATCAAGCTAAACCACCCTCATTAGTACTAATCTAACCAACTAGATTAACATTGATCCATCTTAAGGCTAATATAATCAAATATATTAACACTAATCCATCTTAAGGCTAATTAACACTAATCTAACCCCTAAGTGCAATTAACAATTTAATCGAGGATTATGGAGTTAACTCATCGGATTAGGGCGGTGGTGGGTTCACGGCGACAACGGCGCGATGACGGTGAAGAGTCGAGGCTACCGTGTCTCCAAAGGAGGCCTAACGGAGGAAGAGTAGGCCTTACAAGCTCTTGGCCAAGTGGGCTTGGCTCGGCTTGGGCTGGTCGGTCTCGATGGTCACGGGTGCTGCCGTGACCGGGACGCGGTGGTGAGGCAGTCGTTGGTGGTGGCTGGATGGGAGGGTTGCTAGGCGAAGCTAGCGACGGGGACGGGCACGGCCGGACTTGGCTTTGGTGGGGCTGCAGTTGAAGTAGTGAAGGAGATGGTGGCTGTGGTGTGGTCGAGGCATTGGGGTGAAGGAGTTGCTAGCACAAGGTGTTGGTCAGTGATGAAGATGATGTGGGGGTGGTGGGCTGGTATGTGGTTGTCCGTGAGAAGGAGAAGTGAGGGGGACAGAACTAGAACTAAGGACAATGTGTGAAGGAGGGAAGAAGAGAAGAGAGTGGAGGGGGAAAGGAGAAGAAGAAGCTGGCGGTAGAGAGAGGGGGCTTCATGCGTGAGAGGAGGAGAGAGGGAATTGGGAGAGAAAGAGAAATGTGAAGGAAAGAAAGTCCATGCAATGGCCAATGAGAAACCTTGATAAATATCAAGCCACTCATTGCTATGGCCTCAAAGTCTTCATGCCAACATTGTCAAGGGGCCACCTAATGAAGAATTAGCTTCAATTCCACTCAATTAAGCCATTTTGGTGTAGAAAATAAGCATTTCTTCAGCCATCCTAATTTCCATTCTTTTTCCAAATTGTCTGAAATTGATTTTTTTCGCAAAATTCCGGACTCGATGGAATTTCTCCAAAAGACGAAACGACGTCCTAAAAATGGATTGTAACACGCTCAAATGTCCAAATCCCGAAACCGAATTCAATTTTGTGGTTAAAATCAACCGAACACAATTTTAATACAACATAACATATCGGGTAGCTTTTAGGGATTCTAGTGCATTTGACCCATGTTGATAATTTTTTATCCACGTTTGTGCATCTCCGACTCGTAAACAACATTCAGTTGTCATAAAAATCGCAAGGTTTTAATTATGTGTCTCGAGTATAATTTCAATAGAAAATCAGGTTAGTGCCATTCGACGCGAATTTCGCAATCATGTGGAATCACCTGCGATTTAGTTACGTGTGTGACATCCTAAATTTTTCAATTCTACTTTCAATTAAATTAATCGGGTCTTTCATTAACGCGCCTATAGTGCTATTCTCAGAGCTGATCACTCCTGAGATAACTAGACTTTCTGGGGAAGTCAATAAGGGATTTTATTGCAATAGACTTGGGAATTTGACCAAGAATTGATTACTCGACCATACTCATCTGCAGAGATCATTATAGCATAGTTAAAATTCGATTAGAGATCAGAGATAGGTCAGTTCGATGGAGATGCGTGGCTAAACGTGGTGATTCCACTAAATTACAAAATTATCGTCGATGGTACTAGACTGATTTTTCTGTTGTTTTGGTACCCTATGTCTATAATCGAAACCTCGAAATTTTCATGACAACCGAGAGTCTCCAATGTGTCAAAGAGGTTCATTATGGCTTGAAGAAAATTGATCATGGGTCATTTGCACTAAAAACTTCTGAAAGCTACTTGATAGCCTAGGTCACGCTAAAATTGCGCCAAATCAAAATTAACCGTGAATTTGAATCCGATTTCAGAAATCGAAAGTTTTGTCGTGTCATAAATCATTTTGGAAACGTCGACTTAGTCTCCGAAGAAGTACCAAAATCAGAGGTTAAATTGGTGACGAAAAATACCAATTTAATTATTGACTCGATATTGGAATTTTGAGAGGTTAAATTGATTTAAAGCAAGTAAGGATGGAAGTCCAATTTGTGCCATTTGCACCAAAATTCGTATGCCCCATTGCCTATAACAGTGGACCACTTTAAGGGCTTCTAGAAGAGATCTTGTGGTTGGAAATTGCAGAGGAAGACAACCATATGGGTGGGGCACACCAAGGGGACCAAGGTGATGAGAATGAAGGCCAAGAGGTCCCACCAAGCCAAGCTTGTCCCCTTTCCTCCTTCTTCTCCTTCCATCGTCGATTAGCCCCTCTCCATTGCAGCCTTAAAGCTTCAAAATCCCCTAGAAAATCGAGCTGCAGCCTTCCTTCTTCGTTTGAACCATCGCATGCCACCGGAGCTTCGCTACAACGCCGTTCGTTGCCCGCCTGCTCGCGCGCTAGACCAATGCCTCCCAGGCCATTGTTCCACCTCAACCGTGAGCCCAAGACACCCTTCGAGCTAGTTGCAACTCTCCCGCCGTCGTCGGAACCACCTGGCCGCCTGTTTGCCATCGTGAAGCTTCGTCGAAGCTCCGCCTGCCCGCTGCTAGTCCTTACTCGCTCAGCCAGCAATCGGTCCAGCTTTTCTTGGCCTCAACTAGAACAGAGTAGTAATGGGTATTCTAGCCACTGTTTGGCCCGTTTTGGAGGCTTTCCCGACCTCGCTTGGCAGTTCTGCTTTGGAGTTTATCGAGCCTCGCCACGTCCCCGTCGTTTTGATCCGAGCAAATCATTAAACAAGTGAGTTTACCTCACTAATCCCTACTTAGTAAGTTAATGACATTTAAGGATTGATTAGTTTAGACTAAGTATGGATTAATTGGATAGTTAGATTTGATTAGTGAATTAATTAACCGTGATTGCATGTTAGGTGGTTAGAGTAGTGTAATTAGAGCCTAGACAAGCTCTAGTATTTATCTAGAGCGGGTTGAGAATTTTCCGGGTCCGTCTCGGCTTTTAGTTAGGCTTTTTTGGCCAAAGTGTGAATTATTGGCATTTATTAATTATTTTTCGTAATTAATTAATTAATTAATTTCCAAAAAATTGGATCGGGATAGTCGGTGACCAAAATTTTATATTGATTGCAGTTGTGTGATCTATTTATTTAATTGAGTTATAATTAGTGTTGATTTGGTGTCATTCGTATTTTTGGGATTTATCCCAAAATTTATTTTATTTCAGTAATTAATTAAAAAATCACCAAGTGTCGGTTAACAATACCAAAAATGGATTTGTGGACTATTGAAATTAGTAGGATTTTCAAGTGAGAAAATATTATATTTTGACTAAGGCCGGCCGTGTACCCACACACGAGTATTTTTATCGGGTATGATAAAAGTGGCAAAAATGATAAATGGTTAGGGTAGTATACTATATCAACCTACGAGCTTTGATATATCAGCTTAGAATGAGCAATATACCAGTATACTATATCTGCCCGAGGACTCTGATATGTCAGCTTAGCTCGAGCAATACACTTTATTAGCTTAGAGTGAGCATCAGGGGTATATTATATCAGCCTGCAGATGATATGTTAGCTTAGTGAGAGTGGTATACTGATATACTATATCAGCCTAAGGGCCTTGATATATCCGCTTAGCGCGAGCAGTATACCTTAACCTTATTAGCTTAATGCGAGCTATACTATCTATTATCAGCTTAGAGTGAGTAGTCCTAGATCATGATTAGACTTTATAAATAGTATTGATTGAGATGACCGGTGAGGGATCTTGATGGCATGGAATCGACCGAGTCAATTGATCGATGGTTCGATCTGAGTGGATGAATTGATTGGTGGAAATAACTTAATGGTTATTTGAATTATATCGACTTGCAAAAAGGGACTGAGGCTAAGGTAAGTCTTCTGACTCATGTTGTGCCTAAGCAGCCCTCAGGGCTTATTTTCTTTCTAATTGGGTCTTAGGGGGTTGAACTTGCTAAGACGTCGTCTCACCCCATTGTGGGATAACATTTCAAGTCCATAGATAGCAGCTCCTCTTGAGCATTTTGGACAACCGAAGAAGATCATAGAGCATAAGTACTGTATTATGATCCATGGGCACCCTGAGGAATTAGAGTACAAATTGGTGAAATCCATAATCTGGGTTGATGCGGGTCTACGCAAAAAGGTGCCCCATCAATACAGAGCAAGTATCGCTAGAATCGTAATGGACTGAGAGAGGGCCCTATACCGGAATTCGAGATACCTCTATATGTAATGGAGGTTGCTTTCGGAAAGGGCACTGCAGACCCTCCAGGAGGTTCGGTGGAAGACCCAGTGGACCCTGACCTTGAAGATTTAGGATCCCCGATGTATTCAGTAGTAGGCTCCAATTGGAGTGTGGAGGAAGATGAAAACGAAGACGAGGACCCGTAGTCATTTGAAAACCCCCTCTGTTTTGTGGACTTATAAGTAGATCGGCTTGTATTATATATAAGTGTGGTTGTTTTTTTTAGTTCGAAAAATTATGGCCCTGCTTTTTTATCGCATTATATTATTGTTTGGGGATTATTATTCGCTTCCGCATATGCATTAAAATGAATGGATCGACAATGCGTCCTAGGACGTTGCTATTTAATCGACCAAGCATAGGGATGGGCACGCACTCGGAGGATCGGGGCGTGACAACTTGTTTTTGTTGAATTGACCTATATCCGATCACAATTCAATTATAACAGTGTCATATTGACCCTTGCCGATTATTATGGTCGAGCAGTTGATTTTCGATCGAATTCTCTAGTCTATCGTGTTTATATCCATTAACGGCTTCACCTAATAGATTAGTTAACTCATGAGAGGCCAACTCAGAGTAAAATGACCATCGGCGCATCAACGAATCAATCATTTCATATTATCGAGACGAGGTCGAATTTCAGGATGTCACAATTCTTCCCCTCTTATAAAAATTTCGTCCCCAAAATTTAACCATTACAATTCTTCTTCAAAAAGGTGGGGTTATTGATGTCTCATCGATTCCTCGCTTTCCCACGCAGCTCATTCCGTTCCGTGGCATTGCTAGACAACTTTAACTAAAGGGATTGTCTTGTTGCATAGCACTTGCTCCTTTCGATCCATTATCCGCACCGGTCTCCCCATATACGACACTCTCTCGTCCACGTCTAATTCCTCAAATTCAGCATGTGGATTGGATCAAGTTCATACTTCCTTAACATCGACACGTGGAAGACGTCATGCAATTAAACAAGTCTCGGTGGCAATACAAGATAATATGCCAAAGTCTTAATTCGCTCCAAAATCTCAAAGGGACCAACATACCTCGGATTTAACTTCCCTTTCTTGCCAAGACGCGAAGTACCTCTCATTGGTGACACTTTAAGGAATACGTCTTCACCAACTTGGAACTCCAATGGCCTACGCTGCTTATCTGTATAGCTCTTCTGATGGTTCTGAGCGATCTTAAGTCTTTCTTGAATAGCTTTAACGGCGTCGATTGACTGTTGAACCAACTCAGGATCCGTAATCTTACGCTCTCCAACTTCGTCCCAACAAACTGGAGTCCTACAGGCTTTGCCATACAATGCTTCAAATGGTGCCATCTAAATACTCTGCTGATAACTATTGTTGTAGGCGAACTCAATTAGATGAAGCTATTCCTCCCGGCTTCCTTCAAAGTCTAATACACAAGCTCACAGCATGTTCTCGAGGGTTTGAATCGTCCTCTCAAACTAGCCATCCGTCTGCAGATGATAGGCCATGTTGTACTACAGCTTTATTCCCAAGGCAGTTTGTAAACTCTTCCAAAATGCTGCTGTAAATTTTTGGGTCTCGATCAGACATGATCGTCACTGGTACTCCCTGAAGACGAACTATCTGTCAGATGTACAACTCAGCATATTTATCCAATGCAAAGTCCTTTCATACTGTGATGTCCTTCATTCTTGGCTCCTCAACTGACAGATTAATTACAGTTGCCAACTAACTTTGGCAACCCACATCCAATAACTAGGTTGCCTTAAGTGACAAAATTAAAGCAATCGAGGGTCCTCCTCGATTTCCAACAAACTCAAAACTTCCACTCGCTAACGGGTTAAATTGGATTACTTCACAATAACAATTTATTATAGCGAGATGCTCCTTAAGCCAAGCAACAATTCAATTTAATTAGTTGCTTCTTAAACCAATCCTTTTTAAAATGACATCAAAATCACACATAGGCAAAATAGTTAAGTATAAATCTAGCCAATGGTCCTCCTTTCTATGATCTCATTCCAATAAATCGAAATTCTACACACTTAACCATATCTTCATTGCGCCACTATGATAAATTATCCCAAAAACATTGCCCCTCGGTGCATAGTCCGGGTCATTCGTGCCCCCTTCACCATCCTAGAAGCCTACCAAGAGTTGCTTCTTGTCTAGGCCCTCTGATCTTGGTGATCACTCCCCGCCCTCATTGGACCGGGTCATTACAAGCCCACCAACATTCGCTTGGTTTGTCTTCGAGTTACACATCTACTGAAGGGGTTTCATTTCTATAGGGACTAACTTGTAGAGATATTGTCCACTTTGGCCCGTCCCATACCGAGCCTCATGGTTTTATCCTTTAGCGCATAGGTAGGCACTATCCCAGGAGGTCATCCATCCTAGTAGTGCACTAACCTAGGCTTGCTTATCCTTCAGGTTCAGGGGCACCAGTTGGCTTCAGAGGCTTAGTCTTAACCCATCTTGAAATCTTTTTGTCCTATCCACGAAAACCTCTCGGTTGTTCTATCTACGATCATGGCGCCTGTGCTCCCATTGGCCTGTGCAGACAGTTCCTCACCTGATGGCGATGTCGGTCACATCCACAACAAGCTCCCATTCTAGCAACACACGGGGTTGATCCATGGTCTCTTCCACAAACTCGACACATGCCATTCTAGTTGGGTGCCGGCTTTCCGATTCGACCCTTTTGGTTGTGAGGAATGTAATACTTTCCTCTTGTCATCGACCTCTTTCCAAACCAATTGCTATCTTTGTTAGGCACAAACCGCGACCTAGATGCGGTGGCTCGCTCGTTCAGATTCCTCTCGATCAGCTGGGCCCTCTCGTATAGATCGTTGTAGTCTTTGAGGTTCAGCGGCACCAGCGGATCCTTGATCTCTAGTCTTAGGCCGTCTCTTAACCTCCTCGCTTTGTCCACCGAGTCTTCAATCAGCTTTGGTGCATACTTGGACAATTCTGCAAACTTTGCCACGTATGGATCCACTGACATCTGACCTTGACGAAGACGCTAGAACTCGGCCATTTTATGCTTTTTGGTGTAGTCAGAAAAGTACTTCCCATAAAAAACTTCCACGAATGCATTCCACACTAGAACCGTACCTTCAGGAAACACTCTTCCCCGGGTGGCTTCCCACCAAGTGCTCATGTTCCCTTGCAACTGGTAGACAGCCAAGACTACCTTGTCCTCTGAAGAGCACCTAAGCAGCACGAAAACCTTCTCTAATTCTCGGATCCAGAGGGTTGCAGCCTTAGGATCACCTGCTCTAGTGAATCTTGGCAATTTCAAGTTTAGGAACTGCTCCACCAACTTATGCATCAGCCGATCACCATTCCCATTTCCTAGTGGGACTTCAGCAGGTGCAGCGGCAATAGCAACAATGGCATTGGTGGCAATAATGGTGGCGGCGATAGCAGCAGCTTGGTTCTGAGCCTACTAACCGATCATGTTTCCTAGGGTCTCTAGTGCCTTAATGATCCCATCCAACGTGGGATCACCCTGTGCTCCTACCCTTGTACTAGTCTACGGCGGTACTCTTTCCCTCACGTTAGCTTGAGCCAGTGTTCTACCTCAGGTATTGATCATAGTCGGCGTCCTTCCCCGAGTAACAGACGTAACTGCTCTCTTCAGAGGAGTCCTTTGCTCATGATCGCTCATATTGCAGAATCTTTGTAGAAACATGCTTTCCAATTTTAACACAGAATTATAAATCTGAGCAACCCACACAAAACAATCAATCAATCACAAGCATCAGCGTAAGGAAAATGTCTTTCCTCGCTAACTATCCCTTGACCCATCGCACTTTATCACTCTAGACACTAACCAGCTCTGATACCACTTCGGGCGGGAATGTCACGTCCCAAACCTTAGGCACGCGCACATCCCTCGATGGTTGACTGAAAATGCAACATCCCAAGACACATCAACGATCCATTCTTTTTTTTAATCTTGTCGATTAAACACATGCGGAATCGAATTAAATAAACACTCGGCCAATAAACAAACATAGGGATAGTAAAACACGATTGCGATTTTCCTATAAAATCCACGACTTATTTATCCATTGTTGTCCCTAGGAAGTTTAATGATTTACAAGTTCTTACACTAGCAACATCCAATCGACCCTCTCAAAAACTTGAGGGATCAAGGTCACCCTAAACTTCGCTAATGGTAGGGCCAGCCAAAATGTGTCACATCTCGTACCCACCACATCCACACTCAGTAGATCTTCACACTACAACTCATAAATAGTTTAGCTCACAACGGGGTGAGATAAAATCTCAGTGAGTCAAACCTTAAGCCTCGATTAGAATAACGCATAAGTTATAAGTATGCCAAAAGTCAACCACATCACCAAATATACATTATCGAGTAAGCACGACACTAAGAACAATCACAAAACCACAACCGGCTCTAACAAGCAGAAATCGGTCCACTCGCGCGTCTACATAATTAATTCTAGAAACCTAACCAAAAAAGTTCAGAAAATTCTCAAATTTGAATATGTTATAAAGACACATTGACCCAAATCTTTCTACATTAAGAGAAGTAAATCGCCCAAATCGTTACCAAAACCGTGTCCTTGTCCATAAATTTTCTTTTTCAAAATCAGTTTGATTTGAGGTCCAAAACTTGTTCGTTTGATCTGAAATTCGACTATGTTAAACTACATGATGTGATGAACAACTTTTGTGTAGAAACTTTTTTGAAAATCGAACATTAAGAGTTGATAAAAATCATTTCAACACCAAAAGGTCATAGGTTTCAGCACAATCCAAGATTCTGCTTTACATGTAACAAAGCTGAAATCTTCTTCATTTAAATCCATAAAATCTTTAGTAAAATATATGTCATAGCTGAAGATGTTTAGAACATGTTTCAAGAAGAAAGCAACCTCAAAATCATGATGCATTTTAACCCAAGAAAATTGCAAATAGCAAGGGTTTAGTAAACCGATCTACAAGGAAATCCACTAAATCAAGCTAAGCCACCCTCATTAGTATTAATCTAACCAACTAGATTAACACTAATCCATCTTAAGGCTAATTAACATTAATCTAATCTCCTTAGTGCAATTAACAACCTAATTAAGGATTGGGGAGTTAACTCATCGAATTAGGGCGGTGGCAGGTTCACGGCGACGGCGGCATGACGGTAATGAAGACCCGAGGCTACCATGTCTCCAACGGAAACCTAATGGAGAACAAGTAGGTCTTACAAGCTCTTGCCCAAGGTGGGCTTGGCTCGACTTGGGCTGGTTGGTCTCAGTGGCCACGAGTGCTGCTGCGACTGGGACGGGGTGGTGAGGTAGTCGTTGGTGGTGGTTGGACATAAGGATTGCTGGGTGGAGCTAGCGGCAGGGACAGGCACAGCTGAACTTGGCATTGGTGGGGCTGCAGCTGAAGCAACGAAGGAGATGGCGGTTGTGGTGTGGTGGAGGCATTGGAGTGAAGGAACTGCTAGCGCAAGATGCTGATCGGTGATGAAGATGATGTGGGGGTGGTGGGCTGGTATGTGGTTGGCAGTGAGAAGGAGGAGTGAGGGGGACAAAACCAAAACTAAGGGAAATGCATGAAGGAGGAAAAAAAGAAGAGAGTGGAGGGGGGGAAGGAGAAGAAGAAGCTGGCGGTAGAGAGAGGGAGGTTCATGCGTGAGAGGAGGAGAGAGAAATGGGAGAGAAAGAGAAATGGGAAGGAAAGAAAGTCCATGCAATGGCCAATGAGAAACCTTGATAAATATCAAGCCACTCATAGCCATGGCCCCAAAGTCTTCATGCCAACATTGTCGAGGGGCCACCCAATGAAGAATTAGCTTCAATTCCACCCAAATTAAGCCATTTTGGTGTACAAAAATAAGCCCTTTTTCAGCCATCCGAATTTCCATTCTTTTTCCAAATTGTCCGAAATTGATTTTTCCGCAAAATTTCGAACTTGACAGAATTTCTCCAAAAGACGAGACGACGTCCTAAAAATGAATCGTGACACGCTCGAATGTCCGAATCCCGAAACCGAATTCAATTTTGTGGTTAAAATCGATCGAATGCGATTTTAGTACAACCTAATCTATCGGGTAGCTTTTAGGGATTTTAGCGCGTTTGACCCGTGGTCAATAATTTTTTATCCACGTTTGTGCATCTCCGACTCGTAGACAAGTTTCGGTTGTCATAAAAATCGCAAGGTTTCAATTACGTGTCCCAAGTATAATTTCGATAGAAAATCAGGTTAATGCCGTTCAACGCGAATTTTGCAATCACGGGGAATCACCCATGATTCAGTTACGTGTTTTCGTCGAATCTATCTATATGCAATCACAATTTGATTATAACGGTGTTGTATTGACTCTTACCGATTATCATGGTCGAGTAGTCGATTTTCGATCGAATTCTCTAGTTTGTCATGTTTATATCCCTTAACAGTTTCACATAATAGATTAGTTAACTCATGAAAGGCTAATTCAGAGTAAAATGACTATTGGCACGTCGACGAAAGAACAATTTCATATTATCAAGACAGGGTCGAATTTCAAGATGTCACAGTATGTAACTTACTTGTTTAATCGGAAATTCAATTTAGTGCTCTTTTTCCCTGAACTCTAAATAAAGAGGAAATTCTCTTTGATCAAACTGCTTCAATCTTTCCCACTTTTTGATATGCTAAGTGTTGGAGAAATCCTCGTGAAGAGTTTTGAAGTTGACAAAACGGTTCCGTCAGTCTAGTCTGAAGGTCTGCAGACTCTGTTAGTTAAAGTCGAAGACTTCCGGACAGCAGACTCAAGACTCAAAGTCTATCCTCATTGAGTCTACGATCCGTTGAAGAAAGGTTATCCCGAACTGGATGTTTTGTTCAGGATTTAACCTAATCATCTGGAGAAGATCTCGTGGCTGGAGAAGACGTAACAGAATCCTTTGATTGATCAAGTTTGATTCAATGACTGAAGATTCGATGATTGTCTAAATATTATTGGAAGGTTCTACTTATGGAAACCGAGATCCTGATTGTATGGGCGAACATGATTGATGGGCTATCAACACGTTCCTTTAATAGCTCGAACGATCTTCCTAATTGATTCCGTCCAACGGGTAGATTGGAGGAATTCCTTTGGTAAGTGCCAACGGGTATGATGGCATAAAGGAGTATATAAGGAAGACGTTCTTAGTTGTTCGAGGTGTGCGCGATAGAAGAATTCCAAAGTCTGAAGCTCCTATTTGTTTAGATAAATCCTTTGAGCGAATACTTATATACAAAAGAGAGTTTATATTTGTGAGAGACCTTGAGGAGGTGTGGTAGTATATCTACATTGTAGAATCAAGGCAAAGCTGTGCTGTAACTACTCTTTTGATCATAGTGAAATCCAGCCGGTGGGCTGTCAGTGCGGAAGAGTGGACGTAGGCTTGGAAAAGCTGAACCACTATAAATCCTGTGTTCCTATTTCTCTCTTTCTACCTTGATCGTATTTCAATCTGTTAAGAATTGCTTCCGTATATCGATAAATAGTTTGTGCACCTATTCACCCCCCCCTCTAGGTGTTTATAACTAGCAATATCAATTAAATTGATGGAAAGGATTACAACATCTAGAAGAACAAGATGAAAGCTTTCCTACGATCAAAGGATCCTCTGGAATGGGACGTTGTAGAAAAAGGAATTACTCCTACCACTGCATCAGTCTCTGAAAGAGGAAAAGAATTTGAAGAATCCAGCGGAATGTCTCAGGAAGAAATAACCAAGAGACAAACACTCGATGCAAAAGCAATTTACTCCTTATATTGTGCTTTATCACCAACTGAATATAATAGAATATCTTCTTGTGGTACAACAAAAGAAGTTTGGGACAGATTGCATATCACCTATGAAGGAACAGATCGAGTGAAGGAAACAAGAATCAACATTCTTCTCGGTCAATATGAAGCCTTGAGAATGAAACCAGAGAATCAATATCCGACATGTTTAGTCATTTTACAGATATTGTGAATGGTCTTGAAAATCAAGGTCAACCAACTTCGATCCCATGAAGGTAAACAAGCTACTACGTGGACTCTCCAGGATTGGAATCACATAAAGACTTCGATAAGAGAGACGCAGAGAATTATGCCACTATCTCGTTGACGAGCGATTGAAACTCTTCGGTCTATGAAGTGGAAATGATCAATGAAGATGAAGATCCAAAAGGTAAGAAATCCATTGCATTAAAATCAAATGATGATTCTGATGATACAGATTACGAAGATGATATGGACGATGAGGAGCTTACTCTCATGATAAGAAGATTCAGAAAACTAAACAGAAAAGGAAGAAGGTTCAACTCAAAGAAACAAGGTTTTCAAAGACAGCGAGACCAAGTCTCGTTGATGATGAGGAACCAAATAAAGATGTAGTCTCGCTTTGAATGCAAGAAAAGGGACACATCGACCCAACCTGTCCTCTTCGAAGAAGAAGAAAGGAAAAGCTGAAAAATTTCGAAAAGCTCTCAAAGCTGAAACCACGGAGTGATACCGAGTGTGAAGAAAGTGATAATGAATATGCCAATCTATGTCGATGGCACAATCGGACTCGGACTGGATCGGACTCGGACGGTGAATTTGAGGCAAGTAATTTTAAAATTTCTGTCAAAGTTTCTAAATATATTGATGATCTATGCTTTAGTCTTAAGACTTCTCTCAAAAGAATTTCCAAATTGAAAAATGAAAACTCAGCTCTAAAACAAAAAGAAAATGTTTTAGAAGAAATAGTTAAAAGTCTAGACGTGTCTGTTTCCAATCTTAAAGAAAATGAAGAAAATCTTTTAAAAGAAAATGCTTTTTAAAAACAGACTTATCAAATATATCAAAGAAATTTTCAATAGGGTCTGAAAAACTTGAGAAAATTCTTTCAGCGCAAAGACCTTACTTCAATAAGTCTACGGGTCTAGGTATGACAGAAGAAACAATTCCCTTGATTGATTTTCCTAAAGTAAAAGAAAGAATCAAGAAAAGGCTTTCGAGTGAAGTTTACAAAAATCACTTCAAAAAGGTTTTTGTTAAACCCGTAGGAAGAAATGCTCTCAAATGTTCAAAGTGCAACAGTCCGGATCACTTTGAAAAAGAGTGCTCTATGGTATGGAAACCTGTTAAGAAAGTATGGGCTAATTCTGTTTATCTTACTAACACCAAAGGACCCAAGAAAATTTGGGTACCAAAGAAAGCTTGAGACTTTATTTTAAATGCAGGTCTCCATCAAGAAACAGGTAAAGTGGTATCTTGACAGCGGATGCTCAAAACACATGACAGGAGACTCAAATTGTTTTATAAAGCTTGCTCAAGTAAATGGTGGAAAAGTTTCATTTGGAGGAAACAACAAATGAAGTATTGTGGGATTTGGAACCGTGAAAATTGGTACTCTCACAATAAGTAATGTCTCCCTAGTGGAAGGACTCAATTACAATCTTCTCAGCATTAGTCAATTGTGTGATACTGGTTTCAAGATCTTCTTTCAAGAAGGGACATGTTCTGGAATCAGTAAAGACTCTACTCAATCTTTCATGGGTCGAAGACATGGAAATATCTATCTTCTAGATGTGAAACCAAATGAATCGCAATGTCTAATCTCAATTCAAGACGAAGCAAGCTTATGGCACAAAAAGCTTGGTCATGTCAACATGAAGCAATTAGCCAAAATCTCATCAAAGCACGGCTTGTTCGAGGTCTACCAAAATTACCATACCAAAAGACTGATTCATGCACTCCATGTATTCTGGGAAAGCAGGTAAGAAATTCTTTTAAGCCAATAAATTATGTCTCTACTAATCATGTTCTACAGTTGCTGCATATGGATCTCTTCGGACCAACGCAACTCGAGTATTAGGGGTAAGAAGTATTGCCTAGTAATTGTTGATGATTACTCCGTTTTACTTGGGTATATTTCCTTTCAAGTAAGTCCGAAACCTTTTCGTATTTTGAAAAATTTGCTAAAAAGGTTCAAAATGAAAAAGGTTGTGTTATCTCTAGTATAAGAACAGATCATGGAGGTGAATTTGAGAATCAAGATTTTACAAAATTCTGTGATGAATCTGGCTTTAAGCATGTGTTCTCCTCTCCATATACTCCTCAGCAAAATGGAGTTGTGGAAAGAAAGAACAGATCTCTTCAAGAAATGGCTAGAACTCTTTTAATTGAAAGTAAAATTTCTTCTCGATTTTGGGCTGATTTTGTTTCAACAGCTTGCTATATCATCAATAGAGTCTTCTTAAGATCAATTCTTCAGAAAAACCCTTATGAGTTATTCAAAGAAAAGAAGCCTATTGTTTCATACTTTCATGTATTTGGTTGTAAATGTTTTATATTGAAAAATGCAAAAGATCGAGTTGGTAAGTTTGAAGAAAGATCAGATGAAGGTATCTTCCTTGGATATTCTACATCAAGCAAAGCTTACAGAGTCTATAACAAGAAGAGCCAGTCTGTAGAGGAGTCAATGAATGTCAAATTTCAAGACTCAACGCAAGATGAATCAAGTCAGACTCATCAAGAAGAGTCTGAACCTGCTCCAGACCCTCCAAAGTCTACAACTCAAGAAGCATCTCAGACTCTGGAAAACCAGCATCAGGTTGTTAGCGAAGATCCAAATAAAGAAAGAGATCATCTACCAGACAATTCATCAAGTAACTGGAAGCATAAGTCCAGTCATCCCAAAGATCTTATAATTGGCGAAATCAATGAAGGAATTCGCACTAGATCCAAAAGGCGAGAAGAGTCTAGTGCTGTGGCACTCGTTTCTGAAATTGAACCAAAGAGCATAGAAGAAGCTTTATCTGATGAAAATTGGATTGAAGCTATGCAAGAAGAGCTCAGACAATTCAGCATAAATGATGTCTGGGAATTAACATCCCAACCAAAAGGTAAAACTGTTATTGGAGCGAAATGGGTGTTTAGAAACAAGATGAACGAGAAAGGAAAAGTCGTACGAAATAAAGCAAGACTCGTGGCCAAGGGATATACGCAAGAAGAGGGAATAGACTATCATGAGACTTACGCTCCAGTGGCAAGGTTAGAAGCTATTCGACTATTACTTGCTTTTGCTTGTTACAAGAATTTCAGGTTATTCCAAATGGATGTCAAAAGCGCCTTCCTAAATGGATTTATCCATGAGGAAGTATATGTGGAACAACCACCAGGGTTTGAAGACCCAAAGAAGCCAGACTCAGTCTTTAGATTGAAAAAGGCTTTGTATGGTTTAAAGCAAGCACCTCGGGCTTGGTACGACAGATTAAGTAAGTTCCTAATACAAAATGGTTTTGTCAAAGGTAAAGTGGATACGACTTTATTTATCAAGAAGGAAAACAAAAGTTTCTTACTTGTTCAAATATATGTGGATGATATCATTTTTGGATCCTCTGATGAAAGTTTGTGTAAGAAATTTTCAAAGTCTATGCAGGATGAGTTTGAAATGAGTATGATGGGAGAGTTAACATTCTTTCTTGGTCTTCAAGTAAAACAATTGAAGGAAGGTACTTTTATTTTTCAAGAAAAATATGTTAATGATCTTGTCAAAAGGTTTGACTGGAGAAGTGCAAAAAGACCGACATACCGATGTCAAGTTCTTTAAAGATAGACAAAGATGAAGAAGGGAAGAAAGTTGATCAAAAGCTGTACAGGAGCATTATTGGATCACTTCTTTATCTTACTGCCTCTAGACCTGATATTTTGTTGAGTGTTTGCATCTGTGCTAGGTTTCAATCAGATCCTAGAGAATCCCATCTCAGTGCTGCCAAACGCATCATAAAATACGTTGCTTCATCATCAAGCATCGGTCTTTGGTATCCTAAGAAGGGAGACTTTAAACTTCTGGGATATTCGAGACGCAGAATCTAGCTTGATTGCGAGTTGATAGAAAGAGCACTTCAGAACTTGCCGGTTGCTTGGAAGCGCACAGTGTCTTGGTTTTCAAGGAAACAAAAACTTGTGTCTCTTTCAACAACGAAGCGAGTATGTAGCTCTTGGAAGCTGCTTTGTTCGCAAATTCTATGGATAAAACAACAGCTAAGAGATTTTGAAATCAAAGACTCATGCACGAGAGATTAATTGTGACAACACCAGCGTTATCAACCTCACCAAAAATCCAATTCTCCACTCAAGAGCGAAGCATATAGAAATTCGACATCACTTTATTAGAGATCATGTTCAAAATGGTGATGTTTCAATTCAATTTGTTGACTCAAAGAATCAGCTGGCTGATATACTCACGAAGCCTTTGGAGAAAAATCAATTTGAATCTATACGGTCCAGACTTAACATTTTGAGGTATGAGGATATCAAAGTCTAAAGACTTTCGGACTCGGGATTACAAGACTTTATCTGGTCTTGCCTCGATCTTCGACCGTAAGTCTTTCTCTCTCCAATCTTATCTTGAAAAGGTACGATCATCGACTTGTTTAAATTGTTGCTATATTTAATTACGTAAATATTGCATCGATTCATTTTCAAAAGGGAAGTTATTTTGAAATAGCTATTTTTGTGGATAAAGACAATTATTTTGAAAAGGCATATTTTTATTTCCTTTGTGACGATTCGTTTACTCTTCTTTTTAACCGAACGAACACTTTGTCGATTTCTCTTCACTTTTCTAATCTCTTCTCTCTCAAAACCCTAGAAAGCATCGATCCTCCATTCCCGTTTGTCTTCTTCGCTAAATCTTCAAAAAGTTATCATCTTTTAGGGAAAGTCAAGCAAGGAAACTTCCAAACACTGTTAAAGATGTCTTCTTCTCGAAAGTCGTCAAGAATCGCAAGCGGGGGACCACAGAGAATGAGTGAGGGGCCTACGCACTTCGATCTTCATCAAGATGAAGTTACTCCCGATCAAGAACCGAGCCTACAACATTCTCAGCAGCGTCATTCTCCACCATCTAGTCCTCAAGGCGTTGTTAATCGGCATCGGGAAGAAATCGTCGAGGATGCGCACCCGTAAGAGTTCAAAAGCCCGCTTTTATTTACAAGCTATATCGTGCTTTAAAAGGAATTCGTACTCCTTTGAACTATGTTGATGATTTTGTTAAAGAAAAATGATATAGGAACAAGTATATTTTTCTGCGAAAAATGGAAAGTTTGGGAATCGCTCATAAAGGGGTGGCTGAGGAAACCCTTGCGAATATCCCAAGTGATCCTCGTGAATGGGGGCCGAATCCTGTAGATGGGAATGACGATGACAATGTTCAGTCTATTTCAACCGAAAATGGGTATTGCGGCTGAAATTCAAGGAAAAAGGGGAGATTTGTTCAGATCAAAGGAACAAAAAGATCTGTACTCGAAATTGCTTTGAAGCGAGGGTAATAAACCCTAGAAGTGTGGACTTTGATTTTCTGGATGCTGTGAAAGTGAACTTGAGGGAAAAGTTCAGTATTCTACAACTTGAAAAGTTCTGCTCTGACTCAACAGAGGCTTATGCTGAATTGACTGCATATTTCTATTCAAATCTTAGCTTTTTAGATGCGAATAGATTCTCCTTCAGTGTTAAAGAACAAGATTACGTTGTGGATATGAATATCTTTGTGACGTGTTAGAAGTTGAGAGAGGCAGATATCAACCAATCAAAGTTTCCATTGCTCGGGCCACACTTGAACTGGTGAAGGACAGGAGAACGGATGAGAAGATCACCTACTCAAGGATGAACGCATTCAACATCTTGCTTCACAAGATTGTGATTAATTGCCTTCGGCCGAAATCAACTTCCAAAACTGATGTTTCAAGCTCTGAGGCAAAGTTGATGTATGCCATCCTCAGTGGAAGGAAGTTCTCTCTTCCTCATACTTGTTATGTTTCACATGTATAGAGCAGTGATGAATGACAGAGGTCAACTCCCTTACCCAAGCCTTGTTACGAAGTTATTCAGACATCTGAATATTCAGCCTCCACAAATCTTTTGTGTTCGACCATGCGATCATATGGTGGTAGGACTGAAAATGGTGACCAAAATGTGTCTGAAGGAACCGAGCAAGGAATTGGAGAAATTCAAGGAGAAGACTCCTGCCAAATCTCATCAACTCTCTTCTCTGCTAAGAGAAAGGGAAGGAGCCCATGGTTGCTCCATCAAAGAAAAGAAGAGCTCTCCTCGTTGAGGATGAAGATGATGACGATGACATCACCATCTCGCAATGGCTTTGAAGAACTTAAGTCGTCCTGTTCCTCGAAAGAATCGGAACAAAAAGACGAAAGAAGCGGAGGAGAAGGAAATGAACGAAAGAGAAGTAGAGGAGAAGGAAGAAGAAGAAAGAGAAGCGAGCAAGAAGCGAGAGAAAGAAAGATCTGAAGAAGAAAGAAGAGAAGAAGGAGAACCCGAGGAAATCTCTTCTCCACTGTAGGCATGGAAACGAGGGGGAGATCGGGGGAGAAAGGAGTGACGTCTTCACATCCGGATGCAAGTGAAGGAGTCGGGTCGATCGCCGCGGACCCGGAAGATGTTTATGCATCTCAATTTCCAGAGGAAGGTCATGAAGCTTCATCGCCAAACCTGCGAGATTATGCTGATCCACCATCGTCTGCTTATACTCCAGATCGAGCCGAAGCAAGTACTTAGACTGATAATGGAGCAGATTTTCGCAGAATCATGGATATTCTCTTGGAGATGAAAGGTCAGATTTATGCCTTGGGATGCGAAGTTCAAAGCTTGAAGAATGAAGGTCAAGCTTCTTCCTGTTCATTGAATGAAAAGATGTAACCTCTCTCTATTCAAAATCAGGCCAATGCCAAAAGTGAGGAGGTTGCTGTGAAGGAAGACTTTAAAAGGCTGGAAGGCATTGTTCAGTCTATGGAAGATTTACAGCTTGTCCGCGTACCCAAGCAATCTTGATTTCATCTCATCCTTTTTAAATGATGACAAAAAGGGGGAGAGATGCATGATTTGATCAAAAACTTTCAATCTTTTTTTTTCATGTTTGTTGGATTGTGTTTAAGCGTCTGTTTGTTTTTGATGACTTTGTCTTTGTTTTGTGTCGGATAAGAACCGCCTAGACTTGGACTTGACTTTACTGCTTTTATTAATCAATATTGATATCTTATGAATGGCTTAATCATATACTGGACTAACCTATTTTCTGTGGTTGCAGATTCTAGTGTTATTCTATTAGCCATTTATTTCTATAAGATATGCATATGTGGTTGAGAAATGTTTTGCGGAGTCAAAGTTATCCAAATCTGCAGGAAGGTTTTGTCACCATCAAAAAGGGGAGATTATTGGAGAAATCCTCGTGAAGAGTTTTGAAGTTGACAAAACGGTTCCGTCGTCTAGTCTCGAAGGTGCAGACTCGTTAGTTAAAGTCTGAAGACTTCCGGACAGCCGACTCAAGACTCAAAGTCTATCCTCATTGACAGTCTCGATCCGTTGAAGAAAGGTTATCCCGAACTGGATGTTTTGTTCAGGATTTAACCTAATCATCTGGAGAAGATCTCGTGGCTGGAGAAGACGTAACATAATCCTTTGATTGATCAAGTTTGATTCAATGACTGAAGATTCGATGATTGTCTAAATATTATTGGAAGGTTCTACTTATGGAAACCGAGATCCGATTGTATGGGCGAACATGATTGATGGGCTATCAACACGTTCCTTTAATAGCTCGAACGATCTTCCTAATTGATTCCGTCCAACGGGTAGATTGGAGGAATTCCTTTGGTAAGTGCCAACGGGTATGATGGCATAAAGGAGTATATAAGGAAGACGTTCTTAGTTGTTCGAGGTGTGCGCGATAGAAGAATTCCAAAGTCTGAAGCTCCTATTTGTTTAGATAAATCCTTTGAGCGAATACTTATATACAAAAGAGAGTTTATATTTGTGAGAGACCTTGAGGAGGTGTGGTAGTATATCTACATTGTAGAATCAAGGCAAAGCAGTGTCTTGTAACTACTCTTTTGATCATAGTGAAATCCAGCCGGTGGGCTGTCAGTGCGGAAGAGTGGACGTAGGCTTGGAAAAGCTGAACCACTATAAATCCTGTGTTCCTATTTCTCTCTTTCTACCTTGATCGTATTTCAATCTGTTAAGAATTGCTTCCGTATATCGATAAATAGTTTGTGCGCCTATTCACCCCCCCTCTAGGTGTTTATAACTAGCAATATCACTAAGTTCTTATACGTAACATATGGCAATCATGTTGTGCAATTGGCAGCTCGGAAAACTATGAGATTGATATGAAAAAAGTGGGCAAATCATTCAGACACCTTGTGTGTTGAAAGCTTATCGACTACCCTTGTTAGAATCTCTCTCTCTCTCTCTCTCTCTCTTTTTGGTGAAAGTAAGTAGTTGTATTGAGCTTTACCAACTTTACAAGAGGAAATCTCGGCACCAAAACTTGTACTCAAAGTGACAAGACGTCAAGGCGAGTGGAAGGGTACCGAGACGAAAGCAAGCAACAAACGGTATGAGCCACACAGGACGGCCAACCCAAGCTAAAAAAAAAAAAAAAAAAAAAACAAAAGGCGACGGATGGATCAAAATGGACATAGCCAGATCACCCCAAGCACCAAACAAAAAACAAAAGGCACAGTTCAAGTGTGCCTTTTGTTTGGTTCCCAAGGATCGAAGCCTCTGAAATAGCAGCTACACGGAAAATAGCTTCATGGCTTCAGTCAAGAATCCCCTGTAGAGAAAACAATTGGATCAATGCCCCAGGCATGCTGGATTCTCCTGTTCCTCGTGGTATTGTCAACATTCTTGAAAGTTAGAGCCTTATCTCGAACAACCCTAAGGAGATGGTTCTTCATGGCCAGGATCGTAGGAGTTAGCTCTCTAAACAAAATGTCATTCTTGTTCTTCCATATAATGTGACAGAGGGCTCCAAGGGAGAAACATACAATGCATTTAACGAATTCTTTACCCGAAAGTAGGGACTTAGCCCATCATAGATTATCTGCCCAGGACCTGCTGCGCCAAGGTAGATTGCACCTGGTGGCCCAAAAAAAAGCAAGGCCGACGGTAACGTAGCACCCAAAGAACAAATGGTCAATGGAGTCCAGAATTTCATTGCAAAAAGCACACAAGCCACTATCAATTCTACCATACGACATTAATAGCTTGATAGAATCTCTTTGATCCATCCAATTTCTATTAAAAAAATTGATAAGATATACAGAAGCTGTCTAGGAATGCATGAGTATCGTGTATTTGTCAGAACCAAGTGACCGACTGCCGTGAGTGTTAGACTAATCTACCACAAATGCAAGGTCCGCGTGATTCTACTGCCAAAGCATGGTGAGGCGAGAGATTAAGTTTCGTGATGTTATTCTGTAAGACTTCTGATTTAGGCTGCCTGGTGCCTATCTGTTTACTCTCCTTGTAAATGAGCAAAACATCTTGAGCTGCATTTGGTAACCTGCATATGTAGCTGAATAGTATAAAAGGTATCCTCCCCGGCATTTAAGGACATTGCGAGTCTTGGATAAGATGGCCTCGAGGACCGACCTCAAATGGATGGTTAGTGTTACGCTTATCTATCCAAGAAACTAAAAAAATTGAAAAACAAGTTCATCTTCTCACTTTTTCAACAAGTGAAATTTCCTGATGCAATTTCGATTCAGGGTGAATTCCATGTCCAGTGTGGGGGCTGCTGAAGGTCACTGTCTTCTTTGTCAATAGTTTTCTGAAGCTGAACGTCATAATTTTGTCATTACAATTAGTCTCTGCTATCTTTCCCTCACTCTGCTGACGTCATATATCTGTTCACTGCATCTGCTTTGAGAAACTTGTTAACTGGACCATTGAAGTGAGTAAACTCTATTGAGGTCACCTCTTGGGAAGCAGTGATCCGAATATATCGGCTCTTCAAAGTTGTGCAAAAGGTCGTGTGCCCACGAGTCGAACAATCGAACGTCCTTGTATCACGAAAGCTTCCAAATCCATGAACCATCGAAGAAATTATCAGAGGCATCGAACTTTAGTCAACCACATGCCAAATTGATTGGGAATACTGTCTTTGATAGAATTGCAATATCATGACCTTGTTATCTCTTAAGAAGATCTTAAGGGTTGGTTCTCCCAGCGACAATCCATTTTTTTTCTGGGTTAAAATTGCAAATTGCATATATGCAGTACTTTGCGAGAGCTTTTAGTTAATAAATCATTGGGAAAATAAATGATACGGCACATATAATTGTTCTATGACAAATAAAAGAGAGAACCTGCTGCACAAGCTGCAGGAGAGAGACCAATATGTTACCATGGGAAGCATTCAAGATTAACTAGCTCTTCTAATTTTATGTCCTCCGACGCGCTTATCATCATCGAACTACGTGCGGACATCGCTTGAGACACTTGTTGCATGCTTGGCCAATACTCTGGTTTGCAATTAAGCACAAAAATGTCATCTTCAAGATAAAAACCACTTGCCATAGCACGTCACCTTCTGGGTATGTAATTATCTTATCTGAATTTTGTTTTAGTGGCAAAATATATATATATATATAACGCATCAGTATCGTGTATTTGGCAGGATCAAGTGAGTCATTGCCATGGGTGTTAGACTAATCTGCCCAACAATTGCATTGTGCGCGTGACTGTACTGCCAAATTAGAGAACCATTCCAAATTTCTCACATGGAGTGCAAGGTTGAGGCTGATTATTGCACAATAGTCGGGTAACTTTACCAAGTGCATTCACTTGACATAATATAGGTAGTAATTTCTTCGTTTTACCTTTCTATCATTTTTCTAATTTTACCTTTTTTTCCTCTTTGCTTTATAATTATAAAAATAAGTTTACAAGGGCCAATTGAGAAATATAAAAGTCAAACAAAAGAGTAATGTGGCTTATATATAAAGATACATAAAAAAACTTAATTAAATCATGGTTCTGTTGTGTGTTTGAGATGAAAAAATCTCACTTTGAAAAATGTTGAACAAACTTTGGTTCAAATGAATGTGAAATCTATTTGGAATTTAATATGGATAAATGCCAATAGATTAGTGCTTCAGTTCTAGTTTGCCTGTCCTACTCATGAACATATACCATAATTTGATCGAATAACTACACTTGCGAAGAAGGATTGCCAAGCACTAAAAATATTTACACATAACTTTTGAGTCGCCTTAAATTTTTTGCTATTCACATATACTTTCAAGAAACTAAATTTAATGATTTTGTAATGCTTTCAAAATTTTCGCTATTTAATTTATTTATAGAAACTTCTTTAAAAAATAAGACAGGTCAATGAGGAGTGAAATTTTAAAAAACTCTATCTAATTTATCTCTTTATTTTTTAATCGGATAAGTATTTATGGTTTGAAATTTTGAATGATCGTCAGCTGAGAAATAAAAAAAAGAAAAAGATGACGAAATCACCCAGCCTATCACCATCCGCCACGTTCGCAGGGAACACTTCTGTCTCCGCCAGCTCATCTGTCTTCCGCATGTAACTTTGCCGCGTGAAGTTCAACGTTCGAAAACAGAAAGAGGCTCAGCGTCTGCAACAAAAATCTTCGCCGGAATCCCCAATCCCCTCTGCGAGCCTCGCCGAAATCAGCATGAATTCTGAAACATCAGCGGCAGCTTGTTCCGTTCTAGGTTTTTTTATTTTTTTATTTTTTCCTCCTTGTTCTCGCCTGGAGCTAGCTTCGAGTTTTCCGGCTCCGATGGCGGGAAGTTCCGGGGAAGGCCTCCTGCTCCATGGCGGAGCTATTCCCTCCCGATCGCAGTGAGTGATGCTCGCGGTTCTCTCTTAGTAGATTCGAGCTTAGCGTCTCCTGAGGTTGATACGTCGGTTGGATTCTGATTCTGGTCTGGTTTTGCGGTCTTGATAGCCAGGGGCTAATGCCGAGGGTGGCGGCAGTGGCGGCTCGGCGGATGGAATCCTGCTGCAAATCGATCCGGTGGACGGTGGCTTGGATCATGAGGCCATTGGTGGTCTCCGCAGGCAAGTCCACTGATTGAGAGATGTAAGTTTTGATCGATGAACTCGGTTCTCTCTCCTCCCCCCCCACAAAAAAAAAAAAAGCCAGGGAATGTGCTCTGTTTTTGGTAATATTCGACAACTAGCTGGCAGGATGCGCTGAGATTGCAGTATATGTGTTACTATGATCGAATTCGTGATCTTTGGCTACGGTTTTGTTGGAAAAACATGGTGCGATATCGATATGCTTTGGGTGATCAAGCATAGCTTAAGCATATAAGTGAGCTCTTCACAGCCTAATTGGTGGGGCAAAAACTGTGGAAAAGATTGCTCAGATTCGAGCACCAGAGGTTACCAGGGAGTAGAATCTGCGCTTTTGTTGTTCGTCTATTCTGTCATCCCCTTGGGGGAGAGATCAATCATAATCGCTTTTTCTTAATAAGCTGAGACTGAACAAGAGCATTTTCCAAGTATGGCTCAAACAATGTCATCCACATCATCGTATTTGTGTTGATTTGTTTCTTCTTGGTCTACCTCTGGTACAAATCTCTGGGTGACGAGGAGTTGGCGCTTTGCTTCAACGCTTCGTTAGACATATTCTCTAGATTTCAATAAAGATCGCTCTAAATGGAATTGTCCAGGCATACGTAGGACATTCCTTTTTCTTTTCCCGTCGAAACCTTGGAATTTCTGATTGTTTTCTTTGAGTCGTGTCTGCTATGCCGACCAGATGCCATTTTTAAAACTCTTGCGGCTAATTCAGGTTGTTGTTCCTTTTTATCTTTTTGTCTCATCGCATCAAGTACCTCTTGGTAAGCATTGATCCGAAAATATCGGCTCTCCCAACTTGTGCGAAGGGTCGCGCGAACAGGAGACTAACAAAGTTCCCAACTGCACCAGCAAGATGGATTCATTTAAGAGGAGGTCAACATGCTTCCTTTCTTTATTTCGCCATTGCATATTATCGTGTAGCTGGATTTTTCCCCAGAATGCTGCGTAGAAACCTTGTACTTGGGTAGAGGATGCCAGATGGTACACACCTCTGGTTCGCATTTCTTCCTGGGCGGACCAAAATGGTGCTATGCAAGAGTTCATGGATGGACTCGCTTACACTTCAGCATGTCATAGGAAAGGTGATAATATTTTATGCAACAATAGTCTTCTTCTTTCACGATTTTTACAATTCTGTCTTTTACAGTAATGACGACTTTTTCAACAGCCATTTCACAATGCAATATAATCATCATAATACTTGTGAAAGAAGCTGTCGTGGAAAAGATCATTGAAAAAAAAGAGAACGAAAGGATGGAATGGGTCCACAATTCTTGAAGTATTGATTAGCTCCAAGCTAGAGAAACCAATATTGATTAATTACTCGGAATTTCAATAAAGCCATGTAAATTAAGATTGAATTATAAGAATCGAATTATTAATACTCTGTTTGCTTCGTAGAAAATGAATGATTGAAGGAAAGTTTTCTTAAAAATAATAATTTTGTATTGTTTGAAATACTTAGTTAATAAAAACCATACATATCGTCGATAACAATTCTTGTCTCCTCTCATTCAATCTTTATAAGAGACATGGGCAATCACTTTTAATGAAAATAATTTTTAAATTATTAATTTTTCAAGAAACAAATAAACCTTAAAAATAGAAAACATCGAGCATGTCCAACACTCTCATAAGTTGAGGTCTTGAAGGCACTCATACAAGAGAGACCATGTGAAAAGAAAAAAAGTAAGAATACACTTGATTCAAGGAAAACTTCACAATAAAGAAAATACTTTTCGAAAAATTATTTTTAGAAAAAAATTGTTATTTTCAAATTAAGAAGTTCATTTTCTTAATTCTAGACTCAGCGAACCAAACGCGAAAAATTCTTTTATTCATATAAGTACGCCACAAGGGGAAAATGAAAAGAGGTGGAAAAATTGTGATGAACTCATACGGTATTAAATCGACCGTTGCGTGATAAACCCGAGATAAACCTTCCGTTGTTTGCCTTGACGTTCAAGCCAAACCTCCGAATCGCGCTCCTACTCTATCTTTCGATCGTACTCCTTTCAGTCTTCGATCGCCCCAGTTACGGGGGGTTGAATTTTACGCCTTTTCCCCAATCTCTTATTGCCAAAATATTTCGTTTCTTATGGGCAGATTCAGCTGGTTACGATCGGTGAACGGATTCGATGGAGCATTTCAGGAGGGTCCAGTCGTTCTTCTTTTTTGGTTGGTCTGTGTTCGCTAATTCCGGTTGTTGTACAGTGCCGGCGGCGGCGCTTGCTGTCTTCGGTTACCGGCCGGACGAATTCGATTGCGAATGGTTTGGTTTCGGATTCGCAGAGGGCGGTTTTGCTTGCCCGGAGTAAGCTTTTCTTTCTCTCTCTCTTTTTCTTCCCTTGCGATGATGTAGTTATTGCTTAGCTCATGAACGGAAGTAGCTGAAGCTTTTCATCGATCAACTTCGTACCGTCGCAGGTTTTTTTTACTGGGAAGAATCCTGTCGATTGTGAGACCTTGAGGTGGCCATGGAGGTATCGGCGTCTTCGTGCAACAGGTGTGCTTCTGTCATTTGCTACCTATGGAGCAGTCTTTCTTACTTCCCTTGAATTTTTTATTTTTTTATTTTCTCTCTCTTTCGTTTTGGTTTAAGCGGCTAATTCATTTGATTGAAGTGATTCATGAAATTCAGGTGTTGGTCTGTTCATATAATTTCAGGTTCTCATCGCTACCCCAAAAGAAGCTACTACGATATTCTTGGTGTTTCGGAGGATGCCAGATGCGATGAGATTAAGAAGGCTTTTCATGTGGTGGGTAGATCTTATGTACTGAATGTAGTCGAGGGAAACTAATGGGAATCACAGTGGTTTTTAACCAATTCATATTATGAGATTGTGGGTAGGATGGACTTTGGCCTTAGCTTAAGGCGTGAAAATATTTGATTGAGGAGGCAAATAGGGGCCTGGAAAATTCGACCTCAGGATCTCCTAGTTCTAGTATCATGTGAGAATTTGTGGGATCACTGCTAACTGTTTTAAAAACTCAAGCTTTTAAATGAAAGCTTGATTTATTATTTAAATATTCTAACATATACCATTGCATTGAGAATGCTTTTTCTTTGATACACTAGTTTAAGTTATGATGAACACCATTTTAACAAATGATGCGCTCACAAAATGATAAAAAGAGATGGGTTTCCAGGGTACTACATTTCCTTGTTATGTGTGGAGCTAGTTCTTCATCCGCTTCTATGCACATAAGATGCTCCATTTGAAGTCTGTCATATGATTTATCTGGAATTTGTCCCAGAAACTGTTACTACCATCAAAGAATTTTGGTTGTGATAGTGGAACATTTCGAAGTCTTGCATTACATAAGCGGTCACCTGCATCACTGTTAGATTGCCAACCGAATGTGCACGTAACTAGTAACTATGCTCACGCAGGTGGCTGAGGATCGTACCTTTACCAGATGCGGTGAAGATATATATGTGGCCTCAGAAATTAGCCGTACAAGTGAGAACAAAACTATTGAGCATATTACGTTTTTGCCTCTTGTTCCACTTATAAGAAAGTTCCCCCACCTAGCTTTAGCTCTTGCCATATCTGAAATCCTGTTTGTGTTTAGGTTAGTAATTCCTCTAATCTATCTTGATAGTTGTAAAATCTTAAAAACTTTAATTGATATTAGCTTTAAATATTATGGCGTACACTGAAATTAATATGTCAGGCTGAAATTATTCTTAGACACAGCATTGCTGCAGGATTCCAAATTCATGTCGATCCTGGAGATCTATATGTGCGATTTTAGATTAAATTCCCCAGTTATGTTATTTATTAGTTTTTTGTCTGTTTTCAAAATCATCAGAGTTTGATTGAGTTTCCTCCTCCTCATCCTCCTCCTCCTCTTCCTGGTCCTTGCTTATGCATAATTGGTCTGGTCAATGCATTTGTGGCTAGTATACATTTGAGTTGCATTTATGGATGATTTGTAGATGGAGTTTCTACTTCTCATGGAGGCACATTGCACATGTAATGGTATTACATTAACTTCAATTCTAAAAAATGAATGAATCTAAATCCTTTGTCATTGGACTACAGCAATCTTCCCTTTGAAGTCGGGGTCCATCTTCGTAAATGTCAACAAGTATCACATTCATAGTAGGAGTTCCTTTCTTGTTATGCAATATTTGATTGTTTCCAGAAAAGGAACAGTTAGGCCACTCCATCTCTGTTAGCCATTTGTTAGCTTGGACAGAGACAATTTTATTAGCCAAGATAATGAGAGATTTGATCAGGAATACTTACTTCCAGTATTGTTTTTTGATTGTTGTCTAGACATTAGGCTTTGGTTGTTTGGCTGTCAAAATTTGATGCAATGTATTTACTTTCTATAACTGGTTACTTTTCAGTGAGATAAATGAAATACAACGTGCAGTTTTAGAAGAATTTGATTAAGAAGGAAATTGATATGTCCTCTTCTTCGTTTTTATGATGGCATCTAGTTTGCATATATGCATTTGTCCTTTATGTTTATTTTTATTATCTGATACTGGTGATGGTTATATCAACAGTTTATGCTTAATGACATTTATGGGTTCTTGTCATTAATGGGTGGATCAATCACCTTTGAAACCAACTTAAATGTTGTCATGATCAGAATTGATCATTATTCTTTTAGTTTCATGTTTGATTCTTTCCTTTTGTTAGGGTTTTACTTTGCTTCTCAGCAGATCTTTCTCTGAGGAGTGGTGGTTATGTTGTTTTCCTAAATGGACATAGAAATATGATTTTTTAGTGCCACTGCCAGGTGCAGCGCCATCTGATCATTGCAGTTGGGGGTGATAGCACTTGGTTCTCATTCTCTTGCATTTGGGACACCTCTGGATTAATAGGGTGAAGCAACCACCAAGAATATCATGCTGTTTCTGAAATTGATGGGAGGGTGTAGTAGGAACCATCTAGAATGCATCTGATGGTTACTTTAACATGTTTTCCACCTAGACCAATCAAAAAATGTTTCTTACACTTGGACGATATCGAAAAATATCTTAAAATTCTGGCAGGTCTACCTGCTGCTTTCTGTGGTAGAAAGAGGGGAGGAAAATATAGGGTGGGTGGTGAACATCATAAATTTTTCCTCCAAAACCTTCTCATGGAAGATTCAAATTCTTCCAAGATTTCATATACCCCCCTTTCATTTTCTTCCCCTGTACTCTCTCCCAAACAAAGCCTGAGTGTCTGACAGAATCATATATCTAGACCACGTAGACCAAAACCATCTAAACCGTTGATCTGGTGGTTCTGATAGTGAGACCTACATAATTAATGGTTGAGATGATATCTGTACATGGTATAGACTGTCTAATGACTTTCCTGACATAGGCATAACTGTTTTGGTTTTTCGCAGTCTGTTATTTGGCATTTGTGTTTCTAGAAGGTGCTATTCTTACATTGACACCTCAAGTGGTTTGGACTTTGGTGCATTTGGATTGCACATGCGTGTTTATAATTTTCTATCAGAAAAAGGGAATGTTCATTTAATACAACCTTTTAAATAGTTAATTGTTGCTACTCCTGATTATGATGGAGATCCTGAAATGGATAACAGTCTTTATCAGCAGCTATATACTGGTTGAAAATACAGTCGGGCACAATGCTCAAGATGCCTCTGGTCCTGTGGATCCTCATGCTCCTGCTCATATATGGAATTTGCAGTCAGTTTGGCTCAGATGATAGCTCAGAGTGAAACTAGTTGTGTGGGAGGATTCCCCCGGATTATGCTCTTAGGTTGAGTTACTTTAATAGAGGAGATCATTTTTTGTTTTTTTTTTGGGAGGTGATCACAGTTGCTACAAGTTCATCAAAGCCATTCTTTTGCTCCCGAACTCCCCTATTTTTTTTAGGGTATATTAGTGTACAGAAATTACTTATCCTTAATAAAGCTCATATTCTTTTGCACTTACCGTTCCTTCCTTGAAAACTTTCTGTCGGGCTCTTATTATTTTTTTGAGAAATCTTAATTAGCAGGATAAATTGCAGAATAATGTTGTCTCTTCTGTGTACTTAAGTTCTTATATAGTCAGGAAAGGAAACAGGTGGAGGATACTGTTAATTATAATCGTGTAACCGCGTTGGAGTACAGAGCAACTATACTGTGTAATAGGCAGCCTAGAAATGGTTATGTAGGCATTAAACAAATAAGAATCGGGTAAGGTAAGACATTGATATGAAAGATGGGCATATCAGTCGGACACCTTGTGTTTTGACAGATGATCTACTCCCCATCTCAGAATCTCTTTGATACACCCTATTAAGAAAGTACAATCGTGTTTACCGTGCATTTTTTTCCATAAAAGAATTCAACTATACAGAAGCTAACTAGGAATGCATCAATATGTCTATTTGGTGGAAGTGAGCGACTATCACCAGCGTTGGACTAATCTTTCGCAACCAGTGGAGTGTCGACGTCATTCTACTCCCAAAACACGGTGGTGTGGGATTGAGTTTCCTATGGAAAAACTGTGGGACTTCTAATTTTAGGCTGCTTGTTGCCTATTTGTTTTTTCTTCTTGCGAGGTGTAAACCATTTTGAGTTGCATTTGGTAACCTGCATATGCAGCTGATTAGTATAAAAGTCGTCCTCCCAGCATTTGAGGCCATCGCAAGTCTTGGATAAGATAACCTTGAAGACCGACATCAAAAAGATGGTTAGGCTAACTCTAACCTATCCAATAAATTAAATAAATTGAAAGCCAGTTCATCTTCTCACTTTTCAACAAGTGAAATTTCCTGATGCAATTTCAGTTGACGGTGAATTCCATGTCTAGTGAGGTGGCTGCTGAAGCTCATTGTCTTCATTGTCAATAGTTTTCTGACGTCGAAGGTCATAATTTTGTCATTAAGATCTGCTCTCTTTCCCTTCAGCTGCTGATGTCATATATCCGTTCAATGCTTCTGCATCGAGAAACTGGTTAACTGGACAATGGAAGGGAGTAAACTATATGCGCCATATAATACGTGCTATTGCCTGAGAAAACCTCTCCTTGGGCTTCACAGCGCAACCTGTTAAATAATGAACAACTAAAGAAGTAAGAAAAGGATTTTGGAGAATAGCGTCATGAATCTTGATTTGAGCTTCCGCTTGAGGTACCAGCAGTCGCCTAGCCGTTCTTATAAATTATCAATTAAGCTTCATTGTCATCTGTTCTCACTGATTGGCGTTATCAATTAAGCTTCATTGTCAGCTGTGTAGCCTGTAGCCGTTCTTATAAATTATCATGTCAGAATGCAGTGTCATAGGTGATTGATAGTTACTGGTTTAGAGATATTAAAAAAGGCCCTTCGTTCCTTGCTCAAGTTATTTGATGCCAGTAATCCACTCCGATCAAAGATTGAGAACGGGGAAGAACAATGCCCGGAGACTGAACAAGAGCATCGTCCAGTGTGGCTCCAACAATGTCATCCACGTCATCGTATTTGCATTGATTTGTATCTTCTTGGTTTACATCTAATACAAAATCTCTGGACAACGAGGAGTTGGCGGTCAACACTTTGTTAGACGTATTCTCTAGAGATCACTCTAGATGGAATTGTACTGGACATCCCTTTTTTTAGCTTGCTGAAACCATGGTACTTCTGCTTGCTGATTTGAGCTTTGTCTAGCGTACAGGCCAGATGTCATTTTTAACACTCTTATGGCTATGTTAGGTCATGCGTTTTTATGCTCCGTCACATCAACTACCTCATAGGAAGCACTGATTTGGAGATATCGGCTCTTCGAAATTGTGCAAAGGGTCGAGTGAACACAAGTCTAATGATCGAAACATCTTTGGAATGATTGCTTTGAATCTGGCATGAGCATAAATTACTACTGAAAGCTTCCATATCCACGAATCCATTGAAGAAACATCATAGGTATTGAACTTCAGTCAATCACGTGCCAAATTGATTCGGAATACTATAATAGTTTGACATGCCATATCATGACCTTGTCATCTCTTAAGCCAATCTTAAGGATCGGATGAAGCCACAACGATCCATTTTATCTGGGTTAAAATTACAAAAATGCAAAAATGCAGTTGTTTTCAGGTAGTTAATTAATCACTGGGAAAAAAAGTGATACAGTGCATATCATCCTTGTAAGAGAAATAAAAGGGAGAACTACTTACACAATCTGCTATGGAAAGACCAAAATGTCAATAAGGGAAGCATCGGGGATCGACTAGCTCTTCCAGACTAGCTCTTCCAATTTTATGTTGTCCCACGGGCCTATCATGATCGACCTTCGTGCCGATATCTCTTAAGACACTCATTGCATGCTTGGACGATGCTCCGGTTTTGCGCTCAGGCATGTAAATGCCATCATTACAATGAAAGCCACTTGACCTAGTGTGTCACCATGTGGGTATGGAATTCTTTGATCTAGAGCTTGTTTCAGGAGCCAACATGAAGCTGTTGAATTGCTTGATGATGAAGAAGCTGAGGATGCGAGAGACGATATGAGACCGCCTGGATGTCTACCCATGATTATTTCCAATATCACCACTCTAAAGTTATAAACATCACATTTCTCCTTCACCTCCATTGTGCATGCGAGCTCCGCAAAGGAAAACAACATTTTTTTTCTATTTCTTATTAATTCGATCTTTTTTGGGCCAAAATCTTAGTAAGGCAATTTAATTGACTGTTTTTATTGAAGAAACCAACTTACTTGGAGCTGCATATCCAAAAGTGCCTGCAAAGGAAGTCCAATTGAATGAATAAGGTTCTAGAACCTTAGCCGTGCCAGAATCAGAGATGTGAGCTTTGTACTCTTCATCCAGTAAAATGTTCTTGCTCGACACGTTTCGATGAGTTATAGGAGGAGAGCATTCATGGTGCATGTAGGACAAAGCATAAGCTACACCTTTAACAACATTCACTCTCTCATTCCAGTCAAATGTTGTTATCCTCTCTTCATCGCTCAATACATTTTTCAAGCTACCACATTCCAAGAACTCGTACACCAAAAATGAATATCGAGAACTCCGGCAAAAGCCGTAGAACTTGATAATATTCCGATTTCGAGCTTCAGTTAAAGCATGAATCTCCATTTCAAATGCTTTTTGACTAGCGATTTTGACTTCCATTTCTTCCTTAAATTTCTTTACTACAACAGTCTCACCTGTTTGCAACTAGGCCTTGTAAACACTTCCATGTCCTCCCACACCGTTGCAATATTTGGCATCAAACTCCTCCGTGGCTTCAATAATGCTCTTATAGATTGCATTTCCGTCAAAGCTTAATGTTGGCCACAAGTTTTCATTGCTTCCATTGTTTCAACTAGTCTTTGTTTTCCTTAATCTTCAGCATACTATACTTGAAATTCCACAACAAGAAGCAATAAAAGTAGGCAACCTAAAGTAGGAATCAAAATTAGCAGCAACATTTTGTTTTTGTTCTTGCCTTTGGATGTTGTTGCTGTACAAGGGTTCAAACTAGCAATAACTCCACACAAGCTTTTGTTCCCTCTCACAACTTCAATTGTAGCATTACGAAAGGCAAGAATGTTTGGTAAAGGACCCTCTAACTCATTGTATGATATGTCATGGGATGTCAAGCTTACCATTGAAAGGGGCTAGTAAGATTACCTAGAGGGGGGGTGAATAGGTGATAAAGAAATTTTTCCGAAACTTCAAAATAATTTGCTAGCGATGTAAATAGTAGTAAACATTTATATAAAGCTGTAAATTGAAATAAGGAGTTTAAGAGAAAGAGAATAGAAACACAATGTTTATAGTAGTTCGGCTTAGATCAAGCTTACGTCCACTTTCCCGCGCTAATAGCCCTCTGGCTGGATTTCACTAAGGATCAAAAGAGATGTTACAGTCTTATGTCATTGACTTTACAGTGTAGAGACTCTACTACACTTCTTCAAAGTTTCACAAGTGTTTGATATCTCTTTTGAGTACAAATAAAGCTCTACAATTGAAATAGCAAAAAACTAAGAGCTTCAGACTTTGGAATTCTTCATTCTTCTTTTACGCACACATTTGAATAACTTGAGTGTCTTCCTTATATACTCCTTCATGCCTTCATGACCATTGGCACTTTTCAAATGAGTTCTTCCAATCTACTCGTTGGACAAAATCAATTAAGAAGATCTCGAGTCATTTAAGGAATGTGATGATAGCCCACCAATCTTGCTTGCCCATACAATCAGGATCTAGGTTTTCATAAGTAGAACCTTCCAAGTATACTTCGCCTTTCAATAGATCTGATTATCCGAATTGATTCCAATAATAATAATGGATCACAAGGTGCTATCTCTAGCTGTAAGATCTTCTACAAACCGTACAAACCGAATCCTTGAAGATAAACTCGTATCTAGATAAGTCTTCTCTTCGTCGGTCTGGAAACTAGCAATGAGAGTAAACTTTAAGTCTTGAGGTCTTCAAACTTTGACGACAGAATCTGGAATTCTTCAGACTTTAACACTTAAGCCTGGAACCACCGGCCGTGGTGGCTCCGCTGGGTAGGCTCCAGACCTCCAAATGGGAGGTCCAGAGTTTGAAGCCCCTACAACGCAAGTTGCAGGGAGGCTGGCGGATCATTAGGTGATTTAAGCGTGGCGCCTTGGTGGTGTGTCCTGGGCTAGCGTCATCTGGGGGTTTACGTGGCGGCTATCAGCCAAAGCGGTTCCTCCAACATAAAAAAAAAAAAAACACTTAAGTCTGGAAGTTTTTAGACTAGACTGATAGAAACGTTTCGTTAACTTTAAAACAATAAGGGAGTTTTCTCCAACAATCTCCCCCTTTTTTATGGTGACAACTTTCCTGCAGATTTGAAAACTTTTGTCCTACAAAACTTAAGCAATACATGATAACTTATAAAAATAAGATTAGGTCTTGGATAGTATCAATTCTGCAACCACAGAAAATGTGTTAATCCTGCAAGATAACTATCGATCCACACTTAGTATCTCAGGCTAAGTTATTGCAAGCATGAAAGATTCAAATCACGATAACAATCAAGCAGTCAAGATCCAAAGTCAAAAGTCCACAACCAAACAAAAATACCAAAGACTAAAAGTCATAAAGATCATTAAAAGTAAAGACAAATCTGCATGACTTCTCCCCCTTTTTGTAAACAGCAAAAAGTGGAGAATAAGCAAAAAAGTTGAATGAGAAGAGTGGTGTGAAAATCATGGCTGTTTTGGCAAGCAAACAAGCTGGAATTCCCCCATAGAGCTCACTGTCTTTTCAAGCTTTCCAATAGTCTCCCTCGGTTGCTATAAATCTTCACCCTTCATAGTATCTTGCACTTGATTCTTCAGGGCGAATAACTGTTCTTGTAATGAAATTGAAGTAGTCAAGAAAACCTTTTTGAGATCTTTTATCTCATACTCCAAACCATATTGACCATTCTTTAAATCCAACAGGATATCCATCATTCGTGAAAAGTCCACTAAATGTACTAGTGTAGCACTGGGTCCAATTGAATTTGTTCCTGGAGTCTTGAGATTGGAGGGATCTTCAACAGTTCGTTGACTGTGACTAGGAGTGAATGCCTCAAGGTCTGGTTCTAGATGGAGAGAGGCATATACATCCTCTGGATCTGCTGCAGATCGACTAACATCACTAGTTATAACATGTGAAGAAATACCTCGTTTTTCAGCAGCTCCCCCTATTTTTGTGCCTTCAGGTGGAGAAGTAAATTCTTCTTCCTGTTCTGCCTTAGCAAGAAAGTGATGTTTTCTTTTCCTTTCACTCCAGCAGTTCCACTCCTTGTTTGTTCTGAGTTGATTGACAAGGATATTGCCAAGGTAGGCTCAAGGGAATCTTCTCGAGCCTCTTCTTCTCTTCTTTCTTCCTCTCCTTCTTCTTCTCTTCTTCCTTCCTCTTTTTCTTTTGTCTCTTCTCTGGTCTCTCGTTCATCTATCTCTTGAAAGTTGACAAAACTCTTCAAGTTTCTTAAGGTTGAGAGAGTCATCTCGTCCTTATCTTCTTCATCCTACAAGATGAGAGTTCTCTTCCTTTTTGCTGGAGCATCCATGGGCTCCTTGCCTTTCCTTTTGGCCGCTGTAGAGTCTTGTTTCGCCTTGACGGGAGACTTCTCCTTCATGCGCTCTAACATCTTTGTTAAGCTCTTTCAGACGCATCTTGGTGACCATTTTAAATCCAATCACCATTGGAGTAATGCTTGTCAAACATAAAGATGCAGGAATGTGAATTTTGAAATGTTTGAAAAGGCATGTGATAAGAGTAGAATAAGAGAGTTGTCCCTTATCTTTCACCACTGTCCTGTACATGTGAAATAGGATGGTGTGAGGCAGAGAAAATTTGTAGCCAACATTGATGGCATACATCAACTTTGCTTTAGAACGAGACACATCAGCCTTAGATGTTGATTTTGGACGGATGCAGTTGATCACGATTTTATGCAGCAAGATGTTGGAGGCATTCATCCTAGAGTAGGATATCTTGCCTTCAGTAAACTTGTCTTTTACCACTGCCAGTGTAGCGTGAGCAATGGACACACTGATTGGTTGGAAACACGCTCTTTCCACCCCAAACAAATCAGCCAAAGTGTCCATATCCACCAAAAACTCCTTATCCCTGACTGTGAAAGAGAAACTGTTTGCATCCAAAAAGGATAGATTCGAATAGAAGTAGGCTGTAAGTTCTGGATAAGCAATTGTAGATTCAGAACAAAGATGCTCCAATTGAAGAACTGCAAACTTTTCCCTCAGATTTACTTGCACAAAATCAAGAAAATCAAAATCAATACTTCTAGGGTTCATAACCCCTCTCTTCATCAGTTTTGAATAAATCTTTTTGTGGTTCTTAGACCGGAAAAAACTTGCTCCATCACCACCAACATTTGCAGCCACTCCCATCCGAGGCTGGAAATGTGTAAACATTCGTTCGTCATCGTCCTTTCCTTCTGGCTGATTAAATGTGCCATAATTCGGGTCACTAGGAAAGTTAGGAAAAGCCTTTTCAGCCAACCCTTTTTCTGCAATCCCTATCTTCTCCATATCGTGCAAGAATAGAGTTTCATTTTCGTAGTCTCTCTCTCTCAGATACTCATCAATCAAAGACATAGAAGTACCTTATTCTTTCAACTTAGAATAAAGCAACTTTAGGTGTCAGCGTTCTTACAGGTTCAACTTCAATTATTTCTTCTTCTGGTTGAGTCAGTGGAGGAGACTGACGTTGTTGAGAAGGTTGTTGCTGACTTGGTCGTTGTGGTTGAGAAGAGTTTTCTTCCTTAGTCAAACTGAAATGCGTAGGACTCTCAGGCATGTGTCGTGGTTCCCTGCTTGCGATTCTCGAAGACTTTCTTGAAGACATTATCGCTTTAAGGGAGAAATTCTCAAGCTTGCTTGAAAAGGTGAAAATTTTTTGGAATAAACTACAGAGAAAGTGAGAGCAAGTGCGATTTTTGTATTCTAGGATTTGAGAGTGAAAACGGAAAAGATGAATCTCAGCAGTATATAAAGCAAACGAAGCGAGGTAAATGAATCGTCGTAAAGAAAAAATAAAACTGCCTTTTTGAAAATGAAAAACTGCCATAATTAAAAACGAAAAGATAATTGCTAAAAAGAAAATAGCGATTCAAAAAGTAATTGTACATTTTAAAAATTTTATCTAAAAATTAAATTGCTAGTATCAAAATAACTTACAGTCGTAACTCTTAGTCATTCTGAGTTTGAATACCTTCAAACTTTGCTTCTGAGTCTTGAACACTTCCAGACTTTACTCGATAAAAAATGTGATGTTCAGTCTGGTGCGAATAGACTCAAATAAACTTTTCTCTAATGGCTTTGTAAATATGTTTGCCAGTTGATTCTCTGAGTTAAATGAACTCAATCATAACTTCTCCATTTTGAACATGATATCTAATAAAGTGATGTCGAATCTCTATATGCTTTGCCTTTGAATGCATAATTGGATTTTTTTGGGTGAAATTTATGGTGCTGGTGTTGTCACATTTGATGTCAGTACATGATTCTTCAATTCCAAAATCTCTTAGCTGTTGCCGTATCCACAAGATTTGAGAGCAGCAACTTCCAAGAGCCACATATTCTGCTTCGACTGTTGAAAGAGTTACGGTACTCTGTTTTCTTGAAAACCATGATAATAGCTTGTTACCAAGCAGTTGACATGTACCAGAATTACTCTTTTTGTCCACTTTGCAACCTGCTAAGTTTGCATCTGAATATCCATGGAGAGTAAGGTCTCATTCTTTTGGATACCACAGTCCTAGCTTTGGAGTTGTTGTAATGTATTTGATGATGTGCCTTGCAGCAGTTAAGTGACATTCTTTGGGATTTGATTGGAACCTAGCACAAATGCAAACACTAAACAAAATATTAGGTCTAGATGCAGTGAGGTAAAGAAGTGAACCAATTATGCTCCTGTATAGCTTCTGGTCTACACTCTTTTTTTCTTCATCTTTATCCAGTTTTGAAGAACTTGACATAGGTATCTAAGTCTTTTTGCACTTCTCCAAGCCGAACTTTTTGATGAGATCTTTCGCGTATTTCTCTTGGTGAATGAAAATTCCCTTCATCAATTGTTTGACTTGTAATCTGAGAAAAAAAGGTTAATTCACCCATCATGCTTATCTCGAATTCATCTTGCATAGACTTAGAAAATTTCTTGCACAGATTTTCATTAGGTGATCCGAAAATAATATCATTAACATAGATTTGAATGAGTAGAAAATCTTTACCTTCTCTCTTAATGAACAAGGTGGTATCTACTTTACCTTTATCAAAACCATTTTGAATTAGAAATTTACTTAACCTATCATACGAAGCCCGAGGTGCCTGCTTTAGTCCATAAAGAGCCTTTTTCAGTCTGAAGATTGAGTCTGACTTTCTTGGATCTTCAAAACCAGGTGTTTGTTCCACATAGATTTTTTCTTGGATAAATCCATTTAGGAATGCACTTTTTATGTCCATTTAGAATAACCTAAAATTTTTATAGCAAGCAAAAGCAAGTAATATTCTAATTGCTTCTAACCTCGCTACTGGTGCATATGTCTCGTCATAGTCTATCCATTCTTCTTGCGTATATCCTTTGGCTACGAGTCTTGCTTTGTTCCTGACCACTTTTCCTTTCTTGTCCATCTTGTTCCTGAAAACCCATTTAGTTCCAATAATAGACTTACTTTTAGGTTTAGGTATAAGTTCCCAAGCATCATTAATGCTGAACTGTCTGAGCTCTTCTTGCATAGCTTTAATCTAACCTTCTTCAGCCAAGGCTTCTTCTACAGTTTTGGGTTCAATTTAAGAAACAAGTGCTAAAGCACTAGACTCTTTACGCCTTTTGGATTTGGTGCAAATTCTTTCATCGATGTTGCCAATGATGAGTTCCTTAGGATGACTTGACTTATGCTTCCAATTACTGGTTGGTTTGTGAGTATGCTAATCCTCTGTTTCAGTTGAATTTTCTAGTTCATCTTGTTGTTGAACTTCAGGAGTCTGAGTCACTTCGGGAGAAGTAGACTTGGTAGGATTTGAAGTAGGTTCAGATTCTTTAAGTTGAGCTTGATTCATTTGATTCTGCATTGAGTCTTGAAACTTGACGTTCATAGATTCTTCCACAGACTGACTCTTCTTGTTGAATACTCTGTAGGCTTTGCTTGAGGTTGAGTAGCCAAGAAAAATTCATTTGTCCGATCTTTCTTTAAACTTACCAGTTCGATCATTTGCATTCTTTAAAATAGAACACTTGCAACCAAACACATGGAAATAAGAGACAATTGACTTCTTTCCTTTGAATAATTCATAAGGCGTTTTCTCAAATAGGCCTCAAGAATCCTCTATTAATAATATAACAAGGTTGTAAAAACTGCTCCAGCCCAAAAACAAGAAGAAATATTACTTTCAATTAAGAGTGTTTTAGCCATTTCATGTAAAGATCTATTCTATCTTTCGACAACTCCATTTTGTTCTGGAGTATATGGAGAAGAGAAAACATGCTGAAAACCAGAGTCATCATAGAATTTTGCAAAATCTTGATTTTCAAACTCACCTCCATGGTTTGTTCTAATACTCGAAATAGCATATCATTTTTCATTCTGAACTTTCTTAGCAAATTTTGAAAAATAAGAAAAGATTTCAGACTTACTTGCCAAGAAGTATACTCAAGTAAAATGAGAATAATCATCCATGATTACTAGGCAGTATCTCTTTCCACCAATACTTTGAGTTCTGGTCGGTCCAAAGAGATCCAAATGCAGAAGCTGCAAAACCCGATTAGAAGAAACTTTGTTTATAGGTTTGAAAGAACTTCTAACCTGTTTTCCCAAAACACATGGTGTGCATAAGTCATATTTTTGATACGTCAGGTTGGGCAGTCCACGAACAAGCTTCTTGGATGAGATCTTGGCAATTTGCTTCATGTTGACATGACCAAGTTTTCTATTCCAGAGGTTTGCTTCATCTTGAATGGATATTAGACATTGAGAGCTTTTTGGTTTTATATCCAAAAGATAGATATTTCCATGTCTTCATCCAGTGAAAGATTGAGATAAATCCTTACAAGTTCCCGAACAAATGCCTTCTTGGAAGTTAATCTTGAATCAAGTGTTACACAATTGACCGATCTTTGAGTAGATTGTAATTCGGACCTTTCCACCAAGAAGACATTGTTGATTGTGAGACTTTCAATTTTATAGTTTCACATCCAACAATTCTTCATTTGCTATTTCCTCCAAAAGAAACTTTTCCTCCTTTTATTTCCATAAGCTTTACAAAATAGCTAGGATCTCCTGTCATGTGTCTTGAGCAGCCACTATTCAAATACCACTTTACATTTTTCTTGATAGTGACCTGCAATTATAAAAAGAACTCAAATTTTCTTTGGTACCCACATTTTCTTGGGTCCTCAATAAGTCTTTGTCCATTCCTTTAGGTCTCCAAACTATAGGACATTTTTTTCTCAAAATGGAGTTATTACACTTTGAACATTTGAGAGCAGTTAGATTTTATAAAAACCTTTCGAAAATGATGTAAAATGTTTTTGTAGATCTTTGTTTGATTCTTTACTTTAATTTTGGGAAATCAATTAAAGGAATAGTTTCTGGTGTTATACCCAAATCAAATTTGTTGAAATATGGTTTTTGAATTGAAAGAATATTTTCCAACTTCTTAGATCCTATTGAAAACCTTTTTGTAGTATTTGAAATATCCTCTTTCAAGAATGTGTTTTCCTTTGAAATAGAGTTTGCATTTTCTTTTAAAACAACAAAACTTTTGTCTAAATTTTCGAACTTTTCTTTACAAGAGATTTCATGTTGCTTTAGTTTGGAATTTTCCCTTTTTAGTTTAGAGATCCTTTTAAAAGAGGTTTTGAGACTAAGACAAAGTTCATCTATGTTCTTCGAAACTTTAGCAAGAATATTTAAATTACTAACCTCGATTTCACTTTCTGAGTCTGAGTTTGAATTTGTTCCAAAATCTAAGTCTGATTCTGAGTTTGCCATTAAACATATGTTGGCATACTCTTCATCACCTTCCTCACATTCTGTATCACTCCATGTCTCTGCTTTAAGAGCCTTCTTGAACTTTTCAGTTCTTGCTTTCTTTTTCTTCAATAGAGGGCAGTTGGGTCTAATGTGTCATTTTTTCTTACATTCAAAATAGACCACATCTTTGTTGACCTCGTCATCCTCAGTTGATTTGTTTTAGAATTTTTGAGAGCCTTGTTTCTTCCAGTTAAATCTTCTTCCCTTTCTGTTCAGTTTCCTGAATTTCCTTATCATGAGTGTTAGCTCTTCATCATCTATGTCATCTTCAGAATCTGTATCATCAAAATCATCGTTAGATTTTAAAGCAATTGACTTCTTACCTTTGGGATCTTTTTCTTCATTGAGTTGCTCCACTTCATATGACTGAAGTGTGCCTACAAGTTCATCAGCTGTAAGAGGCATGATCCTTTGGGTTTCTCTTATTGAAGTCCTCACGTAATTCCAATCTTTGGATAGTCCACGCAACAATTTATTGACCTTCATTGGTCTTGAGATTGGCCGTCCCTGATATGATAGACTGTTTACAATATCTGTGAAATGACTAAACATGTCAGTAATGGATTCTCTTGGTTTCATCTTGAAGGCTTCATACTGTCCGAGTAAGATATTGATTTTTGTTTCTTTAACTCGATCAGTTCCTTCATAGGTAACATGCAACCTATCCCAAACTTCTTTGGCTGTTTCACAAGATGAAATTCTGTCATATTCAGTAGGAGATAAAGAAGCACGGTATAAAGAGTGGATTGCTTTAGCATCAAGAGCTTGTCTCTTGGTTATTTCATCTTGTGCCATTTTGCTAGCATCTATAGCTTCTTTTCCTCTCTCTGAGACTAATGCAGCTTTAGGAATGATTCCCTTTTCTACCACATCTCATTCCAAAGGATCTTTCGATCTTAGGAATGCCTTCATCTTGTTTTTCCAAACATTGTATTCCTTTCCATCAAAGTAAGGAGGTCTGATGTTGCTTTGGCCTTCAACTAAACCTGGAGCCAAAATACTAGCCATAGATCTTTAGCTCAGAAGTAAAGGCACTTCAATAAAACGAGCACACAAGCTCTGATACCAATTGCAAGGGGCTAGTAAGATCACCTAGAGGGGGGTGAATAGGTGATAAAGAAATTTTTCCGAAACTTCAAAATAATTTGTTAGCGATGTAAACAGTAGTAAATAGTTATATAAAGCTGTAAATTGAAATAAGGAGTTTAAGAGAAAGAGAATAGAAACATAATGTTTATAGTGGTTCGGCTTAGATCAAGCTTACGTCAACTCTCCCGCGCTAATAGCCCACTGGTTGGATTTCACTAAGGATCAAAAGAGATGTTACAGTCTTATGTCCTTTACTTTACAGTGTAGAGACTCTACTACACTTCTTCAAAGTCTCACAAGTGTTTGATATCTCTTTTGAGTACAAATAAAGCTCTATGATTGAAATAGAAAAGAACTAAGAGTTTTAGACTTTGGAATTCTTCTTTTACGCACACACTTGAATAACTTGAGCGTCTTCCTTATATACTCCTTCATGCCTTCATGACTGTTGGCACTTTCCAAAGGAGTTCTTCCAATCTACATCTTGGACATAATCAATTAAGAAGATCTCGAGTCATTTAAGGGATGTGATGATAGCCCACCAATCCTGCTCGCCCATACAATCAGGATCTAGGTTTCCATAAGTAGAACCTTCTAAGTATACTTCGCCTTTCAACAGATCTGATTATTCGAATTGATTCCAAAAAGAATAATGGATCACGAGGTGCTATCTTCAGCCGTAAGATCTTCTACAAACCATACGAACTGAATCCTTGAAGATAAACTCGCATCTAGATAAGTCTTCTCTTCGTCGGTCTGGAAACTGTCAGTGAGGGTAAACTTTGAGTCTTGAGTCTTGCAGTCTTCAGACTTTGACGATAGAATCTGGAATTTTTCAGACTTTAACACTTGAATCTGGAAGTCTTCAGACTAGACTGATGGAAACGTTTTGTCAACTTCAAAACAATAAAGGAGTTTTCTCCATCAACCATATCATCAAAGGTTGACTCAATTAAACCTGAAAGCTGATTGTATGAGAGATTGAGTATTTCCAATATATACAGTTGTTGAAGTTGTTTGGGTATTACTCTCGTAAGCAAATTTTAACTTAGATCAAGAATTTGAAGAGACCATAGATCGCAGAACTCCATAGGAATACTGTTTCCAAGATTATTCCCGCTTAAACTCAAGAATTGAAGGTTGGAGCACTCCTCAATTTCTGTACGAATTGATCCACTCAAGTTGTTTCTTGCAATTTTGAGTTTCTGTAGATTGGGCAACGCTCCAAGTTCTTGAGGGATGTGGCCTTCAAAACGGTTGCAGTCTAATGAAAGCTCTAGTAGCATCTTCAACTTTCCTAGGTGTTTGGGAATTTCCCTAACAATAAAATTCAAAGAGAGGACAAATTTGTGCAATTGATTCATATTTCCGAGTTGAGGCAGTATGTTTTCGGAGATTTTATTGTTGGAGATTAGCAAGCTCTATAAATTTCTACATTCAACCAATGTTGGTGGGAGCACATCGTAAAATTCATTGTTGCTCAACTCAAAGTAATCCAAGTTAGGGTACACACCTAGCGCATCGAGTTAGGTTTTCCTTGAGCAAGTTGTTTTGGAACCTAAGTCTATACAAACTTGGACAATTTTTAGGGTTCTTAGGATAGTCCCAAGTGAAGTGATTATTAAAAGCACTAAAATTTACAAGAGTTTGGCCACTTTGCATATTTGTTGTGGCAATTGGCCAACAAAGTCGTTATTAGATAAACGTAGGAGTGCGAGGAATGTGAGATTATTTATCCCGGTGCGAAGAAAGCCCGCCAGATTATTCACACGTAGACTTAACTGAATGAGCTTGCTTAAGTTTCGTATGCTGGAAGGAATAGAGCCAGAGGTATTGTTCTCATCGAGGAGTGAGGCAGCCAAATTTCCCAACTTTCCTATTGAATCAGCTATAGAGCCACTGAAGTTATTATCGAGAGAATGAGTGCCGAGAGAGACGTAAGGTTTCCAGTTTCTTGAGGGATAGGATCGGAAAGCTTATTAAGTGAAAACTCAAGAACTTGTAAAGATCGCAATGACCCAAGTTGAGTTGGAATGTTCCCAAGAGGTTATTTTGAGACAAGTCCAGATGAACAAGCTTGGCAAGATTAGCCGTGCTTGGAGGGATGTTTCTGAAGAGCGAGTTGTTGGCAAGCTCTAGAGAGACCAAGTTAGCTAACCAGGAGAAATTGAGATGATGAAGCGTACCACGTATGGCAGAATTTGAAAGGTTCAAGCTCACTATGCTGCCGAAAGGATCACAATTGATTCCATGCACAAAGAAGGGTTGCTTCCGTTCCATGAAGACAAAGTGCAGTGGCTCTGGCTGTCTAGTGCAGACTTCCAAGTTAGGAGTGCCTCCACTTCCTCATTTACCGTTTGTTTACCAGCACCGGCAAGGGCCACTAGAGAAGAGCTTCGAGATGAAGCAAGACGAGGCATTTCTTGCGCGAGCATGAGGAGGACACGAGCGAGGAACAACATGGAGAATTGTTTCTGAGATGAGGCCATCACAGGTCGTTTAGGTTATTTGGGGTAGGCTTTTCTTTGCTTCATGCATGAGTACAACCGAGATGTAGTTAAAGAAGAAAATTGGGACCATCAAGTCAACAACCAAGTCTATAATCTTGGCGATGTTCCCTCCTCCTCGTTACGAAGGTTTTCCATTCCTCTACAAAAACTCGAAACATCCCAATGCCCATGTTGGTTTGGCTCGGGATATAATTCTCACACCTATAAAAGCTCACCGCCTGTTCTAGTTACTAGGGCGCGTTTGATAATGTTTCTGTTCCGGAGAACAATTTTTGAACAGAAATAGTTTTTCTTGTTTCTATTCCCGGGAACAATTTTTAGTATAAGAACGCACTTGGTAACTACAAAAAATTTCTACCTGGAATAGAAATGTGTTTGGTAAACTTATATAATTTTATTGTTTCTTTTAGTTTTTAAATAATTTTTATTATATTTTTTCCTTTTTTTTTCTTCTTTCTTTTTTTCTTTTCCTTTTTTCCTTCTTTCTCTTTATGGCCGGTTGCCAGCCACGGTGGCAGCCGTGACCGACTCGGCGAGCTTTGGCGAGCTTGCGAGCCTCGTCGGGCCATCGTGAGGCTCGGCCTCGCTAGATTTGGGGAGGTCGAGCCTCGTTAGTGGCCTCGGTGGCCAGGCGAGCCTCGCATCGCCCGGGCGAGGTCGGCCTTGCCTTGGCCTAGCGAGGCCAAGCCTCGTGTCGATCAGCGAGGCTTGGCCTCACCCAACCTAGGCGAGGCCGAGCGAGGCGAGCCTCGCCGTGGCTCGGTGTCTTCGGGGGCCGGCGACGCTCCGGCGAGGTTGCCGGCGCCGGCCATGGCCAAGGTCGTGATCGAGAAAAGGAAGAAGAAGAAGAAGAAAAAAAGAAGAAGAAAAAAAGAAAGAGAAGAAAAAAGGAGAGAAAAATTGTTTCTCGGAATTGTTCCCGAACAAGAAACAACTTTTTCTACTTCTTGTTTCTGTTTAAAATTTGTTCGGGAACAAAAAAATATTTTTGTTCTAGGGAGCAAAAGTTTTACCAAAGGCGTTTTGTTCTAGGGAACAGAAACAAAAATAAACAAACATGCCCTAGAAGTACTCCCACTTGTATCGGGCCAAGCCCCACGTGCCTCGCTAGTGGTTGTCATGCCCCGAACCTCGAGTGCGCGCACATCCCTCGATAGTCGACTAAATTGCGATGCCCCAAGACGCATTGCCAACCCTTTTGTTTTATGCACATACGGAAGCAAACTCATAAACCCAGACAACAATCAAATTCATGTGATAGAAAAGCAGGACAACCAATTTTTCAAATCATGCTGTATATACAAATCAAGTTAGTACTACAAGCCTGTACCCTAAGGTCTGCCTTAAAAGAACTACCGGAAAAACTCTACTCAAGATCCCTTCGACTCTGGCATTGGATCTTCCACACTACGGCCTTGAAAAATGGTAACCCACGACTGGGTGAGATAAAAATCTTAGTGAGTTAAACCCTACGCCCTGACTAAGGCGAGAATTCACTCAAAGGCATCCTAAACATGTGCCATCCAGAACTTACCTCGCTTGGGTGCGTCCCTGCACATTAGTACATCTCATATGCACTCATAAACACAGCATGTGTAATCAACAATTGGAACACTTCAAAACACTTATTGAATATTTACAAAAGTCTCAATTATAGGGCCAAATTGTTATGACACGTCCCATTATGTGCCACCCAATTTCGTCCCATAATTAGACGCAGATAACTCATATCGGTGGTTTAATCCACACCCGATATTCACTCTCAATATCCAACTCTACCTTCCAACTCAATATTCAAACTCAACATCCCAACTCAATATTCCTACTCCACATTCCAACTCAATACTCAATACCAGATTCAAGGTTCTAGAGGTGCCCCTCCCCACGAAGTTCCGATATTGTGTGGCACTTTGTCCCTAACCACAATTAGCCATAGTACAAGATACTAGAGGTGGCCCTCACGAAGTTACGCTGTCGTGTAATACTTGGTTCTTGACCACAATAAGCAATAGTGCAAGGTGCTAGAGGTGGCTTCCATGAAGTCACGCTGTCGTGTAGTACTTAGTTCTTGACTACAATAAGCAACAATACAAGGTTCTAGAGGTGACTCATATGAAGTTTCATTATCGTGCACACTTAGTCCTTTACCTGCTCACGGTTTTCTCAACACATCTTATTCTCTTCCAATAGTTGCTACATAAAGCAATAACAATAAACCACGACCATGGCACAACCATTTCCGCATCATCACGCATAACTTCTACGAATATCATAAAGCAACCACATCACCAAATAGGCATGGTTCAGCAAGCATAGCATCAAGAACAATCACCAAAACTACTACCTATCCTAATCGGCAGAAATGGTCCACTCGCATGTCTCTGAGTTTAAATCCAGAAATCTAATTAAATGAGTTTAAAAAATTCCAAAATTTTAATATGTTGTAAGGGACACATAATAAATTTTTTTTCATCAGACACCTTAACCCAAATCCTTGTAGATTAAGCCCAGTAAATCGCTCAATCCAGTACAAAAACTGAGTCCGTTTTCAGAAAATCTGTTTTCTGAAATCAGTTTGGTTTGAAATCCAAAACTTGTTCATTTGATTTGAAATTTAATTATGTTGAACTAAAATATGTGAGAAACAACTTTCGTGAAGAAATCATTTCAAAATTTGAACCCTAAGAGTTGATAAAAATCATTGGAATCCCAAAAGATCACCAGTTCCAGCAAAAACAGAGGTTCTGTTTTCAAATGACGAAGTTGATATTTCACTCTTTTAAATCCCTAAAAATATTGAGTAAGATATATGTTATAGCTGAAGATGTCTAAAACATTTCTCAAGAAGGAATCGACTTCAAAATCTTAACACATTTCGATCCACAAAAATGGCAAATGGCCAGGGTCCAGAAATTATAACTTAAGAAAGTCCACTGAATTGGACTAATCCAACCTCATTAGTGCTAATCTCACTAATTAGATCAACAATAATCCATATTAAGGCTAATCTAAACATGCTAGATTAGCACTAATCCATCTTAAGGCTAATCTCACTTAGTACTAATCTAACTAAGATAATTAACACTAAACTAATTTCCTAAGTGCAATTAACAACCTAATCAAGGATTATGGAGTTAACTTACCGAATTTGCGAGCCGATGAGTTCACGGCTACGGCGACGCAGAGGCGAGCAAGACTCGGGCCTAGAGTGAGGCCAAGGAAGGTCGGGAAAGGGCTCGAAAACAGCCTAAGGCTCTCAGCCCAAAGTTGAGATTTGCTTTTGTTTTTGGGCTGGTACAAGAGCTATGGTGGCTGGAACGGGTTGAGCTTGGGCTAGTTGGTCTGGCGGAGGGAGCTGCAGACGGTGGACAGGCAGCCTGGTTGATTGAGCTGCGATGTGAGCGGACGGAGGAGAAGCACAGACGACGGCGTGTGAGCGAGACGGGCGCGTGGGCACAGTCGAGTGGCTTCGACTGGCTCGGGTGGTGCTCGGACGGGTGAACGGCGACACCGGTAGTTGCTGCTGGCTTGGCTGGTCTTCTCTGCTAGTCTTGAGCTCTCAAACAACAACAATGGAGAAAGGTGAGGCAAGGAAGAAGAAGAAGAAGGTCTGCTGGTTGAATGGGGACAACAACCCCTCAAAGTCTTCATAAATATCCTAAATACTCAAGTTCAATACCCCACCAGCCCTTAGCCTTGACCAGCAGCCCTTATCCCTCCAAATCTTCCTCTACAAGCTTCAAAGGATGCTCCAAATGTTGCATCCCACCATGGCTACGAATTTTGAGGTATTTCCCTTCAATTTCAACTTCATTCTTCTTCAAAGTCATAATGCCAAGGAGGAAACCCACACTCAATTCCACCATTTTCCTCACCAAATAATCCAACTTGGTTGCCAAAGTGCACAAAAAAATGGGCCTCCAAATTTCCCGGTCCAATTTCGCCAAACTTTGATTTTTCGCTTAAAATTCGGATTTGCCAAAAATTCTTTAGATGATGAGTTGACGTTCCTAAAATAAATCGTGATATGACAGAACTTTTAATTTTTGAAATCAGGTTCAATTTCTTGGTTAATTTCAACCAGATACGATTTTAGCGTGACCTAACCCACCTGGTAGTTTTTAGGAATTTTTAGCGCATTTGACCCGTGGTCGATTATTTTCGATCCACATTGTGTGTGACGTCCTGAAATTTGAGCCCTTTGAGGGATAAATGAACGTGAATTTTGTCAATGCATTGTTAGTTGATTTCACTCGGAATTGATCACTCCTAAAATACTGACCTTGAGAGGAAAGACAAATGAGGATAGAGCGACTAAAGAACTTGACCAGGGAAAACGACTTGACCATGAGACTTGTGTGAGGACGATGTTGTAGATAAGCAGGTCGATTTTCAAAAACGGCTTGAAGTCGATTCGCAAACATAACATAATGGGACAACGAGTGATTTCGTTTACTATTATCGAATCCGCAAACGACTGTATGTCAATTCTTGAAAATCGTGTACTTTGAAATAAGAATCTATTCTTCGCAATTTCATGTAGTCAAAGGCGTCCATGTGTCGAGATGTCTTGAACGTGGTTTGACATGAGTTGATTACGCGTGAATCCTTAAAGCCGCTTGTCAATCTGAGTTGTACCAAAATGGCATTAGAACAAAATTGAAATGGCATGAGAATCCAAGAATGGATTTCGAATTTTTGGGAACGTTTGGGATGGACTTTTTGAAGATGCTACTTCGACAGCCATCATTGCCAGTTAAGCCGAGTCTTTGGGAAAAGGGATTTACGGACCGAGGAAGCGAGCTTATAAGGACGTGGGCCGGGCAAGGCCAGTGTGGGCCTCATGCCCAAGGTGGGACAGCCACCATGGAAGGCCCGAGATAAGCAAGTGAGCTCGTTGGACCCAACTAACCTATTTACCCTTCCAAGCCGATTGTCCAATCTTTAGCCATTTCAAGCCCAACCAATTCCCGAGCTCATTCCTATTCATTTCCAAGCCCATTTCTTAGGCCCACCCATCATTTTCAGCCCAAAGGCAGAGTGAGAATTGTGCAAGGTGAAATGACCATTTTGCCCTTAGCTTTTGTGTGGATAAGGGCAAAGGAAGAGAGAGAAAGTGATGTCACTTGCTTGGGGACTTGAAGCAAGCATGTGAGGGCCTTAATGAGGCTTGACAACCAGCCCTCACATCACTCTCTCTCCTCCTCTTCAGCCCCAAACCGTCGACCTCTCTCTCTCCCCTTGTTTCTTTTTCTTCTTGTTTCTACTCCAGCTGACCTTCTTGTGAAAACCTGAGTTGTTTGTTACCATCTCATGATAATCAGCTTTCATGCCACCCATCATTGTGCTTAGGACATCCAGTCTGTATGGACGGTGGCGGCCGCTCGCCAAACGGAGTCGCCAATCGACTTGTTGGCTGGCCAGAAGAAACTAGTTGTCGGTCCGTCGGTCCGCCTACTTGCCTGCATTGTTTCGTGATTTCAGCCATTTTCCTCCCATTTTGACCCATCCTCCGCCCATCCCAACCACTAGCAAGTCCCCCTTGACCCCTAGGCGCCGCCAGTTGCTGGCCATCCGCTCGCCAGAGCTCCAGCTAGCCCGTTCAACTCTATTTCTCCTTCGGCAGCCTAGTTTTTCAGTGTTTCAGAGGGAAGCAGAGGTTGTGGTTGTTGTTTCAGCCCTGGGACTGCCTTGGATCGCCATGGGTGAGGTCCCTGTGCGTCGCCTTCGTCGTCGCCACCGCGTTTGTGTCTCCAGCCCGCTTAACGGGTGAGTTTAGCTCCTAAACCTCCGTTTAGTGCCTAAACTTGCTTATGGTTGGTTTAGTTAGGTTTAATTCTAGTTTAAGGGGTTTAATTAAGTTGGATTAGCCCAAAGATAGGAGGTTAGAAAGATGGTTCAGATTAGTTTAGGCTAATCCTGCTTTTTGCTAATTAATTGTGGTTTGTGTTTAATTAAGCTTGTTTTGCTTTAATTTATTGATTGTTTGCTTTAATTAATATTTTGTTTAATTTCTGAATTTAATTTATTAAATATTGAATTATGGAATTTCACTATTCATAGTGCACTTGTTCACGAAATACTGCTCACGCGGTATTGTTCACGCGCACTGTTCACTCGAGAGTAAAAAATTGTCTAATTTCATGTGCTTTGATCCTATGATGTGAATGGGATGTGCCATTGCATGGATATCTGCATGAATTGTATGCTTTTCACAAAAAAGGGAAAAATGGTTTGTCCGAGGGACACCAAAAATGGACCGCTTTTATGAGAAAAGGGATTGAGGTTGTATATGCAAGCATGTGTACATTGACTAATGCAAAGATAATAAGTGAGTTGTGATGGTGTGCTTGCGTGATCACTAAATTGAACTCGCTGCCCCGACAGGAGTTCGGGGGCTGATAATGCAGTACTCGCCGCCCCGGCAGGAGTCCAGGGGGTGATAGTGAAACACCTGTCGCCTTGACAAGAGTTCGGGGGCTGATAGTCCGATTTATCGGATACACCGACAGAGGTTCGGTTGTGGTAATACCCATCACCCTGGTAGGAGTCTAGGGGGTGATAGTTGAAATACCCACCGCCCTGATAGGAGTTCAGGGGGTGATAGTGCAATACCCGCCACCCTGGCAGGAGTCCGGGGGGCGATAGTGAAATACCCGCCGCCCCAGTAAGAGTTCGGGGGGTGAAAGTAATAATCGAACCACGTGTGGATGCAAGTGCGTATGAGAAGCATTGCATCATTGGTTCCAATTATGCATGAGATGATCACAATGTTTATGGCACACACGCATGAATCGATAACGTGCAGGGTGTGGCAATGGCCAGGTGAGATCGCTTGTGACGCGACTCGTGTGATTGATGAATTGCATCATCTAATGGCCATGTGCATTGCGTGCATTGTGCTAAGATATAACGTGCAAGGTATGGTATACTGGGTAAGGTTGCATGCGAATCGACTATTTGATTGTTGGTTGACCCTGGCTGTTATCTTGTGTGGGTCGTTGGTTGTTGTTTGCTTGAGGGGTGGTTCTGAAGAGATGCCTCAAGTTGAGTTGGTGTTCTAATCGGAGCTTAGGGGGAGAACTCGCTGAGATTTTATCTCACTGGTTATTGTATAACCATTTTCAAGCCCTTAGAATGGTGCACCTGCCGGTGCAGTAGAGAATCTTGCCTCCACTCCACCAGCAATCGACCCGACAGAGCCTGAGTCCGATGGGTCCGAGTACTAGGGGTGCCAAACCCGAGGGTTCCTTTTATATAGTTGGATTAGCCTAGCCTAGTTTCCTTTTTGGTCTGGCTTAGAGGATGGATCAGCCCCTTTGGTGGGCTTGTAATTTTGGAAACAATCCTCTGTAGGTTAATCCATTAAAGTTGTATAAGCGAGTAGTTGCTTTTGTTCTTGTTGTTCATCCCTCTATCCCTGTTTGATCGTTTGATTATCTGTTGGACTGGGGATGGTTTGTCTTCCATTTGCGCATAATGAAATATCAAAATGAATGGTCGTCGACGAGTCCTGGGATGTTGCTTTCTATCAATCGTGAAGTAGGGGTTGTCATGCATTTGGGATTCGGCGCGTGACATTGTGGATCTTCGACTCATAGGCGACTCTCGGTTGTCGTGAAAATCTCGAGATTTCAAATACGGGCACAGGGTAAAGAAACGACAGAAAAATTAGTTTAGTACCGTTCAATGTGAATTTTTTGCAATTAGGTGAAATCACCCACACTTTAATTACATACCTCTGTCAAATCGACCTATCTCCGGTCTCTAGTTGATTTTAACGGTACCATATTGACCCTTGCTGATTAGCATAGTCGAGCAGTCGATTTTTGATTGAATTCTCAAGTCTGTCGCGTTTGGATTCCTTAACGGCTTCACCTGATAGGCTAGTTATCTCGTGAGTGGCCAACTCAAAGAAAAATGCCATAGGCGTGTTGATGAAAAGCCCATTTTATTTAGTTGAAAGCAGGGTTGAAAATCAAGATGTCACAGTGGTTGTCAGAAAACTTCAAATTTATGTTTTCTCAAAGTTGCAGAATTTGCCTTTGGACTTTAACGTGGGAATTGAAAGGTGAAGCGTGAAATTAGGGAAGAAGAAACTGGAGGTTTTCTTGTTGCTTTTTGCATGGAGGATAATCTGGTCTCCACTCAATAAATCTCAGTCTCCCTTCCCTCTCATTTATGTAATTGGACTTATCAAACCCACAATCAACGGCGAAGGGGAATACGCTCAATAGTCCAGAGTACTCACATCACAACATGTTTTGCGAACTTCCAAAGGCTTGTTGGTCGTTTGCAACTTAACGTCATTGGAGGAAATGTCTGGCAGTGGGGTAGTGCTTAAACTTTGAAGGGAAAGAAAGAAAGGAAGTAGATAAAAATTGCGAAGGACAAAATACAATCTATTCAACTTGCTTATTTATACGGAATTTAAGTCTACCGTCCCTCTTTCCGTAATCTCTAATGAAGAGAGAATTCTCTTTGACCAATCTCCGGTTGGTGTTGTGTACATGTAGGCCATATCTAATTAAACTCGGGTTCTTCAAACATATAAGAAAAAGTAATCGAAAAAATGGTAGCATACCGGGTCCACACCCTCTCCACTCCATCTCTTTCCCCCTCACCGTCTCCACCATGTTGCTACCGCATCGTAACCGCGGAGTCACTGTTCTCTGCAAGCTCCAATTCTCCTCTTGTGGTTCGATCTTCAAATTGAGATAAATCCGAGGTCATCGATGTCAGGGACAATAGGGTGGTCAACCCACCTGGTCTAGACACCATAAAACAAAGTTCAACCATCTAATATTGAGGTCAATCCGAGGTTGACCAAATATGGTACTCCTTCGGTGACTCAACTTCACATTAAGGTCAATCTGAGGTTATCGATGTTTGGGATAAGAGGATTAGTAGTGAAGTAGAAGCGATGAAGACATTGATAGTATGGTGGGCTAGCGATGGCGGCGGTGGCTGAGGAAGGTGCAGTGGCATGGACGGATCGGCCCATGATTAGGCGTGGACTCTCCCAAGCCCATATCTCACGTGACATTGGGGTATTTTTAAGAATTTTGCAACAACTAGAACCAAGTGAGGCATGGGAGTATACCTTACTTCTTATGCTACCAGAGAATCTAGAGTTAGGGATTTGATTACACTAATTAATCAATTAGTGCCATTTCGGTACCTTATCTTGTTCATTTTAAAAGAAAAGATTTTTGTTAGGTAGTTTGGATTGATTTTACACCTATCCACTAACATGTGAGGTGATCATGCATGTACGCAATCATTAAAATAATAATTATAGCTACCAATATCCTAATTGCAATAAAATTGAGCATGTGCAGTTAAACATAATTAAATATACAAATTAAACATGCGATATAACTAATATATGAGCAAATAAAGGCCTAATTACACTAAAAAGGAAAAACATGGCAATTCCCAACCAAACCCTACATTTTTTAATTTTTTAAAAAAAAAATTTTTTATTAATTTTTTTATTAATTTTTTCATTTTTAAAAATATTATTTTAATATTATAAAATTAAAATTTATTAAAAATGACCTAGGTCGGATCCTCGGGTTGGGCCGTGCAACCAGCTGGCGTAAACCTAGCCAAGTCGGGCCGATGTGTAGGCCCAATCTGGTCTAATCTTTTTTCTTTTTTTTTTAAAATGAAGCCCACAAGCCCACGTGGTAACCCAGCCTAAACCTGGCTCGGATTGTTCAAAACCTTATTCGGTTCATGACCCGTGCCGGACCTGGCTCCTAAACCACGACTTAATTCCTAAGAAAAACCCTACCTAGATACACGACCCGCGCCCGACTCGTCTCCTAAACCACAACCCGACTCCTAATAAAAACCCTACCCGGACCCAACTCTGTCCCGGCTTCTTCTTCACAAACCTAGATTTTGGAACCCTCGAGTTCGGCGATCCGCGGTGTCGGGGGATAGGTTGGAACGTCGCAAGGTAGTGATTTGACGGCAGCGACATGGCGGACAGCGGCTAGGGTTCTAGGTAGGGAGAGCGGCGGCGATGACTTGTTTGGCGATTGCTAACTTCTCAGAAAAAGGGATGCTGACAAAGAGATTCTCACCTGATACAGTAGCAACAGGAGTGAGCAGCGGTGGGGGACGATAGAGATGGCGGTGGTAGCAGTGGCCCTGGGCTCCCAAGGAAGCGGCGGGGATGGTGGTTGTCGGCGACGTAGCGGTGTTGGGTGGAGAAGATGTTGTAGGAGCACTAACGAGCCTCGGAGCCGAGGGCGGTAAGGATCTCAATGAGGACGGCGATCCGGATGGTCGATCCCCCCATCTCTTCCTCCTCTTAGTCTCGCCTCCAACTCTTTGTTTTCTCTTTGTCTTGTCCTTTGCTGTTGCTACCTCCTCACTTTTTGCTTTTTTTTTTTTTTTTTTTGCTGCCTTTTGCAGGTCGCGCGTGGAGGATGAAAGGAGGAGGGATAAGGCTGGGGCCGGGCTGCGTGGGGAAGGAAAGAAAAGGTGGGCCAGGCCAAGGTCCGATCCGGCCCGACTCAGCCCCTTCCACTTTTTTTTTTTAAATTAATTTTTTTTCTTTTTGTATACTTGAAAACACAAATTAGGTGTCAACAGTTGCCCCTCTTTGAATGTAGCCTCGAAGAGGTTACATTCAAAGACAGAAGACACCTAAATTAGTTCGACAGTAGAGAGACCCTGACTACATAGGCTCGCACCAGGTCAAGCTATGGAAGCGTGTCGTGTCAATAAGAGGAAGAGAGACTCGGGGCTACGAAGCATGCCTTGTCATAAGAAGAAAGAGAGACTCCGGGCTACAAAAGCATTGTGACATCCTGGATTTTTTTTTTTTTTTTTTTGGGTAAAAGTGACATCCTAGATTTTTCAATTTTGTTTTCAATTAAATTAATCGGACCTTTCATCGACGCACCTATAGGGCTGTTTTTAGAGTTGATCACTCTCGAGATAACTAGACTATTTGGGGAAGCCATAAAGGAATTTTAACGCAATAGACTTAAGAATTCGACCAGGAATCGGCTACTCGACCGTGCTTATATGCTGAAGCCGTTATGACACAATTAAAAATCGATCATGGATCGGAGATAGGTAAGTTTGACTGAGATGTGTGGTTAAACATGGGTGATTTTACTAAATTGCAAAATTATCGTCAATTGGCACTAGACTGATTTTTCTGTCTTTTTGGTACCTTATGTCTCGTAGTCGAAATTTCGAGATTTTCACGACCACCGAGAGTCACCAATGTGTTGAATGGGTTCATTGTGACTCAAAGAAAATCGACCATGGTTCATTTGCACTAAAAATTTCTGAAAGCTACCTAGTAGCCTAGATAACGCTAAACTCGCGGCGGAGTGAAATTAACCATGAATTTGAATCTCATTTCAGAAATTGAAAGTTCTGTCATGTCACAAATCATTTTAGAAATATTGACTCAGTCTTCGAAGATTTTTCTGCAAACCGAATTTTTCGCGGAAAAAGTCGTCATAGGGCCGTTTTCGACCGGAAAATATAGAGGATCGTTTTCGATCGTGAAATTGAGATGCAAGTGGGATCTATTGGTGAGGAAAATACCAATTTGATCGATGATACATCAGTGGGATTTATGGAAGCCGAAATGAGTTGATTCAAGAAGGAATGAAGTCCAATTTGGGGGAAATTCACTCAAAATTCGTAGTACCTCATGGGCACAACTTATGGACCCCCTCAAGGCTTCTAGAAGGAGTAAGTGAACTAGAAAAATGGCTATGGAGGATAGCTGGGCTTGGTGGGCCAAGATGGGGAGACAAAGAGATGAGAAGAGACCATGGAGGGACCCTCCACAGCAGCCGGTCCCCTCTCCCCCTCTTCTGCCCATCGACCACCTCCATTGAAGGTTAATGAGCTTCAAAATTTCTAGAAAAACAGAGCAGCTCCCCCTCCTTCTCCGTTCAAACCACCGCAGCCATCAGAGCTTCGCCGTAATGCCATTCGCTGCCCACCGGCTCGCGTGACAAACCAGCGCCTCCTAGGCCGTCGTTCCGCCTCAACCGTGAGCCCAAGACACCCATCGAGCCAGTCATAGCTCTTCCATCGTCGCCAGAGCCACCTAGCTACCCATCCGTCGTTGTGAAGCTTCGCTGAAGCTCCACCTGCCCGCCGCCAGTCCTTGCTTGCCCAACCGGCCGCCGTCCAGCTCCTTCTCAGCCTAGATCAGTGACCGAAGTCGGTGGGTCTCACGTCGTTGTCGGGCCCAGTTTTCAAGGCTTTCCCGACCCCGTTTGACGGTCCGCTTTGGAGTTTGTCGAGCCTCGCCGTGTCCCTGTTGTTTTGATCCGAGTGGATCATTAATCAAGTGAATTTAACTCACTAATCCTTGTTTAGTAAGTTAATGACGTTTAAGGGTTGATTAGTTTAGACTAAGTATGGATTAGGTGGATAGTTATAATAGATTAGCAATTTAATTAATTGTTATAGCATGTTAGGTGGTTAGTTTAATGTAATTAGGGCCTAGACAAGCTCTAGTATTTATCTAGAGTGGTTCGGAAATTTTCCGGACCCGTCTCGGCTTTTAATTATGCTTTATGGGCCTAAGTCCTATTTATTTGCATTTAATAATTATTTTTTCGTAATTATTTAATTAATTAATTATTTTCTGAAAATTAGACCGGGATAATCGGTGATCGGAATTTTATGCTGATTGTAGTGATGTGATCTGTTTATTTAATTGAGTTCTAATTTGTGTTGATTGTGAGTGATTGTGATTTTGGGAATTTATCCCACAATTTATTTAATTTCAGTAATTAATTAGAAAATCACCGGTTGTCGGTTTATAGTGCCAAAAATGTTTTCATCGATTATATAAATGGTGGGAATTTATAAAGTAAAGATATTATATTTTTGGCGAGAGGCCGACCGTGTATCCACGTACGATTATTTTTATCGGATATTTTAAATATGAAGAAAATAGATCAAGACATGATTCTAATTGAGGAGTTTGGTTGTGAAATACCTTGTCTTTGGCTGTAGGTGAACAATCGTGTGAGGATTTGACTTAGGGTGAGATAACCACCTTATAGAGGTTGTGCCCATTGGGTCGTAATGTGGCATCCGGGAATTTCAACCCGAAATATTGATTTTGAGGGAAACGATATTTTATCTCTTGGACCGAACCCCTTATGAAAATGTTAATTGATTATGAGAATGTTAATTGATTTCTATAAATAAAAATTAAAATCAAATGCCCTAAAGTGGTGTAGGAATTATGGGCTTATTATCGATATTTTTCTATGGGCTATTTAAATTGGACATAGGACGATTTGATAAAGAAGACTTTGTTCTTGACTATGCACTTTATAGATTTGATGGATTAATGTCACAAAGTCTTTTGGCCATTTTATTATGCAATTAGGTATTTATTTAAATGAGGATTAAGATGTATTATTAAAAATAAACTTGGGCCATTTAAGTTTGGACTTTAGGCCCAAGTGAGATAGGCCTAAAGTGGGCCAAGAGGCCCGGCCTAAGGAGCCCATGAAGTGGTTGACCAAGCTGGCCCAAGATTGGCCCAAGAAGAAGGCCCATCAACCTTGCATGTAATCGGACAAGTGGCATGAAGGGTTATCCAAGTGTCTTCGGCAAAGGAGACACTTGTCTCCTTCTTGGGGACAAGTGTCCCCCATGCAAAATGAGGATGCATGCAAGTATTTAAACAACCAAAAAGAGAGAGAGAGAGAGGGAGTGGCTGGTTTTGAGAGAGTGAGAGAGAGAGAGAGTTGCAAGAGAGTGAGGAGCCGAGAGAGAGAGAGAGGGAGAAGCCGAGCGAGGGAGGAGGTCCACTCGTCCGTCGCCATCCGTCCGCTCGTTCGTTGCCGACCGTGTGCCTTGTTTGCTTGATTTTGGAGGCAAGTTGGGATCCATATTCTGCTCTTGCATGTGTGTCTTGCATGTGTGTCTTGCATGTGTGATTGTTTGGTGGTAGATCTCGGATGTTTAGGGTATGCAAAACCGAAACTAGAGTGTGTTGTTCTTGAAAATGTATTCTGTTTTCGTGTATGCCGCCTGACCCCGAACGTTGTAGAGGCTTGCATGTGGGTTTCGAGTTGGATTTTGGCTTCGACTTCTTCATGAAAGTTGTAGAAAACATCTCATAATATAACATACTAAAATTTGAGACAAAATGGATGAGTTTTAAGGGGTGAAACCCATCCTCTACGAAAAGGCTAGATCTGAAACTGTTTCGTCGACCTCTTGGTGGTTTTGTGTGTTGCGTGTCACTTGTTACTAAGAATTTCACTTCGACTTCTTCATGAAAGTTGTATAGAACATCCTACAGACTAAAATAGTTAAATTTTAGGTAAAATGAGAAAGTGTAGCCTAGTGAAAAACGTTTCCTTTGAAGACGGTAAATCTGGAAACACGGTACTGGATACCCGAGACTTCCTAGACCTATATGGTGACTATTCTTTGAGAATATCATTTAGATCCCTTAATGAAAGTTGTAGGGGACCTTTTGAATCAGAACATATAAAAATTTCAGAGGAAAAAAAGAATGATAAGTAGGCGAAACCTCGATATTTCAGAGATAGCCACACTGGACTGTTTGGTACTAGAAACAGTAACGTCGAACGTCTATAGAAAATTATCTAGGATGAATCTGGCCTAGATGTATTCATGTAAAATCTACTTTAGGGTCTCAAATATAACCTGGTAAAATTTTATAATTTTTGGAGGTCATTCGGGTATTTTAATCGAAATATTTCAAGAACTGCGCAATCTGATTTTATCCGAATTTTGCATGCTGTATTGTGTGAGCTATATATTCTTGTGTAAAGCTCTTTTGGGCATGTGTTCTTCATGGAGTTGCTACCTTTTTGTCTTGTCTATCACATGTTCTGATTTTATGATTTTTGAAGATCATATGGATATTTAATTTATATCTTTTTCCAAAATTGTGCAAGCTGGAATTTAGTAAATTTCAAAAAGACATGATATATGGATTATTCTAAGTTGTATGGACCCCATGGACTGTATTGTCATTAGTGGTTGTATCTTGCTGCATGTATGATGATGATTGGAAATGCATATAAGAATCAAATGATGAAAATGATCTTGTTTGCCATCACATCATATGCCATGTTGAAATTGAGCTATAATTGAAAATGAGATGTATGGGAATATGCATTGTGGTGATGAGAAGACCATCGGAGGTGTGAGTCGACGATGCCCCGGGAGTGTCGGGATGCCCAGTGGTATACGGTACGTAATTCCAGGGGAGGCCTGGTGGTATGTCGGTACGTAATTCCGGAGGGTAGGGGTAACCATTTTCATGGCGAGCCCCGAAGATTTCCCCGGGAGTGTCGGGATGCCCAGTGGTATACGGTACGTAATTCCAGATGGGGGGGATCCTGGTGGTATGTCGGTACATAATCCCGGAAGCCTCGGAGGTGTGTGCCGAGGGGATACCTCGTGATGCCAGTTGGGGTACGAGATGCCCGGCCAAGGAGTGTAAATACCGGAAGCCCTGGAGGTTTGTGCCCAGGGGGATGCTTCGTTATGCTAGTTGGGATGCGAGATGCCCGGAATGTGGGGGGCCGGATGCCCGGTTGTATTTTGAATATATGCCCGGAAGTTCCTCGCGATGCTAGGATTGGGTGCGAGTGATAAATTGTGGGATGCAAACATTGGTCCTTGGAAAGAAAAACTGATGAGATCCTTGTGAAAGATAAGAATTGAAAATGAGTCATGTGCATGGGTGTATGTATATGGCATGATGCATGATCGGCTTATGAAAATAAATTGATGCTATTTGATATTGAAAATGTGATCATGAAAGCATGAATGGATCTCATGGTGATGTATGCTTGATAGCATGGATGATATGAATCATGGATGTATGTGCACCTATGGCATGATGGTATGTGTGACATGATGATGGTAAGTGCATGGATGTATGTGCACCTATGGCATGATGGTATGTGTGACATGATGATGGTAAGTGCATAGATGTATGTGCACCTATGGCATGATGGTACATGTATGATATGACGGTGATGATTACATGAGGATGTGTGTACATGTGGTATGATGACATATGCATGGCTCCAAGGTAAATTATGCATGGATGCTTGAATGATATGTCTTATGCTATGATTGTTATGATCGTATTATGTGATGCATTGAGTGGTTTATTGGGTCCTTTACTTGCTGAGTGGCTGTACTCACCCCTTTTGGGGAATAACATTCAGACTAGATAAGATACCTCTGCTGCCACTGTCATCGGTAGATGGATCGAGTGATTGGATATGATCGCGAGGAGGAGGATAGCAAGGGAAAGAACTTTTGGACGCCGACACTGATCGATGGACTTTAAGTATACGACTGTTGGAGGAGATGTCGGTCATCTTTTGAAGTATAGCCGAGTATAGAAGACTACGGCATTTTGATGTACCGATGAATGATGTCCATCTGGTTTAAGTAAATAAAAGTGTGCGGCTTTTACCAATAAATGTTTAGTTGGTGTGCATCGTTTTTTTTTATTATAGGGAAGGGAGTTGATGGATGTGCTTCTGCTATATGAATTGCGCAAGGGACCGATGAAATAGAAAAAAAAAATGTAAACCCCCAGGTTGTATGGACCCGCTGCAATTGAAATGGTATTAGAGTGACATGTTATAAGGGAAAGTGAAAGGTAAGCGAACTGTGGCGACTCTAACGGAGCAGGGGCCGTCAAGGGGTGCCACATGTAATTAACCACCTCATAGAGGTTGTGCTTGTTGGGCCGTAATCAACCGCCGAAGTATGACTGTGCTCGTTGAGCCGTAATTAACCACCTCATAGAGGTTGTGCCTGTTGGGCTGTAATCAACCGCCGAAGTATGGCTGTGCTCATTGAACGGTAATTAACCGTCAAAATATGGCTGTGCGCATTGGGCCGTAATCTACCGCCTAACTTGGAATAGGCTGTACCCGTTGGGCCATAGTTTACTGCTGAACCTTTAGTAGGCCATGCCTGTTGGGCCGTAATCAATAGTTGAAATGAGTAATTGAAATGACTGTGGGTTGATATTGATGACATGTGATCGACTAAGTCGATTGATCGATGACTCGATCTGGCTTGATTAGCTGTTGTGATTTGTGAGTGTTTGAATTATACTAACTTGTAGGAAGGAACTGAGGCAAAGGTAAGACCTCTGACCTGTGCTTGTGCTTAGGCTGCCCTTGAGGCGTATTTTCTTCATAGTCGGGGCTTAAGAGGTTGAACTTATTAAGACGTCGTCTCACCCCGTTGTGGGATAACATTTTAAAGTTCCTAGTTGACAGCGGTGGAGGACTCGAAGCCCGGAGTTTAGGAGGTGAAGCTCGAAGAATCGGTGATCATGTCCGACTAGCTAGTCATAGGACAAGTTCCCTTTTTGGTTGAGTTAATATTTCGTAAACTTCTGTGTATAAAGCAGTGTGTTTATAAAAAGGTGTTTTGTGAAAAATTGGCCCTGCTTTTATATCCCATCTTGTTGTTGTCTGGGGATTATATATTTGCTTCCACATGTGCATATCAAAATGAATGGGTCGACGACATGTCCTGAGACGTCGCTATTAATTGATCACAAAGGGATGGGCACGTGCTTGGAGGATTGAGATGTGACAAGCACACCGTGTCATAAGAAGAAGGAAGACCCCACACTACAGAAGTACGCCGTGTTATAAGAAGAAAGAGAGACTCCAGGCTACAAAAGCACACCGTGTCATAAGAAGAAAGAGAGACTCCGGACTACAGAAGCACGCCATGTCATAAGAAGAAGAAAAGACCTCGGGCTATAGAAGCACGCTGTGTCATAAGAAGAAAGAGAGACTTTAGGCTATAAAAGCACGCCGTGTCATAAGAAGAAAGAGAGACTCCGGGCTACAGAAGCACGCTGTGTCATAAGAAGAAAAAAAGGACCCCGGGCTATAGAAGCACGCCGTGTCATGGGAAGAAATAGAGACTCCGGGCTACATAAGCACACCGTGTCATAAGAAGAAGGAGAAGGACTTCGGGCTACAGAAGCACACCGTGTCATAAGAAGAAGGAGAGGGACTCCGGGCTACAGAAGCACGCCGTGTCATAAGAGAAAGAAAGACTTTGGGTTATGGAAGTACGCCGTGTCATGGGAAGAAAGAAAGACTCCAGGCTACAGAAGCATGCCGTGTCATAGGAAGAAAGAAAGATGAAGTCTTATCGTGTAACAACGGGTTTCAACCAGGCTGAAAATATATGGTTTGAGGAAAACTCATGAACCTTTGTAGATGACATGATTTAAGGTTGACCATGAACCTTTGGAGATGATATGGTTTAAGGCTAATCATGAACCTTTGTGGTCTTTAGGGAAGCATCCGCCGATCCCTTGAAAACTGCATGGCTTCATTGGGGAATCCTGTCAAACTCAACTTGAGCAAATGTCATTAGGGACGTCATCAAGAGATGTATTGGCAATATTGTATATGAATTGAGCAAGCTAATCAAGCTAAGTTTGATCGCCTTGAGAAACATGTAAATTAGCATCGTGTGGCGTAGAATTGTCATCTTGCTTGGGGATGTATCATTAATCACCAAATTCTCTGGAAGTGAAGTTCTTATTAGAATGATTACGACTCGTGAAAAAGGCTCATTAAGCATGCCAAATTAGAGCTTCTTAGTTAGAAAGGGTTTCTCACCTACTCTCGATAAAATGGCTGCTTGATCCCATCCATTCATGTGGGAAGTAACTGATTGTTGAGGGTATCTCATATAACCTATATCAAATGCTTTCAGAAACATTCGCGATGAGCACAATTTGATTGATCAAAAAGGTCTTTTGAAAGGATCGCAATATAGGTTTGGTCATGGGCTTACACAAAGGGATTATTGTTTTGAGGCCAATAAAGGAACATTTGTCACTATCTTCATCGGGTTTACAAGTTGGGAACTTGGAAGATAAGACAAGATAGAATTGCTTCTACTCCTTCAAGCAGTAGCTTCTTTGTGGCGTTCTCATTTTCATTCAATCCATCAGAATCAGAAGAGGGTTGTAATGTTGGATCGGGAGAGGCTTGAAAGGCTTAAAATTTTCAAGAGGGTTTTTAAGAGTCGGTGATTATCATGGCATCGTGACCAGGTCACTCAATCTTTTGAAATCATTTGACTTTTGAAACACAACACATCTCGAAAGTCCCTTGACTAATCATTTTTGCATGGGAGCTTCTAATTTCCTTTGCACTTGCGATGATTTTTTTTTTTTTTTACGCAGGTACTTGGACTTTGATAATTTTTCTTTCACATAAGATGCAACCTTTTGGCTCTTTTTCTTGACGGGCATTGGCCTTACTTTTACCAGGTACATTGCTTTTTCATGCCCCCTAATTTGTCGAACTTTTTGTTCTTTGAACTTTTGGAGCTCTTATGATTTTCGAAATGCTTTTCACGTGTCACGCCCTGAACCTCGAGCGCATGTGCATCCCTCGGTGGTCGATAGAATTTTGCAACGCTCCCAAGACTCGTCGCTGACCCTTGTCATTTTATTGCACATGCGGAAGTGAATTAACTAATCCCCTGAAAACAACATACATGGGATAGAAAAGCTGGACAACCGGTTTCAAGTCAAGTACGCTTTCATAAACACCACAAGCTTATACATAAGGTCTATCTCATAAAGGGCTACTGAGCCACCTATGCTCCTGACCCTTCCGCTTCAAGCTTCGGGTTCTTCACACTGGGGACTTGAAAATGGTTATTCAATAACCAGTGAGATATAAATCTCAGTGAGTCGTCCCCTCAGTCCCCGATTAGAACACCAACTCAACTCGGGGTATCTCTCCAGAACCACCCCACAAGCAAGCAAGCAACTAACAATCAACAGTCGATTCGCATGCAATCTTACCCGGCATGCCATACCCTGGACGTTATAACACAGCACAATACACGCAATGTACATGGCCATTAGATGATGCAGTTCATCAATCACATACTAGTCGCGTCACAAGCGATCTCACCTATCCATTGCCACACCCTGCACGTTATCGATTCATGCGTGTGTACCATAATTAATGTCCTCAATTCACGCATGACTGGAATCAACAATGCAATGTTTCGCATGCGTTCTTACACATTAGTGTTCCACATAGCACATATCAATCAATCATACGGGTCCCGATTATAAGGTAAAATCGATGTGACACGTTCCATTCCATGCCACATAATTTTAACCGATAATAAGGCCCAACCATCTCAACACTCATGCATTCCAATTGATCACTGCCATATAGGCTCGATTACCGCCACACAGGCATGTTTCAATTGATCACTGCTACATGGGCTTGATTACCGCCATGCAGGCATGTTCCAATTGATCACCGCCACATAGGCTCGATTACCACCACACAAGCACGTTCTACGCCACACAAGCACGATCTTATTACCGCCACATAGGCATGTTTATCGCCACACAGCCATGTTCTGATTGATCACCGTCTCATAGGCTCGATTACCGCCACACAGGCATGTTTCAATTGATCACCGCTACATGGGCTTGATTACCGCCACACAGGCATGTTCCAATTGATCACCACCACATAGGCTCGATTACCACCACACAAGCATGTTCTATGCCACATAGGCGAATTCTACGCCACACAGGCACGATCTTATTACCGCCACATAGGCATGTTTATTGACACACAGGCATGTTCTGATTGATCACCGCCTCATAGGCTCGATTACCGCCACACAGGCATGTTTCAATTGATCACCGCTACATGGCTTGATTATCGCCACACAGGCATGTTCCAATTGATCACCACCACATAGGCTCGATTACCACCACACAAGCACGTTCTACGCCACACAGGCACGATCTTATTACCGCCACATAGGCATGTTTATCGCCACACAGGCATGTTCTGATTGATCACCGCCTCATAGGCTCGATTACCGCCACACTTGCATGTTTCAATTGATCACTGCTACATGGGCTTGATTACCGCCACACAGGCATGTTCCAATTGATCACCGCCACATAGGCTCGATTACCACCACACAAGCACGTTCTATGCCACATAAGCCAGTTCTACGCCACACAGGCACGATCTTATTACCGCCATATAGGCATGTTTATCGCCACACAGGCATCTCACAAAGGAGCATCACCCACCTGACGCACAGCGGGGAATGGATTCAACTTAGTGATCACACCAACACACCATCACAATTCCCTTTTATCTTTGGGCACTTAGCCAATGCACACACACTTGCATTTACACTTTCAAATCATCATCTCCTCAAGGCGACCCATTTTGGTGTCCCTCGGACAAACCGTTTCCCCCTTTTCGTGAAAAACATACATTTCATACGGATGTTTATGCAATAACACTTCTAATCACTTCATAGAATCAACACACATGAATTTTAGACACTTTTCGCATTCTGGATGAACAGTGCACGTGAACAGTGCGCGTGAATAGTACTCGTGAACAGTAATTTGTGAATAGTGTCGCGTGAATAGTAAATTCCAGAATTTAATTCAGAAATCATTAAAACAATAATTAACTTAAGGAAATCAATCAATTAAACTAAACATGCTTAATTAACCACATAAGCATCATTAAGCTAATAAAGTAAAATTAAGTTAAACTAATCTTAGCCATTAATCTATCCACCTATCTTAGGACTAATATAACTGAATTAAATTACCTAAACTAGAATCAACACTAATTAAACTAACCCTAAGCAAGTTTAGGCTCTAATAAAAGGATTAGGAGCTAAACTCACCCGTTAAGCGGGTCAGAGACATCGACGCGGCGGCGATGACGGTGACTACGCACCGGGACCTCTACCACGACGATCCAAGGCAGTCCTAACCTCAACACAACAACCACGGCTCGGACTCTCACTAAAAACATTGAAAAATCGCCTTGCCTGAGGAGAAACTAAGTTGGACGGCTTGGCTGGAGCTCCAACGAAGGGGGTGGCCGGAAACCGGCGGCACTCGAGGGTCTTGGGAGTCTTGTCGGAGGTTGGGATGGGCAAGGGAACGGGTGGAATGGAAGAAAATGGGTTGCAAAGTCGAAACAAGTGGAACCGGGCAGAACTAGGCGGTTCGGCGATCGGTGACTTTGTGCCACCGTATGGGATGGCCGGAGAATTGTTCTGGCGAGCGGCTGGGTGCTTCGGTATGGTCTAGATGTCCTCGTCACGGTGGTGGGTGGAGCATTGGCTGGTTCTCATGGGAAGATAACTTTTAACTCAAGTTTTCGGAGAAAGGTTAGCTGGAGTAGAACAGTTCCCGGCGATCGGATTGTCGCTGGCTTTTGGCCGACCGACGGGTCAAATGGCAGCTCCGATTGGTGAATGACGAAGTCCAGGCGGACGATTTAGATGCCCTGAAGACAACGGTGGGTGGCACTTGAGCTGATTCGTCCGGGAAGCCAACAATCAACTCACATCTTTGGAAGAAAGTATGTTGGAACAGAAACAAGAAGAGAGGGAGAACGAAGGAGAGAGAGCTCATCGGTTGCGAGGCCGAATGGAGGAAAGAGAGAGTGAAGTGAGGGATGAAAGCACTCCTCATTAAGGTCATTAAATGGCTACTTCAATTCCTCATGCATGATGACATCATCTTCTCTCTCGTCTCTAGTCTTTTTCTCCCTACAACTAGGGGCAATTTGGTTATTTCACCTTGCACAATTACCATTCTATCCTTGGGCTAAAATTGGTGGATGGGCCTAAGGATTAGGCTTGGCCATGAATAGGAATGGGCTTGGAAATTAATTAGGCTCAAATGGGCTTAAGGTTGGACCATGGGCTTGAAAGATGACTAGTGGATTTGGGCCCAATGGGCTCATTTGCTTGTCTTAGGCCCATTATGGTGGCTGTTCCACCTTGGGCCTAAGGCCCACACTAGCTTGGTTCGACCCACATCCTCATGGGCTCGCTTCCTCGGTACGAAAATCCCTTTTCCAATTGCTTGGCTTAAGTGGCGCTGTCGATTGTCGCTGTAGCTTCATCCAAAGTCCGTCCCAGACGTTTCCCATAATTCGAAGCCCATTCTTTAGTTTTCATGCCATGTCAATTTCGCCAAATGCCATTCAGGTACAACTCAGACTGACGAACGGTTCTGAGGATTCCTGCATAATCGACTCATGTTAAACCACGTTCAAGACATCTGGATGCATGGACGTCCTTAACTCCATGAAATTATGGAGGATAAATTCTTATTTCAAAGTACACGATTACTGAGGATCGACATAGAGTTGTTCACGGGTTCGATAACGGTAAATAAAATCACCTGTCTTTCCATTATGTTTTGTCCGCGAATCGACTTCTAGTCGTCCTTAGAATTGGCCTGTTTATCTACATGATTGTCCTCACGCAAGTCTCACGGTCAAGTCGTTTTCCTAGGTCAAGTTCTTTAGTCGTACGAGTTCTGTCCTCATTAGCCTTTCTCCTCAAGGTTAGTATCTCAGAAGTGATCAATTCTGAGTGAGATCAACCAACAATGCATTGATGAAATTCACATTCATTCATCCCTCAGAAGACTCAAATTTCAGGATGTCACATCACATTTTCTCGTAACTGTCAATTGTATTTGGTCAATTATTATGCGTTGCCCTAGTAAAGGGAGATGATCATTGCTTGGGATTCAGAAATGAATAATTAGGCCTAAATTGGTTAAAGCAACGGGTATTAGTGTTTGGGTAGAGAAGGAAATGCTCTTCTTCACCTTGGGATAAGTTAAGCTCTGATGAGAATTCCTATGAAGCTATCACTAGAAGGTTGATGCAAGTGAAAGTGAAAGAATTTTTCTCAATCTTTCACTCTACAACACGATCGTAACCTCCTATGCTGCCCCAATGTAGAGTCGTTCTCGGCAAGGGTACTCTGAAGGATCATCTTTATTCGGCCCAAAGGGGTAGCAAGAGATTAGTGCAATGCTTGGGATTGATGAAGTAAATGCCTTTATCATTTTGATCTTTGCGCTCAATGCGAATGAATCATTCATCTTAAGAGAAGGTCGCTTTTCACTCAACTCTCAAAAGTGTTTGAAGGACGTGTTTGGAAGTGACTTACCTTTCTTCATCCTAAGCACTTCTTGTTTGGCATGGTTAACATTTCACCTTTCATTTGAGTAGATCAATCTCCATAGGGAAATTTGATTCAAAATGAATAACCCACAAAACGAGAAAACAATTTTGAGATAAAAATGATCAAAAAGTTTGTAGAAAGTTTTTTTTTCCTCAATTGTTCATTTTTTGTACTTGTCTCTAGGAAAGCACCAAAGGTTTTTTTTTTTTTTTTCGTAATGGAAATTCTCCATTTTTTTTTTCATTTAATTTTGAGAAGAAGTGTACTTACCTGCGGCATGGTGACTCAGTAACCCTGTAAAGAATGTGAACAAAAATGTTAGTGCAAAAATCTTTAGGGATTGAAATGTTGGAAACAATACATTATTACTCTTCACTCGCTTTTATCCTTAGGGTGCTGACATTTCTTGGATTTACCCTCATGGATATTTGGTAACTTGACATTATCCTTCACTTGCATTTACCTTTTAAGTGTTTGATGTTTTCCTATCAAAGGTAAAAAGAATCATGTCAGAGACGCTATCAAAATGAGCAATTGGAATCAACAAAATTTACCCTTCACGTGTTTTCGTTCTTCAGGTATAAACTTTGCCTAAAGTGGCTAGGATTGATTGAAAGATGGCAACGTGGCCCTGATTTTATCCATGAAAAGCACATCTTTATTGTATATAACAATTTAAAAAGTTCAATTCCTGTTTTTTCAAATGTTCTTTTCAAAGAGACGTTTAATTGACAAGGAGCTTGAAAAATTTAAATATGGATCATTAGATGTGTTTTTCAATATCTTGCTTTGAAAGGAGAGGGATGGCTTCTTGCTTCCACATTTGAGGATACTATTCTTTAGATGCTTTGCCCATTTATTGCCTGCAAAGAAAAGATTAGACATGTTATTACCTCGCTCGATTGGGAATCATTTAAGAAATATACACATCCCTTTATGCCAAAATGGACAGTCGGGTCTTAGCATGATTTCCTGACAGAATGTGCTGCTTCTACAGTCAAGGTGCAATATTTTCCCCCATTTATCACCCTATGAGAAGAGGAGATGAAACGGGTTATTTCCATACTTAATTAGGTTCAATTGAGGAACGATACATCCTTTCTTGATGAATTTGACAATGTTGTCCCAACACACTTCATTGGTGGGGGAAGGAGAGATTTATTCTAAATCAAATGTTGCTCTCTCATTTTTTATTTGACAAATCTTGTTCTGTTCAAGTCTGTCCTGTACTAAAGAAAAGGATGTCATGTTTTATGCTAAAGAGAATCAAGTTTAGGAACGAAATACATCTTTTTCCAAATTCGGGCAATCAACATCCCAAGGTATCTCTTATGGAGGAAAGGATAATATTGCCCCTCTGTTTAATTTGAATCTTTCTTTATTTAAGATGAACATGACCTAATAATGCTCCATCGCGTTTGTTGGAACGTTACAAAACTTGGTACACTTGATGTCTCCATGACAATGAAAAGAAAGTCATGTTAGAAACTGCATCAAAAATGGATAATTGGAATCGATACAATTTACTCTTCCTTCGAATTCGCCTTTTTGGATGCTTGGCAACTCCCTTTATTTGTCTCATCATGCAAAGTGAACGAAATCGATGGGCTATTTTGGCACCTAAGGCATCTCCAAATAAAGAAACTTCCCAGAACGGAATTCAACTTTGTTCCACCTCTATTGGAAGATTGGCGCCGACGAAACCTCGACGCATGCTTGCTCCTCTAGTTCCATGAGCCTACACTTCTATCGTTTAGAAGGGACAGATACTAATCTCAAATAAACTCCTCATCCTACTTGAGAAAGCGACCATGTGAAGAGAGGTCCTTAAGCAAAGCTTTCTTGAAATTCATTTTCAAAACATTTTGAAGGTAGAGGTAAAGGTTCACTTGAAACACTTCTGAATTTGTTTTTAAAAGGATGATTTTCATGAAACTGAATTCTATCATTAAAAAATGTGAGTCGCATGATTTACAGAAGCATCAATTGGATTCGCAATCAAAACCGAAAATGGAAAATATGATTCCTAACAAGAATAAGAACAATGATAAAATACAAGAAACTCTTGTATATATAAAAGTAAAAATCAACTCTTGTCCTAGCTCTAGAATTCACTTCTCTAGGTGGTCAAACACGAGAATGTCAAGGAGCATCACACATAACCTACAAAAAGACGACAATGTCAATATGTGAATGAGAAAATGATCTCTCAATGAGGTCGCTTCTTACAACAAAATCAAGGCAACGGTACATACCCCCATAATCCTTATTACGGGGTCCTAGTATTTCGCAAAGATTTTATCATAAGAGAATACATCATTAAAAAAAAAAAAAAAAACGATCCGCAACCATCATCGAATGTCCACTCTTATTCTAAAAGTGGCATTGATTTTTTTTAAAGATTCATTTATGAAGTGACTTTTGTTTTGAGAAATCTATATACAAAATATTATCTGAATTTCAATCCCATAATGTGATAAAGAAAGAATTTGATCGAAAGTATGATCTTAATTTTTTTTGTGCCCCAAAATATAATCTTGACTTGAAAGAATTTCTAAACAAAAAGTGGTTTTGAGCCCATGATTGAAAATTTAGATAGAGTCATATGTTCAGTAAGGTTAGATCAAAGTGTTTAGAACTTGCATTCAATGTTCACTTATCAAGTGATTGCCAATTTTTTCAATTATAAGCCTACATAATTGAGGACATTTGATTGGTCTCCGTAAATTTCTAAATAAAAATTCCAATAAAAAAAACAAATAAAAAGAAGAATGATACTTACAATGGGGGCGACCTTTCTCTCTTTTTTTTTTTTATAAATTACATAGAAATGCACATGGGATGTGGTTCGATTTCTACTCTATAGGCTTAAAATGGAGCCATAGGATCACTGGACCGAACCAACAAGATCGCGGCTAGGTCGTGTTACCCATGACTCCGGCTTCGTCAAAGAGCCGACCCGTATTGCATGGTTGCAGACTAGGGTGGGGGACCTTTGACATCAGGAAGGAAATTTCGGAATTGAGATGGGCGACTCATACTGCATGGTTGTAGTTGGAACGGTATGCACCTCAATACCATCCTAAGCGATCCTATGCAGCCCAGGTTCGGCTACAGGTAGTGTGTCATAGTGTAGTGCAATGTAAGGAATACATGCATGACAGTTTATAAGCAAGCAACACTTCATTATTTCAAAGCATAAACATTCATTCCCAACTCCATACTTGCAAGACAATGGGTTAACAATCACTCCTCCTCTTATAACTCCCAACTGCAAAGACATTTAACACTTGGGTTAGGGACGTACCTAATATCCTCACTGCCAAAAAGAAATATTTTTTTTTAACAAGATAAATTCTGGCGTAAGTTCTCTAAGGTCTAAAATCGGTCCCTAGCGGAGTTGCCAAGCTGTCGCGACCTATCCTCGGGGGAAGGGAACGAGTTTAGGGGTATTGCCTAAAGGATGGACCTAAGGCCCATGATCAGGCGCGGAGTCTCCCAAGTCCACACCTTGCGTGACATTGGGGTATTTTTAAGAATTTTGCAATAAGGAGTCGCCACTAGCCTATTGGGGTCGGCTAGAAATCAAGTGAGGCATGGGAGTATACCTCACTTGTGACGACCCAGACCCGAGGCAGTACGCAGGGATGGACTAAGATCGCCTTGGCAATATGCGGGTGAGGCTAAGGGCATGTCTCCTGTCCCACATCGCTTAGGGGAAGTTTTGGGCTAGCTTATAAGGCTTGGGTCTCTCTAACTGTACATACGTGTTCTCAACCTGTGGGCAGAGGAAACAAACCTAAAGGAAGGTTACGCAGATTTGATGAGGGTGTATGTACCTAGAGAGGACAATATATTGGCTTGGGAGAGGGATAGCGGTGCGTTCGTGCCTCTGCCTTTGCAATACGCGTTTTCTTGGGGGTAGTATAGGCTGCCCTGAGAAGAACAAAACTGTGAGGACTTAGGGTCCAAAGTGGACAATATGGGTATAGTGGAGACCCGAGTCCTTACAGGTGGTATCAGAGCTGACTCCCGCAGCATGTGGGGCCACAGCGAGGGTGATGTGCCTTAAGGGGGAGAATGTGACGACCTAGACTTGTGGTAGTATGGAGGGACGGACTAAGATCGCCTCGGCAGTATGTGGGCAAGGCTAAAGGCATATCTCCCATCGCACATCACTTAGGGGGAGTCCTAGGCTAGCTTATAAGGCTTGGGTCCTTCTAACTGTACATACGCGTTCTGAGCTTGTGGCGGAGGAAACAAAACCTTGAGGAAGGCTGCACAGCTCTGATGAGGGTGTATATACCAAGAGAGGACAATATATTAGCTTGGGAGAGGGATGGTGGTGCGTCCGCCTTTGCCTCTGCAATACGCGTTTTCTTGGGGTAGTATGGGTTGCCCGAGAAGAGCAAAACCGTGAGAACTTAGTGTCCAAAGCGGACAATATGTGTACAGTGGAGACCCGGGTCCTTACATCACTTCCTACGCAACCAAAGAATCTAGGGTTAGGGACTTGATTACACTAATTAACCAATTAGTGCCAATTCGGTACCTTAACTTGTTCATTTTAAAAGAAAAGATTTTTGTCAGGCAGTTTGGATTGATTTTACACCTATCCACTAACATGCGAGGTGATCATGTGGGTGCACAATCATTAAAATAATAATTATAGCTACCAATATCCTAATTGTAGTAAAATTGAGCACGAGCAGTTAAACATAATTAAATATACAAATTAAACATGCGATATAACTAATATACTAGCAAATAAAGACATAATTACATTAAAAATGCAAGACATGACAATTCCCAACCAAACCCTACATTTTTTAAATTTTCAATTTTTTAAAATTTTTTAAACAAATATTTTTAATTTTTAAAAATATTATTTTAATATTATAAAATTATAATGTATTAAAACGACCTGGTCGGATCCTCGGGTTGGGTCCGACCCGGTTTGTTGAAAAGACGGCTCGAGCCCGACCGGACTAGGGTTGCGCAACCCAAAGCCGGGGAAAACCTAGCCGGGCTAGGCCTAATGTGCACCCAACTGGTCTAATCTTTTTTTTTTTTTTAATGAAGCCTATAAGCCCGCGTAGTAAACCAGCCTAAACCCGGCCCCAGATTATTCAAAACCCTACATGGTTTGCGACCCGCACTTGACCTGGCTTCTAAACCGTGACTCAATTCCTAAGAAAAACCCTACCCGGATCCGCGACCCGTGCTTCACCCGGCTCCTAAACCACGACTTGATTCCTAAGAAAACCCTACCCGGACCCAACTCCGACCCGGCTTCTTCTTTGCGGACCCAGATTTTGGAACCCTCGAGTTCGGCGATTCGCGGCACCGAGGGATTGGCTGGAACGTCGCAGGGCGTGATTCGACGGCGGCAATGCGGCAGACGGCAGCTAGGGTTTTGGGTGGGGAGAGTGGCAATGACAACTCGTTTGGCGGCTGCTAGCTTCTCGGAAAAAGCGACGGTGACAAAGAGATTCTCACCTGATACAACAGCGATGGGAGTGTGCAACGGCGGGGGACGATAGTGATGGCGGTGGTAGCGGTGGCCCTGGGCTCTAGAGGAAACGGCGGTGATGGCGGTGGTCGGGCGATGGTAGTAGTCTGGGAAGGAAAGAAAAAGGTGGGCCGGGCTAAGGCTGGATCCGGCCCGACTCGGCCCCTTCCATGTTTTTTTTTTTTAAAATTAATTAATTAGTTAATTTTTTTAATTTTTTTTAATTAATTTTTTTCTTTTTATATACTTGAAAACACAAATTAGGTGTCAATAGTTGGTGATGGTCATTGTCTTCATTGACGTTAGCTTTCCGATGCCGAAGGCCATAAGTTTGTCATTTGTCTCTGCTCTCTTTCCCTGTCTCTGCTGATGACATATATATGTCCACTGCTTCTGCTTCAAGAAACTTGTTAACTGGACAATTGAAGTGAGTAAACTATATGTGCCATATAATACATGCTAATGCCTAAAATCACCCTCACCTTGGGCTTGACAATGCAGCCCGTTAAAGAATGAACAATTACAGAAGTAAGACAAGGGTTTGTGAGAATAGCATCATGAATCCTGATTCAAGTTTCCGCTTGAGGTTCTTGCAATTGCCAAGCTATTATGCCATTGTTATTTGTTCTCAATGATTGGTGTTCTTAATGAAGCTTCATTGTTAGCTTTAGCATGTAGCCATTCTTATAGGTTATATTGTCATATTGCAGTGTCATAGATGATTGATAGTCACCGGTTTAGAGATATTAAAAAAGGCCCTTTGTTTCCTTGCTCAAGTCATTTGATGTCTTACTGCAGTTGACTCTGATCAAAGCTCGAGCAGGGGTGAAGAACAATGTCATGAGACTGAACAAGAGCATCATCCAGTGTGGCTTAAACAATGTCATCCATGTCATCGCATTCATATTGACTTGTATCTTCTTGGCCTACATCTAATACAAAATCTCTGGACAGCAAGGAGTCGGCAGTTTGCTTCAACGCTTTTGTTAAACGCCTACATCTAATACAAAATCTCTGGACAGCAAGGAGTCGGCAGTTTGCTTCAACACTTTTGTTAAATGTATTCCCTAGGTTTCAGTAGGGATCACTCTTGTAGTATTTTATTAGTACGTCCATGATGGGGTGCGATGAGAACACACCATTTCATCTTGATATGCAACGATGGAATGACATCCTTTGAAAGGGTGTGAGTGAGTCATATAAAAGACTCCTGAAGACAACCATTGAGGGGGTTGGCAGAACGTACGCTAAAAAATTCCTGTCCATTTCTTATCCCCTTTCCATCAAATAGAAAGAAGGTGTTCCATTTCTTCTTTACAAGAACAATTGGCATTTACGCTGTGGAAATCGGACGTTTTCCTTGTGATTACATTTAGACCAACGTGAGGTAACATTGTTCGTGATTCATCCGCAATTCAACGATCGTTCTGGGGTAAATTGTTGACTGCGCATTGGAAATAGGTAAGTTGTCTTCCGCTAACTTATTTCCAACATTGGTATTAGAGCCCAGTTGTGATTTATGCCTTGTTTTTCAGTGAATTTTCTCGTTTACCATTTCATATCGAGATCAAGAGTATGAAATCTACACCGTTTGGATGTTTCTTCCTCAGAAATGCAATCTGAATCGTCGAAAACGAACCGAAGTGAAGAACAGGTTTGGGGTCGCGTTCATCCATACGGTTTTGGCCATTTTTCGAAATATTTGTTTGGCCAAAATGAATTTCTAAATATACAAGGTGAAAGTATTTGTCGAGACGAGTTCGACGGTGGGTCGAGTGTCGTCGGAGGACGCTAGACGCGCCCACACGTGCGGTCAGAAGCCGTGGCACGTGCGCGCCACGTGCTCAACACGTTAGGAATGCCAACGCATGAGCGTCACCTGCGCGTCGGCGAACCGATGCGTGCTGACGTCATGGATGATGTCATAAATGACCTCATCCAACCCTCGGTAACCGCCGGATGATGTCATCGATAACATTACTGCCGGTGGCAGTTGGCCGGTCAATTGTCGCCGGGCGACCCGACCCGAGACCGACTCGAGGCTAACCCGTGAACAGACCTGACCATTGACCGGTTAACGGGTTGGATCGATCAACTGGTCCAGCGGTCAAAGTAGTCAGACCAGTCGAACCAGCCAGGAGCCGTTTGGCTCGAAGGTGTGAAATTCTAAATTTCAGGTTCTGATTTCGATTAGATCAGTAGGGTTTTTCATTGACACGCCTATAGTCATTTTCCCTGAGCTGATCACTCAGGGGTAACTAGTTTATCAGGTGAAGCCGTTAAGGGATTTTAATGCAATAGGCTTGAGAATTCAACTAGGAATCGACTACTTGACCGTGCTAATCTGCAAGGGTCAATACGACATTGTCAAAATCAATCAAAGATTAGAGATATGTCAATTCGACTAAGATATGTGATCAGTGTGTGGGTGATTCCACCTGATGGCAAAATTCTTGTCAAACGACACCGGACTGATTATTATGTCTTTCGTACTCGTGTTCGTATTTGAAATCTCGAGATTTCCACGATAATCGAGAGTCATCAATGTATCGAAGAAGCACTTTGTTGCTTGAAAATGATCGACCATAGGTCAAAAGCGTTAAAAGTTCCTAAAAGTGACCTGATAGATTAGGATGCGCTAAAATCGCGCCAGATTGAAATTAATCACGAAATTGAACCCGAACTCAAAAATTGGAAGTACTGTCATGTCACAAGTCATTTTAGGAATGTCGACTCATTCTCCGAAGATTTTTTTGCAAACCGAAATTTTCGGCGAAAAATCAAGAATTGAAGGAATTGGACCAAGAAAGTTAGAGGAGCGCTCTTGAGCGCATTTTTGGTCATCAAGTGGGTATCCAAGATGGATTATTTGGCAAGGAAAAATGTGGATTCAAATGTAGACACGTGATGAATTTTCAGGCATCAACTGAGTTGAATTGAAGGAGGATTTGAATGAAATTAAAGGAACAAATATGCAAATTCGTAGGCATGGGGTACACAACATTTTGGACCTCTTGGGAAGCTTCTTGGGGAAGATTGAGGAGAGAGAAAGTGGCTGTGGACAGTTGATGGGTGATGGGGGCAAGCCAAAGGAGAGAAGACCAAGTGTTGGAAGTTTGGAAGGCCTTGGGGTCCCCCTCTCTTCAGCAGCTTTCTTCCTCCTTGAAGTGTGGCTTTATCCATTGTTGAGGAGTTGTGAGAGCTTGAGAGAGCCAGAGGAAGCTAGCTGAGCCAGCCCCACTGTCGCACACCAGCCAAACAACCACCGTCGACCGTTTTCCTCCCTTGTTTTATGTTCTGCCGGTTTATGCTCCAGCTGACTTTTCGCCAAAGATGTGAGTTGAAAGTGGTATTCCTAGATGAATTAGCTAACGATCCACCCATCAATGTGACCAACACATCCAGACCGTTCCAAAGAGCCCGACCTCACCCCGAATGGAGCAACCGGCCGTCTTATATGGCCGCCGCAAGCTGCCGGTCACTGGTTCGTCGGTCCCCTACACACTTGCACTATTTCATGGTTTTCTTCGTTTTTCTCCCATTTCGACCCTTTCTTTGCCCATTTCATCCACCTACAAGACCCCCTTGACCCTTAGGAGCCACTGGTTGCCGACCACCCGCTTGCCAGAGCTCCAATCAGCCTGTTTTCACCGTTGAAGCCACTGGTTTCCTCTCTGCAGTTCAGCCAAGAACAGAAGCAGAAACTAGCAAGGGTCTTCAAACTTCGTAGCCCATTTTCAAGCCCTTCCCGGCCTCGCTTGGTGTCACTGCTTGGAGGTTTGTCGCCCGTCTTGGCATCACCATCACTGTGGACTCATCGGAATGCTAAACCAGTGAGTTTACTCACTAAACCTCTCTCAGGAGGTTAATTATGCTTAAGAGTTGTTTAGATTAGGTTAAGTATGTTTAGGTGGTTAGATTAGTTTATTTAAATGTTAATTAGATTATGTGGATGGATTAGTTTAGTGGATAATTAATTAAGGCCAAGTAGGTAATTAGATTAGTGTAATCTTGATTATGCCTTAATTAATTATTTGCATAATTTAATTATTTAATTATTTCGAATTTATTTATATTTTTTGTATTTATTTAAATAATCTATATTATTTTAATATTTATTTAATTAATTTTCAGAATTTAATTAATTAATTATTATTTTCCGAAAATGATACCGAGAGAGCCATTCGTTAGAATTCTATGCTAATTGCTATGGTATGGTTAGATTATGCAATTAATTGTTGGATTGTGAAATTGACTGGTGATTGTGAAAATATGGTTTTTATTCTAAAAATCCCGAGTGTCGGGTTTTAACACCGAAAGTGATTTTTAAGTACTATATCAAATAGTGAGACTTTAAAATAGAAGGATACCAATTTTCAAAGTTCGATCTGACCGTGTACCCACACACGACTATTTTTTTGGATGTTTTTAATACGAAGAAAATAGGCGAGAGTCACTATTTTAATTGAGGCATTTGTGTACAATGCATGATGTCTTGGGCCGAGATTGATTGGTCATGTGTTGGTTAAAGAGAACCCGTTCTAACGTTTAAGCCGGATGTTACTAAATCCCACTTTCGGGTTACCCATGCATTAGGGTAGCGGGTCGCAGTAGATTCTGGATCTAAGCTCCTTCGGGGTAGCCGTCAATGTGACGTAGCCGTGCTCAATGGGGAAGAGATGATGTCTGGCTATGCCAGTAGACCGCTAAATAGGGAGTCAACAGTAACCACCGAACGGGGAGTTGGCAGTACCCTAAAGGGGTTTAATTAACAATTGGAACGCATGATTAATTGAGTTTGATGCGTCTGATTATGAGACAAAACTATTTGACATGGTATAAGACGTGTCATAACGGTTTGACCTTATAATCAGGATCCTTGTGATTAAATGAGTTGTTGAGGCGTTTCAATTGTCAGGTGCATTAATTATATGCATTTTGTGATGTGAACTATGCTGACATGCAGGAAGGAACTGAGGCGAGGTAAGTCCTCTATTCTAATTGTGTGGTTGTGTGGCTAGAGTGCCCTGAAGCGTATTTCCTTTCTAATAAGGGTTTAGGGGGTGAACTTAATGAGACATTGTCTCACTAGTTATTATATAACTATTTTCAGGTCCATAGTTGGTGGTTGCGGAGGACTGAAGCCCCGGAGTCTGTGGAGGTGGAGTCTGAAGGATTGGCGTTTGTGTCCAACTAGTATGTCATAGAACAGTTTCTTTTTGAGAGCCGACCTTTTGTAGATTTTTGACCAGATTCGTTTTGCATCTAAACCCTGTTGTTTATAAAAGTTGGTTTTTGTGAAATGTTGCCCTGCTTTCCTATCTCATGATGTTTGTTGTTAGGGGTTATTGTTTTGCTTCCGCTTGTGCATTAATAATGAATGGGTCAGCAATGTGTCCTGGGAATGTCGCATTTGTATCGACCAGAGAGGGATGTGTGTGCACTCGAGGTTTGGGGTGTGACAGCTGCCACGTGCGCAACACGCGCCGCACATTCAGGCGGCACGTGTGGGTGCGTGAAAGCTCCGATTGGAGCGTGGTCGGTGGCGTTTGGTTCGTATGGATGTGCTCTACACTGTGGTATATTTATTTTATATTTTTGAGTTTTATAAATGTATGAAAATGTGTAGCAAACTGTAAGTACGCGTATTTTTGGGGGTTTAATGCATAGTTTATTCATTTTTAGCTTGTATTTTCTTATGTTTTAGGAAATACAGTAGCCAACCTATATGAAAATGGTATCATATATGCTGTGTAGGGCTTGGTTCGATGATAGTATGTATATAGTTTAATATACTTACAATTTTCTAATTCCAAGAAAATTCGAACAATGGTAGGAAATCCTTATTTTTCCGTTACATGTTGAATTGCGGTTTTGATTGTAGTTGCGGCATGATTTTTTTTTGTAAGTTGGTTTAAATCATGCTATACTCTTGTGTTAATGAAAAGATGTAGAAATTACATGAGGTCATGTAATTATTTTTTCTAGTGGGAGTTCGTAAGTTGGTAGAATTCGAAGGAGTTCTCACCTAGAAGTTAAAATTTGCGCAAATTAAACTAATTAATGATAATAGAACAATTGTACATATGAGCTGATTGGGAACATAGTGAACTTTCATTTCTGTGTCTTTTGTTGAATTATCATTAATTTAGTTTGTCTTTACTGCAAATTAAATATGTGTGTTACTCTAAAAAGTGTGCTAGTATTGATTCTGCATTTATTATGTCAATGTGTTATAGCAATTGATTATGGCATCGGCATCCAAGACCATTGTGGCTGGCCTCAATATGGGTGAGAAGCTGAATGGTGACAATTATGATATTTGGCACCGAAAGGTTTAGTACATCCTTGAGAAGCAAGAGGTTTCGGAAACCCTCAACCACGCCATGGATGAACTTGAGCATGGAACTTCAGCTCAACACAAAAGAGATCTAGAAGCTAATCAAGCTTGGAAAAAGAAGAATAGCATTGCTTGCATCACGTTGTTGAGCTGTATGCAAGATGATCTCATGTGTAAGTTTGAAAGTTATGATAAAGCTCAAGCTATGTGGGTTGCCTTGAAAGATAAGTTTGGGGATTCATCTGCCACTAAGTTGAGGAGACTCACCATCAAGTTTGACATATACCGAAAACGCCTAAAATGTAATGATGCGGTAGCATCTTCGGGAGATGTCAAACATGATTCGTGAGCTAAAGTCGGCAAGTCACTCCCTTACTGATGAACAACAAGTTCAGGCTGTTATAAGGTCTCTTCCTGGTAATTAGGAGCATATGAAGATCAACATGACACATAATGAGAATATATAGCGCGTCATTTGGAATTAGAGGATGAGCGTCTAGAAGTTGCGAAATCCTCTACCCATGCTTATGTTGCTGAATTGAGTTCGTGCAAAGCTTCAAGCTTCAAGCGCAAAAGGAATCATCATTCAACAATAAAGAGAATAAGATTGATCAAGCACTTAAGAGGGCTAAAACCTTCCAACACAAGAAGTGTGGTGTGAAGAAGGACAAGGCCAAGATGAAGTGCTACAATTGTGACAAGATGAGTCACTTTGCTCGTGAATGCACTGAGTCGAAAGAGGTACCCTATTACTCCATTACTTTAAGTAATGCTTTTGTTTCGAACACTGTAATGCTTGCTAAATCTCATCCAATGTGGATTATAGACTTAAGAGCAACAGACCACGTAGCTAGAGACCGAGAAGCATTTATGGAGTATCGTCAGATACAGCTTGGAAGAAGATGTATATATGTTGGGAATAACTCAAGAATTGAAGTGAAATGTATTGGCACATGTAAATTAATTTTATATGGTGGTCAAAGCCTATTCCTACATGATGTCCTCCACGCTCCAGATATTCGACGAAACTTGGTTTCTGTAGTTGTTCTTCTTAGCTTAGCTTATGTACTGAATTTTCATGGTGATTGTGTTGACATTTTATTTGGAACAATTTATTATGGTTCAGGTCATGTATCGAATGGCTTTACGGTGTTAGACATTGACTATGATCAACACAATATTAATGTTGTTAGTTGTTTTTCCTTAATTGTATCTTCTAGTAATGTTGAGATTGATGTAAGTACTTGGCATGCTAAATAAGGTCACATTGGGTTGCAAATAATGTAAAGATTAGCTAGAGAATGCCTTTTAGGGTCACTCACTAATGTTAATCTACTTGTATGTAAACATTGTCTTGCGGGAAGAGCAACTAGAAAACCATTTGGTAAAGGAACTAGAGCCGAATTTCCATTGTAACTCATACATTCTGACATTTGTGGTCCTTTGAATGTGAGGGCGAGGCATAGAGCCTCATATTTCATCCCTTTTATAGATGACTTCACACCTTTCGGTTATGTCTTTCTGATTTACCATAAGTCAGAAGCATTAGACTGCTTTAGACGATATATATCGATGGTAGAGAATTGGTTGAACAAAACAATAAAGGTATTGAGAACCGATCGCAGACGTGAGTATCTACCAGACCAATTCAAGGCTCTTTGTAATGAAAAGGGAATTGTACGACAATTGACTATTCCTAGTATTCTACAAAAAATGGGGTAGCTGAGAGAATGAATAGAACCATATTGGAAATGGTTAGGTCTATGATGGCGCAAACAAATTTACCTATCTCCTATTGGGGAGATGCATTATTGACTACTGCCTATATACTTAACCAAGTGCCCTCAAAATCGGTCACTTTGACCCCTTATGAATTATGGACTGATAGAAAACCAAACTTAAGTAGTCTACATCCATGGGGATGTGTAGCTTACGTTCATGATTCTTCTCACAAATATGGCAAATTAGGTTCTAGAAGGAAGAAATGTATCTTTATAAGATATTCTGAACACTCCAAAGAATATGTATTTATAGGTAAACAAGCTGATGGAATTATGATTGAAATGGAGTCACGAGATATCACGTTCTTAAAGAACGATTTTCCTAGTAGAGGTGAGATTGATAAGGACTTCCAATTATATTAGATGGAAGATTCTAAGAACACACTCACTAATGTTGTAGAGGGAAATGAAGATTTACCTTAACACACAAGACCTAGTGGGAGTGTTGCATCGCCTGACGAATTGAATTCAAAAGAAATTCAATTACGTTAATCGTAAAAGTATTCCCTGTCATCGTTTTGAGATTAAAGGGGAAGTATTTATGATTGCTTAGAATGACGATGCCGAGTCTAAGACTGTTCAAGCGGCTCTCTCATCTTCTGATAAGGAAGAATGGAGAAAAGCTTTGGAAGATGAAACGGAGTCAATAAGGGCAAATCATGTCTGGGACTTGGTTGATCTACCACCCAATCGTAAGGCCATTGGAAATAAATGGGTCTTTAAGATTAAACAAATGGCGGATGGATCTATTGAAAAGTATAAGGCTCGCCTTGTGGCAAAATGTTATATTCAATAAGAGGGTATAGACTATGAGGAAATCTTTTTACCAGTTGTAAGGTTTGCCTCAATACGCCTTATCCTAACCATCGTTGCACATTTGGACCTTGAATTACATCAAATGGATGTAAAGACGTCATTTCTCAATGGAGAACTAGATAAAGAAATTTATATGAAACAATCAATATGTTTCATAGCTAAAGGTCAAGAGCATAAAGTCTGCAAACTTCATCGCTCAACAAATGGCCTTAATCAATCATCTAGACAATGATATCTTCGTTTTCATCGAGCCATAACAACTTTTGGTTTCACGATAATCGAAGAAGATCACTGTGTATATGTCAAGCAGTTCGAAGATAAATTTGTGATTTTATCACTTTATGTGGACGATATTCTATTGGCTGGAAATGACAAGGTTTTTGTTATCATCATAAAAGAATGGTTGTCCTTCAATTTTGAAATGAAGGACATGGGAGAAGTTGCTTATATATTAGGAGTTAAGATTGAAAGAGATCGATCAAAGAAACTCCTTACTTTATCACAAGAGTCTTATATTATGAAGATTCTTGAACATCTTAATATGCAGCACTGTAATCCCATTGATACCCTTGTCATGCAAGGTGAATGTCTAAGTACTGAGATGTGTCCTAAGATTCTACAAGAAATTAAAGTGATAGAAACTGTTAGAAACTGTTCCTTATGCTAGTGCGGCCGGAAGTTTGATGTATGCTATGATGTGTACTCGACCCGACATATGTTATGTCGTGGGATTGGTGAGTCAATATCAATCAAATCCCGGTCAAGCACATTGGATACAGTGAAGAGGGTCCTGAGATACTTGAAGGGCACCATGGATTATCGACTTTGTTACCAAGGGAATGATTTACGTCTATTAGGCTATTTTGATGCTGATTTGGATGGAGACCTGGATGAGTGTAAATCGACTTCTGGATATGCGTTCTTGCTCAATGGAGGTTCAATTTCTTGGAATAACAAAAAACAAACATGCACGGCCTTGTCTACGATGGAGGCAAAATTTATTGCATGTTCTGCCGCAGTACAAGAAGCAATATGGCTAAAATGTTTCTCGGAAAATTTAGCCACCGTCACTAAGGTTCCAAGACCGGTGATAGTTTATTGCGATAGTCAAGCAGCCATTGCTTATGTGAAGGATCCCAAGTATCATGGAAGGACGAAACACATTGACATAAAGAACAATTTCATAAGAAATATAATAGCGCAGAAAGAAGTGATCCTACAATACAATATAACCAATAGAATGGTTGTTGATCTATTTACAAAGGTTGTTCCTAGAGACATATTCTTGACCCACAAGATATCACTAGGATTGCATAGAATGTGATGTGTGTTATCATAAAGGATCATTGGTTTATGTATTTTGGTTTATGTATTTGTGGACATATGTATTGTACTTGTTTGTTTATTAGTGACTTGATGTTTTATCAATAAGTACGAATACATTATGAGACTAGCACATACACACATATATTATTGAAAAGTATGTCAGCAGGCATTGATTGGCTCACTCACACAAGCAATCACCTCAAGTGCTATAGTTAACACGTTGAGATGAGTCGTTATGTACGAATGAATGCTGAAGAGCAAGTTTAGTACATAAAATAAGATGTCGCATTGATTGGAGTCAAGATGAGGTCTGTGATTTGTTTATAATAAGACCGAACATGATAGTCCCACAATCATGTATGCCTGAAAGATACCGGATGCGAGTACTTAATTGGACGCTATAAAAAGCAAGCTGATATAGCACTCGAGCTAAGCATAAGTATGTGAGGAGCACGTGACTATGTTTAGGCTAAGATTCGTATAGTGGGTATATTTAATAAATGGCATACGCTCTTATAGAAAGAGAAATCCATTATAGCACGTAATTCATACTACATGTGCATTGTTCGACTAACAAGGGAAGGTGAGTAAAATTATTTCTATTTACTCATCGTGTGAGCCCTTGAGGTAATTTATAATTTACCTCATTTTGTGCCATATGTTACTTCTGACTATGTTCTCGAAGTAAAAAAATCAATGTTGCTATTTTAGTATGTTACCGGTGGTCATGAATAATTATGATTTTATGGGACGTGTCTAGGAAAATAGTTGTTTTGAAATGGAGAGAGACATGAGTGCGAAGGAAGACTATTGTTGTTTTACATCTATCACATGTATTTACTGGTCTACCAATTATATCGCCTTCTATGGTTGCGAATATAATTGTAAATACATGGTGTTTTGAGAATAGTCAAGTATAATCTTTAAGGGATAGGTATACTTGGACTGATGTAACAAAATATGTCTGGGGCACTATGAGACATCGATTGTTTATTTCTTTTTAGGGTTGTAGCCATTATGTCATCTCTAACAGGTGCATAATTTGAGCTCCCAAGTGCAGGTGTACTTATTGGTCACATTGCTTATTTGCCAATATGAATTGTTTTGTAAAGTTAATAAATGTTGAATGCCTTATATTTTTAATAGAGTGCTATCAAACCCATCATGTCCGAGTGGGAGATGTAGTATTTTATTAATACGTCCATGATGGGATGCGATGAGAATGCACCGTTTCGTCTTGATATACTATGATGGAATGACACCCTTTGAAAGGTTGTGAGTGAGTCATATAAAAGACTCCTGAAGACAACCGTTAAGAGGGTTGGTAGAACGTACGCTAAAAAATTCCTCTCAATTTCTTGTCCCCTTTCCATCAAAGAGAAAGAAGGCGTTCCATTTCTCCTTTACAAGAATAATTGGCATTTACGCTGTGAAAATCTGATGTTTTCCTCGTGATTACATTCAGACCAACGTGAGGTAATATTGTTCGTGATTCATTTGCAATTCAATGATCTTTCCAAGGTAAATTGTTGACTGCGCATTAGAAACAGGTAAGTCGTCTTCCGCCGACTTTTTTCCAACAACTCTAGATGGAATTGTGCAGGCTCAGGACATCCCTTTTTTTCCTTTGGTTGAAACCATGGAACTTCTTATTGTTGGTTTGAGCTCTGTCTGCTGTACAGGCCAGATGTCATTTTTAAGACTCATATACGACTATGTTAGGTCATGCATTTTTATGCCTCATCACATCAAGTACCTCTCAGGAAGCACTGTTTTCAAGATGTTGTCTCTTCAAAGTTTTGCGAAGGATCGCATGAACACGAGTCTAACAATCGATGCCTCCTTGTAATGATCGCTTTGGATCTAGCATGAGAATAAATTACTACCGAAAGTTTCCAGATCCACGAATCCATTGAAGAAACATCATGGGTATTGAACTTTAGTTAATCACATGCTGAGTTGATTCGGAATACTAAAATAGTTTGACATGCCATATCATGAACTTGTCACTTCTTAAGCCAATCTTAAGGGTTAGACACAACCGTAACGATCCATTTTATCTAGGTTAAAATTTACAAAATGCAAATATGCAGTTGTTTTCAAGTAGTTAAACATTGGGAAAATAAGTGATACAGTGCATATCATCCTTGTAAGAGAAATAAAAGAGAGCTAGTTACGCAAGCTGCTACAAAAAGTCCAAAATGTTAATAAGAGAAGCATCTGGGATTGACTAGCTCTTCCAATTTTATGTCCCCCGACGCACCTATCATGATCAACCTATGTGCTGATATCTCTTGCGACACCTGTTGCATGCTTGGACGATGCTCCGGTTTTGCACTCAAGCATGTAAGTGCCATTTTTATAATGAAAGCCACTTGACCTAGCGTGTCACCATGTGGGTATGGAATTCTTTGATCAAGAGCTTGTTTTAGGTGCCAACATGAAGCTGTTGAATTGCTTGATGATGAAGAAGCCGAGGATGCAAGAGATGATATGAGATTGCCCGGATGTCTACCCATGATTACTTCTAATATTACCACTCCGAAGCTGTAAACATCACATTTTTCCTTCACCTCCATTGTGTATGCGAGCTCTGTAGAGGGAAAACAACATTGTTTTTTTCTAATTCTTATTAATGCTATCTTTTTTTTTTTTTATGCCAAAATCTTAGTAACATTATTTAATTAATTTTTTTATAAAGAAATCAACTTACCTGGAGCTGCATATCCAAGAGTGCCTGCAAAGGAAGTCCAATTAGATGAGTAAGGTCGTAGAACCTTAGCTGTGCTAAAATCAGAGACGTGAGCTTCATATCCTTCATCCATTAAAATGTTCTTGCTTGACAAGTCTCGATGTACTATAGGAGGAGAGCATTCATGGTGCATGTAGGATAGAGCATAAGCCACACCTTTAATAACATTCACTCTCTTTTTCCAGTCAAATGCTATTATCCTCTCTTCACTGTTCAATAAATCCTTCAAGCTGCCTGATTCCAAGAACTCGTAAACCAAAAATGAATGTCGAGAACTCGAGCAAAAGCCATAGAGCTTGATAATATTCCGATGGCGAGCTTCAATTAGAGCATGAATCTCCCTTTCAAATGCTTTTTGACTAGCGATTTCGACTTCCACTACTTCCTTAAATTTCTTGACCGCAACAGTCTCACCTGTTTGCAACTGGGCCTTGTAAACACTCCCATGTCCTCCCACACCGATACAATATTTGGCATCAAACTCCTCCGTGGCTTCAATAATGCTTTCATAGACCATTTTCCCATCAAAGCTCAATACTGCCCATAAGTTTTCATTGCTTCCATTGTTTGAACTAGGCTTTGTTTTCCTTAATCTTTGGCATACTATACTTGAGATTCCCACAACTAGAAGCAATGAAAGTAGGCAACCAAAAGTAGGAAATAGAATTAGCAGCAACTTTTTGTTTTTGTTCTTGCCTTTCGACATTGTTGTTGTACATGTTTTGAGAGTAACAATAACTCCACACAAGCCTTTGTTCCCTCTCACAACTTCAATTGTAGCATTACGAAAAGCTAGAATGTTTGGTAAAGGACCTTCTAACTCATTATATGATATGTCGATGGATGTCAAGCTTACCATATCGCCAAAGGTCAAATCAATTGAACCCAAAAGCTGATTGTGTGAGAGATTGAGTATTTCCAATCGGTGCAATCGAGCAAATTGTCTAGGTATTTCTCCCGTCAACAAATTTTGACTCAGATCGAGAACTTGAAGAGACTGGAGATTGCCGATGTCCATAGCAATACTCTTATCAAGATTATTCCCGCTTAAATTTAAGAACAAAAGGTTGGAGCACTCCCCAAGTCCAATAGGAATGGAGCCACTCAAGTTGTTTCTTGCAATGTTGAGTTTCTCTAGATTGGACAAGGCTCCAAGTTCTTGAGGGATGTGGCCTTCAAGACCGTTGCAGTCCAATGAAAGCTCTAGCAGCAACTTCAATTTTCCTAGGTCTTTAGGAATTTCCCCAACTATATGATTTGAAGAGAGGTGTAGTCTTTGCAATTGATTCATGTTTCCAACCTGAGATGGTATGGTGCCAGAGATTCTATTGTTAGAGATTGTCAAGCTCATCAAATTTCTATACTCTCCCAATATCGATGGTAACTCACCGTAAAATTCATTGTTGCTCAACTCAAGGTAAGCCAAGTATGGGTACACATCAAGAGCATTGGTTATACTTCCCTTGAGTGAGTTGTTATGGAGTTCAACTCTATGCAAACTCGAACAATTTCTCAGGCTTCTTGGGATGGGTCCAGTGAAGTGATTATTGTCTACAGTAAAAGTCACAAGAGCTTGGCTACTGCAGATCTCTTGTGGCAATTGGCCAACAAAGTTGTTATAAGATAGATAAAGGCCAGTGAGGGATGTGAAATTATTCATCTCAATTGGAAGAAAGCCCGACAAATCGTTGTCGAAAAGGAAAAGCTCATTTAGATTGCTCAATTTACCTATGGATAATGGGATAGGGCCCGACAACTCATTAGTGTCAAGGAAAAGAGATTCCAGATTGCTCAAGTTGCCTATGGAGGATGGGATGCGCCCAGAAAGTCTATTTTCATGGAGGTCAAGAAGACACATATTGCTCAAGCTACCCATAGATGACGGAATAGGGCCCGACAACTCATTGATGTTAAGCTGAAGAGTTTCCAGATTGCTCAAGTTGCCTATGGAGGACAGGATGGGCCCAGAAAGTTTATTTTTTAAAAGGCGAAGAACATTCAAATTGCTCAAGTTACCTATGAATGACGGGATAGGACCTGACAAGTTATTCATGCGAAGGGAAACGTAATTCAAATTGCTCAATTTACCTATGGATGATGGGATAGGACCTATTAAATCATTGAATGACAATCGGAAATGTATGAGGGATCTCATTCCTCCAACTTCCAAAGGTATCGGACCGGAAAGTTGGTTTTGATATAAGTAAAGATATGCTAAATTACTCAAATTTTCTAGAGTTCTAGGGATGTAACCATTGAGATAATTTGAAGAAAAATGAAGTTCACTGAGAGATCCCAACATTCCTATTTCCTTTGGAATGGCCCCAACAAGTTGATTATTGCAAAGCCGCATCTCTATCAAGCTGCTCATGTTACCTATCTCACTGGGAATTGGACCATTGAAATTATTATGCGATAGCTTGAGAACTTGGAGAGATCGCAAGGACCCTAATTGAGTCGGAATGTTTCCCGAAAAGTTATTTTGAGACAAGTCTAGATGAGTAAGCTTGGCAAGAAGAGCCATGCTTGGTGGGATGTTTCCAAAAAGCGAGTTCTTGGCAAGCTTCAGAGTGACTAAGTGGGGCAATAGGGAGAAATTGAGATGACGAAGCGTACCATGTATGGCAAAATCCAAGAGGTTCAGGCTCACAATGCTCCCGGGAGGATCACAATCGATTCCATGCCATGAACAAGGGTTGATTCCATTCCACGAAGACAAAGTACAGCGACTCTGGCTGTCTAGCTCAGATTTCCATGTTAGGAGTGCCTCCAGTTCCTCATTAGTGGTTTGATTACTAGGACCAGCAAAGGCCACTAGAGAAGGGCTTTGAGATGAAGCAAGACAAGGCATTTCTTGCGTGAGCATGAGGAGGACACAAGCGAGGAACAACATGGACGCTTGCTTTTGAGATGAGGCCATGACAGGTTGTTTAGGTTATATAGGGTGGTCTTTTCGTTGTTTCTTGCATGAGCATGAGAAGCACAGCCGAGACGTACTTATAGAAGAAAATCGGGGCCATCAAGTCAACAACCATGTCAATAATCTTTGGTGACGTGCACTCCTCGTTACGTAAGTCTTCCATTCGTCTCGAAAACTTGAAACATCCCAATGCTCCATGTCGGATTGACTCGGGAGATAACGTTCACACCTATAAATGGTCACCACCCGATCTAGTTATTTGAAATACACCCATGTGGATAGGCCAAGCCTCACGTGCCTGGCTAGTGGTTGAGAGAAAATTTCAATTTATATGTTATCATGGTTGCAGAATTTGCATGTGGACAATGAGACTTTAATGTAGGAATTCAAAGGTAAAGCCTGAAATTAGGAAGAAAGTGGATTTTTTTTCGGTTTTTGCGTGGAGGATAATCTAGTCTGCCTCAAAATAATTTAGTCACCCTTCCCTCTCGTTCTCATCACGTAATTGGACCTATCAAATTAATCGAGCAGGTATACCTTTGTGAAGAAGTGGGATATTGTAATTTATTAGAGAAGATTCCTTTCGTTCGTGAAACATGGCACAATAAAGAAGCTTTGGAGATAGTCAAGATGGTTCACCTTAGGGATAGTGCTTCAACTTTGAAAGGGAAATAAAGTAGGAAAAAAGAAATGCACACACATACAAAAAAAATGAGTGCCAGACACCTGGAATGCCAAAACTTACACGAAGGGACATTTAAGTGCCGAAACTTATACGAAGGGACATTTAAGTGCCAAAAGTTAGGAAATTAACACTCAAGTGCCAAAATAGGAGTAAAATGGATCACTTAGTGCCAACAGCGAGAAAATTTGGCCAAAATACTAATGTGACAATTTTTCGGTGAGGGGCAACTGCAAAACAATGTTGTTTTGCACACGATGTGATTAGATAAATGCAAAAACGACGTTGTTTTACTACCGACGTGAGTAGACAATTAATATAAAAATTAATTAAATTAAATTAAAAACTAAATTTAAAAAAAAAAAAAAGAGGAGGAAGATGGAGATTGCAGGTGGCTAGGGCTGAGCCCTCGTTGCCTTTACCATCGCCAAGAAAGGCCAAAGTGATGGTGGGGGAGGGTCAGCTGGGTTGCCGGCCTTCGTAGCGATAGGGAGGTGGTAGTGAGTGTTGAGCCCTCGCCTTCCGCCTCCTCTTCCTCCTCTTCCCTTTTTTAAAATATTAAAATATTATCATTATTATTTAAATATAAATATTTTAATTTAATTAATATTTATATTAAATTTTCTTTTAAATAAAAGACAAAACGATGTTGTTTTGATTCTTCGTTGCTAACTCAGTTCTTCAGCATGCCATGTAGGTGAGTTATATTACTAAAAGATTGCCATATAGGATTTCCAGTAACTTTCGTCGGACTTAGCACCCAAGTGTCTCATTTTTGAAAAAAAAGTAGTACATAAGTGTCACTTTTGTAACTGTTGACAATTAAATGTCCCCTCGTGCCAAGTTTTGGCACTTAATGTGTACTTTTACCCAAAAAAAATTATACATAATATGTTACTAATTTAATTGGAAAATCAACTTAGTGGTTTTTTTTTCCCTCAACTCTAAATAAAGTGGAAATTCTCTTTGACCAAATAAAATGGCATCATTTTGTACTTGTCTCGTCGGAAAACGTCACGTCAATATTTTGGCTGGAATTTCTCGCTATTGACACTTAATTGATCTATTTCGCTCCGATTTTAGCACTTAAGTATACTTTTCCAAATTTTTGTCCCCATGCCAAGTTTTGGCACCTGGGGTGCTTGGGACTCAATATTTGGCATCAGACTTTGTGGCTTCAATAATGCTCTCACAGACCATTCTTCTGTCAAAGCTCAATACTATCCATGGAATTCATTGCTTCCATCATTTGAACTAGGCTCTGTTTTCCTTAATCTTTGGCATACTATTCTTGAAATTCCCATAACAAGAAGCAACTTAAGTAGGAATCAAAATTAGCAGCAACTTTTTGTTTTTGTTTTTGCCTTTTGATGTTGTTGCTGATCTCCATAGGAATATTGTTTTCTAGATTATTCCTGCTTAAATTTAAGAGTAGAAGGTTGGAGCACTCCTCAAGTTCTGTACGAATTGAGCCACTCAAGTTGTTTCTTGCAATATTGAGTTTCTATAGACTAGACAACGCTCCTAGTTCTTGTGGCCTTCAAGACGATTGCAGTCCAATGAAAGCATTGGCAACAACTTCAATTCTCCTATTTTAGAAATTTCCCAAAAATGTCATTTGAAGAGAGGACGGGTCTACGTAATTTTTTGATGTTTCTAAGTTGAGGTTGTATGGTGTTGGAGATCCTATTGTTGGAGATTATCAAGCTGTCAATTTCTACATTCAAACAATGTTGATGGTAGCATACTGTAAAGTTCATTGTTGCTCAACTCAAGGTAATCCAAGTAAGGAAACACACCAAGAGCAACGGTTATGTTTCCCTTGAGCAAGTTGTTATATAGCTTAACTTTATACAAACTTGAACAATTTTTTATGCTCCTTGGGATAGGTCCAGTGAAGTGATTGTTAAAAGTACCGAATTATGCAAGAGCTTGGCTACTGCATATTTCATGTGGCAATTGGCCAACAATGTCGTTCTTTGATAGCTATAGGTTTCTGAGGAATGTGAGATTATTTATCTCAATGGGAAGAATCCCCCCGTCCCGAGATTATTCATACATAGAGCCAATCAAGTAAGCTTCTTTAGTTTCTAATCGAGCAAAGTACATAGCAAGTGCCAAAATTTGACACAAGTATGCACTTAAGTGCCAAAAGTTCCAAAAGGTATACTTAAGTGCCTATTTTTTTTTTAATTGGCACACTTAAGTGCCAATTCTGGCGAGGGTAGCTAGAAATCCGACGTATTACTTTAAAAATAAATTGATCTATATGACTCACCGGAGTTGCCTACTTAGCAATGAACATGTAAAATGACGTTGTTGTGCCCCAAAATCAATTTTTAATATAAATATTAATAAAATTAAATTAAAAAATAAACTTATAAAAAAAAAAAAGGAGGAGCGGTAGCAAATCAGTGAGGGCCTCTATGGTCCTCGCCACTGCTACCGTTCCATCGTTGCTGGCCCTTGCCAACGATGGTGGGGAGGTGACAACGAGGGTTGTGAAGGTCCTTGTCAAAGCCGCGGCTGCCTTTTTTTTAATTAATATTTTTTTTCTAATTAATTTTGGGGGCTTATAGTGCCATGTGGACTTTAAAAAAAAAAATTCCATGTGGATAATTTTTTTCAAAGAAAGTGCCACGTCAATAAAAAAAAAGTTACTGGAAAATGTTACATCAGCAGTTTGGCCATAATTACTTGCCGTTGTCAGTTAAGTGTTCTATTCTTCTCCGATTTTGGCACTTAAGTGTACTTTTTGAAACTTAAATGTCTCACTGTGTCAAGTTTCGGTACTTGCAATATCCGCACCCACTTTCCAATCTCTTTCAGAATAGAGCCGCTGAGGTTATTCTTGGAGAGATATAGTGACGAAAGAATTTGCATGTGGATGATGGGACTTTAATGTGCGAATTGAAAGGTAAAGCCTGAAATTAGGGAAGAAGAAAACCCTTGTTGGTTTTGGCGTGGAGGATAATCTACTCTACCTAAAAATAATTCAGTCTCCCTTCCCTCTCGTTCTCATCGCGTAATTGGACTAATCGAATTAAGAGTCAACACTAAGGAAAATATACTAAGCAGTCCTGACAAGTCACATCAAGACTTCTTTTACGATTTTTCAATGACTTGTTGGTCATTTGTAACTCGACATCGATGGAGGAAAAGTCGAGTGGGTATGAGCTGCACATAATATTTTCTCCGCCATGAAGAAGTGGCATCTCGTAATCTATTAGAGAAGATTCTTTTCATTCATGAAACACAGCACACTAAAGAAGCTTTGTAGCTAGTCAAAATGGTTTACCTCTGGATAGTGCTGGAACTTTGAAAAGGAAATAAGGTGCTGCAACCCGACCTTGCGCGGCCCCAAGGGAATGGGGTGGAAAGGTTGGATTTAGAGGTACTTGATTATGGAAGCTCTCTCATAGTTTTTATCCACGGAGGTGTCATCATTTCATCTCCCGTGTGAACCTCTTGTGAGTTTACTTGATCGCAGTCATGAGTTCTCTCAAACTCATACCTCCCATGATAACAGAGAGTGTCGTGGCCCTACCTTGACGTCATGGCACGTCTTGATTGATGGTTTCAAGATCGAAAAGAAACCGGGCGTAAAAGTGAGTTTTAGGGTATTTTTACGATTATGATAGCCCTCTCGAGATGTACATCCACAAAAGATGGCATCACTTTATCTTCATTGGCTTCACCATCTTGAGTATGTTAAATCATGACTTATGAACCTTTTCCTAAGGTCCAAACCCCTCACGACGAGTTCATTTAATCAATCTAGTTATTTTAAGACAACCTAGAATAAGATGGGAGTCACCACTAGCCTCGTTTTTTAGGGGTCGGCTAGAAAACTAAATCAAGGGTCGAGAGTTTTTCTTCGATTTCTACTCAACCAAATAGAAGGGTTCAGAAACTTGGGTTATGCTAATATTTTATTAGCACCCTTTTGATATCTAATAGTATGTCGTCTTTAGCTAAGGTGATCATGCATGTCTTTTTACTATTTTCGGGATTGTTTAACCTAAACAAAGTGAGCATGCTTGGTTAGTCATTTTTGTGTTTTTCTATTTCTAAGAAAGATGAAAGAAAAGGCTCAATTAAATTGAAGGTACAAGATAATAAGTAAATAATCAAGGAAAGCAATAAATCTATCATACAATCCTAGGAAAGAAAAAAAGAGAAATGGAACAAAAGGATAGGAAAGAAAAGAACCCGCAACTTGTTGGGTTTTTATACAAACCAAGGAAACCTGAGACATATATCGGGAATGAATGATACAAAAGCATGGTTGGAATGGACATTGACCTTTAGCCATTCTCATGTCATCTTTATCTTTGAGATTCTAATCTAAACCTAGTCTAAGATTTGAAACTAGGTCATATAATGGAAAGAAATATGTATAAACGTCAAAACAATCAAAAGCACAATCTAATGCCAAGATCAATCAATCAAGAGAAGTGGGGTTCAAAGATCAATCAAATTTGGGCCTCGAGGTTGGCCTTTGCAGTTCATGCATGGGTCCCTCTAGACACTTACCTGATTCATTTTATGACTTATAGCCATTATTGGCAAGGGTTGGTCCAAACATGGGTAAAAACAAGGGTTCGAATTTGATCACAAGTCTAAATTCTAATCTAATTTGAAAAAAATGGAAAATGATCCTAACGAAAAGTAATTGACATGAAATCAATGGCATTTAAAAGCTCTAAGAGTGCTTTACCATTTCCTAGAAGGGCTCAAGTCTAACGAGGTCAACGTGGTGCTTTAAGATCGGGGTTTCTAAAAACGTGCACATCAGTCAATAAAAACCCGAACCTAAGCATGCATTATTAAGTCTAGAAGTAATTCATGCAATTCACAAACGATATGTAATTCACAAATGTAGTATTTTATTAATATGTCCATGATGGGGTGCGATCGAAACGCATCATTTCATCTTGATATGCTACAATGGAAAGACACCATTTTGAGAGGGTGTGAGGGAGTCATATAAAAGACTCCTGAAGACAACCATTGGAATGGTTGGAAGAACATACGTTCATAAAATCCTCTCTTTTTTTTGTTTGTCCAATTTCCATCAAAAGAAAGAAGGCGTTCCATTTCTCCTTTACAAGAACAATTGGCATTTACACTGTGGAAATCGGGTGCTTTTCTCGTAATTGCATTCAGACCAACGTGAAGTATTTTTGTTCGCGATTCATCCGCAATTCAACGATCGTTCTGGGGTTAATTGTTGTTTGCACATCGGATAAAGGTAAGTCGTCTTTCGTCGACTTGAATTCTAATATTGGTTTCAGAGCCCAGTCGTGATTTCTGCCTTGTTTTTCATTGAATTTTCTCATTTACCATTTGATATCGAGATCAAGAGTATGAAATCTACACTGTTTGGATGTCTAATGGTCGGAATTGCTATCTAAATTGTTGAAAATGAACCAAAGCGAAGAACGGGTTCGGGGTCAGGTACACCTGTACGCTTTTGGCCACTTTTCGACATACTTTTTCAGCCAAAATCATTTTTTAAATATACAGGGTGTAAGTGCTTATCGAGATGAGTTCGACAATGGGTCGAGTGCCGCCGGAGGACGCCGAACACGCCCACACGCGCGGCCAGAAGCCGTTGCGCATGGGCACCACGCACCTAACGCGCTAGGCACACCAGCACGTGAGCGTCACACGCGTGATGACGAAGCGACGCGTGTTGACGTAGCGAATGACGTCATCCAACAGGTCGGTAACCGCCGAATGATGTCATCAATGATGTCATCAATGACCTTATTGCTGGCGGCGGTTGGCTGGCTGGTCACCCGGCGAACCGACTGGAGACCCGACCTGACCCGACCGTTGATCGGTCAACTGGTCAGTCGGATTGGCGGTCAAACTAGTCAGACCAGTCAATCGGACCGGCGGTCGAACCAGTCAGACTGGTCGCCGGGTGGGATCGGGTCGACTCGGACGGCTAGGAGCCCTTAGGCTCGTTGGTGCGTGTGGGTGCATGAGATGTCCAATTGGAGCGTGGTCGGCAGTGTTTGGTTTGTATGGATGTTCTCTACTCGTGATATATTTATTTTTTTATTTTTTAAATGTATAAAAATGTGTAGGAAACCTTAAGTGTGTGTATTTTTGGGGGTTTAATGCATAGTTTATTCATTTTTAGCTTATATTTTCTTTTGTTTTAGGAAATACAATAGCTAACCTATATGAAAATGATGTCATATATGCTTAGTAGAGCTTGGTTTGATGGTAGCGTGTATATAGTTTAATATACTTGTAGTTTTCTAGTTCCAAGAAAATTTGAAAGAGTTCTCACCTAGAACTTAAAATTTGCACAAATTAAACTAATTAATGATAATAGAACAATTGTACAAAAAAGTTGATTGGGAACATAGTGAACTTTTGTTTCTATGTCTTTTGTTGAATTATAATTAATTTAGTTTGTCTTTGTTGCAAATTAAGTATGTGTGTTACTCTGAAAAATGTGCTAGTATTGATTCTGCGTTTATTATGTCAATGTGTTATAGTAATTGATTATGGCTTTGGCATTCAAGACCATTGTGACTGACCTCAATAAGGGTGAGAAGCCGAATGGTGACAATTGTGATATTGGGCACCAAAAGTGTGACATCCTGAAATTCGACCCCGCTTCGATAAAGTGAAATGGGCATTTCGTCAACGTGTTTACGGTCCTTTTTCTCTGAGCTGATCACTCACGAGTTAACTAACCTATTGGGTGAAGCCGTTAAGGGATGTATCTGCAGTAAAATCCCTAAAAGCTACTCAATTGGTTGGATTGGACTAAAATCACGTTTGATTGATTCTAACCATGAAGTTTAATTTGGTTTCGGGAATCGAATATTCGAGTGTGTCACGATTCATTTTTAGGACCCTGTCTCATCGTCTGTCAAATTATTGACGAGTCCGAAATTTCAAGAAAGAAATTATCGGAGGAAAAATTGAAGACCAAAAGAAAATAGAAAGGAAAAGGAAAAGAGAAAAAGGAAATTAGCATAAAAGAATTATGTATTTCCCTTTTCTTTTTCCTCTCTCTCCCTCTCTTTTCTTTTCTTTATTTTCTTTTTTCTCTCTTCTTTCCCTCCCCCTCGTGCGAAACCCTTCCCCACCGCCTATTCTCTCTCTTTTCCTCTTTGACCAGTCAATGTTTATTTCTCTCTCCTCTCTCTTCTTCCTTCCCGCACACGACAGAACCAGCTTCTTCTTCTCCTTCTTTCTTCGCGAGCGAACCAGAACTAGAAGCTGCAGCTCCGTCGCCGCCCATCCCGCCGCCGCACCGCCGCTCGCACGCCCGCGACAGGTGCTCGCCCGTGCGCCCGCCGTCGTCCCGCCGTCCGCGCACGCCCTGTGCCGCACGAATCAGCCCTGTTTCGCCCCGTTTCGCACCGACCAGCCACCGTCCGGCCACCTCCGGCCACCGCCCAGCCCGCCGGACTTCCCCCGTTCCCCTTGCTCTCCGCCGGCCTTCCCTCGCCGTTTTGGCCGCGGATCTGCTCCGACCAGCCAAGGGCAGAAACCCACGAAATGGGTTTCCAGCTGGTTCGGGCCCATTTTGGGCCGTTTCCCGGCCCCGGATCCGCGAGTTGCCTTGGGAAGTATCGTTCCTCGCGTCGCCGCCGTCGGATTGATCCGATTTGCGCGCGATTTGGTGAGTAATCTCACTAATCCTAGATTAGTTGGCTAATTATGCTTAAGGTTGGTTTAGATTTAATTTAATTATGTGTAGGTTGTTAGATTTAAATAAATTAGCAATTATTAGTCAATTGTGATGTGATTTAGATAAATTGATTGTGCAATTAACAAGTAGACGTGGTCTACTAATTATTGGAAGCATCTCGGGAATTTTCCGACCCTTTGTGGGCTCCAATTTGGCGATTCGGGCCTAAGTGGAATTTTTAGTATTTAAATATTAATTTTCGGAATTAAATTAAATAATTATTTATTTTTCGAAAATTTAAGGGAGATGGTCTGGAACCGGAATATTGTGCGATGACCGTGGTGAAGTCCGTTTATTTAATCGGGCTTTATTTTGAGCTAAATTGAATTTTTAATATTAATTATGTAATTTTCGAAATTAATAAATTAATTATTTATTTTTCGGAAATTAAGATTTTGATGGTCGACGACCGAAATCTCGTGCTGATCGTCGTGGCGCAGTCCGTTTATTCATTTGAGCTCCACGTTGTATGGAATTGAATAAATTGTGATATTTTAGGGATTTACCCTAAATTGATTGAAATTGACTGAGATTGAATTGTTGATTGGTAAATGGCCAAGTATGTTATTCAGCGGTTATAATGCTTTGTTGAGTTGATTTAATTATTTGATTGAGAAATCGTTGGGTATTGGTTATCACTTGAATGGAAATACGTGGGCTCGGTGAATTGGAATATCACCTGGAGAATGCACATGTATTCAGTGGTTGATTATGTCATCTTGGCGAAAAGGTTGCCTTAGAGAATGCTCGTAAATTGTTGAAAGTTGATCATGCCTGTGTGGCGATAGTTGATCATACCTGTGTGGCGATAAGTGATCATGCCTATGTGGCGATAGTTGATCATGCCTGTGTGGCGATAAGTGATCATGCCTGTGTGGCGATAGTTGATCATACCTGTGTGACGATAAGTGATCATGCCTGTGTGGCGATAGTTGATCATACCTGTGTGGCGATAAGTGATCATGCCTGTGTGGCAATAGTTGATCATACCTGTGTGACGATAAGTGATCATGCCTGTGTGGCGATAGTTGATCATACCTGTGTGGCGATAAGTGATCATGCCTATGTGGCGATAGTTGATCATGCCTGTGTGGCATAGATTGTGCCTACGTGGCCGTATTTCTATGTATCGATTATCGAAAGTGGTCGAGTGGGACCGTAAAGCCATTAAGTATCGAAAGTGGTCGAGTGGGACCGTAAAGCCATTGAGTATCGAAAGTGGTCGAGTGGTGGACTGTGTCTTCCACCTTTGCTTAAGATGTGATATGAGGATCGTAGTTCGTAATTAATGATTGAGATGGAATAATCGAATTGACCCAGAATGGTCCGTCTGACATGTAATCGACGAGGTCGATTGATCATTGTTTTGATTTGATGTTGTGAATTGATTGACTGAATGGAAATGACCGTGAGTGGTCTTGTTGGCTTATAATCGACTAGGTCGATTTGATCGATGCTTCGATCGGTGATATGATTGCTTGAGTGTCTATTGTAAATTGTACTGACTTGCAGGTGGGATCTGATGCTAAGGTACGTCTTCTGAGCTATGCGTGTTTAGGCAGCCTTTAGTATAATAGTTTACTAATCGGGCTTAGTGGGGTAGAACTCGCTGAGACGTAGTCTCATCCCAGTTTGGGGAAAACATTTCAGGACCCGATAAGGAGCTGAGGAGGAGAAGTCTGGGAAGGAGATCTTGGAGGTGAAACTTGAAGGGAAGGATTTTGAAAGAAGAAGATAATATCGAGATGGGCCTTGAGTATGGCCTGGATGGATTGAGATCCTATCTTCTTTTGAGATCTCCGTTTTGATGTGAATAGATAATGAAAGGGTTTGTGGTTTGTATAAAAGTTTGGTTATAAATTTCAATATGAAAAATATGGCCTTGCTTTTCTATCCCATCGTTTTATTGTCTGGGGATTTTAACTGCTTCCGCATGTGCTTAAAAATTAAAAGGGTCGGCGATATATTGTCCTGGGATATCGCATTATAAAATCGACCAAAGAAAAGGATGGGCACGTGCCCGAGGATCGGGGCGTGACAAAAAGATTCAATACATCCTTGAGGAGCAAGAGGTTTTGGAAACTCTTAACCATACCATGGACGAACTTGAGTATGGAACTTCAGCTCAACACAGGAGAGATCTAGAAGCTTATCAAGCTTGGAAAATGAAAAATAGCATTGCTCGCATCACGTTGCTGAGCTGTATGCAAGACAATCTCATGTGTGAGTTTGAAAGTTATGATAAAGCTCAAGCTATGTGGGTTGCCTTGAAAGATAAGTTTGGGGGTATATCTACCACTAAGTTGAGGAAACTCACCATCAAGTTTGACACATACCAAAAGCGCCCAAATGTAACGATGAGGCAGCATCTTCGGGAGATGTCAAATATGATTCGTGAGCTGAAGTCAGCAGGTCACTCCCTTACTAATGAACAACAAATTCAGGCTGTAATAAGGTTTCTTCTTGACAATTGGAAGCATATGAAGATCAATATGACGCATAATGAGAATATTGTCACTTTTGATGATATATCATGTCATTTGGAATTAGAGGATGAGCGCCTAGAGGCTGTGAGATCCTCTACCCATGCTTATGTTGCTAAATCGAGTTTGCACAAAGCTTCGGGTTTCAAGCACAAAAGGAATCATCAATTCAACAACAAAGGGAAAAAGACTAATCAGGCACCTAAAAGACCTTCCAACGCAAGAAGTGTGGTGGGAAGAAGGACAAGGTGAAGATGAAGTGTTACAATTGTGGCAAGATGGGTCACTTTGCTCATGAATGCATTGAGCCGAAAGAAATACCCTATTACTCCATTACCGATGTGAATCGTTGTGGAAGGATCGTTCTACGAAGGCCCAGATGGTGCGAATTGCAAACCTCGACCTCCAATCAAATTGTGATTGGCAACCTCGGTATGAATGTGACCTGTTGACGAACACGTGTCAACCAACCAACGTTATAGACGCCACAAGCGAAAGAATTCGCTATCTCGCTTGATAAGTCGAATTGACCGCCACAAGAGAATCTTGATTAGGTCAAGTCCTCAAAAGAACAGTAAAAAGAGAACCTCTCAATTCTTTTCCTCAAAAATAAAAATATCTGTCCCCAAAGAAATTTGGCAAATCCTTTATATAGGCTACCACACAAACCCTAAAAACCAACCCTAAAAATCTAATGCGTTATATTCTAAAATATTCCTATTTTAGAATATTCTTAAACAAGAATATATATAAATTGACTTGGTCAATTATTTGGTGACAAGATAATTAAATTGCACCAAGATTTCCAAGATTCTTCAAGATTTGATCCAAGGTCATCTTCACGCCAAAGATCACGAACCATGATGCCAACAGCTTGCCTGAATTGTTTGGCCCGCGCTCGAGTAATCGAACCAGTAGGAATAGACAATGGGTCCCTAGCACCTCCTCCTCGATATGACTCGATGTCCACATCATTCCCTCCCCCATGCAAAGGATTTGTCCTCAAATCATCACTGGCATCAAAAAGAGTCAAGTCAGAAACATTAAATGTGGCACTAACGTCATACTTACCTGGAAGATCAAGCTTGTAAGCAGTATTGTTAACTCTTTCCAAAACCATGAATGGTCCATCCCCTCGCGGTAATAACTTAGAATGTCGCTGCTCAGGAAATCTCTCTTTGCGCATATGAACCCAAACCCAATCGCCAGGTTCAAACACCACTTCCTTGCGCCCTTTGTTAGCTTGCCTTGCATATTGCTCAGTCTTGCGCTCAATATTTGTGCACGTCTTCTCATGCAACGCTTTGACAAATTCAGCTTTCTTTGCTCCATCTAAATCCACACGCTTATCAACAGGTAAAGGGGTTAAATCTAACGGAGTTAATGGATTAAAACCATAGACAACCTCAAATGGTGTAAATTTAGTAGCAGAATGCATGCTCCTATTATATACAAATTCAACATGTGGCAGACAATCTTCCCAAGATTTTATATTCTTTTTAATAATAGCACGCAACAATACCCTAAAGTTCTATTAACTACCTCGGTTTGACCATCGGTTTGTGAATGACAAGTAGTAGAAAATAATAACCGTGTTCCTAGTTTTTTCCACAATGTTTTCCAAAAGTAGCTAAGAAATTTAGAATCTCGATCTGAAACAATCGATCTAGGCATGCCATGCAAATGTACAACCTCCTTAAAGAACAAATTAGCAATATGAGATGCATCATCAGTTTTATGACAAGGTATAAAATGAGCCATCTTTGAAAACCGATCAACAACCACATAAATAGAATCTCTACCATACTTAGACCTAGGCAATCCTAACACAAAATCCATAGAAATATCAATCCAAGGATGCGTTGGAATCGGTAATGGTGTATACAAGCCATGCGGTTTAGTTGTAGACTTCGATTTCTTACAAGCAATGCATCTCTTACAAACACGTGTGACATCTCTCTTCATATGTGGCCAATAAAAATGTTCATACAGCACTTCATAAGTCTTATTAATGCCAAAATGCCCCATTAAACCACCACTATGCACTTCTCGCACCAACAATTCACGCAAAGAACACTTAGGCAAACATAGTTTGTTTTCACGAAAAGATAACCTTCATGCCTATAAAATTTATCAAATGCAGCGTGTTCACATGCTTCATAGACTCTCCCAAAGTCATCATCATCAACATATAAGCCCTTGATATGCTCAAAACCTAGACACTTTGCTTCTAAAATAGTTAGAATCACATACCTTCGAGAAAGTGCATCGGCTACCACATTTTCCTTACCTTTCTTGTACTTGATCACATATGGAAAAGTCTCAATGAACTCCATCCATTTGGCATGTCTTTTATTCAACTTTTGCTGTCCTTTCAAGTACTTCAAGGTCTCATGGTCGGTGTGGATCACAAACTCCTTTGGCCATAAATAATGTTGCCAAGTCTCCAAAGCTCGCACTAAAGCATACATCTCCTTATCATAGGTAGGATAATTCAATGTTGCTCCACTCAATTTTTCGCTGAAATAAGCTATGGGATGCCCTCCTTGCATCAACACGGCTCCAATTCCTATACCAGAAGCATTGCACTCTATCTCAAAAGTAGCACTGAAATTCGGCAAAGATAATAAAGGAGCATTAGTTAACTTATCTTTTAGCAGATTAAATGCTTTCTCTTGCTCTTCTCCCCACGTGAAACCCACGTGCTTCTTGATTACCTCAGTTAATGGTGCGGCAATAGTGCTAAAATTTCTCACAAATCGTCGATAAAAACTTGCCAATCCATGAAAGTTACGCACCTCTCCTATGGTCTTAGGCATTGGCCATTCACAGATTGCTTTAACATTTTCTTCATCAACTTGTATACCATTAGCACTAACAACAAATCCTAGAAATACTAATTTGTTGGTAACAAAAGAGCACTTCTTTAGATTAGCGTATAACTGCTCGGCCCTTAAAACCTGCAAGACAACTCGCACATGCTCAATATGGTCATCAGGACTTCGGCTATAAATTAAGATGTTATCGAAATAGACAACCACAAATCAACCAATAAAAGCACGAAAAACATGATTCATAAGTCGCATAAACGTGCTCGGTGCATTAGTTAATCCAAATGGCATTACTAACCACTCATATAATCCATACTTGGTCTTAAATGCAGTTTTCCATTCATCACCTTCTTTCATCCTAATTTGATGATAGCCACTTTTCAAATCGATCTTAGTGAAAACGCAAGAACCATGCAACTCATCCAACATGTCATCTAACCTAGGAATAGGATGTCGATACTTTTGTAATATTATTGATTGCTCGGCAATTGACACACATTCGCCAAGTTCCATCCTTCTTTGGCACTAACAAAACAGGGACGGCGCACGGGCTAAGACTCTCTCTCACATACCCCCGTTCCAATAGTTTGCTAACTTGCCGCTGAAGTTCCTTTGTCTCCTCGGGACTGCTTCGATATGCGGGTCGATTAGGTCATGGCGCACCAGGAATCAAGTCAATTTGATGTTCTATGCCTTGAATCGGTGGTATCCCTCCATGAAGTTCATCAGGAAAGACATCTTCAAATTCCTGCAATAAAGATACAACAGGACTAGGCAAACTTGGGTCAAGATCGTTAGTAGAAAATAAAACCTCCTTGTACACAAGTACAAGCATTGGTCGATCTAGAACTAAAGCTCTCCTCACTTCACTTGATTTTGCATAAAAATTATCTTGCCTCTTTTCTTTCCTCTCTTCTTTCCCTCGGTTTTACCACAATCTTTCTCTCGGCCTCTCCTTTTCCTTGCGTCTCAGACACACCACGCAAGCCCTCGAATTTCTCACATTTTCTCTCTCTCTCGGCTTCTCGTTGTAACTTTAGTTGATCTTGATACACCTCACTAGGTGTCATTGGTACCAAGGTATAAGTCTTTTGATTCATCATCAATGAATAACGATTAGTAGACCAATCATGATGTACCTTTCGATCATATTGCCATGGTCTTCCAAGTAAGATATGACCCGCTTGCATAGGTACAACATCACACTTTACCTCGTCCTTATATCTCCCTATCTCAAATGGAATTCGAATTTGCTTCGATACTTTCACCTCACCACTATCATTTAACCATTGAAGTCTATAAGGCCTAGGGTGCTTTGTTGTCTTCAAGCCCAACTTATCCACCATAATACAACTTGCCACATTCGCACAACTACCTCCATCAATTATCATACTACGAGATCCTACCATTCACCACACACCTTGTATGAAACAAATTATCTCTTTGTCGGTGATGCTCCTCCTCCTTTACTTGCACACTCAGAGAACGCCTAACCACCAATAAGTCTCCTTTTATAACCACTTCTCTATCACTACAATCCTCCAATGGTGGCATCTCATCATCATCTTCTTCCCTTTCACTTTCGGACTCAATAACACCATGTCCAGTCATGATCATCACCCTCCTATTAGGGCATTGATTCGCCATATGACCCCTGCCCAAACACTTAAAACATTTAATTTCACGAGTTCTAGTGTTAGGATTTTCGGTTTTACTGAAACCGGATTCGTTCCAACTTTACCGTCCCTCTCCTTCTCCTTTGAAGTTTCGGTTTTGGTGTTGTTTCCTCTCCAATTTGGCTTCTCATCTCTCTTCCAATTGGATCTCCAATTCTTATTTGAACCTCCTCCACTCTTGTGATTTCGATCCAATTTCAATTGTCGCTCACCTTTGATGGCTTTGTCCACCAATTCTTCCAATTCAACATAGTGTTGCAGCTCTACCACCCTTGCTATGTCTCGGCTCAAACAACTCAAAAATATTGACATTGTGGCCTCATGATCCTTCATCACATTAGCACGGATCATGGCAATCTCCATCTCCTTGTGATACTCTTCCATGCTCTTATTGCCTTGTGTGAGGTTTTGTAACTTTTGAAATAAATCTCAATGGTAATGACTTGGCACAAAACGCCTCCTCATCACCGCTTTCATCTCATCCCACGTCTCTATCGGTCTTTCACCATTGCGCCTCCTACTAGTCACAAGTTGATCCCACCAAATTATAGCATAATCAGTAAATTCAACAACTGCAATTTTTACCTTTTTGAGCTCAGAGTATCGTTGGCAATCAAATACCATCTCCATCCGTTTCTCCCACTCTAGATACGCATTGGGATCATTCTTCCCTTGGAAGGAAGGAATCTTCATCCTGATGTTGCCAAGTTCATCATCTCCTTGGTGTCTAAACCTTCGGCCTCCATTCCACCTTTCAAATCGAGCATCTCGATCATCATCATATTGCCGTTGCCTTCTATGTTGTGTTCTAGAGGCATCTCGCTGATGTTGCGGCCTTCCTCGGGGTATCTCTCGGTCACCATCAACCCTCATGCCATTCCCCATCATTCGGCCACTAAGCTCCTCCACTACGACCCTCAATTGCTGGATGCTTTCCACGAGCGCTTCATCCCTTCGTATGGAGTCAACCTCCCGTTGATTCACGCTTTCTTCGCGCGATATATTTTAGACCTGCAAGTAAACGTTAGTCTAAAAAAAATCCTCACCAATCGCTCCCTCACGTGTTTCTCTCGAGATATTTGTCACTCCTCTCGTGTTTAACTCAAGTCTAGGCTTTTTCCACCCTCAATTAAGCTTACACACTCTTGCCTTTTTCCTCTCGTATTCTCTTTTCACAAGCTCTTTATTGGACTCAAAACCTGTCTCTCAACCCTCACAACAATCAATCAAACTAATCAAACAAGATTAGATCACTATTGATTTCGTTTCAGCAAGTAACAATTTCAAACCAACAAGTACAACTTTCGAAATTCCAATTGAAACGTAAATCACTACTGATTTTGTTTCAATTTGGTCTACTAACAAACGAGTCGCCTTCTTTTTTTTTTTTTTTTTTTGTTCGGCTAATTTTTTTTTTTTTTGCCGAATTTGTTTTTTTTTTTTCTCTTGCACACTTTTTTTTTTTTTGTGCGTTTTCTTTCGCTTCTTTTTTTTTTACTTTTTTTTTACGAACTCGGATACAATTTAAGATGCTAGAAAAGAAAATTTAAAACTAACAGCAAACAACTACGTATGGAAGCACAAAAGCAATCGGATCCCTAAATTAACTAGAACCAAAACCCTAACTCAATAAATCTCAAATTGCTGATTATCAACAGAAAATTAAAGATAAATAGACCTTGTAGAATCTGGCTCGATACCAATGATGTGAATCGTTGCGGAAGGATCGTTCTACGAAGGCCCAGATGGTGCGGTGCAAACCTCGACCTCCAATTTGAGATTTGATTGGAGGTCGAGGTTTGCAATTCGCACCATCTGGGCCTCGTAGAACGATCCTTCCGCAACGATTCACATCAATTACTTTAAGTAATGATTTTGTTTCTAGCACCGTAATGCTTGCTTAATCTCATCCAATATGGATTGTAGACTCAGGAGCAATAGACCACGTAGCTAGAGACTGAGAAGCATTTATGGAGTATCGTCAGATTTAGCTTGGAAGAAGATGGATATATGTTGGGAATAACTCAAGAATTGAAGTGAAGGGTATCGGCACATATAAATTAATTTTATATGGTCGAAGCCTATTCCTACAAGATGTCCTTTATGCTCTAGATATTCGACGAAACTTGGTCTCCGTAGTTGTTCTTCTTAGCCTAGGTTATATATTGAATTTCCATGGTAATTGTATTGACATTTTGTTTGGAACAGTTTATTATGGTTCAGGTCATGTATTGAATGGTTTTATGGTGTTAGACATTGACTATGGTCAATACAATGTTAATGTCGATGGTTGTTTTTCTTTAATTACATTTTTTAGTAATGTTGAGATTGATGCAAGTACTTGGCATGCTAGATTAGGTCACATTGGGTTGCAAAGAATGCAAAGATTAGCTAGAGAATGCCTTTTAGGGTCAATCACTAATATTAATCTACTCGTAGGTGAACATTGTCTAGCGAGAAAAGCAACTAGAAAATCATTCGATAAAGGCACTAGAGTCGAATTTCCATTGCAATTCATACATTCTAACATTTGTGGTCCTTTGAATGTGAGGGCGAGGCATGGAGCCTTATATTTCATCACTTTCATAGATGAGTTCACATGTTTCAGTTATGTCTTTCTGATCTCCCATACGTCAGAAGCATTAGACTGCTTTAGACAATATATATCAATGGTAGAAAATCAGTTGAATAAAACAATAACGGTATTAAGAACCGATCACGAACGTGAGTATCTATTGAAGCAATTCTAGGCTTTTTGTGATGAGAAGGGAATTGTACGATAATTGACTATTATTGGTACTCCACAACAAAATGGGATAGCTGAGAGAAGGAATAGAACCATATTGGAAATGATTAGGTCTATGATGACGCAAGCAAATTTACCTATCTCCTATTGCGGAGATGCATTATTGACTACTGCCTATGTACATTTAACCGAGTGCCCTCAAAATTGGTCACTTTCACCCCTTATGAATTATGGACTAGTAAGAAACTAGAGTTAAATAATCTACGTCCATGGGGATGTGCAGTTTATGTTCATGATTCTTCCCATAAATATGGCAAATTAGGTCATAGAGGGAAGAAATGTATCTTTATAAAATATTATGAACACTCCAAAGGGTACGTGTTCATAGGTGAACAAGCTGATGGAAGTGTGACAAAAATGGAGTCACGAGATGTCACGTTCTTGGAGAACGATTTTCCTATTAGAGGTAAGATTGATAAAGACTTTCAATTATATGAGATGGAAGATTCTAATAACATACCCACTAATGTTGTAGAGGGAAATGAAGATTTACCTCAACATGCAAGACCTAACGGGAGTGTTGCATCATCTGGCGAACTGAATTCAAGAGAAATTCAGTTGCGTAAAAGTAATCGTAAAAGTATTCTTCGTTGTCATTTTGAGATTGAAGGGGAAGCATTTATGATTACTCAAAAAGACGATGCCAAGTCAAAGACTGTTCAAGAGGCTCTCTCATCCTCTAATAAGGAAGAATGGAGAAAAGCTTTAGAAGATGAGATGGAGTCTATGGGGCAAATCACGTCTGGGACTTAGTTGATCTACCACCTTATCGCAAAGCCATTGAAAACAAATGGGTCTTCAAGATTAAGCGAAGGGTGAATGGATCCATTGAAAAGTATATGGCTCGCCTTGTGGTGAAATGTTATATTCAACAAGAGGGTATAGATTATGAGGAAACCTTTTCACCAGTTGTAAGGTTTGCCTCAATATGCCTTATCCTAGCCATCGTTGTACATTTGGACCTTGAATTACATTAAATAGATATAAAGATGGCATTTCTCAATGGAGAACTAGATGAGGAAATCTATATGAAACAACCAATAGGTTTCATAGCTAAAGGTTAAGAGCATAAAGTTTGCAAACTTCATCGCTCAATATATGGCCTTAAGCAATCATCTAGATAGTGGTATTTTTGTTTTCATTGAGCCATAACCACTTTTGGTTTCATGATGATCGAAGAAGATCACTGTATATATGTCAAACGGTCCGAAGATAAATTTGTGATTTTATCACTTTATGTAGACGATATTCTATTAGCTAGAAATGACAAGGTTTTGGTTATTACCATAAAAGAATGGTTGTCCTCCAATTTTGAAATGAATGACATGGGAGAAGCTGCTTATATATTAAGAGTTAAGATCGAAAGAGATCAATCAAGGAAACTTTTTACTTTATCACAAGAGTCTTATATAATAAAGATTCTTGACCGTTTCAATATGCAGCATTGTAATCCCATTGATACCCCCGTCATGCAAGGTGAAGGCCTAAGTACTGAGATGTGTCTTAAGACTTTAGAAGAAATTAAAGTGATGGAAATTGTTCCTTACACTAGTGCGGTCGGAAGTTTGATGTATGCTATGATGTGTACTCGACCCGACATATGTTATGCCGTGGGATTGGTAAGCCGATATTAATCAAATCCCGGTGAAGTACACTGGAAAGCAGTGAAGAGGATCCTGAGATACTTGAAGGGCACCATGGACTATCGACTTTATTACCAAGGGAATGATTTACGCCTATTAGACTATTTAGATGCTGATTGGGGTGGAGACCTCGATGAGTGTAAATCGACTTCTGGATAAGTGTTCTTGCTCAATGGAGGTGCAATTTCTTGGAATAGCAAGAAACAGACATGCATGGCCTTGTCTATGATAGAGGTAGAATTTATTGCATGCTCTGCTGCAATGCAAGAAGCAATATGGCTAAAACGTTTCTTGGAAAATTTAGCCATTATCACTAAAATTCCTAGACCAGTGATAATTTATTGCGATAGTCAAGCAACCATTGCCTATGTGAAGCATCGCAAGTATCATGGAAGGACGAAGCCCATTGACATAAAGAACAACTTCATAAGAAATATAATAACGCAGAAATAAGTGATCCTACAATACATTCCAACCAATAGAATGGTTGCTGATCTGTTTATGAAGGCTATTCCTAGAAACATATTCTTGAACTACAGGATGTCACTAGGATTGCGTAGAATGTGATATGTGTTATTGTAAAGGATCATTGGTTTATGTATATGTGGACATATGTATTGTACTTGTTTATTTATTAGTGACTTAATGTTTTATCAATAAGTACAAATCCATTATCATACTAGCACAAGCACACATATATTATTGGAAAGTATGTCAGCTGGCAATGATTGGCTCACTCACAAGAGTAATCGCCTCAAGTGCTATAGTTAGCACGTTGAGATGAGACGTTATGTACAAATAAATGCTGAATAGCAAGTTTGGTACATAAAATATGTCGCCTTAATTGGAGTCAAGATGAGATTTGTGATTTGTTTATAATAAGACCAAACATGATAGTCCCACAATCATGTATGCCTGTAAGATGCCAGATGCGAGTAGTTAATTGGGCGCTATAGAAAGCGAGTTGATATAGCACTCGGGCTAAACATGAGTACGTGAGAAGCACGTGACTATGTTTAGGCTAAGATCCGTATAGTAAATATATTTAATAAATGATATACGCTCTTATAGAAAGAGAAATCCACTATAGCATGTAATTCATATTACATGTGCATTGTATGACCGATAAGAGAAGGTGACTAAAATTATCCCTATTTACTCATCGTGTGAACCCTTGAGGTATTTTATAATTTACCTCATTTTGTGCCTTATGTTACTTCTGACTATGTTCTTGAAGTGGAAGATCAATGTTGCTACTTTAGCATGTTACCGGCGGTCATGAATAGATATGGCTTTATGGGACGTGTCTAGGAAAACAGTTGTTCTGAAATGGAGAGACATGAGTGCGAAGGAAAACTATTATTGTTTTACATCTATCACATGTATTTACTGGTCGACTAATTATATCGCCTTATGTGATTGCTATATAATTGTAAATACATGGTATTTTGAGAATAGTCAAGTATAGCCTTTAAGGGATAGGTATACTTGAATTGATGTAACAAAATATGTCCGGGGCACTGTGAGACATCGATTGTTTATTTCTTTTTAGGGTTGTACCTATTATGTCATCCCTAACGAGTGTATAATTTGAGCTCCTAATTGTAGGTGTACTCACTGGTCGCACGGCTTACTTGACAGTATAAATTGTTTTGTAAAGTTGATGAATGTTGAATGCCTTATATTCTTGATAGAGAGCTATCAAGCCCATCATGTCCGAGTGGGAGATGTAGTATTTTATTAATACATCCATGATGAGGTGCGATGGAAACGCACCGTTTCGTGTTGATATACTACGATAGAAAGACACCCTTTTGAGAGGGTGTGAGGGAGTCATATAAAAAGCTCCTAAAGACAACCGTTGGAACGGTTGGAAGAACATACGCTCAAAAAATTCTCTCTTTTTTTTGTTTGTCCCATTTCCATCAAAAGAAAGAAGGCGTTCCATTTTTCCTTTACAAGAACAATTAGCATTTACGCTATGGAAATCGGGTGCTTTTCTCGTAATTGCATTCAGATCAACATGAAGTATTTTTATTCGTGATTCATCCGCAATTCAACGATCATTCTGGGGTTAATTATTGTTTGCGCATCAAATAAAGGTAAGTCGTCTTCCGCCGACTTGAATTCTAACAACAAATGACAAAGAATTTGATGCGACAAAAGATTTGGGTAAACATCTAACCCTAAGTCAATATGCAAAATGATTATGTAAGTCAATGTCAATGCCAAATGACTTAAGACCTAAATGACATACTCGATGATTTTGGAATGTGACTAGCCTCATTAAAGCATATTGTTCATATAGTAAATGATGCTTGATCATGACAATTCACATATGCACACGAACCTTGTTATGTGTACTTTAAAAGACAAGCAGAGAACATTATAAGACTTGGTCTCTAATAGACTCAAATGGGCATGGTAAAGTGCATACGTGATAAGGTCTCATCCTATCCTTAGCACAATAGAACAAACATGATTGCGGTCACTTAAGGACATGTAAAAATCTAACAAAAAATTTCACATATAGAACACATGACGATGAATATTTTCTGTTAGGAACTCGAAACCCAATTGAGATCACACGAGTCATGAAAAATATGGCAAAACAGACACGCATCGTCAAGTTTTATTTTGCAGCAACACCCCTTTACTTTGATACATGCAATTGATACACTAGACCACATCAAAACTTTGTAAATCTTGTATCAATTGAAGACATACGACATGTAGTTCATTTATCATGAAGGACTTAGGATTGAACAAGGTCATTTTCCTATTCAAATCTACCTAAATTCATCTTGGGCCAAAATAGGGCAGATTGGCCTTAGCTCATATCTAGGCGATTTTGACCTAGCTAAACATATCTAAAAATTCCGAAAAAATTACAGGACATTCTTGACATGGCCAAAAAAAAATTTTATCAAGACAAAATTGTCCAAAAATCATCACAGAAAGCTGCACAAAAATAGAAAAAGCCGAAGTCGGACCAAATCAAAACCTAAATAGGACACAAAACATTGCAAAATCGAGTAATTTTGGAGGTGTTTTTCGAGGGTCAAATGTCACTCAATCAGGGTGTGCGATCTATAAATTTGAAGTTTGTAACATGTATTTTCAAATTCTAGAAGGAATTGAACAAAGATAAGGTCATTTAAGATCTCGTTTCGGCCAAAATAGCGAGCTTATTATAGAACCGCAAAATGCAAATTAAGGCCAAAATCATTCAATCATCCATGAACATTCAGTCAACTATACTCAAACTTCATCAAATCATCAATAAACATATAATCTTCAGATCTAGGGTTATTTCATCGATCTAAAGGTGAATTCTAGCTCCAATTGGACAATCCAACCTTGCTTTACGGGATTCGAGCTTTAGAAGTTACCTTTTTGTGTTTTTTGTTGATTTTGATGTGCAACTAAATGAAATTTTCGCCGGAACGTCATTGAACCACCATGAACCACCATGAACCACCAAGGATCAGATTTAGACAGCCAGGATCACTTTCAAGAAATGGCCAAACCGTTGATTTGATGCTGAACCGAAATCAATTCGATTGGACTGGCTTTCGTGCGCCGGTGAGGAAATGGATCACCAGAAGAGATCCGGTGATGGATCAACTAGTCTCCAACCACAACAAGGTCGGAGACTCACCCTAGGATAGATCGAAGGAGAACGGGACCTCCTGCAAACATTGGTGGTCGCTAGTTTGTGTGAAACATGAAACCGGTCCAAGAGTTGGACCGGTCTTCACGCCGGTGGAGGAGATCGTGCAAAGGAAACGCCCTCCCAATTTTGAAGGGAAAGTTGGTTATGTAGTCTTGGACAAGATCAAATCTTAGCCTTTGGATTAATCCAAAGGCTAAGGTTTGATTTTCTTAGTTAATTGGTTTGTTCAATTTGTTATGAACACCCTAATTGAGCACATGTCTAGTTCAATGGCCCCAATGCATTCTTAACGAACGGTGATGATCAATTGTGGACTAATTGGGCTCTTTTTGCAATCTTCATAACATGAGGGGTTAATTCGCAAATTTTATAAGTTCGGAGTAAAATTCATAATTTTGCAAATTAAGGCCATGGGAACATTAGCCATTGGATGTATCGCCTCATGGTGGTTGACCACCACGAGGTCGCCGGAGTGAGACAAAATTGGCGCCTAGTGCTAGTGATCAGTTGGACTGTTGGGGTTGATCCGAACTGATCTCGACTGATCCTCTCTCTCTCTCTCTCTCTCTCTCTCTCTCTCTCTCTCTCTTGTGCAATTCAGTCCCCTAGGGGTCTAATTGCAAGGAAAACTTGCTTTATTATAGAGAAAGGTGCGTCAATTTGCTAATTTCTTACTCAAAAGTGTCAATTAATTGAAATTAAATTCAATTAATGTTGCAAGGCACCAATTGATCCACTAACCCATGTCTAGGATGACCCATGGCGTTCGAATTGACCTTGAAAAGGTAGCATGACTTTTACGCTAAGATCTAATTGAAGACCAATGATGATATTAGATCTTAATTCTTGAAATCAAACCTTAGTCTCAAATGGGTCAATTTGAATTTTGCCAATAGGAGTTCACTAGCTTAGTTTTCTTAAGCTCGGGTAAGCTAAATCCCTCAAAGCACAATGTTCCCAAGTGAAATTTCCAAAATTAACCTCGGATTTAGATTTACTTCACAAAAATGAATGGAAAGGAGTTTTCATTCGCTAATCATGAAAAGCCGACTCGGACCCTAATTAAGGTTAGAAATGCTAATTCACCTTTCGACACAGCAATTCTTAAAATTGAATGAACGAGTGAATTAAAAATAGTCCCTATTCCAAATGTCGTAAAAGGAACTACACCTAATTATAGCTAAAACAAAAGCAATTTGATTTTTGGCTGATTTAGAACCTAAAATAAAAAAATTCAGAAAACAGGGTTCTTAATCGAATTTTTATGAAATTTTTGACACAAGAGCCAAATTGACACTAAAAGAAGTATTTTTGGGGATTTTTTTATTTTTTCAATTTTTTGGTCAAAGATTTGACTAAAAGTCAATCATTTAGTTGACTTTTCTTTAAAATGTTGATTTCTTAATCAAATTTTTGAATTTTTGAGAATTTTATTTGACAAACATGAAATTAAAGCTAAATAGCATCTTTTTAGATAAAAAGTCAATCATTTGACTTTTCAGGTTTTTCTTAAAAATAACTAGGAAATCGCTTAAAAGCGACAATACAACAAAAAGAAATGAAAAACCACACTTTTTGATTAAGAAACGGACTGTCGCGATCAAAAACTTAAATCTTGAATCTTTTTACTTTTTTCAAAGCATCGACTAAAAATTAGGTGTTAACATAAAGTAGGAAAAATGTGCGTGCACACAGACACGAATTATACAATATGTGACTTACTTATTAATTGGAAATTCACTTGAGAGTTTTTTTCCCCTAAAGCTCTAAATAGAGAGGAAATTCTCTTGGACCAAACTGCTTTAATCCATCCTACTTTTTGATATGCTAAGTTCTTATACGTAGTATACAACAATCATGTTGTGCAATCAGTAGCCCAGAAAACTATGAGATTGATGAACTCCCCTTGTCCGAATCTCTTCGATCCACCCAATTTTTATATTATAAAAAGAAGAAGATGAGATATACAGATGCTAACTAGGAATGCATCGGTATCGTGTATTTGGCAAAACCAAGTGACTGACTTCCATGGTGTTAGACTAATCTACCCAACAATTGCATTGTCCGTGTGATTATACTGCCAAATCATGGTGTTGTGAGATTAAGTTTCCTGATGATATTCTGTGGGACTTCTGATTTAAGCTGCTTTTTTTTTTTTTTGGTTCTTCATGAAATTGTGTAAAAAACATTTTGAGCTGCATTTGGTAACCTGCATATGCAGCCGAATAGTATAAAAGTTATCCAGCCCGGCTTTTGAGGGCATTGCAATTCTTGGATAAGATGGCCTTGAGGACCGACCTCAAAAGGATGGTTAGGGTAATGATTATGTCCAATAAACTAAAAGAATTTAAAAACTAGTTCGTCTTCTCACTTTTCAACAAGTGAAATTTCTCGATGCTAGTGAATTCCATGTCTAGTGAGGTGGCTAGTGAAAGTCATTGTCTTCGTTATCAATAGTCTTCTGATGCTGAAGGCCTTAAATTTTTCATTAAGATCTGCTCTCTTTCCCTCTCGCTGCTGATATTATTATCTATTCGCTATTCCTGCACCGAGAAACTTGTTAACTGTACATTTGAAGTGAGTAAATTAATTGTGCCATTTAATACATGCCAATGCCTAAAATTAAGGGTGAGTAAGGTCTTTGTTGGGCCGGTCCACTCCTTAACCCTAGGTCCAACCCACATAATGCTGATCCTCCATTTTTGGGACCGAGGACCGACCCTATTGAGCTTGGGATCAAGGATTAGACTGACCCAATGGGTCTGGTTGGTTCTAGGGTCAACCTAGGACTAATCAATAATTTTTTTTATTTTATTTTTTTATTCCTTGAAAAGGCGGTTGAGGACCAAATCGACCCGATGGGTTTGGTTCGATTCCAAGGTCAACTCAGGACCAACCGATAATTTTTTATTTCATTTTTGTACTCCATGTTGGGTCCGTCCGATTTCAAGGTCAACCCGGGACCAACCGACAAATTTTTTTAAATTTTTTTGTATTCCATGAAAAGGCGACCAATGACCAAACCGACCCAATGGGTTTGGTGATGAGTGAGGCCAGGTAAGAGAGGCGGCGGCGAGCGTCAAGTATGGTGAGTGTCTAGCATCGAGCAGAGTGAGTATCGAGTTAGGCGAGCATTGAGCGGCGAGCGGTACAAGTGACCCAAAGCGAGTGAAGCGAGTATCGAGTGGCGAGCGGAAAATTTGTTTCTTTCAATTTTGGCAAATTGAAGACTAAGAAGACAAATAAGACAAAAAGGAATGAGTACTGGAGGAAGATGCCGTGAGAAGCTGTTTATGCTCTTTTAGATGCTGTGAAGACTCCTCACAAAAATATTTTCCTCCTTTAAATTATGGCTGTTAACAATGTAAAAGACATTAAAAATCTAAGTTATTAAAGAATAGTGTAAAGTTACTTGAACTCATCACTAATGAGCTGTTTAATATTGTTGACACCATTTATTTTAGGGTTTTCTCTTTATAAAAATTATATATAATATATATATATATTTATAATTAGGGTTGGTCCGGGTTGGACCGACCTTGAATTCTCAAAATTGAGGACTAACCCGTATAGTACTAGTCTAGGAATCTTAAGACCAATGAGCGACCTAATTTCCCTTGGAATCAAATCAGGATTAGCAGGGTTTGGCTGGTCCAGGGTTGACCTTAAACCGATGCTCACCCCTACCAAAAATTCCCCTAACCTTGGGCTTGAGAATGCGACCTTGTTAAAGAATGAACAACTACAGAATTAAAAAAGAAAAAGAAAAAGGATTTAACAGCATCATGAATCTCAATTCTAGTTTCCGCTTGAAGTACCAATAGTCGCCTAGCTACCATTGTCATATGTTCTCACCGATTGGTGTCATCAATGAAGCTTCATTGTTAGCTATGCCCTGAAGCAGTTCTTATATGTAATCTTGTCATAATGTAGAGTCATAGATCATTGATAGTTACTAGTTTGGAGATACTAAATTGACCTGTAATTTCATTTCTAAAGTGATTTGGTGTCTTGATAGCAATTGACTCAGATCAAAGCTCGAGTAGGGGTGAAGAACAATGCATAATAGTCTAGTATGGCTCAAACATTGTCATTCCCATCATCCTATTTGTTGCAACAAAACATCAAAAGATGTACCAATCGAAGCACAAGTAGCAAAGGATGAAAAGAAAATCAAAATCACACGAGATGCAAGATTTACATGGAAAATCCAAAACGGGAAAAACCACATGGAGAGATGGGGATTTCACTATCTTAAACAAAGAGTACAAGAGTACAATCTAAAGGCTCAAAAAACCACTTGATAAGCTAGAAGATCTAAAGTTCTAATAAGAAGATAAGAAAAAACAAAACAGGAAATAACATTGTGGCACCCCAAAACACCTAAGGTCGCCACAGATACCAAAAGAAGAACCGTAGTTCATAGGCATTTTTTTTTAACGGTCCTAGCGCATCTTATTTGCGGAAGCATAATCAAGTCTTACCAATTCTCCCTCCAACAATCATGATACAATGCACACCACTAAGCACCATAAGAGAAATAAAGCCGAGCCACTCTTTATTTATATATTTTCAAGATGGATTTCACGGGTCGGTACAACCAAAAGGAAAACCAAGACTCTTGGCTAGACTTGGCCACAACTCAAAAAGAGACAACTCGACCCTCTATGTCGATCATGTATAATCCTCCATCTACAAGTGTTGGCTATGTCCAAAAAGTGTCAGCTCCCACTCCTCACGCGGGCCGTCACACCCATCCCGGTGCGTCAGGTGGTGGCGGCGGCAACATCCCCCACATCACTCCGTCACGACGGACGTGGACAGATATGAACTCCTGAATGATCGAGCCCCCAGCTAGGCCCACGTCATACATCACCAGTGCACGAACCCGAATGAACGTCATACTAGGGATAGTGGGACAGTCGATCTCCATACACTCGACCTCCACGTCAGATGGAAGGCCGTAAAAGGTGCCCTACGTGACAGTAGGGAGCGGCATCTTTCTAATCTGAAATGTTAGTCCCCAAAAGGGGTGAGTACAACCACTCAGCAGATAAAGGATCCATTAACTACTCAATGCATCACACAGGACAATCAAGACATCATGGTATAGTTCATATTATTTATGCATCCAAGCATTACTTACCTTGCAGCCATGCATATGTCATCATACCGTATATGCATACACCATCATGCACTCATCACTAAACATTCATGCATATACCATCATGCCATAGGTGCGTATACATCCATACACTCATCATCAAGCATTCATGCATATACCATCATGCCATAGGTGCATATACATCCATGCACTCATCATCAAGCATTCATGCATATACTATCATGCCATAGGTGCATATACATCCATACACTCATCATCAAGCATTCATGCATACATGTCACCATACCATGCATGACTCAATTTCAAGTTCTCAATTTTTTTATTCTTTCAATTGGGCCACCACAATTTCTTTCCTAGGACCAGTATTTGCATCCCACATTTATCGCTCACATCCAACTTGGCATCGCGAGGAACCTCCGGCACACACCTCCGGGCATCCGGCACACACACTCCCGGCATCTCGTACCCCAACTAGCATCACGAGGTATCCCCCCGGCACACACCTCCGGACTTCCGGCACCCCCACATCCCGGGCATCTCAAAACTCCCGAGGACATACGGCACACACCCTCCGGGCATCTGGCATACACTCCCTAGTTGAGCATCCCAACACTCCCGGGGCATCGTCGGCTCACACCTCCGACGGCATCCTCATTTATCATATTTCACATTCACATTTATGGCTCAATATCAACATGGCATATGATATGATGGCAACAAGATCATTTTCAGCATTTTGATTCTTATATGTAGTGCCAAATATCATCACATGTGCAACAAGATTCAATCACTTAAGACAACATAATCCATGGGTTTCATACAACTTAGAATAATCCATACATCATGGCTTTTTGAAATCTACAAAATCTAGCTTGCACAATTTCAGAAAACATATTAATTAAATACCCACATGATCTTCAAAAATTATGAAATCTGAACATGTGATAGTCAAGACATAAAGGCAGAAACTCCATGAAGAACACATGCCCAAAAGAACCTCACACAAAAGATATAGCTCACGCATTACAGCTTGCAAAATTCGGACACATTAGATTGCGCGGTTCTTGAAATATTCCAATTTAAATACCCGAATGACCTTAAAAAATTATGAAATTTTACCAGGTGATATTCAAGACCCTAAGGTAGATTTTTTTTGAAGACATCAAGGCCAGATTCGTCCTAGATAATTAAATATGGACGGTTGAAGCCCCTGTTCCTAGTACTGAACATTCTAGGTTTAGCCGTCACCAAAAAATCAAGATTTCACCTACTTTTCTTCCTTATTTTCCTCTGAATTTTTTATATGTTTTGCCTCAAGAGGTCTACTACAACTTTCATTAGGGAATCAAGGTGATATTTTCAAAGGAAAGTCACTTTATAGTCCACAAAGTCACTGGAGTTCAGTACAACATTTCCAGATCTATCTTCTTCAAAGGAAAAATCGTTTCACTAGGCTATAATTGCTCGTTTTACCCAAAATTTGAGTATGTTAGTCTTCAAGATGTTATCTACAACTTTCGTGAAGGGGTCAAAGTGAAATTCGCAGTAAAAAGTTACATGCAACACACAAAATCACCAAGAGGTCAACAAAACAGCTTCAGATCTAACATTTTCGTAGAGGGAGGGTTTCACCCCCCAAACCTCATTCATTTTGCCTCAAATTTTAGTATGTTATAATTTAAGATGTTATCTACAGATTTCATCAATAAGTAAAAGCCAAAATCCGACTCAAACATCGCATGCAAGCCACTACAACATTCTGGGTCAGACTGTTTACTCGAGAACAATTTACTACTTCAAAACAACACTCTTAAAACTTCAGTTTTTCACACCCTAGACATCCGAAATTCATCACCATTCAATAGCACATTCTAGACACAACATGCAAGAGTAGATCAAAGGATCTAACTTGCTTCTAAATCAAGCTACGGCGAGCACGATGGCGGTGGGACACGGCGGCGACGGTCACGGCTCCTCCTCCTTCTTCTTCTCTTCTTCCTTTCCTTCCCTTTCCTTTCTCTCTTCCTCTCCTCTCTCTCTCTTATGGTCGATACCCCCCTAAACCGGCCACCCCTTCTCTTTATTTCCCTTTAAAAGAAATCATTAGGAGCCGCCCAAGGTGGCCAATGGGTGTAACTCCCTTTTTGCCACTTGGCAAACCCCATGCACATGATGGGCTTGAAGATGGGCCGGCCTTCTCCCCTCCTTGTGGTTGACGGCCCATTCTTGGGCTTATGGGCCAAGCCAATTTGGCCCATCTTAGGCCCACACTCTTGGGCCTAAGACCCAAGCTTAATTAAATCCAATTTTAACCCCTTTTTAAAACTAATTATATTCCTATTGAATCAAAGTACTAAATTACAAATTTAAATGGCTAAATTCCAACTTATAAAATTTATGGCCAAAAGCATAATTTCCAAATTGCCATGAGCTTTTTGGGATGCCACAAACATGGAGGCTAGAGTTGGAGATGTGTTATTAAACATATTCCTTTTATAGTCTCCCTTAAAAAAAAAACCCCTAAAACAAAGGTGCATAGTCTAAAATACCATTATCTTTAATTTGGAAGTCAAAACTCAATAAATCTCCACCTTGACTTCAAATCTCCAAAAGAGCATTATGCTACACACCACAAGAACTCTCTCCCTCACCACCAAAAGTGACCACACAAGGCCACCCCCAAAATGGCGGAGTCGACAATGCATACCTCTAAACCTATGTGAGCGTACTTGGTGTAGGAAACAATGGATGAAATGCCACCAACTCCCCTAAGCAACTCAAATGGTGAAAACGCCGGTCGAGTCCAAGTAATGCTTGAACTTGGTCGAACTAGTTTGGTTAACATATTTACCGGATTATCCACAGTAGGAATTTTCCTCATCGTAATCGTATTATTAGCAACTTCATCACATACAAAGTGATACCGTATGTCGATATGTTTTGTCCTATCATGATACATCACATTCTTGGTCAACTGAGTCGCACTTTGGTTATCGCAAAAGATAACGGAGGCTCCCTTCTACTTCATGCCAAGTTCTATAACCAAGCATTTCAACCAAAGAGCTTCCTTTACTGCTTTCGCTGCTACCATGTATTCTGCTTTGATGGTAGACAAAACAACTGTGTCATACAAAATTGCTCTCCAACTAACTACAGAACCACCAAGTATAAAAAAATGACCTGTCAAATATCTTTGTTTGTCAATATCGCTTGTATAGTTAGAATCAATGAGCCAACAATAGAATTAATGAGCCAACAACCGCATGTCTTATATCACAATCTCTATTAAAGACAAAACCCACATTTTAGGTACCCTAATGTACCGAAGAATCCATTTCACAGTTTGTTAGTGAGCTTTACCCGGATGTGCCACATACTTACTCACAATACTAATAGCCTGTGAAATATTTGGACAAGTGCAAACCATAGCATACATGAAACTACCAACGGCACTAGAATATGGAATTTGAGACATCTCATCTTCTTCATCTTTAGTTTTAGGCAACAAAGAAGCCAAAAGCTTAAAATGGGACACCAAAAGAGTATTTACCAGTTTAGCATTCTTCATGCCTAAGCACTTGCACTTTCTCAATATCTTTCTTCCACCAGAAGTATAACTTCCCAACCAGGAGATACCTAGAATTTCTTGGCAACTTCAAGATCTTTCATCTCAAATTCCCTACTAAGTTGCCTCTTCAAATTTTGTATCTCTGATATATTCTTCGCTGCAACAAGCATTTCATCCACATATAATAGCAAATAAATAAAAGAACCATCATGCAATCTCTTATAGTACACACATCCATCATGCGCACTTCGCAAATGGCCATGATTCAACATAAAGCTATCAAATCTCTTGTACCATTGCTAGTGAGATTACTTGAGACCATACAAATAATGTTTCAACTTGCAAACATGATCTTCTTTACCCTCAATAATAAATCCCTCAGGTTGAGACATATAGATTGTCTCCTCAAGCTTGCCATGCAGAAAAGCAATCTTATCATCAAGTTGCTTAAGTTCTAGATCATAAAGGGCTACTAAAGCAAACATCATATGGATGGAACTATGTTTCACAATTGGAGAGAACAATTCATTACAGTTGATCCCCTCCTTTTGACTAAAACCTTTCGCTATCATACGTGCCTTGAATTTTTCATCTTCAATCCCTAGAATTCCCTCTTTTCTTTTGAAGACCCACTTGCACTCAACAGCTCTTTAGCTGTCAAGCAATTTCACAAGATCCCAAGTTTGGTTCTTATTAAGAGACTCCATCTCTTCATTCATCGCAACAACACACTTCTTAGATTTTGAACAAATAGTAACTTCATGGAATGTAGAAGGTTCTTCAATACCAAGCTCTTCAGCAACTGTAAGAGCACTTGCTACTAAATCAATGAAACCATACCACTAGGGAGGCTTAATTTGTCATTTAGCTCTCCTTGCGGCTTAACTTTGAGGTTGCTCACTTTCTTCTACTTCGTCTTTGATAAAATCTAAGTTTTGTTGCTCATTGTTACTTTCTGGTTAAATAGGAATATCTTCAAATGTTCTTTGTGAATGCTCTACGTGAAGCTCCACCTCTCTTTTAACATTCTCCTTTTGGATACCTATAGATTCAGTAACAACCTTTCGCTTTTCAAGCATGGAATTTTCAGCAAAAGTAACATCCCTACTAATTATAAACTTTGATGATTGAGGGTCAGAACACCATAAATCGTATCCTTTAACCCTCTATACATAACTAACAAAAATACACTTCTTAGCCCTAGGTTCAAGCTTACCCTCTTTTACATGATAATAAGAAGGATATTCAAATATTTTAAAACTAGAATAATCAAAAGGTTTACCTAACCATACTTCATTAGGAGTCTTACATTCAATTTCGGTTGAAGGAGAACAATTCACTAAATAACATGTTATGTTCATAGCTTCAACCTAGAAATTTTTCTCAAGTCCAGCATTAGAGAGCATATGCTTAGCTCTCTCTAAACATGTTCAATTCATGCACTCCGCCACCTCATTTTGTTGAGGTGTATGCCCAACTATTAGATGTCAAACAATTCCCGAACCTTCACAATACTTGTTGAAATCACCTCTGTAAAACTCAAGACCATTGTCCATTCTGAGACACTTTATCTTATTCCTAGATTTTCTATCAATATCTTCCATTTCTTGAACATAAAAAAAAAAAAAAAAAAAGTAACTTGTATGCTTCACCACCTTTAGATGTTACCTATGCCGATCCCCACAAATCAGAGTGGATGTAGTCAACTGTGCCCTTTGTTGAGTGCACCTCAACACTAAAACTAACTTTGCATTACTTCCTAAAAACATAATATTCGCAAAAGTCAAGTGAGATCGTATGATCCCCACAAAGTAAACTACATTTATTCAAGATAATCATTCTTCTTTCACTCATGTGGCCTAATTACATATGTCAAAACATTGATTTTAGAATCTGAAGAGGATGGTATATTTAAAGAATCCACAACGGTACTTCCTTAGAGAATGTAAAGGTATTGTTTTATGTTACCTCTCATCACAATCAAGGAGGCTTCTAAAATTTTTAAAATTCCACCTCCACCAGTGTACATGCACCTAATGGAATCTAAACTGCTAATTAAGATAAGGTTTTTCTTCAAATATGGGATGTGCCTAATGTTTGTCAAAGTTCTTACTACATTTTCATGACATTTAATTTGCACTGTACCAATACGCACAATCCTGCAAACGGCATCATTGCCCATCAAAACTGAAGCTCCATTGACTTTCTCATATGTATGGAATTAATCTCTATATGGACACGTGTTATGAACATACTGAATCCAAAATCCATTCATCATCAGACATGATAATCTGAAGACAAGACAGTAAAAGCATTGTCTACATCAACTGACTCATTATTTTTCACTAGACTAGCCAAATCCGAACTCTCCATTGACTTCTTCCCCTTAGCTTTGAGCACTGGACACTCACTTTTGTAGTGTTCGAATTTGTGACAATAGTATTACTCCACCTTACTCTTATCTCTGCTTGATCTAGACTTTGAACGCCCTTTACTATTACTACGTCTATCACGATGATTCGACCTTCCTCTAACAACTAAGCCATGAGCTTTATCATCACTACTACTCGGATTTAATTTTGCACGCATCTCCATGGAATTCAACAAGGCTTTCACATTCTCAAGAGTTATGGATTCCCTTCCATATAGTATAGAATTCACAAAACTTTCATACGAGCTTGGTAGTGAGCATAACATAGTTAGGGCTTGATCTTCATCATCAAACTTCAAATCTAGATTTTTCATATCCATGACTTCAAAGCTGAGGGGGCCATGAGGTCCTCATCGATCTCGATGGCTTTTCTCTGCATGAGGTACGATACAAAGCTCGGATTGTTCAAATTGTCCAACCATCCCACCATCGTGCAACGCTCGCAGCTTGACTTAGAGTAGAAAGAACAAATCACAGGTCTCCAACCGTCACCAGAAAACCCCTGGACAAAGACAATGTGCAAAGAAGAAGGGGGAAGTGAAATGAATTTGAGCCGTCGACCAAAATGAGCCATAGAGAGAGAGAGAGAGAGAGAGAGAGAAGAAGAAGAAGACTCATGGAGGAGAGAGGATGGGGAGGTGGCGGTGGCGGTGGCGGTGGCGGAGGCGGTAGGGAGAGGGAGGAGGGGAGGGCTTAAAAAGGGCGAAGAGGAGGGGAGGGGAGGGAAGGGGAGGGGGCGAGGAAGAAGCATGGCATCGTTGTCACGTCCCGAACCTCGAGCGTGCACACATCCCTTGGTGGTCGATAGAAATTGCGACGTTCCTAGGGCACATCACCGACCCATTTCTTTATTTGCATATGAAGAAGAGAATTAACTAATCCCCTAACAATAACATATATGAGATAGAAAAGCAGGACAACAATTTCCCAAATCAAAACACACTTTCAAAACACCTCAGGTTCATATACAGAAGGTCTATCTCAAAAAGAACTACTGAGCCACCTATGCTCCTAACCCTTATGCTTCAAGCTCCTAATCCTTCACATTAGGGACCTGCAAATAGTTATATAATAACCAGTGAGATATAAATCTCAGTGAGTCCTCCCCTAAGCCCCAATTAGTACACCAACTCTACTCGGGGTATCTCTTTAGAACCACCCCCACAAACAAACCCTGACTAACAACCAACAATCAACAGTCGATCCGCATGCAACCTTACCCGGCATGCCATACCCAGCACGTTATATCTCAGCACAATACATGCAATGCACATGGCCATTAGATAATGCAGTTCATCAATCACATACGAGTCGCATCACAAGCGATCTCCCTTGGCCATTGCCACACCCTGCACGTTATCGATTCGTGCGTGCGTGCCATAAACAATGTGCTCAACTCATGCATGACCGAAATCAATGATGCAATGATTCTCATGCGTTCCATATAAGGATAAAGTCCACCGACACACACCAGGGATGGGTTTTTTGAATGTCCACCGACACATATCGGGATGGGGACTGGTTCTTTTAACGTCCACCGACACACACCAGGGACGGGTTCTTTTAACGTCCACCGACACACACCGAGGACGGGTTCTTTTAATGTCCACCGACACACACTGGGGACGGGTTCTTTTAACCAGCACACAATCATTCAATTCTGGCCAAGGACATTGTGCTTTGCACTCACATGCCTCAATTAAGATAACAACCTTGGCCTATTTTCTTTATATTAAAAACACTGTGAAAATAATCGTGCGTGGGTACATGGTCAAATTGAACCTTAAAAAAATTGGTATCCTTCCTTTTCAAAATCCCATAGTTTACTATAGTCTTTAAAACCCATTTTTTGTGTTAAAACCCGACACTCAGGATTTTCTAATCAAATATCGAAATTTCACAATCATCACTCAATTCATATAAATGCCCATGCATTTACACATCCATTCACTTCATAAAATCAACACACATGAAACAAGGCAATTTTTCACTCTCGGGTGAACAGTGCACGTGAACAGTAGTCTACGAACAGTACTGCGTGAATAGTGCACGTGAACAGTATTTTGTGAACAGTGTCGCGTCGTGTGAACAGTAAATTCCCAGAATTCAATACTTAATAAATTAAATTCAGAATTTAAACAAAACATTAACTAAAACAAACAAACAATTAATTAAACAAAACAAGCTTAATTAAACACATAAGCACAATAAAGCAAATAAAGCAAGATTAAGCTAAACTAATCTAAGCCATCCATCTAACCACCTATCTTAGGACTAATACAACTTAATTAAATCTCTTAAACTATAATTAAATCTAACTAAACTAACTCTAAGCAAGTTTAGGCACTAATCGAATGATTAGGGGCTAAACTCACCCGTTAAACGGGCCGGAGACACGGATGCGGCGGCAACGACGAAGGCTATGCACCGGGACCTCAACCACGATGATCCAAGAAGATCACAAGCCCAGAACAGCAACCACAGCCTCTACCTCCCTCTGAAATTCTGGAAAACTTACTTGTCGAAGGAGAAATAGAGTTGGGCGGCTAATCGGGGGGTTGGCAAGCAATCGACGGCTCCCAGGGGTCAAGAGGGACTTGGTGGTGGCCGAGATGGGCGAAGGAAGGGTCGGAATGGGAGAAAAATGGTCAAAAATGCAAAACAGTGCAGTCTGCGGGCAGACCGACGTACTAGCGACCGGTTCCTTCGGGCCGGTGTACGAGATCCGGCCCAAGCGAAGGCCGCCTTGCCTTCGTTGGGTGAGGGTTGCCCTCATTGGATCTAGCGAGGGTAGCCCTCGCCCAATGTCCCTTGCTAGAGCCAACTTCCCTCTCCCGAGAGAAGAAGGAAAAAGAGAAAAAAAGAAAAAAGGAAAGAAGAAAAAAATTTAAAAAATTAAAAGATGAAAATGCCCTTCAACCATAGAGTTGGGGTAAATGTGTTACAGTTGGCAAAGTTTTGGATTTTTTCTGTCACAAAAAAAAAGTTCGAAGTAAATTTGTCACATTGGGTAAAGTTTAGGGTTTTTGGTGGCTTTTTCTCTTACAACTATTTAACCGCATGATGATGGTTAACTCATACTACACAAGCCAACTCATATTGTGCATAAATTAGAGGACTTTCTTGTCCCTTTAACCTTGAAGAGACCTGTCTCTAGACGATTGATGCATGCGTGGGTGAGTGATTTCAAGAATGTGAATTGCCAAGAAAAGTTTATGGATGGATGTGTTGAGCATGTGGGGAATTCTAGCTAAGTAAATAGAAAGGTGTGTAAAGGATGGAGGATACAAAAACTTTACCACCAAAGCATAAAAAGCACAAGCCACCGGTCAAGGATAAAGATTTGAGACAAATGGTAGATCATGACGGTAAGGACTGCTCCACTGGTCAATAATAAAGAGCTATTTGATTCACCATTAATGACATTTGATAAAGAATTAGATATATATTCACTCACGTAGAGGAATTCTAATATATTCACCAAGTATGTATTATAATGGAGAACACGCCTTTATTTATACGGGAACTAAGAATTAGGAAATAAACAAACATTAACAATATGGGGACTCTGTAAATATTAAAGACATGGGAACTAGAAAACATTATAAAAAACTAGGAACTCAAAGATGCAATTAATGACATGGAGACTCATAATCTTGACTCTTCAGCTTTGCCATTCATCTCCCAAAATTCATCCACCAGCCTTAAACATAGATTAACTATCTTTGAATTTCAACAATTAACCAAGTAATTTCAAATTAGCCTCCCATCAATATGTTGTTGATTAGTGTTGAAATCAACAACCATTCTGGTGAAACGGAACTTAATTGGCAAAAGTCAAGAATCGAAAATTCCTTATTCAATAGCTTGATAATCAATCTGTAGTCATTCTTTTGTATCGATAACTTGATTGATAGTTTTTATACCGACAACTTTATTCTAGACCCACTGCAACCCGCCATTATTGAGACTTGCCCTTACTTAACATCAAAATCCAAATTAAATTAACAAACATCAATCAATGGAGTCAGGAGTGTTAAGTAATTCAATTTAACTTAGCTCTTAGAGTTTTCACTTACCTTGGAAAAAACTTGAACAACTCAAAACTATAAATACCTTCAAAGCAAAATAACCAATAATAGGAATTAAAATTTTTATTAGAACAAATACCCATTTGGTAACAAGGTAGTAAAGTCCAACAATTCATCTTGTAAACACCTAAAATATGGAATTAGAAGTTATGGTAATAGAAGTGTGGGACCTTCACCATCAAAAGATTAGATAATGAAAATTAAAGAAGAAAGTGATATGGGACTCTCGCTCTTCTTTGCAATAACAAGTTGAATTTCTCTTTAGAGGTTGGATACTTGTAGGGGTTTGTTTGATCAAAAGGGGGATATATTTGAAAAACTATAGATGAGTTACAAGGAGATAAGAACAGTTAACCAAGGTAAAAATAATGATGACACTGAAATTAAAAATACTAGGTGGAGATGAATAAAGAGATGTTCAAATTAAAAGGTGACACGTTGCTTAATTATATAGTTCCAAAGTAAATATTTGATAAGTTACTAAGATATCTCAGTATTTGTTCTAAACATTGATAAAACAGAAATATATTTTGAACTTATTAAAATGTTTAGCGAAAACTACCAAGCAATAAGAGAATCTTAACTCGATAAATTTCTAACTTTAAGATTATCATATACATAATTGGAAGCGTATCAGTCCCTGACAATAGTTGCTATAGTGATACGTCTTTTGCCACCAGCCTATATACTCAACTTAAGCACAATATCTATAAATTAAATGCTAATGGAATTGCATAAGGGAAGCCATACGAAAATACCTTTTGGATTTTCCCTACACTACAAAATTGATAACCCAATTGAAATTTCCTCTAGTGACATTTATTATATTCACCAACTACAATTATTAATTGATGTACGAATTTTTTGGATGTCTCAATGTTCGATGCTTCTATCCAATGCTTTTACCAAGATTCAACCTGATCCCGACCCTGTTATCCCTTGCCACTCGGTCAAACATCCAGTATGAGGGGTCCACCTTGATTAAAGATATGTCCATAGTTATTACGTGTGAAAGTATAGACTTTTGTCTATTGAGAGTACTTCGAAAGCAATCTGTATAGAGAATATTACCTAATTAGTTATAAATCTATTATACGAACGTCAATACAATTCTAAAAGCTTTTAAATTCTGTCAATTCAATCATTAACAATTGCAATCGGTCATTTTTTTTATTATCGAAAATCACTGATATGACGATTCAATCATCGTGAAGCTAGCCATCCTTCGCCATGATGCAAAGTCATATATTTGAATTTAATAACATCTCGTTGGCTTTTTTGCATGCTTTCAAGAGTGAAGATCAATTCAAGTATTTGGATCCTCCGCTTCTACTCGGGTGACTGCTAGCTAATTAACCGGTGAGACTGTACCCGCCCCCAACTCTAGCTAAGAAAGACCCTCCACCCACTTTCCCTTTTCCGCGTGTCCAAAAGCCCGCCCTTTGAGGCTTGAGGTATTTTCTGGGCCTTTAATAATATTATATAATAAGAGTTGGCCCTTCTTTCTCAAAGTAAATAAAGCTTTCAAGCTGCAGCTTTACAACAAGAAGCCCTCATTATTAGGTCGATAGATTGCTTGTTTGTTTTATATCATATCAATAAAGGCTTTCCTTGAGTTTTCAAGTTGGGGTGCTACTGCCCTATATAGTCAAGGGCCTTTTCTTGTAGGATGCTGGGTAGGTATAATCCATCGACAATATTTGACCCATGCACATTAAATTTTGATTTGGGATTTGAGAAGGGTTTGAGAGCGTTCTTGATTCATATTGCGAGGAAAAGAAATTAAGGCTTAATTGAGTGCACAAATAGCAGGCGACTTAATTCACAAAAGTAGACACAACATAGAAGCGAATTCGATTGTTGTACAAGATATAGTCAAGCTATCGCCTCCTTTATCGATGCAAATGCTAACAAAAAGAAAACAGTGAATCAAGCAACCATTTTGCTTCTTATTTTCAAGGGCAATTTTATCCATTCTTTAGCCCTCAATCCGCCACGCAGCCGCAAACGCATCGGCCGTCGACGCACTTGTTTCCGAGGCATCCATCACACCATCTAAAGCATTCTGCCGAAGATCCGCATTCGTCCGCCTGTATCTCTGTCAAATCTCTTGCTCCTATCTCAAGCATCACACCTATGCGTATACAAAGTTCGACATGAAAGCTATTTCATTATTGTGATTGAAAAACCATAAAAACAAGAAGAGGCACGTTTCATGAGACGGGCTTACATGATGATAAAAGTACAAGGGTCACCAAAAAAGCCAGAGAGAGAGAAGCTCTTTCCATTTCTCTTGTATGGATGCAGCTGATTCTTTCTGAACTGTATTAATTTGATTTCTTTGTGACAAACTGCAGAGACGGAATTTATATCTACATGACATTGATTATTTTGATTTGGCGAATCAAGAACGATAATGGCATGTTAATGGCTCATTGCTGGGGGGTCATTGCATCCAAAGAATCAATCCCTCTACTTTTGGCAAGATATCCATTGATATTAAAGCCCTAATAAGTGGATTTCTTTTTTTAATGGGAAGTAATGATTAACATGGGATTAATTAATCGACACAACTGCGAATGGGGAGATCAGAGGTAGAGGGCAACTTGACATATAGTCTTGCTAAAATCCTAGGTATCTATCACTAATGGATTGCCTTGCAAATCATGCACTACAATAATCACCATTCTCGATAAGTAATGACAAGTAATCTAGTTTGCCATATAATTTCTAGAGTTAGTATCATAAAAAGCTCCAAACTAATATATTTATGATAAATTTACCCAAAACCAATTTTTTGACCACCAAAAATCCCAAATTGGTGCACTTGTGACAAATATATCGTAAACTAATTTTTAACCACAAAAAATCATAAACCAGTACATTTATGATAAATTTTCCCTCATTTAGTTTCTATTAAATTGGATTAATTCCGTGAAAAACTACAATTCGATACACTTGTAACAAACAAAGGGTGAAATCCCAAACCAGTACACCTGTCAACTATCATACGTCGCCCAACTGAACAAGGTAAAAATTAACAAAAATTAATGGATAGTAAATTTGTCACATGTGTACTAGTTTGAGGTTTTTAGTAGTCAAAAAATTAGTTTTGAATAAATTTATTATGGATATATTAGTTTAGGGTTTTTTTTTTGTAATTTTAACCCTTATTTCTAAGAAACCTAACTATTATATATATGATCAGGTTGACTATATGGATGAAACCAACATATAGCCTGATAATGACGTAATTGGAAATTTTTTTAGGATAGCTCACTAGCTATCAATAGCTCAAATGGTTGAGATAAAAACATTGAAAATCTAGCAAATAAATATATATGGATAAGTGCACTGGAAGTCTTAAATTTGTCATAAAAGTACAATTGAGTCTTAAAATTTACAAAAACATTTGACTCCTTCATGCATGCTCCACTTGGCTTGGGGGGAAAGTACAACCAAGTCAAACTTATCTAATTGGTATAATCGAGTTCTTTCATTGATTAGTTCAATTTTTTTTCTTCCTCCAATTAGACAAACGGAAAATGCTAATGTAATATTTCATTATTTTCTCTCTTACATGGTTTTTAAAATATTTCCTCTCTTATATATGGCATCAACTGAATACAAGACAAAAACAATGTCATTTTACTCTAAATCTCAATTTTTTAAATAAAAACATTAATTTAAAAAAGTATTTTTATAAAACAAAAAAATGAAAAAGAAAAAAAAAAGGCAAGATCCAATGTTCAAATGGTTCATCAACTTTGGTCTAATATGTAATATGGTCCTTGAATTTTAATCTATTGTGCAATGTCGTCCCTAGAATAAAAATTGTGCAATTTGGTATAAATATGCAAAGGGCTTTATGGAAAACTTTAGAAGTTTAGAGATAACGTTGGACATTGGACCAAAGTTCAAAAACAAAATTAAACAAATTAAAATATTAAGAATAATGTTGCACATTGAAATAAAGTTCAGGATCATATTGAACAAATTAAAAGTTCTTGGACGATATTGCATATTGCATTAAAGTTCATAAGCTATAAATGGGACAAAGTACACCTCAAGTGCGAAAACTTGGTACGGAATGACACTTAAGTATCAAAAGTTAGGAAAGTAACACTTAAGTGCCCAAATCGAAGCAAAATGAATCATTGAAGTGCCACTCCAACCAAAATCTAGCCAAAATGCTGACATTGCAATTTTCCGGCGAAGTAAGTGCAAAAGACATCATTTTGCACGCTGACATGACTAGACAATACAAAAACGATGTTGTTTTGGTGCTGATGTGATAAAAAAATTAATATAAAAATTAATTAAATTAAATTTATAACTAAATTTATTTAAAATATTTTTAAAAAAATTAAGAGAGAGAGAGAGAGAGAGGGGCAAGTGGCTGAGGGCTGAGCCTTTGCTACCGCCGCCTCGCCGCCGCCGTCGGAAGGGCTGGTGACCCTAACCGATTGGTGGCAAGGGCCACGACCCTCGCCCAGATCGGGGGCAAGGGCTCATGAGCCCTCGCGCCCGCCCGGTCGAGGTCGTCGGCCCTTGGCCAGGGCCTAGCGACCCTAGCCAACCCTCCCCGTCCGTCGCTAGCCCTTCTGGTGACGAAGGCGGGGAGGTGGCGACGAAGGCTCAACCCGCCGCCCGCCTTTTTTTTTTTTAATTTTTTTTTAAAAGTTTTAAATAAATTTAGTTTTAAATTTAGTTTCATTAATTTTTATATTAATTTTTTTACTATGTCGGTGTGCAAAACGACGTCGTTTTGCACTTAATTTGCCGGAAAATCGTCATGTCGGCATTTTGATCGGATTTTAGCTGGAATGATACTTAAGTAATCCATTTTGCTCTGATTTTGACACTTAAGTGTCATTTTTCTAATTTTTGGCATTTAAGTGTCCCTAAGTGCCCATCCGTGCCAAATTTTGGCACTTAAGGTGTACTTTGTTCACTATATATGTCATTTTCCCACCCAAAAAAAAAAAAAAAAAGAATACTATCTCGAGAAACACCTCCTTTTATCCACTCAATTCAATCTATCGGTGAGAACACTCAATCCTCACTGAAGTGCCCATATCTAAGGCCTAAAATTGTAGAATCACGCTATATAAACCAATTCACTGATATCCAGAAAATATGACTTTAGGCACTCGACCTCACCACAATAATCTCACTTGAGCAAACAGAACCAGAAGGAAACGCGAATGAGCACACCGACAGATCAAAGAATAAAAGCAATCGAGACAACCGTAGCTAATAATAATCCCCGAGCATTTCACAGTATTCACTGTTATGGGAGTTACGAAGAACAAATAGGATTAAAAAATGAGGATCGAAATCAAATTCGAGGCAATAATCGAATCATTAGTCGGGGAAAAAAAGAAACCGATCAAAGTCTACCTTCTGGAGAGCCGATGACAACCTGATGGCCAATGCCTTCAATCCCGCGAGCAGCGAGCTCGGGCTGATCGGCATAGAAACGATTGCAATATGAAGACACCATTTCGGTCAAGAGGTTGTCTATACAGCTCTCTGAAGCCTCTCTCCATATTCTCTCTCTCTCTCTCTCTCTCTCTCTCTCTCTCTCTCTCTCTCTCTGCTCTCTCTGCGTGCTTGGAAAGACGAAGAGCTGAACATGATGAGTTCGTCTTCAACGGGGGTCAAGGATGGATTTATAAATTTTTCTTTATTCATTAACATTTTACCAACATGAAATTAATGTTCACATGCTAAACCCTATTTCACTGTTCGACCCCCCAAAAAAAAACTACTTCACTGATTTAATGGAGACTTCGATCGATTGTAATTCAATAGTTCCTGAAATTTTTTTTTTTTTTTTTTTTGGTTCATTTAATCGCCCTTCGAAGAAACTCGCCATTTCAATGGAGAGAGACACGAAAATACCGATCGGATTTCTCTTGTGCTACAAAATTAATAATCCAACTGAAATGTCCTCTGGTGACATTTATCATATTCATATACTACATACAATTAACGGATGTAGAATTTCCAGATGTCACAATGTTCATGGCTTCTATCCAATGATTTTACCGATGTTTGACCTTGCCATCCGGTCGAATGTCAAGAATAAGTGGTCCGTCTTGGTCATAGATATGTTCATAGTTACGTGCGTATGATTAAGTATAAAATTAAATTAGGAAACCACAAATACTTTTGGCTATTGAGAGCGCTTTGAAAGTGGTTTTGCATAGGACAGTCACCCATTCAGTCCTATCTGTCAATTTTCGTCGAAAATTGACGACATGGCAAGTCAATCATCACCGGCTGGCTTTCGTGATGATTGAATTAATAACATCAAGGTTAGCCTGATAACTAGGTATAGTCCATTGACAAGATTCGATCCATGTGCATTAAGTTCTGATTTGTGATTTGAAAAGGGTTTCAGAGCATTCTTATTTATCCGAAATTGGGGCTTAGTTCAGTGCACAATTAATAGGACTCGATTCACCAAAAGAAGACACAATAAGAAGCGAATTTGATTGTTGTCCAAGATATTATTAAGCTCTCACAATGCCACCTTTATTGAAGCAAACACTAACCAAACAAAACATGTAAATCCAGCAAGCATTTTGCTTCTTATTCTCTAAGGCAGTTTCATCCATGCTTTAGCCCCCAATCGGCACGCAACCACAGTTGCATCGGCCGTCGTCACACTTGCTTCCGAGGCAATTGTTGCAATATTTAAGGCAATCTTCAGAAGTAAAGCATTGGCTTGACTTTATCTCTGTCAAATCTCTTGCTCCTGTCTCAAGCATCAAACCTATGTGTATACAAAGTTCAGCATGAAACTATTTCCTTATCGTGATTGAAAAACTATAAAAACAAGAAGAGGCACGTTTCATGAGATAGGCTTACATGATGATAAGAGCACAAGGGTCACCAAAAAAGGCAAAGAGAGAGAAGCTCTTTCCATTTCTTTTGTATGGATGCAGCTGATTCTTTCTAAAACTATATTACTTTGATTTCTTTATGACAGACTGCAGAGAGGGAATTTATATCTACATGACATTGATTATTTTGATTTAGCAAATCAAGAATGAAAATGGCATGTTAATGGTTCATTGCATATAAGGAATCACATCCCTCTACTTTTGGCAAGATATCTATTGATATCAATGCCCTAATAAGTGGATTTCTTTCCTTAATGGATGGTAATGATTGACGTGGGAGTAATTAATCGACATGACTGCGAATGGGGAGATCATAGGTAGAGGGAGACTTGGAGTGTGTTTGGCAACTGGTCAAATAGTGTTAGATTCTATTCTTTTGTTCACCGGAGTAGGTTTGAAACATAAATTCATTTGGTAACTTTTTTGTTTCCAAGAATAGATTTGCAAGTAGCATCGAGAATTTAAATAAAATAAAAAATTGATTCTTTATTCCCAAAAGCAATTCCAGAATCAAGCCAACTGAAATTTTTTTGTTCTTTTCTCTTCTTCTTTCCTTCTTGTTTTACTTCCTTTTCTCTTCTCATTCCACTTCCACTGCCACTGCCATCGGCCATTGCCACCGTCGTCCATCGCTGCCACCAACGAGCCTTGCCCAGCCGCTAGTGAGGCTCAACCTCGCCGGGCCACCAAGGCAAGGCCGACCTCGCGGTGGCCCGACAAGTTCAAGCCCTGTCAGTGACTAGGAGAGCTCGGCCGAGCCTCGCCAGGGGCCAACAACCCTTCGGCGAGGTTGTCAACCCTCATCCGGCCGGTCGTCGGTTATCCCAAGGTCGGCACCGGCGATCGGGCGAGGAAAAAGATATAGAAAAGAAGAAAAAAAAAGTAATTAAATTATTAAAAAATTAGAAAATAATGGTTTGGATTATAAATTTTGAGGACAGTGCCAAATGCCTTCAAATGCTTAGAATTTTTTTTTGGGAACATAATAAAAAATAATCATTTTTTATCAGAAATTATTCTCGGGAATAGAATGATTACCAAACGCACCCTTGACATAGTCTTGCTAAAATCTTAGGTATCTATCACTAATCGATTGCCATGCAAATCATGAACCACAACAATCACCTTTCTCCATAACTAATGACAAGTAATCTAGTTAGCCATATAATTTCTACGGTTAATACCACCAAAAATTCCAAACCGTGGCAAAATTATCATAAACCAATTTTTTGACCACCAAAAACCCTAAATTGGTATATCTGTAACAAATATACCATAAACTAATTTTTAGTTATCAAAAATCCCAAATCGGTACATTTGTAATAAATTTACCCTAATTTAGTTTATACTAAATTGGATTAATATCACGAAAAACCACAGCTCGATACAAATGTAACAAACAGAGGGTAAAAGCACAAACTGGTACACCTAGGGGTGAGCGGTTCCCGGTTCTTTACAGGTTCCGCTTGGAACCTGGATCTTACCCTCGGGTACAGGTTTATCATTTTTTGGAATCTAGAACCTACCCGTCAGAACCAAGAACTTGGAACCTACCCTGTCACAGGTTCCGGGGTCGGTTCCAAGTTCCAATAGGTTCCAACAGGTTCTTTTTTTTTTTCTTTTTTAATTAAAGAAATGGAAATGAATGTAACAATAATAAACAAACTTGTCATTCTTTCATCAAAGAGAACACAACACAAACAACAAACAGCATTTTAGAAGCAATAATAAACTTTTTACACTCATGAACAAAAGCTTATGGCCAACCTTATCAACCTGAATCCTGGCCCTTTCAGCAGCCTCTCTAGTAGCCCTTTGGGCAGAGGCAATCATTACATGACGCCAAAAACCTTTCAAGCTCTTCTAGAGGAATGAAGTCGCCCATGTGATGACCTTTCTTGGCGAGTCCTATGAAACAAAACACAAATATGTCATCTCAACTAAGATGCATATAGCAAGACACAAGAAAACAGAAATAACGCCCGCTCGCAAGGAATTGAAAAGCTAACCTTGAAGAGAAGGAGATGGAGGCATTTCGTCTTTCGATTGTCTAGGTTGTCTCCTCCTCTCCTCCCGGGCAGCCTTTTTCATGTAAAATTCCATCATTGCTACAGGATTTGCACTTGCTGTGGAACTTGACTCGCCTGTGTTCAACAAAACTTGATCAAACAACATGTTTAATCATGCTCACTTAAAAATGCCAAGAAAGCATGGACCGCAAAATGTCTCTGTAGCATGTTGCAATTTAACCACAAAGTACTCACATAGATATTCAAATAATAACACCACTCACTAGTCAATGAATTTTGAGTTGTTTCAAGTAAAATAACATCATTAGATTCGAAGACAACCTGAAATCAATTTGATTTAAAGACAATGATTACATCTAACAAGTTTTTAGAATGTGATACAAGGTACCACATTGCATAATTATAACGTAAGCGAAGCAATCAATGGTTTCAGTACATTCGGCTTTTCAGATGCTGCTCCATTTTACTTTATTATCTTACATACAAACATCAGATGATCATATTTGTCACTTATCTGGAAGGAAGTATATAAGTAAATTAAGCCAAAATCAGATGACATGGCAAGTGAAACGAACTCCTCAAATGACATCGCATTATCATACACTGAATAATGAACTCCTCAAATGACATCACATTGGCCTTGGGATCTATTATAATATTCAAACAGAACTCCATTACAGGTGGAAGAACGCATTTATCACCAAATGAATAAGGATGCCTTCCTTGAATCGAGATTAAAACCTTCATTAACTTTGTGCACACTCTCCTTACGAAGTCCCAGAAATTAGGATATCCTTCTGAAAAGATGAATCAGCAAAAAATGAAGAAATTAGACAGAGGATAATTTAATATTTCAAGTTCAAAAGAATTGCTAACGCCATTTAGTCATTACTTCACATCAGAAGAAATCTCAAACAGTACCTCGTTACGGATATATATCAACTGCAATTGTCTAAAAGAAGTTCAATTACAGTCTTCGCTAAAACATAAATTCTATTTTTAAGTAAGGAATCCTTTCAGTCAAAATAATCCCTTACAATGGATTGAGAGTTACATATGGCTCCATAAGACTAATTTCTGGGGCTAAAAGATTTCTAAATTTACTCCCAGCAGCATAAAATATAGTGGTGCTTTCAACATATAAAGCTGCACCTATTCTGGAAAACTGCCAAAATTAAGGTTATGTACATCTCGAAGTCTACCGTTAGATCTATAATTTTATGAAATTAACGCTTTTCAAAAGCATGCTAGAATCGGGATGAATAACTTATCCATTAACATTTTAACTGATCAAAAAGGAAGATGAACATGTTATGTAGCCCAAAGTGAAAAAGAACACATAATCTTTTAGTGAGACAGTAAGATTTAAGCTACAGAATACACAAATCTTAATTGCAAAACTGTCGCATTCTATGCTTGCTACATAAGCATGTGCATATGGACACTGACATGTCCTTGTGTGATTATAAGAACACTTGTGTCGCAAGCATGGATACGCACAAGCCTGTCTCATGTGCATGTAAACACTGACAGATGTGTGCATATAAACACTGACATGTCCCTGCGTGATTATAAGAACACTCGTCTCTGCAAGCGTGGGTATGCACATGCCTGTCTTGTGTGCACATAAACGTTTATACATGGGTGAGTATGTGTGCGCATGTGCAACAGAGAGCACAGGGGGAGGTTGGGGAAGAGGAAGATGTACTTAATGTACCTTCATACATTACACTCTGTAAAAGAATATCAAGAAGACATGTCAACATGAGCATCAAAAGGTTAACGGGCAATGCCAGAAGATCATCAATTTCAGCATACTTGTTGCCTTTCATCCACAAATCAGGCTAAGAAAGCAAGGGTTAACTTACAGTAAGGGAGAAGAGACTGAATGGCAGTAAAGAACACAGGAGAGACCTCCTTTACAGGTCGGACCTCCTAAAAGACGGCAAGAAATAGCTTAGAAAAAAATGTCCTCTTGGTATTTTCCTAGTCTATCTGAATTAATCTAAAACATTTTCGGACATATGGTACCTGCACGCTTTTTGAATCACTTGGAAATGCTGAAATTATTAGCTGTCTTATGATTTTGAGACACAACAACCATCGCTCACACGTCAAATATAGTTCATCATTTTGCTGCTCAGAAGTTTGAGAAAGTGCCGAGAAACCAGACAATATAGTCTTTACATCACTCTGCCATAGGTGCCAGCAATAATCAAAGAAACGGGAGGATATCTGCAAATTCAATCATTTTAGAAGATGCGCATTAGTAATGATTCTGAAAAATAAAATAAAACAAGATAGCAAATGAATGCTTAACAAACCAAATGACGAATTTGCGATGCTGCATTGAACTTCTGGCATTCCATATACAAAGTATATATTTAGTAAAGCCAGTATACCTCGGCAAAGTTTTTTTGGTCCGATGTAAGCCGTTTAGTTGACAACTCCTTTAGAGTTCGGAAGATTATCATAAAAATTCTGTGTGAAGTAAGAGTATCCGCTGACTGAAGCTGTTGGCCCAAAATAGAAAAGAGGTCCGGCCTTAAAACATGAAAAATCAAAAAGTTGAAGCATGTACCACAAAGCTTAAACTTTTACATAAATATGGCAGCAATGCTACACTGATAGCAGCATGTGAAGTGACTAGTGTGCATCATCAATATTCCTGCCCTACTATTGTTGATCTCAATAAGAAAAAATTAACTAGTCTTCTTGACCTCAAAAAAATGCACTCAACTGAGTATGTGTTACACTTATCAGGGCTCAACTGTTCACTTACTTGAGCCCTCGAAAACCCACATATTTGTCGTGATCTATCAGCACTAAGTGTGAGATGATTTAAGTACCAAACCTTAATATGTGAGATGTATTTGAATAATTTTTAGACCAAATAGACTAGCATGACGAATTTTAAGTAAGTTCATCGTCATAACAATACTCCAGTGACTGAATTATCCCAATTGGATGACTTAGTATAGCTTTCATGCTTAGATATATGAAATTTAAAGATTTGAAGAGTTTGACATTAAATAAGTGAAATTTCTAAAATTAAAAAAATATATATACATCACATTTTTTAATACAAATGGTGATTGAGGCAACAAGACATGTTCTAGCTATGGAAATGCTGTTCTTTTTTAAGTACACAAGTTTGTACAGCCCCATCAATATGATGCACAAATTCTTGCCATATTGAGATAGCAAAAGAAAATATTTCAGAACTCCATCATACTTGTAGAGTAAAATAAAATAAAATAAAATAAAAAATGCTTCACCATTTAATCATCTAACCGTTATTAGTCCATTTAACTATTGCCAAGCAACTGTACACAGCTACGGAATATACTCGTAAAGCAACTCAAACTGTAATTTTTTGTGATGCGCATTCTTTCTTTCCTCAACTAACAGTACATACTCAGCATAACACTTCTCTTCTTCACAGAAAAATGGTACTTCCGATAACAAAAACAACTGACCTTAAAAAGGTCAACAGATGCCTCAGTTCGATCAGGACAAAGGGGATGGGCAAGAAGATCTCTAATGCAATGAAGTCTCGTATATGTCAAAAAATAATAATGGATCTCATTGAAACAAGAAAGTTACTCTGCTAATCATTTAAGACAATGTATCAATCCTTTATACACTCATCAAATCATGCTGTTGTTATTTTGTCAAAAAATAAATGATTACAAAGAGATTGTGGATGAACAAGGTACCACTCTTTTGGATAATCAAAACAAGCTATTTTTTAGATGAGTACAGCCAACATCACGGCTATCTGCATTCATGTAAAGACAAGATTCCATTAATTAAACTAATAACCTTCAGCAAACATTTTGGACAAAAAATTCGTGAAGAGAGAGATGCTGGAAGATGACTTATTGCAATAAACAAGAGGACAAGAGAGGAGAAAAGCGAAGATAACTCCAACAAAGCTTAGAAAATGCAACTCCTAACATCAAATAGAAAAGGAAATAAGGAAAGGAAGAGAAAATCCTTTATTACCTAATAGTTCTCCTCTCAAATGGGACAACAGCTTTTGCCTCAGATGGGCCTTCTCATCAGCGCTGATTACCCTGTAAAGAAATTATCCGCTCACAAACTAAATGCATGTGCGTCTTATCTTAAAATATCCAAATAGAAGAAAACCAACATGCGAAATAAAAAACCAGATAAATAGGAAAAAAAAAGGGGGAAATCACCCCCAACAACCAATGCTTCTCACAAAGGTTCAGAACACATTAGGATGCATGTCACAGGTACCTACTCAGTGAAATTCCCATAGCTTTCAACGATTAGTTCTCACTCCTCAGGAACCTAGAGTAAGTTAGACATTATGTTACTTATTTGTAGAATTTGTGATTTGCCTAGTTGATAGAATACTTATTCCCCATTATTGTCAGACCATCTCTGCCTTCGGCTTGGAAAAAGTAATATCTCAGATGGTGTGCAAGCCAACCACGCGAGTACCATGTGATTTGTCAATCGTAGTTAAATGAGCCATCCACGCCTTACGTATGACAGTTGCCACAGGCTTTCTATGCTCTCCTTGCCATATTGCAGGTTTAGAAGATCATGCATAACAATGTTTCATGTCAAACGTGCCACAAGAGGTTGAGCGATTGATGGATCAGTAATATAACCTGTTCAATATGCTCAAGTTCTTTCTGGTACTCCTCCTCTGTGTATTCTATCTGCTCGAACTGAACCCTTCTATCAGCTACAATATACAACCTTGTTGAGGAAGTGTACATCATACACAATTAACAACCAAGAAGGACTTCTACATACCAAAATTTCCTGGATTAACACGAATCTTGTCAAAGCATTCAGCCACCCGCAGTGCAACTGAAGGTGAGAAATGAATACCTGCTACCAGCGGGATATTGTAACTGCCAAAATCAACAGATATATATCACTCTACACGAATCGTTCCATAACTTTCAATAGCAGTAGATAAAGACCTACTTTTTCTGCACAAGAGAGTTCTTTATCTCAAAGCATGCATCTGCTTCTCTTTTTCCTTGAACTGTTATCCGGACAATATCAGCTCCCTTGTCAGCAATTCTCATCACCTACAACCAGAACAGAAAATTAATGAAGGAAGATTCTTCACAAATGTGTGATAGTACCAATGCTGGCCGCATGATTTAACTAGTCCACCACACCACATCACATTTCCATAAAAGCAATATTTTTATGTCATGAAAATGTTTCAGTTACTCAGTTTCTTTCTAGCCTTTTAACTATCACCAGCAGTATCTGCATTCACCTCAGTCTCTCTTGGTCCTCTTCAACATGCAGATGCTTTGATGATATTACTAACGGAATGATAGGGTATCATAATGGCGGCTCAATAGATCAAACAAATGAATGATTGGCTGGCAGAGTTACCAAATTAAAGGATAGGATCTGCCATAAATGCATATTATTGAATCAACAGAATGAAATTGCACTTTGTAATGGAACTAACTTAAACATGCAGGTTTAAGTAAAGAACCTGTTCAATTTTTCCAGCAACGTCCTTAGAATTCTAATTCCACACCAGCACCTTCATTTGGCCCACATAAGACCTACTGCTCCTGAAACATCAAAAAGATATACTACACAGTTATATTCGGTTCATACTATCTCTTGAAAGCTGAAATAAAAGCTATGCTTTACTTTTCAATGCAAGGCATCCTCCCAATGATAAACTCTATTTACCGGTGATAATCTCCGCATTAAGACCATCCATATCTATAAAAAGAAGAAGAAGAAGAAGAAGAAGAAGAAGAAGAAGACGAGATTAAATAAAATATTCACTTATAGATATACAAAAAGAATTACAATATATAAAGATATAAACAATGTCACTTACCCAACTCAAATTTTTTTGCATTCTCGATGCACTCCTTAACATCACTCGATACACGAACGACTCTCAACCAATCTTGAGTGCAAATCAAAGCTTCCACTACTTTTGGAGTTAAAAACTTCAAAAAGCCATTAAGCACACGACCCGATATACTAAAAGTTGACTCGGAAGCAACGATAGTTACGGGAATTGACAAAATATCTTGAGCAATCAAAGAAATTATCTTATATTTTGAGCAATTAGTCTTCCACCACATCAAAAAGTCAAGACCAAGATCCTTTTCATTTTTTTCTTAAATATACTCATCAAGCTCAGAGTTGTTGTCATCGCACCATTGTCATTCGAATATAAAAACATTTTCTTCCAAGCTTGGGCGTCATGCTTCTTTATTCCTTCACTAGTACTATCACTCGTATCGGCATTGGAAGCACTACTACTTGCACCCAAACTATGGCCACCAAATTTTCGATCACCTGAAATAAAAGAAAATTGCTCATAAAATTCATACAAATGCTCCAATACATCATTCACCTTGTAATGCATCTCTTTAACTTTCAATTCATCATCATAAATTTGTCAATACAAGAAAGTCACATAATTCAACTTAGCTATAGGATCTAGCACAACCGCAATCAACACCATCATATTCACTTTATCCAAGCCTCCATAATATTTATCAATTTTTTTTTTCATTTTCAAACCCATAGCTTGAAGCTTAGGATCCAAAGCATCGACGCATCTTTCATCTATACAAAAGAGCTATTCCTTCAAAATAATCATTTGACGTAACATATGAACTCCTCGACATCTGATTGATGGCATCATAAAATACTTTTAGAAATTCTGAAAGAATAATAGCATTTTCTCAATCATCATTACTAGGAGTTTCATGATTAAGCTCACTTGCATAAGATAAATCACCGTCTTCCATTCTTTGGAAAGCTTTTCTGAACTTTACGGCGGTGTCTAGCATGAGATAAGTGGAATTACATCTAGTAGTAACGTCAAGAATTACCGAACCCTTATAAGTGATCTTTTCACTCTCAATGCAAGACTGAAATGCTTTGGCTCTCGTGGGAGAACTCCTTACATACCTAACCACATTTCGAATACGTGCAATGGAGTCACGTACCATAGTCAAGTCATCTCTCATAATCAAATTTAATATATGAGTTGTGCACCTCATGTGCAAAACACTATCATCCAATATGAACGACTTTTTTTCAAAAATTTTCCCTCAAATAGCCAATTGCAACATCATTCGAGCTAGCATTATCCATAGTAATTGTGGACACTTTTTTTTCTATTCTCCACTCTTGAATGCATTTCTCCACCATTCTCCCAATATCCTTACCCTTGTGACTATGCATCATCACAAAGTTGATGATTCTTTTATGCAACTTCCAATTTTCATCAATAAAATGTGCAGTGATACACAAATAATTCAGATTTTGAATAGAACTCAATGTATCGGTCGTGAGTGCGATCTTAGAATTAATCATTCGAAAAATAATTCTTCAAAGAAATCCTTTCATTTAAATACAACTTCATGCAATCTTTTGCCATTGTGAAACATGATATATGTTTGAAGAGAGGTTGTAACTCACTAACAAATCCACGAAATCCAACACGCTCAACCAAGGAAAAAGGTTGCTCATCAAGGATGATAAACCGAACAAGCATTTTCCTACAACGTTCTTAATCAAATGACCATGTCGTTAAGATACTACTAGTACTATAATCTCCTCATGTCTTACTAGCCATGTCTACATTATGCGGTGCAAAGAATTTCTGTGTCTTATCTACATTACGGGGAAACCTCATGCATGTGGTCAAGTGCTTTCTTGTCGCAGAAGTACCGTTAGCAACATGATACTTAAGCATGGTCCCACAATGAATGCACTTCACTTGATTTGATTTTCCATCCTTATCATCGATTATCATATAATGATTCCAACATTCGGAAGTGCATTTCTTATCATGAGTAAGATGAGAATCAGGTACCTTACTTGTGACACTTATGGTAGGGGGTGCCTCTTCTTCATTTTCATGACTAGAAAACTCCAATTCTGTGTTCGTAGTCATCTCCTCATGTCCCTCCACTTCCATTGATGTGTCATTTTGATATATTAACTTTGCACTACACAACAATAACAGAATATAATTAGAAATTTATGAAAATTCAAGAATGCACAACACCACGTCGGAAATGCGGCAAAATAGCAAGGTATCATGACATAATATCAACATCTTCATATTCACAATGCATCGCTATTGTAGATAGCAGCAAATATAATAGGAGGAATTAAAAAATAGTGAGATAGAAGGGAATTTCATGATCATCTATCATGAGACATTGACTTAAAAAATCTGAACAGAAATCAATTAAAACATAACATCAAAGCAGAACACCTACGACACTAGATTAGTGCTCGATCTTTGCAAGAAGTGTTGGGCAGGACAAACGATGGCCAAATCGCACATATAATATGTCTATGGAAAGCTTGAGAAGTCTATTACAAATCTCCAGAAGACATTAAATCCTAATAACATCTTATACCAGCTTAGTCCAGTTAAAACAGAACATTAGCAAGTCAGAACAGCAAATCAATCTAAAACTACTGTAGAATTGATAGATTTCAAAAGTGTTTTTCAGTGACCAAACGACATCCACTATGGGCATGTGACATATCAAATCGAAGCTCTAAAAGTGTATTTTTTATGTCTAGAATGACTCAAGATCAAAAAACCTCATTTAGCACTTCGTTTCAGCCAAAACAGTAAGTCCATCACAAAGGTACGAAATTGCAGATTAATACAAATCAAGCTCAATCAACCTCAAGTTTATGATCATTGATCGTCAATCCACATAAAATCATCCAATAACATCTTCATATTCACAATGCATTGCTGTTGTAGATAGCAGCAAATATAATAGGAAGAATTAAAAAACAGTGAGATGGAAGGGAATGTCATGATCATCTATCATGAGATATTGACTTAAAAAATCTGAATTGAAATCAATTAAAACAGAACATCAAAGCAGAACACCTACGACACTAGATTAGTGCTCGATCTTTGCAAGAAGTGTTAGGTAGGGCAAACGATGGCCAAATCACACATATAATATGTCTATGGAAAGCTTGAGAAGTCTATTACAAATCTCCAGAAGACATTAAATCCCAATAACATCCTATACCAGCTCAGTCTAGTAAAAACAGAACATTAGTAAGTCAGAACAGCAAATCAATCTAAAACTGCTGCAAAATTGACAAATTTCAAAGGTGTTTTTCAACGACCAAACGACATTCACTATGGGCGTGTGACATATCAAATCGAAGCTCTAGAAGTGCATTTTTTTTTTTAATGTCTAGAAGGACTCGAGGTTAAAAAACCTCATTTAGCACTTCATTTCAGCCAAAACAGTAAGTCCATCACAAAGGTACGAAATTGCAGATTAATACAAATCAAGCTCAATCAATCTCAAGTTCATAATCATTGATCGTTAATCTATAGAAAATCATCCAATAACATCATCAATCACCAAACCTAAGCATATTATGTAAATCTAAAGTCGAATCCTAAGCCTGATTGGTTAAGCCATTCTCAACTCATCGAATTCTATTAGATGTCCTACCCATGAACCTAGCAAATTTCAATGTTGAAGTTGGTCTCAGTGACCAAGGAGAAAGAAACAGTCTTAGTTTGTCACTAGACAGGTAAAACTTGCTTAACATCAATAATGAACAGGCTTCAATCAAATATATGCAAACAATGCAAACTGAGCAACAACACTAGACTCACAATAACTGCCAATTCAGCGGCCAGTAAACAAAAGCAGCTAAAGAAATATCCACAAACAAAATCGCCCTATCAGAGCATCGTTATTTCATAATCTAGAGCTCGTTCGGTTCAAATATCAAACCTAGACAAACTTTTCCACTAACAAAACTTCAAGAGAGGATAGATCGAGTGCAAGACAGAGCGATCGAGAGAGAGAGGGAGAACCTGTAGCAGCATCACTCGGGGAAAGCTCGGAGCTGGGCGAGGGCGCTGAGGGTCGCGGGCTTCGGGGCACGGCGAAGGTAGAGCAGCAGCATTGCGGGCTCCAAGGCAAGGCGAAGGCAGAGCAGCTGTGTCACAGGCTCCAGGGCACGGCAAAGGCAAAGCAGCAACAGGCGAAGCAGGAGCGACATCGGGTCGTTGCGGGTCGATGCGGGCTGTAAGCGAGGCGCGGCGGGGCTTGGGATCTGCTGTAGAGGGCTTCTGATGTCGTCGCCCTATCAGAGCATCATTATTTCAGAATCCAAAGCTCATTCGATTCAAATATCAAACCTAGACAAACTTTTCCACTAACGAAACTTCAAGAGAGGATAGATCGAGCGCAAGACAGAGTGATCAAGAGAGAGAGGGAGAACCTGTAGCAGTGTCGCTCGGGGAAAGCTTGGAGCTGGGCGAGGACATTGAGGGTCGCAGGCTTTGGGGCACAGCGAAGGTAGAACAGCGGTGTTGCGGGCTTTAGGGCAAGGCGAAGGCAAAGCAGCTGCGTCGCGAGCTCCGGGGCACGGCAAAGGCAAAGCAGCAGCGTCGAACAGCAACAGCAGGCAAAGCAAGAGCGACATCGGGTCGTTGCGGGTTGGTGCGAGTGTAGGCGAGGTGTGACGGGGCTTGGGATTTGTTGTAGACTGTAGAGGGTTTCTAATGTCAGCGCGACCGAGCATGGGTCATTCGGAGACACGGCGACTGGTAGAAGTGCAGAGCAAATGGCAAAGAGAGAATCTCAGGTGGCGTCATCGAGCAGTCAGCAGAGGGCGAAGAGAGAAGCGAAGAGAGAACACAGGTATTTGTCTAAGACTGAGACTGAAAGTGTCATGAGTGAAAATCAAATAGGGTGTTTTTTTAGCCCTAACCGGACCAGTTCCAGTTCTGGTTCCGATTCTGATTCCCAGTTCTGGTTCCAGTTCTGGTTCCCAGAAAAAGGGAACCGGGAACCGGAACCGGTCCCTTTGGAACTGGGAACCGTGCTCACCCCTAGGTACACCCATCAATTGTCACGTATAATCCAACTTAACATTTTGAGGGTAAGATTTAATGGAAACTAACGGAACGTAAATTTGTCACATGATTACTAGTTTGAGATTTTTGGTGGTCAAAAAATTAATTTGGAATAAACTTATCATGGATATACCAATTTGGGGGTTTTTCGTGATATTAACCCTTATTTCTAAGAAACCAAATTATTATAGATATGATCAGGTTGACTATATGGACGAAACCAACATATACCCCAATAATGATGTCATTAGCAAATTTTTTAGGAAATATCACTAGCTATCAATAGATAGCATGGTTGAGATAAAAACATTGAAAATCTGACGAATAAATATATAGAAATAAGTGCATTGCAAATCCTAAACTTAGAAACCTAACTATTATAGATATGACCAGGTTGACTATATGGATGAAATGAACATATACCCTTATTAAAAAATTTCCAATTCAGTCCTAAACAAATTTTATTTTATTTTTTTGACTAGTTTAGTTCTAAACATTTTTGTAATAGTGTTAATTTAGTTATAAATATTTTGCAATTGTGTCAATTTCAATCAATCCTGCCAAATTTGGCTGGCCAGCGCTAACATGGATGCCGGCCAATGCCAAGTGTCATTTAAAAAAAAAATCTATGCCAACGCTAACAAGGCTCTCTCTCTCTCCCCCCCTTAGCCAATTGCTGAACCTCAATGACCAGCTAGAGGCGTTGGCCGAGGAGAGCGAGCCTCACCAGATCGACAGCGAAGATCCCATCGCTAGACGAGGCCTCACTAGATCTAATGAGGCTCGACCTCACCTAGCCATGGTGAGGGCAAGCCTCATCCAACGACAACATTGCAAGGCCTTGCCATGGCTAGGCAAGGCTCAGCCTCATTGTGTATTTAGCAAGGCCCCTGCCTAGCTACTACAACTTCGTCATTGGCCATAAATTTGGCGAGAGCCTTGCATTCATATGATAAGGCCCTTGCTAAATCCACAATGAGGGCAGCCTCGCCCTGGTTGCATAAGGCCTTGTTGTCATAGGACAAACTCGGCTTCACCAGCCATGGTGAGGACAAGCAATGCTGTCACTGGGTGAGGCTTGCCCTCACCAGTGATCAGCGGGAGCAAGCCTTGCCATTGGCTGATGAGGCTCACCGAGCAAAGCCTCTAGCTAATCGCCGAGGTCCAACGACCGGAGAGAGAGAGAGAGAGAGAGAGAGAGATAAAAATAAATAAATAAATAAAATAAAAACCTAGCCCATTGCCGGACCTCAATGACTAGCTAAAGGCGTTGGCTGACGAGGGTGAGCCTTGCCAAATCGATGGGGGGATCCTGTTGCTAGACGAGGCCTCCCTAGATCTAGCGAGGCTTGACCTCACCTAGCCATAGCGAGGGCAAGCCTTGCCCAACGACAACATTGCTAGGCCTTGCCATGGCTAGGCAAGGCTCGACCTCGTTATGTATCTAGCAAGGCCCTTGCCTAGCGACTGCGACTTCATCATTGGCCATAAATCTAGCGAGAGCCTCGCCGTTGCAGGGTAAGGCCCTTGCCAGATCCATGGTGAGGGCAGCCTTGCCCTCGTTGGGTGAGCCTTGCTGCCCTCGTTGGGTGAGGCCTTGCCATCCTAGTTGGGTGAGGCCTTGCAATCATAAGACAAACTCGGCTTACTAGCCATAGCGAGAACAAGCAATGTTGTCGATGGGTGAGGCTTGCCCTCACCAATGATTGGCGGGAATAGGCCTCACGATTGGTCGATGAGACGACCTCACAGGCAAAGCCTCTAGATGATCGTCGAGATCCAACGACCGGCTAGGTGAAGAATGAGGGGGGAGAGAGAGAGAGAGAGATATATATATATATATATATATATATATATATATATATATATATATATATATATAAAGGAGTGGCTGTAACCTCGCTATCTCCATGCTGAATTTTTATTCTCCTAAGGGGTGGATGATTTGATTCTATGATTTCACCATTATCAAGTTTCCATTTGTAATGATGATCTAAAACAAATATTTCTTTTGGTTCGAGGAATTGTTCTTCTAACCAATCAAAGAAAAATATATGGACTTCATATTCATATATGTAGTCGTAATATTTTTGTTTGATGTTTTTTGCTTTATCAGCAAAGGTTTTGAAGAACCATTCTCTGATTTGTTTGTTATTTTCGGAATTAAATTCTTTATTAAGAAAAGCTTTGTTTGGCTCAAAATGTTTTTCTAAAACATTAAGTTCAGCATCTATCATTTGCGAATAAGTAGGAGAATGATGAGGAGAATCTGTATTTTCTAGGACTGGTTCAGGCTTGTTTTGTTGGTAAACGGCCGGAAATCCCCGATCTATTATCTAATCCACTAATTTCAGGTTCAAGAGGTAACTCATTATTACTTCTACTGGTGGAAGGAGGTAAAGGTGTTGTATCACGTGTAGGAGTGTTTCTATGCACACTAGGAGGAGGAGTGTTTCTACGAGTACTCGGAGGGATGGTGATTATAGGAGGAAGGTTGGGATTAAGATCTACGGACCTTGTATAAGAATTGTGAAAAGAAGGACTAGATCGTGAATCGAATGATCTTGATGTAAACTCATACTTAAGATCGGAACTATTCCTTCTTTAGAACTGTTACAGAGCTAAACCAACGGTCTAACAGCCACTCAGGGACTTACGGCCTGGACCACTCTGTAGAAACAAGAAGGATGCCAACGAATGGCTCTCGATCTGAGAGTATGTTTTTACAAAAACTATCTATACCTTCCCACTGGCTCTGATACCATAAAGGGACTCAGATCCAAGTCCTATACATAGAGAAGAAGTAAGGATAGAAGATTTCAACAAATCTATAGAAAATTGGGAAATTCCTAAAATACAGCTTAAGGAAATATACAAACAATCAAAATTGAATTTTTTCAAAAAATCTGATTATGTCATATCCACCGAGGAAAGAGATGTTCCTCTTTCTAATTCCTATGAAAAAATACATCTTTTAAACAAAGACTCCATCCAAAAGCATAAACAAAAATACAATTACATTCATATAGGATTAGTGCAAGTAGGAGTCAAACCTCTCACAAAAGAAGGTCTTAATTCTTCCATTCTCTTAGTTTTAAGAGATTCACGTCTCTTAAATTATGACGAGTCCATTCTAGGTACTGTAGAGACAAGTCTCTGCAAAGAACCTATACATTTTGACTGTTATCCAAATTTCTCTGTTTCCCTCAAAGATAGGAACATTCTTAGAGCTCTAACACTCCAAATCAAAACCCATAATTATAAAGTAGCAGATGGATCTATTCCTTTAGCCCTTGTCTATAGAATTCATTATAAAGCCATGTCCTCCACTTTTGGAGAAAATGCTTTCAAACATAGTCCTCGAGGAGAAACACTTCTCCTTCAAACTGACATTTCTAGAGCAAATACAACAATTCCTAGATCTATTAATTGGAACCAAGTTACTTTACTTAACAATGGGAATTAGAAAACCAAATTCCCCAACAAGTTGTTCAAAATACATATCCTACTAATGTCATTCAACATCCAGAAGGAAGAGTGACCATTAGATTTCCTAGAAGATCATTCGATTCACGATCTAGTCCTTCTTTTCACAATTCTTATACAAGGTCCGTAGATCTTAATCCCAACCTTCCTCCTATAATCACCATCCCTCCGAGTACTCATAGAAACACTCCTCCTCCTAGTGTGCATAGAAACACTCCTACACATGATACAACGCCTTTACCTCCTTCCACCAGTAGAAGTAATAATGAGTTACCTCTTGAACCTGAAATTAGTGGATTAGATAATAGATCAGGGATTTCCAGGCTAGTTTACCAACAAAACCAGCCTGAACCAGTCCTAGAAAATACAGATTCTCCTCATCATTCTCCTACTTATTCGCAAATGATAGATGCTGAGCTTAATGTTTTAGAAAAACATTTTGAGCCAAACAAAGCTTTTCTTAATAAAGAATTTAATTCCGAAAATAACAAACAAATCAGAGAATGGTTCTTCAAAACCTTTGCTAATAAAGCAAAAAATATCAAACAAAAATATTACGACTACATATATGAATATGAAGTCCATATATTTTTCTTTGATTGGTTAGAAGAACAATTCCTCGAACCAAAAGAAATATTTGTTTTAGATCATCATTACAAATGGAAACTTGATAATGGTGAAACCATAGAATCCAATCATCCACCCCTTAGGAAAATAAAAATTCAGCATGGAGATAGCGAGGTTACAGCCACTCCTTTTAGGCTTCCAGACAAAGGAGACTCTCTATACACCCATAAAGTTATTGAACAAAAAAATTTTACTAATCAACATTTAGTAACCCTAGGAAAACAGTTGAATAGGATAGAATCCACCATCCAGAATCCCACTCAGCCTATTTCACCTCAAGTTGACACACTCAAAAAACCCATTTTTAAAGCCTTTGAATTTCCAAAAAATCTTAGCCCAGAGTTTGCCAAAACTATAGAACAAAAGAAAAAACTCTTAAGAAAATCAAAGTTAGAACCTGATCCTATACTAGACACTCCTAAATTCCAGAATCTTATCATTAAAGACACTCCAGACCAACCCACTATTAGTACCCTGACCAAACACCCTGGTAATTCCGATAATGAGTCAGTCAATGAGATTAACAGACTCAATTGGAGACAACCTCGGAAGCTTTATTATAGTAGAGCTACCCCACCAGACATTGCCCAAGAAGAATCATCGCAAAAAATACATAATAAATACTCTCCTGACGCCATCTATGAATGGAACATTGATGGTGTTGCAGAAACCAATATTATGAACATTCTTAACAACATGGTGATGCTTGCTAATACTTACAAAACACAGCAAGATGTTTCTAATTATGTTGTTGCTAATCTTTTAGTAGCCGGATTTACTAGACAACTAAAAGGTTGGTGGGATAACTACTTGACAGATGAACAAAAGACACAAATTTTAACTGCTTATAAGGTAGATGATTTTGGTCAACGCATGGATGATGATCAAGGATATCTCATCCAAGATGCGGTCAATACCCTTATCTATTCCATTTCACAGCACTTTGTAGGAGATCCTTCACATATTAGGGATAGAAACCAAGATCTCCTTTCCAATGTGCGTTGCAAATCCTTAGAAAGATTTAGAGAATACAAAGAGCTTTTCTTTCGAAGGGTTCTTATTAGACCCGACTGCAATCAACCCTTTTGGAAAGAAAAATTCTTAGCCGGTTTACCTCAGATTATAGGTGACCAAGTTAGAGATTAAATTAGAGAAGATTATAGCGGTCAAATTCCTTATGATCTCATTTCTTATGGAGAAATAGTCTCTTATGTTTATAGACAAGGAACACAAATGTGTAATACAATCAAATTACAAAGACAACTCAAGGAAGAACAATCTCTCACCAATAGAAGTCTAGGAGATTTTTGTGCTCAATACGACCCCTCTTATAATGAAAAAACAAAACCAAAATGTAAGGGAACTTGTCTTCCTGAAAAAGAAACAAAGAAACATCACAAAAAACCTCCACTTCGTAGGAATAAACAAAGACAAGAAAATAACCAAAATAGACCTCAGTTTGATAGAAAATTTTTTAAAGACATTAAATGCTATTCTTGTGGTAGAAAATGTCATATTTCAAAATATTGTAGGATTAATAAAAAAATTGAATGAACTTTCTTTAGATGACATTACTCTTAATCAGTTAAATAACATCTTCATAGAAAATGATGATACTTCTTCTGATGAACTTCTTGAGGAAGAAGGTCTTCAGATTAATGAGATAGAATCCTCTTCAGATTCCGAATATGAAGACGCTTCACCAGGAAAACCCATTCATGAAGTAAACGTCTTAACAAAAAAGAAGAAGAATTCATTCTCAGATGCCGACAAAATACTTGACCCGAAGCCAAAAAAGAATACTTAGATAGATTACACTCTTCTATGAATATTACTTCCAAGCCCAATACTTCCTACAATCTTAGAGACATTCTAAATAGAAACAAAAAACCCCAATCTAGACCTATAAATATTAATGACCTTCAAAACGAAATAAAACAACAAAAATTAGAAATACAAGCCTTAAAAGAAACCCAATCATAAATGAAACAAGAAATTTCTGATATAAAGTCTCGTCATAAAAGGAAAAACAAAAATTGATGACCAAAATGAAATCACTAGTACCCCAAATACTTCTGATCCAGCCTTTCTTATGTTGTTAATAGAAATCACATCTAGGAAATGAATAATAAATATTAAGATAAAAATCAATAATTAGTATATTATTGAAACAACGGCACTCTTTGATACAGGGGCTGACCTCAATTGTATCAAGGAAGGCCTTGTTCCAACAAGATACTTTGATAAAACATCTGAATCCTTAAAATCAGCCTTAGGAGACAAACTGAATATACAATACAAGTTATCCGAAGCTCTAATAATAAAAGACCAAATGTCTTATAAAACCTCTTTTTTTTTAGTTAAAAATATGAGGCAACAAGTAATTCTTGGAACTCCTTTCATACAACTAATACAACCTTTTACAGTTACTAACGAAGGTATTGAAACCCATGCTCTAAACAGAAAAATCACCTTCAACTTCATAACAAAACCACAAAAGAGAAGCCTAAATATTTTATAAGAACATTCTATTTCAGAAATAAATTGCCTTATAAAAGACAAAGAAAATCAACTCGAATTCTTAAAAGAAGATTTAGAATTCAAAAGAATAGAAGAAAATCTTATAAAACCAAACATCATAGAGAAAATAGCTTCCCTACAAAAACACATAGAAAAACTATATGTTCTACTCTACCCAATGCCTTTTGGGAAAGAAAAAAGCATATCGTTGATTTATCTTATGAACATGACTTTTCTGAAAACAAAATACCTACCAAAGCTCGCCCAACACAAATGAATCAAGAAGTTTTGAAATTCTGTCAAGCAGAAATACAAGATCTCTTAGATAAAAAAACTCATAAGAAAAAGCCAATCACCTAGGAGTTGTTCTACTTTTTATGTCAATAAAAATGCTGAACTTGAAAGAGGAGTTCCCAGATTACTCATTAATTATAAACCTCTTAATACAGCCCTTAGGTGGATAAGATATCATATACCCAATAAAAAAGATTTGTTAAACAGACTTTGTAGATCAAAAATATTTTCAAAATTTGACATGAAGTCAGGATTTTGGCAAATACAGGTCAGTGATAAGGATAAATACAAGACAGCCTTTACAGTCCCTTTTGGCCAATATGAATGGAATGTTATGCCATTCGGCCTAAAAAATGCCCCTTCAGAATTCCAAAGAATTATTAATGAAATTTTCAATCCTTATTCAGAATACATCATAGTTTATATAGATGATGTTCTAGTATTTTCTTCCAATATAGAACAACATTTCAAACATTTATCTACTTTCATAAAAATAATAATACAAAATGGTCTTGTAGTTTCTCCCACTAAAATTGCACTCTTCAAAACCAAGATTAGATTCTTAGGTCATTACATTTATTTAAATACTATAACCCCCATTGAAAGATCAATCTCTTTTACCGATAAATTCCTTGATGAGATTAAAGACAAAACTCAATTACAAAGGTTTTTGGGTAGTTTCAATTATATTTTAGATTTCTTTCCCAATATAAATATCCTTTGTAAACCTTTACACCAAAGGTTACGTAAGGATCCTCCACCCTGGACCTCTATCCATACAGACATTGTCAAACAAATCAAAATGCATGTAAAAGATATACCATGCTTACACCTTGCTGACCTTCCACTTTCAAAATAGTTGAAACAGATGCCTCAGAATTAGGATATGGTGGTATTCTCAAACAAGTCAATAACAACAAAGAACAAGTCGTTCAGTTCATTTCAAAACATTGGAATTCCACTCAACAAAATTATTCGACAATCAAAAAAGAAATACTTGCTATAGTTTTATCTATATCAAAATTCCAAGGAGATTTATTAAATCAAAAATTCCTCTTGAGGATTGATTGCAAATCAGCCAAAGATGTTTTACAAAAAGACGTTTTAAACATTGCATCAAAACAAATTTTTGCCCGATGGCAAGCCATACTTTCAGTATTCGATTTTGACATTGAATTTATAAATGGTTCTTCAAATTCATTACCTGATTTTCTCACAAGAGAATTTTTACAGGGGATACAATCATGCCAAGATCCAAAAAAGACAAAGATAAAGGCAAAGGCAAAGCCACTGCCGAACCCTTCAATACACCACCAAAGCCAAAATGCTTAACATCCGTCAAGACATGGCTTCAAATGGCAGAAAATAACCAGACATTCTTACAGCAAACACCTTTGACAACAGAACCCATATCATCTGAACCCATGCTAGCCTTTAATCAGTTAGCCAACATACTACCAAAAGAAACAATATTGTTACTTGCCCAGTCTTTACAAAATGTAAAGAACGAGCCATCCAGTGCCATAGAAATAGGTAACAATCATTACCCGCTTGCTACACAAAAACAAGCGGAATACAAAAGAATTTCGAGTGAGGTGGTTATTAGGCCTCTGGCAACCCCTCCTTCTCAAAGATAAAAAATTTTCCCCAAAACATCTTTTCAAAAAATATTGACTGTGGAAGACGGATTCTTCAATGAAGATCCAATAAAATTTGCAAAAAACATATTTCCAAAAATTAGCTTTTCAAACCCCACAATACAAACAAAACATTTGCTTATTATGAGCAAATTTTAGTGGAAACAGAATCGGCAAGGTTCACTTACTTTGCTGATAGAAACAATACAGAAAATATCATTTATTCCACTATATCCATCAATAAAGTCATACACCCCTCACACTGGGGAGCCTCACCCCATACACCCAGAAAATTCCAAACCAGACTTACCCAAAGCCTGCCATACTCCTCCTCATATACATACTGGGACTACCAACAAGCTTGGTGGAACGTCTTTTTAAGACATAATACAAATTTCCAACACTCCTGGTTATTATTCTTCAAAGACAACTTCTCAAGACAAAGCTTACCAAACTGGTTTGACTCCTGGTGGGATCTCTTTGGTCCTTTGGACATAATATTACACCCCACAGTCAAACAATGATACAAGGATTTCAGTGAACACTTCATACCAACACCTCATGATATAAGGTTCCCATGCCTTATGCATTTCTTTATAATATTCAGAATCTCTTGGGTAACAGCATGGGAATTTGAATACAATATATCCAATAAACCGGGTGTACCAGTACTTGTCCGAAATTACAAAACAAAATGGTGGGATGGATTCAGATTTCTTGATCAAGGATCCGAAGCTACGGTTAAAACATGGCTAAATAGCCAGAAAACCCAAATAATCGCATCCCCATCAAATACATCGTTCTTACAGGAGAAATCCATGGCAAGTGCAGCACTTGCATCAGTCCAAAACAGAGAGGAATACTGCAACATCCTCAGGACAATGCTCTCAGAAGTAGAATAATCACAATGTGGATCTTCCAAATCTCAAGACAGTCAAGACGGATCTTCCCAGTCATATCACAGTGGAAACACTAATGAAGACGACTGCTACGGGATCAATCTGGACAAAGATTAAAATTCAAAGACATCACATGCAGATACTGTTACAAACGGCACAAAGGCTACACACCGAAGCGTAATAGACATACACTGTCCATACACTGTTCACTGTTCACTATTCACTTTACACTGTTCACTCAGTACCGTTCACTTTACACTATTTAGCACTGTAACACTTTCACTATAGCACCCCCTATAAATACACTCTCTCGACATAGAAGAAGGGGGCTCGAAATTTTCTAGGTTTCTCTCTTCTTCTTCTCCCTCTCTCACTTGTAACCCATCACCCCTTCCATCTCCAACCTCATCTCTTCCATCTCCAAGCTCTCTTATCTTGTATCCCCCGGTTTCAAAGTAAGTTAGTTTTCACATACATAGTTTTATACAGGGTTACCAACTTACATGATAGTTGGTTAACCATTTCTTGTAATACAAACATCAATACTCCCTGGAGTGCGGATTACCGCCCTAGTGGATGACTTGATGCTTTAAATTTTTGCATCTTTCAATACATGTAATTTCAACTTTTCAGCTTTATTTAATACAAGTTCAGACCACCTTCATGGTTGGTTTTTGTTTATGCATACTCTTACTTTATATCTTATATATTGCTTTCTGCCTTTACATTATTTTTAATTCTAGCGATTTTATTTAAGTCATTTACTTTCCCGTTCTTATACATCATTCTCCTTTTAGATACATCTCTCTACTTTCATATAGATCTGTTAATCTCTATACTTCCTTGTTCTCTCATATAGTACTCCGATCCTAACCCCTTTATGGTATATATATATAAAATGAAAAAAAAATAGAAACTATATTTTAAATATTGAAAAAAAAAATTAAAAAATGATACGTTAACATCGGCCAAATGTGCTAGGGTTGGGTAATGTCCATGTTAGCATTAGTCGGCCAAATTTGATTGGGTTGACTGAATTGGGGAAAAAAATTACGACTGAATTGGAAAAATTGCAATTTGTCTAGAACTGTTTTGGAAAAATGACATCATCGGAAATTTCTTTAGGAAAGCTCATTAGCTTTCAATAGGTAGAATGATAGAGATAAAAACATCGAAAGTCTATCGGATAAGTATATATGGATAAGTGCACTAGAAATCCTAAACTCGTCATAAAAATGCAATTGAATTCTACAACTTATAAAAAGTATAATCAAATCAAGCTTCTCAAATTCGTATAATCAAGTTCTTTCGTTAATTCTGATACCAATTGATATTGCTAGTATGAGTACCTAGAGGGGGGTGAATAGGTATATAAAAGATTTTTCTTCAACAATTGCACAATACTAGACAGTTGATGGATTTAAGACAAACGATAATCAAAGTAAGACTGAGAGAAGAGAAAATTGAACACGTGGTTTATAGTGGTTCGGCTTATATCAAGCCTACGTCCACTCTTCTTCACTGACGGCCTATTGGCTGGATTCCACTATGAACAAAAGAGAAGTTACAGCACAGCTTTGCCTTGATTCCACAGTGTAGATGTTCTACCACACCTCCTCAAGATTTCTCACAAATATAGACTCTCTTTTGTATACAAGTATTCGCTCAAATGAATTGTCTAAACAAAAAGGAGCTTCAGACTTTGGAATTCTTCTATTGCGCACACCTTGAACAACTAAGACTGTCTTCCTTATATACTCCTTTATGCCATCATACCCGTTGGCACTTACCAAAGGAATTCCTCCAATCTACCCGTTGGACGGAATCAATTAGGAGGATTGTTCAAGCTATAAAAGGAACGTGTTGATAGCCCATCAATCATGTTCGCCCATACAATCAGGATCTCGGTTTCCATAAGCAGAACCTTCCAATAATATTTAGGCAATCACCGGATCTTTAATTATCGAGTCAATCTTCGATCAATCAAAGGACTCTGTTATGTCTTCTCCAGCCACGAGATCTTCTCCAGTTGATAAGGTTAAATTCTTAACGAAACATCCAGTTCTAGATAACCTTACTTCAACGGATTAGAGACTATCAATGAGGATAGACTTTGAGTCTTGAGTCTGGCTGTCCGGAGGTCTTCAAACTTTAAATAGTAGAGTCTGCAAGCTTTCAGACTAGACTAATAGAAACGTTTTGTCAACTTCAAAACACTTCAAGAAGATTTCTCCAACAAATTCCATCTATTTTTTTCTCCATCCAACTAGATAAACAGAAAATGCTGATGTAGTTTTTCATTATTTTCTCTCTTGCATGGTTTTTTTTTTAATATTTCCTCTCTTATACGTGGCATCAACCGAATACAAGACTAAAACAATGTCATTTTACTCTAAATCTAAATTTTTAAAATAAATCTTCATAAAAAATATTCTTAAAACACAAAAAATGAAAAAGAAAAAAAAGAAAAGGCAAGGTCTAATGTTCAAATAGTCCATGAACTTTGGTCCAATGTAAAATATAGTTCTTGAATTTTAATCTAATGTGTAATGTCATCCTTAGAATTAAAATTGTGCAATTTGGTCTCTAAACCATGATAAATGTGCAATGGACTATATGAAAAAGTTTAGAAGTTTAGAGATAACGTTGAATATTGGACCAAAGTTCAGGAAAGAGATTAAATAAATTAAAAGATTAACAACATTGTACATTGGATTAAAATTCATGCACCATATTAAAAAAATTAAATGTTCTTGGATGATATTGCATATTGGACAAAGTTCATAAATTATATATGTCATTAAAAAAAAAAACCATCTCAAGAAATACCTCCTTTTTTCCATTCTATTCAATCTATCGGTGAGAACACTCAATCCTCGCTAAAGTGCCCAAATCTAAGGCCTAAAATTGCAGAATCACGATATATAAAACAATTCACTGCTATCCAGAATATATTATTTTAGGCACTCGACCTCACCACAACAATCTCACTTGAGCAAACAGAACCAGAAGGAAACGCGAATGAGCACACCGGCAGATCAATGAATAAAAGCAATCGAGACAACCGTAGCTAATAATAAACCCCCGAGCATTTCATAGTATTCACTGTTATGGGAGTTACGAAGAACGAATAGGATTAAAAAATGAGGATCGAAATCAAATTCGAGGCAATAATCGAATCATTAGTCGGGGAAAAGAGAAACCGATCAAATTCTACCTTCCGGAGAGCCGAAGACAACCTGATGGCCAACGGCCTCAATCCCGCGAGCAGCGAGCTCGGGCTTATCGGCATAGAAACGATTGCAATAAGAAGACTCCATTTCGGTCAAGAGGCTATCTATACAGCTCTCTGAAGCCTCTCTCCATATTCTCTCTCTCTCTCTCTCTCTCTCTCTCTCTCTCTCTCTCTGCGTGCTTGGAAAGACGAAGAGCTGAACATGATGAGTTCTTCAACGGGTGTGAAGGATGGATTTATAAATTTTTCTTTATTAACATATTTACCAACATGAAATTAATGTTCACATGCTAAACCCTATTTCACTGTTAGACCCAAAAAAAAAAAAAACTACTTCACTGATTGAATGGAGACTTTGATCGATTTTAATTCAATAGTTCCTGAATTTTATTTTTTTTTGGTTCAATTATCCCCCTTTGAAGAAACTCGCCATTTCAATGGAGAGAGACACGAAAATACCGATCGGATTTCTCGTGTGCTACAAAATTAATAATCCGACTGAAATTTCCTCTGGTGACATTTACCATATTCATATACTACATACTATTAACGGATGTAGGATTTCCAGATTTCACAATGTTCATGGCTTCTATCCAATGATTTTACCGATGTTTGACCTTGCCACCCTGTCGAATGTCCAGAATAAGTGGTCCGTCTTGAACATAGATATGTTCATAGTTCGTGCGTATGATTAAGTATAAAATTAAATTAGGAAACCACAAATACTTTTGGCTATTGAGAGCGCTTTGAAAGTGGTTTTGCGTAGGAAAGTCACCCATTCAGTCCTAAACTATTGTATAGATACCAATTCAATATTAAAACTTTCAATTTTGTCAATTCAGTTTTAAATATTTTTACAAAATTTCAATGTAGTCCTATCTGTCAATTTTCGTTGAAAATAGTCGACGTGGCGAGTCAATCATCACCGGCTGGCTTTCATGATGATTGAATTAATAACATCAAGGTTAGCCTGATAACTAGGTATAGTCCATTGACAAGATTCGATCCATGTGCATTAAGTTCTGATTTGTAATTTGAAAAGGGTTTCAGAGCATTCTTGTTTATCCCGAAATTGGGGCTTAGTTCAGTGCACAATTAATAGGACGCGATTTACCAAAAGAAGACACAAGAAGAAGCGAATTTGATTGTTGTCCAAGATATTATTAAGCTCTCAAAATGCCACCTTTATTGAAGCAAATACAAACCAAACAAAACATCTAAATCCAGCAAGCATCTTGCTTCTTACTCTCTAAGGCAGTTTCATCCATGCTTTAGCCCCCAATCGGCACGCAACCACAGATGCATCGGCCGTCGTCACACTTGCTTCCGGGGCACTTGTTGCAATATTTAAGGCAATCTTCTGAAGTAAAGCATTGGCTTGACTTTATCTCTGTCAAATCTCTTGCTCCTGTCTCAAGCATCAAACCTATGTGTATACAAAGTTCAGTATGAAACTATTTCCTTATCGTGATTGAAAAACTATAAAAACAAGAAGAGGCACGTTTCATGAGATAGGCTTACATGATGATAAGAGCACAAGGGTCACCAAAAAAGGCAAAGAGAGAGAAGCTCTTTCCATTTCTTTTGTATGGATGGATGCAGCTGATTCGTTCTAAAACTATATTACTTTGATTTCTTTATGACAGACTGCAGAGAGGGAATTTATATCTACATGACATTGATTATTTTGATTTAGCAAATCAAGAATGAAAATGGCATGTTAATGGTTCATTGCATATAAGGAATCACACCCCTTTACTTTTGGCAAGATATTTATTGATATTAGTGCCCTAATAAGTGGATTGCTTTCCTTAATGGACGGTAATGATTGACATGGGAGTAATTAATCGACATGACTCCGAATGGGGAGATCATAGGTAGAGAGAGACTTGAAGCGCATTTGGCAACTGGCCAAATAGTGTTAGATTCAATTCTTTTGTTTACGGAAGTAGATTTGGAACATAAATCCATTTGGTAATTTTTTTGTTCCCGGGAATAGATTTGTAGGTAGCATCGAGAATTTAAAAAAAAAATTTGATTCTTTATTCCCAAAAACAATTCCAAAATCAAGCCAACCGAAATTTTTTCTTTTCTTTTCTCTTCTTCTTTCCTTCTTGTTTTACTTCCTTTTCTCTTCTCATTCCACCGCCGTTGCCATTGGCCATTGCCATCACCATCCATCGCTACCATTGACGAGCCTTGCCCAGCCGCTAGCGAGGCTCAACCTCGCTGAGCCACCAAGGCGAGGCCGACCTCGCAGTGGCCCGGGGAGTTCGAGCCCTGTGAACGACCAAGAGAGCTCGGTCGAGCCTCGCTTGGGCCAACGACCCTCCGGCAAGGTTGTCAACCCTCGTCTAGCCGATCGCCGGTTATCCCAAGGTCAGTACTAGCAACCGACTGAGGAAAAAGATATAGAAAAGAAGAAAAAGGGAAAAAAAAAAAAAAGAGACAAAGTAATTAAATTATTAAAAAAATTAGAAAATAATGGTTTGGATTAGAAATTTGGACAACAATGCCAAATGCAATTCTATCCTGGGAATAAAAATTTCGAGCAATTACTAAAATGCCTTCAAATGCTTAGGATTTGTTCTTGGGAACATAATAAAAAGAATCATTTTTTATTAGAAATTATTCTCGGGAATAGAATGATTATAAACGCACCATTGACATAGTCTTGCTAAAATCTTAGGTATCTATCACTAATCGATTGCCATGCAAATCATGAACCACAACAATCACCTTTCTCCAAAAGTAATGACAAGTAATCTAGTTAGCCATATAATTTCTACAATTAATACCACAAAAAATTCCAAACTGTGACAAAATTCTCATAAACTAATTTTTTGACCACAAAAAACCTTAAATTGGTATATTTGTGACAAATATACTATAAACTAATTTTTAACTATCAAAAACCCTAAATTGGTACATTTATAATAAATATACCCTAAGTTAGTTTCTATTAAATTTGATTAATATCACGAAAAACCACAACTCGATACACATGTAACAAACATAGGGTAAAATCACAAACCGATACACCCATCAATTGTCACGTATCATCCAACTTAGCATTTTGGGGTTTTTGTGATATTAACCCTTATTTCTAAGAAACCAAACTATTATAGATATGATTAGGTTGACTATATGGACGAAACCAACATATACCCCAATAATGATGTCATTAGCAAATTTTTTAGGAAAGATCACTAGCTATCAATAGATAGCATGGTTGAGATAAAAACATTGAAAATCTGGCGAATAAATATGTAGAAATAAGTGCATTTGAGATCCTAAACTTAGAAACCTAACTATTATAGATATGACTAGGTTGACTATATGGACGAAACGAACATATACCCTTATTATAATTTTTCCAATTTAGTTCTAAACATTTTTTTCATTTTTGTAATTGTGTCAATTTAGTCCTAAACATTTTGCAATTGTGTCAATTCAATCCATCCTGCCAAATTTGGCTAGTCAGTGCTAACATGGATGATGGCCAATGCCAAGTGTCATTTAAAAAAAAAATATCTATTTTTTAAATTTTTTTTTTTTTTTTCAATTTCTCTCTCTCTCTCTCTCTCTCTCTCTCTCTCTCTCTCTCTCTCTCTCTCTCTCTCTCTCTCTCTCTCTCTCTCTCCCCCTTAGCCGATTGCCAAACCCAAACCTCAATAACTAGCTAGAGGTGTTGGCTGACAAGAGCGACCCTCGCCAGATCGACGGTGAGATCCCATCGCTTGACAAGGCCTCGCTAGATCTAGCGAGGCTCAACCTCACCTAGCCATGGCGAGGGTGAGCCTCACCCAACATCAACATTGCTAGGTCCTGCCATGGCTAAGCATGGCTTGACCTTGTTATGTATATAGCAAGGCCCTTGCCTAGCGACTGCAACTTCGCCATTGGCCATAAATCTGGCGAGAGCCTCGCCTTCACAGGGTAAGGCCCTCGCCAGATCCACGGCGAGGCCAGCCTCACCCTAGTTGGGTGAAGCCTTGCCGTCATAGGACAAACTTGGCTTCACCAGCCATGGCAAGGGTGAGCAACGCTGTTGCTGGGTGAGGCTTGCCCTCCCCAGTGATTGGCAAGAGCAACCCTCGCCATTGGTTGACAAGGCGACCTCACCGGGCAAAGCCTCTAGTTGATTACTGAGGTCTGACGATTGGCTAGGGGAAGAAGAAGGGAGAGAGAGAGAGAGAGAGAGAGAGAGAGAGATATATATATATATATAACCTAGCCCATCGCCGAACCTCAATGACTAGCTAGAGGCGTTCGCTGACAAGGGCAAGCCTCGCCAGATCAATGGCAAGATCCTATTGCTAGACTAGGCCTTGCTAGATCTAAGGAGGCTCAACCTCACCTTGCCATGGCGAGGTCAAGCCTTGCCCAACGACAACATTGCTAGGCCTTGCCATGGCTAGGCAAGGCTCGACCTCGTTGTGTATCTAGCAAGGCCCTTGCCTAGCGACTACGACTTCATCATTGGCTATAAATCTAGCGAGAGCCTCGCCGTCGCAGGGTAAGGCCCTTGCCAGATCCATGGCGAGGGCAGCCTCGCCCTCATTGGGGGAGGCCTTGCCACCCTCATTGGGTGAGGCCTTACCGTCCTAGTTGGGTGAGGCCTTACAATCATAAGACAAACTCGGCTTCACCAGCCATAGTGAGGACGAGCAATGTTGTCGATGGGTGAGGCTTGCCCTCACCAATGATCAGCGGGAGCAAGCCTCGCCCTTAGCCAATGAGACGACCTCACCGAGCAAAGCCTCTAGATGATTGTCAAGATCCGACGACCAGCTAGGGGAAGAATGAGAGAGAGAGAGAGAGAGAGAGAGAGAGATATATATATATATATATATATATATATATATATATATATAAATTGAAAAAAAATAAATATATATATTTAAAATATTGAAAAAAAATTAAAAATAATAAGTTAGCGTTGGCCGAATGTGCCGGTGTTGGCTAATGTCCATGTTAGCGTTAGTCAACCAAATTTGATTGGGTTGATTGAATTGGGAAAAAAAGAAAAAGAAAAGTTTACGACTGAATTGGAAAAATTGCAATTTGTCTAATACTGTTTTGGAAAAATGACATCATCAGAAATTTCTTTTGGAAGCCCATTAGCTTTCAATTGGTAGAATGATAGGGATAAAAACATCAAAAGTCTAGCGAATAAGTATATATGGATAAGTGCACTAGAAATCCCAAACTCGTCATAAAAATACAATTGAATCCTACAACTTACAAAAAGCGTAATCAAATCAAACCTGTCAAATTAGTATAATCAAGTTCCTTCGTTAATTCGATCTATTTTTTTCTCCATCCAATTAGATAAACGGTACATGCCGATGTAGTTTTTTATTATTTTCTCTCTTGCATGGGTTTTTTTAATATATTTCCTCTCTTATACGTGGCATCAACACTAAAACGATGTCATTTTCCTCTAAATCTAAATTTTTTAATAAAATATTAATTAAAAATATTTTTAAAAGCACAAAAAATGAAAAAGAAAAAAAAGGCAAGGTCTAATGTTCAAATAGTCCATGAACTTTAGTCCAATGTGTAATATGGTTCTTGAATTTTAATCTAATTTGCAATGTTGTCCTTAGAATTAAAATTGTGCAATTTGGTCTCTAATGGGGGCATGACAACTGCCTATTTCTCTTTTAGAAACAATTTTTCTATTTCAGACCCGTTTTTGGAATAGAAATCCGTTTGATAAACTTATTTCGTTTTTCTTTTCTGGAATAAATTTCTATTCCAGAAATAGGTTTGGAATGGAAATCAGAAATAGAAATTTTTTACTTCTCTATTTTTAGAACAGAAATGAGAAATAAAAAATTTTCTCATTGTTTGTCAATCGGTCCTTCATCCGTTGGCGCGACCACCATCCGTCAGTCGCCGCCCGCCCGCCAACCCTTTCCAGTCACCACCGCCGCCACCGGTGGCCGGCCGCCGCCTTCCGTCACCGCTATCCGCCGGTCCGCCGCTGTCCAAAAGGAAAAAAAATTGTGTCATTATCAAACGGTTATTTTTGCTTAGAAACTTTTCTATAAATAAAAATAGAAAAATTTATTTCTATTCCAGAAACTATTTCTAGAACATAATGGTTGTCATGCGTGCCCTAAACCGTTATAAATGTGCAATGGGCTTCATGAAAAAGTTTAGAAGTTTAGAGATAACGTTGAACATTGAACCAAAGTTCAGGAACGAGATTAAATAAATTAAAAGATTAAGAACAACATTGTACATTGGATTACAATTTATGTACCATATTGAGCAAATTAAATGTTCTTGGACGATATTGCATATTGGACAAAGTTCATAAATTATATATGTCATTTCCCCGCCTTAAAAAAAAAATGATCTCAAGAAACACCTCCTTTTTTTCCATTCTATTCAATCTATCGGTGAGAACGCTCTATCCTCGCTAAAGTGCCCAAATCTAAGGCCTAAAATTGCAGAATCACGATATATAAAACAATTCACTGCTATCCAGAATATATGACTTTAGGCACTCGACCTCACCACAACAATCTCACTTGAGCAAACAGAACCAGAAGGAAACACGAATGAGCACACCAGCAGATCAATGAATAAAAGCAATCGAGACAACCGTAGCTAATAATAAACCCCCGAGCATTTCATAGTATTCACTGTTATGGGAGTTACGAAGAACGAATAGGATTAAAAAATGAGGATCGAAATCAAATTCGAGACAATAATCGAATCATTAGTCGGGGAAAAGAGAAACCGATCAAATTCTACCTTCCGGAGAGCCGAAGACAACCTGATGGCCAACGGCCTCAATCCCGCGAGCAGCGAGCTCGGGCTTATCAGCATAGAAACGATTGCAATATGAAGACACCATTTCGGTCAAGAGGCTGGGCTTGTCGAGGATGAATTTATAATTTTTTATTTATTTATTGACATATTGACCAACATGAAATTAATGTTCACAAGCTAAACCCTATTTCACTGTTCGACCCAAAAAAAAAAAAAAAAAAACTACTTCACTGATTGAATGGAGACTTTGATCGATTTTAATTCAATAGTTCCTGAATTTTTTTTTATTTTGGTTTATTTGATCCCGTCAAAGAAACTCGACATCTCAATGGAGAGAGAAACCAAAATACCTATTGGATTTCCAATGCACTACAAAATTAATAATCCAACTGAAATTTCCTCTATTAACATTTACAAATTGATATACTGCATCCTATTAGAGGTGCGGACACCTCAAGTGTCAAAACTTGGCATAGGTAGAAATATAAGTGCCAAAACTTCCAAAAGATACACTTAAGTTCCAAGATCGAAAAGAAATAAACACTTAAATGCCAACAGCGACCCACATCTGATTTTCGACGAGCCACATCAAATTGCCGACGGTCTCATAGACCGATTATATTAATAAAATAATGTTATGTCAGATTTCCAGTGAGCCTCACTGGAGTTAGCACTTAAGTGTCCAATTTTCCAAAGAAGTGACACTTAAATGTATTTTGGAAGTTTTGGTACTTATATATCCTCCAGTGCCAAGTTTTGGCACTTGAGATGTACCTCTTCTGATGCTATTAATTGATATAAGATTTTCCTGATGTCACAATGTTCACGGCTCATATCCAATGATTTTACTGGCGTTTGACCTGGTCCGAGCACCGTATCCCTCGCCACCCGGTCAAATGTCTAGAATAAGCGGTTTGTCTTTATCGTAGTCATGTTCATAGTTACAAGCGTATAGAATTAAATTAGGAAACCACCAACACTTTTGGCTATTGAAAGTACTTCAAAAGTGGTTTTGTGTAGGGAAAATCACCCATTTAGTCCTAAACTATTGTATAGATACCAAACTAATCTTAAATATTTCAATTTTGTCAATTCAAGTCTAAATCTTTATGCAAAATTTCAATGTAATCCTACTAGTCAATTTTCATTGGAAATCGTTGATGTGACAGGCCAATCATCACCAGCTAGTTTTTGTCATGATGTAAAGTGATATATTTGAATTAACAACATTAAGATTAGCCTGGTAATTAGGTATAGTCCGTTGACAAGATTCGACCCATGTGCATTAAGTTTTGATTTGGGATTTGAAAAGGGTTTGAGAGCATTCTTGTTTATCCCGAGAGTGGGGCTTAATTCAGTGCACAAATAGTAGGACGCAATTCACCAAAAGAAGACACAATAGGAAGCGAATTTGATTGTTGTTCAAGATATTATTAAGCGCTCACAATGCCACCTTTATTGAAGCAAATAGTAACCAAACAAAACGTGTAAATCCAGCAAGCATTTTGCTTCTTGTTCTCTAAGGCAGTTTCATCCATGCTTTAGCCCTCGTCCGCCACACCACCACAGATGCATCGGCCGTCGTCACACTTGCTATTGCGGCGTCCGTCGCAATATTTAAAGCAATCTTCTGAAGTAAAGCACTGGCTTGACGGTCTCACTGTCAAATCTCTTGCTCCTGTCTCAAGCATCAAACATGTGTATACAAAGTTCAGCGTGAAAACCATTTCCATATCGTGATCGAAAAACTATATAAACAAGAAGAGGCACGTTTCATGGGAAAGCGTACATGTTGATACGAGCACAAGGGTCACTAAGAAAGCCAAAGAGAGAGAAGCTCTTGCCATTTCTCTTGGATGGATGCAGCTGATTCTTTTTGAGCTGTATTACTTTGATGTCTTTGTGACAGAATGAAGAGAATGAGCCTATATATACAGGACATGAGTATTTTGATTTGGCAAATCAAGAATAGAAATGGCAATCTAATGTTTCTTTGTCGGGTCATTGCATGATAATGAGGTTTCTAAATTGTACAGCCGGCAAGATCACTTGCCATTAGTTCTCGATAAAGGTGATTGCCATAGTGAATGATGCGTGACATGGCAAAACTATGTCGGTCTCCATCTCCAGTCTCCTATTTGTAGTACTGTTATCGTGAATTGCTCAAATGCCGAAAATTAGTATTGAGAATGCCACGGATTGACAAGAGACAAAATTGCCCATAACTCAGCTTTGAAGGAGGTAATCCAAGGTATTACTTGGTGCAAATATCTTATTTCCTGAGCGTTTCAAGTTCCAAGCTTTGTTTTGCAATCCGCCGTGCCAATTAGTTTCAAAGTTCACGTAAGAATTATTACAATCGATGCGTAAAGTCTTTGCATAATCGATGCAAAATTCATTCAGCTATAAATAAGGTAAAATGGGTCAATATAATGAGAAGAAAAAAAAGTGTTTCTCGAAAGTGTTCCCGGGAACAAGAAACAATTTTTTCAATTTCTTGTTTCTGTTCCAAATCTATTCCCAGGAACAAAAGTGTAAACAAACACATTTCTGTTTTTCTTTTGTTCTCCAGAACAAAAGAACAAAAATTTGTGTTCCGGGGAACAGAAACAGAAATAAACAAACACGCCCTTAAGGTCTACATGGCAACGTTCCAATTTTCTTTTATTCTTTTGTTCTTTTATTTTCCAAAATAGAAAAAAAAAAACAAAAACAAAACAAAAATTCGTTTGCTAACATCAGTTAATTTTTCTATTCCTCAAAATAGATTAGTGGCCAGGCAATAGATTTGAAATTAAAAAAAAAAAAAAAAAGTAACTTATTGTTCCAAGGAATAATTTCTAGAGTAAGTTATTTCATATCTTTTCTTATATATATATATTCTTCTTCTTCCTCTTCTATCCGTTCACTAGAGCCTCGCCATCAACGCTCCCCCATCGCTGTCCCCGCCGCCCCGGTCGTCATCCGCCATCACCATTTGTCGCTACCATTACCCGCCGCCACCTGGCGACCGACTAGAGAAGAAAGAGTAAGAGAAGAAAAAAAGAAAAGAAAAGAAAATTTTCAAAATATTATTAAAAATTCAAAGAAATTATACACCACAATTTGGCAAATGCACTCCTATGCTTTTTCTATTTCGGACATAGAAATTTTGTATAGTTATCAAATAACACGTGTTATTTTACTCATAACTATTTTAAGGAATAAAAAAATTAAAACAAATTGTTACTTGAAACAGAAATGTTACCGAATACACCCTAGGCACCCTTACTAATTAAGGCATGGACTTGTGTGTATATTAGACACGCTAGACGAGTTCAGTTTTTCATATCAGCCAAGCTGCACGCATTTTTATGTTTAGGCCATTTATCTAGTTCTTGGCTCGTATTCTACTTTATTCATAACTTCACAACCCCTTTCGAATTTCTAGGATTGTACCAAAATTATGTCGGTCTCCATCTCCGGTCTTCTGTTTGTGGTAGTGTTACTGTTAATTCCCCAGATGCCGATAATTAGTATTGGGCGTAACACCGATTGACAAGAGACACAATTGCCCATGACTCAGCTTTAAAGGAGGTAGTTTAACTTTTACTTAGTGCAATATCTTATGTCCTAAATGTTTCAAATTCCCTGCTTTGTTATACGGTCTGCCATGCCAATCATGCGTAAAGCCTTTGCATAATCAATGCAATACTCATTCAGCAAGATAAGGTAAAATGGATCAATATGATGATGAATGAGTCAGGTAAGGGTCAGGCAGATCTCTACCCCTTGAAAACTACTTGATTCATGACCCCCAACCTAACACCGATATTCAAACCCAACCGAACCAAGATGGCTTACAAGCCTATCCTCGTGATGGAGCTTGTATTGTATGCCATCGCACGAGTCCAAGTCCTTGTCCTAGCCATTGCTCAAGGTATTAACGTGACGAGTCCTTGTCCTAGCCATCGCTCGAGGTATTAACGAGCTCGAGGTATTAATGAGATTGTAGGACGGAATGCACCGATTCATCCCCAATGCGTTCCTTGCATCAGATTTCACGGTTCCAACACAGCCAAAACTTGGTATAACTTGCTATCTATGGCCTCGTCTACCCAAGGGCTCTCATCGATGACTGACGCTGCATGTTGTCGATTCTCTTCATTGTCGACAAGCTCAACCTGTTAACTGATGACTTCTACTCTGACAAAACTCTATTCTTGCCTGACCGAGCATGCCACTCATCGATTTCAAGAGTTGGTTATTTTTTATTGCCGACATAGTACAAGATGAGCCCCCCCTGCCCAGAAACGTTTTTGATTGCTGAAAAGATTTCGTAATCACCATATAAGATATCAATTCCAGACATCTTATGATCGCAGAGCTTTGATAAAATCCACGACAAAGTAATTTTCAAGCATGTGAGCCATCTCAACTTCGTGTTTGAATATATCTGTTGTCATGGAGATAGTCTCACAAAAGTTCGACATTTCGCTATAGAAAAGCCTGTGGACATTTTGAGGCACAACAATTGAAAGCAATTACAAACCACTTTCAAGACAGAAAAGGAGACATACCAAGACTGCCCTTTATTCTACATTTTCAAAGATCTTCATAACTACATGCGTGCACGACTGTAGTTACTGTAGTTGAAGGATGCAGTTCATCCCTGAAGGCCAATAACCCCTGCCATAATGAAGAGGGAGAAGCAAACAGACTATGAGAAGTGGTAGGGGAAAAAAAAATCCCATGGCTGTCTGAGCTTTGTGCGTGCACCGTATGATGAACATGTTGAAGATGATGTCGAAATGTATAATTCACGAAAAGATCAAATAGACTTCATCTACAGATGCCTACTGTACCGCACCAACCTCTCTCAGCAATTAAACGAGCAACAGAAAAGAAAAGAGCTGTAAAAGATCAACATAGAGGCAAGTGACATCTATCAGCTGACATTTCTCTGCCCACCTACAAGTGAGCTGCTAAACCTTGGGCCAAATAAAAGCGGCATACTAAATTTCATATGATATGGATCTCTACGACATGACGCTGCAGTAAGTTAAAGCTAAAATGCTCACCGCAAGCAACTCTGCCACCAGCATTCCCAGTTGTTTTGCTAAGTTCGTGCCCACCTGGGTATAGGAAAATAAAAACAAGTTACACTTTTTATAAATATAAAGAAGGCTCACATGAAAAATTGCATCGCCTGGAGAGGTGGGAATAGTTTAAATAATCAATAGAAAGAAGATGCCAAGTTGAATATGCATTTTCCCTGTCACTTAAGCTATTTGCCACAGCAAGAAGAAATCCATAGCATGATGATAAACACAACTGATACCCTAGTAGAACTGGAATAAACTAGGGAAGATGCCTACTAAATCAACACTCTTTTAGCTGGAGAACCTAGCATTTAAGATTGTTGAGGGCCTGTTTGGCATGAGAAAACATTTTCAGCTTTCATTTTCTGTGTTGTCTGAAACGTGTTGTGATAGTGCAAGTGCAATTCTCTTTAGACGGTGACAATATGCTTGTATTCTATTGGTATTCCAAACCTGCATGCTTTCATTTGGAACAAGAGAACATTTTTAGCTTTCGTTTACTGTTTTCTCCAAAATGTTTTGTTGACAGAAGTGAAATTCTCTTCAGATGCTTGCTAACTATGTGCTTGTACTTCATTGGTATTCCAATCCTGCACGATTTCATTAGGAATGAAAATACTAAAAGCATAGAAAGTTGCCTTCAGTTTTTTACTCTAGTTAAAGACAGTTTCTCTTATTTTTGTTTAGAAAACCGTTTTCAAACTACAGGAGTTATTCTCAATTTTCATTCTCTGATGCCTTACCACTAATTAGAAAAAACCAAACTGAAAACAGCAAATGTGGAAATTTTTACGAACTAAACACAGCCTAAATTCTCAGAAATTACCCTTCCCAAGATCATCAGGATCTCCATGAACAACGACAGCCCTTCCAACAATTGAGCTTGGTCCACTGAGAGGAATCTGCATAAAGGAAAGGGTCATCAAATTAAATTCTGCTTTAGGTTTCAAAGAAATCTAAAACATGGTAATTCAACACATAATGCTAGTTGCTAAGGATGGATGGATAGTAGAGAACCTGGTTATCAATGATTGTGAAACTAACAGTGCCTGAATCACAAGGAAAAGCATAGTTAATCACAGCTTCTATCATATGCAAAACTGTAATGCTTGACAAAATGCAGATTCCAACAGGTGGGTAAAGTCACAACATCTTCAAGTATTTCCATCAACATTCATCTTGACATCAGCATTCGTAATTTTTATATTAGTAGTAAAGGAGGTTCAGTTGACTGTATAAAGCTTACCATCATCACCCACATTCACATTCCCCAAATCACCCGCATGACGGTTCTGGTCTTCAGGGGCTCCATGCTCTTTGCCACAAGGATTAAAGTGTGGTCCTGTGAATGTCATTTTCAAAGATCATAACAAGTCAATAAACTAAAGATTTGGTTTATGTAAATGAAGAACTAGTCTATATGCTTTCTCATTAATAAGAAGACCACTGTAATCAAAAGATACCTGTTGACATACAGCCATTTGTGGTGTCTCCGAGAGCATGGACATGGAAACCATGAAGTCCAGGCTTAAGGCCAGACAGACTTCCAGTTACTGTGGTTGGGCCTGAAAAGAACAACGCAAGACCAAAAAAGATGAATGGAACCCTGAACATGAAAACACATGCGAGATTCTATAATCAGAGCGTTGCATTACCATCTCCTTCTTGAGTGAAGTAGACAGTTCCGCAGACACCCTCACTGCTCTTAAGCACAACAACAGCCTTCACCATCTTTCCTTGTGATCTAGACAGAAACAAAACAGAAAAAGCTAGATCAGCAATCATGCAAGCTTGAACAAAGAAAGAAACACCACATAAACAAATGGTCGTTCTGAAATGGTGAAAATGTAAACAATTAAGCCACAAAAACAAAGAAACGAAGCATAAAGAAACTGTGATGAAATCAACAATTAAAGCAGGAATATGGGTTCAAAAGAAGCCGCAAAGTCAACAGACTGACAGTACACAAGAAATTTCGAACTCCCATCGATGACCCAGTTCCAGTAATATGCAAATTTCAGATCTGATGTTCCAAAAAGCTGGCTCTATCAGAACAAATTAAACTATATCTGAGCAAACTCATCTTCTCTCACTTCGATAGAGGAACTCAAAACCTAGTCAACTGGTGATACACACAAACAAAGAGACACCATCCCAACTCCGAGCTTTTTCCGCAGCAACGGAATCGCAGTACTTGCAACTATAAGAAAAGGGAAGTCTTCGCTCCTCAATCAAGACCAGATCTTTGAGGACCAAACCGATCAAAACCCATAACGAAAACAAGCCCATCCGATCAAAGCATCAAAAGAAACAAAGATTTGTCAAAGAAGAACAATCCAACACTGCGGGTCACGTCCAGCATCAACCACTATGATGGTCATCTCAAAGAGCAGAAATTAAGTGAGAGAAAACGGGAAGAAGCTACCTCAGAGCACCCCTTTCTCGAGAGACAACGACACGCAGCGACGAAATAATCTACAGGCAGCAAATGCGTGGAGGAAGACTCGGTTCTTCTGTGGAAATCCGACTCTTTTATAGGAGGAGATAACAACGTGGGTCAGCTCCGGCCAGCTAGACAGAGGGAAGCCGGCCGTGCCTCTCATCCCCTCAACTACTACCTACACATGTACGGCCCGCCGTTTTTGATTCGTGAGGTGTCGTTTTCTGATTTGGTCTTCGTTTTCGTCTTTTTTTGTCAAAAAATATTATTTCGTGGATATAACAAAAGGTCCGGTCCAATTTTCACAGCTAGGATGACGATATGAGCTCAACCAATTGGAAAATTGGAAAAATTTGGGGAAATTAGATTTCGGTTTCGAGGTAGCATGTCGATAAATAGATTAGAAAGTGAAAATTGCTTGACCTAGGAATGGTATTGATGGGTCTGCGCTATTTATTAGACTTTCCTCCTATGCGTACGATTTTCAGCTCTGAATCAAGTGTACAAATTCTGACTCTTTCCAATAAATTAGTGAAAAAGTTAGATAGGTTGATGACCCAAATTAGGATCAAACAAAATATGCAATTTTCGATGTTTGCCTGTACAAAACGGGGAAAAGAATCTCCTACCCTCTTACATACACAAAAAGTAGGGCGATTGGTTCTGAGGTAAAAAAAAAAAAATTCCCGACTACCAATTGGAATCTAGTCTCATGCTTGATTTTAAATGATTGAAACCAAAAATTAAACTAATCCATTCGGGAAGTGCTGATTCCTAAACCGACCAATTCGGAGTCAATTAACAAATTCACCCAGGATTTGGCCCATTTTATGTTTAAAATTGTACTCTTATAAAAAGATATTAAAGTTGTATCATTTCACTAGAACAACATTTATGAGTTAAGTAGTTATGTCGTTATTTCTTCATGTTGAAAATCATGGTTCATATTTAATTGGTGCAAAAGTAAATTCCTTTTTCTAAAAGAGGCTTAAAAATAATTAAAACCAGTTCAACTTGGGTCCATTCTAGTTTAATCAATTCCTAAATAGAACTGACACCTTCAACCTTGGAAATGGGAATTGAACTTGTCCTAGGTCGATTTTAGGTTTAATAAAAATCAAGAATTGGACTTTTGATCTAGTTCCTAGGTTGAATGAAACCTAGTACTCACCTCTAGTAAAAAGTTTTTCAAGTTTTTTAGAAAAAATTTCAGAAAAATCAAAAAAAATTATTAATATCACTTGAAATAATTAATTGTTGAAAAATGTTTTCATTATTAAAAAAATATATGTTTAAATACTTTTTTGGGCAATGAAAATATTTTTAATTGATCATTTTCTAAAATGATAAGAGAGACATTTTAGAATTTTTTTTTCAAATCATCCATTTTTTTGAGAAATAAATGCCCTTTGTATTTTTTTATTTTTCTCACGACTTTATCATTATGCACCGATATTTTGGAATATGAAACGGTTCCCTTGTGATGTGGCACGAAACATTGTAGGACATGTACTTTCTACAATGCAAGATTTGAAATGCTAGTATCTTTTAAAATTAAGTGAAGTAAGCTGTCTAAAAGCTTTTGCAATGTGTTATAATTACATTATAGAAATTGAAGCCCTAGTTTTTAAATCATTATCAAGAAGTCATTTAAAATAGCTTCTTATGGCACATTTGATAACGATTCTTTTTTGGGAATAATTTTTTATTAGAAATATTTTTTTTTAATTATTCTATTTCTTGGAATAATTTATAAGAAAATGAATACTTAATTGTCCAAAATTTATATTTAAGATAGAAATACGTTTAGTAAGATTTTTATTTTTTATTTTAAATACTTTTATTATTTTTTTTCTCTTTTTTTTTCTTCTTCTCCCTCCTTCTTGGTGGCAATCACGAGGCACGGCGATGGCTCGGCAACCGGCTAGGCAAGATTTGACAAGCTTGCTAGAGGCTCAAGTCTGGCCAAGGTTCCCAATCTTCCTCTAGGTGAGGTCAACTGGCCTAGCCATGGTGTTGTCGTGGCCGACGATGTTTAGGTGAGGTTGGCCCACTCTCGTTTGGCCAATGTCGGCCATGGCTAAGGCCAACGATCCAAAAGGAAAAGAAAAAAAAAAGAAAAGGAAAGAAAAAGAAGAAAAGAGAATAAAAGAGAATAGAAAAAAAAAATTAAAATTGACTCTAGAAATTGTTCTGGGAAAACATGAATCATTTTTTTCTACTTTTAATTTTATTTCAAATTTATTTTCAAAACAAAAAGGTTAATTTTTGTTCTTGAAAATAAAAAAAAATTACTAAATGATTTATGTTATTCTTTTACTTCTAGGAACAAAAGAATAAAATCAATTGTTCTCAAAAGTATCATCAAAATCAATTATTCCCGAAAATGCTGAAACTAGGCTCTATCAAACAGGCCCTACTTTTACTATTGTCCATCAAAATGAAATTTGATCAAAGGATGTACATGGGAAAAAAGAATCCGAATTTAATTGCCACGCCTTAGCTGACACGAAAGCATTTTGAACTGTGCTTTCCTTCCAACATGGAATTGTCTTCTAACATTTTACTAAGAAGAATTATTAATCCGTCAAGTCCATCACAGGAAATCAAAATATGAAAAATAAAAATAAAAATAATTTCTCCCGGTTCCTGTTCTACCCCTCAGCTGTCCTTCCTTTTTCACTTTCCACCGAATTTTTCGTATTGCTGTTAGACCCCTCTACCCCTCTCTCTCTCTCTCTCTCTTTCTCTCTTCCCGTCGTCGACTCCCATTTCCAGCTCTTCCGATCGACTTCGCCGGCGAAAAGCTAGCGTTTTTCCGGGCGCCCATTTCGCGACTTTGGAAGATGCGGTCCCTGGAGGAAGCCGTCGAGTCCGCCATCGCGATTTCGCGGCGCGGCGGCCACGATTCCGCCGCCGTCGGAGGGAGCTTCGTCATCGGCCCGAACATGTACGGCTGGCTCTTCGAGTGCCACGGGTTCTGGCACAACGTGCTCTGATCGCGTCCGCGCTCGCGTTCGCGCTCTACTTGGCCGCTCAGGCGAGGAAGAGCTTCTCGAAGCTGTCGAGCGGGAGGTCCTCCATCATGATCGCCTATTACGGCTGCCTCTGGCTCGCCAGCTTGCTCAACCTGACCTGGTGCTCTTTACAGGTGAGGGTTGCTATTTGCCCGTCGCAGTTTTAAGATGGACTGTTCGAGTTCGTGCATTTGTTCCGGCTCGTTATTGCGCTTGATCGTGGCTTTTGAGCTTGTCTTTAGGGCATTTGGATTGGGTTTAGATGATGAAATGCTAATGTTGCTTGCAAGTTAGGGTCTTCAGTTTGTTGGTGTGGCTTTTCCGAAGAGGGGTTTTGAGTGTCTCGTGCAGAAGCGTAAGGGAAGTTTGGACTCCTGGAATTTTGTAATAAGCTGTGGATGGTGGTTGCGGTGGAAAATGATAGAAGAACTGATCAGAATGATGAACATAGGATGATTTGAATTGGTGTAGCTAAAGATAGAATAGCCTTTCATTCAAATTTCCGACGTCTTCTAAGAAGTGAATACGAATTATTCGATGATACACATTCTTTGTTATTTGCGGTATAAAGCCAAAGTTCTAAATGCGTTTCTGTAGAAGTCCACTGGCAACTCTCTTGGCATGTGGTGCTCTTCACCGTGTAATTATTTCCTATTGCTGAGATACTTGAGATGGCTATCGCTAATGGTGTTAAAATGAAGGTTAGGTGGAGCGGAAGAACAATCATATACTTGTAATTGTTTGTCAGATATCATTGTTCTGATTTTGATTATTTCAATTATGGAGGACACCTATTGATTTTATTCTTTGAAAATTGAAATACAGACATAATACAGGATAGTCCTTAATCATCATTTGAGATTTAGTATATCAGGAATTTGCTTATCAATGATGACAGTTGGTCAAAAGTCCACACCAGTTGCTGTGAAAACTTCTAGTTACCTTCATGCAGGGGGGATGTTCCATTAATCATATCCCAACCAACTCCAAATGACTGAATATATCATGAGTCACACAACAACACATTCTCAACCTATGGATATCAACTCCACTCCCCTGTCCTAATGCTTCCCTAGTTAGGTCCCATGTCATCTGTGTAGCACTCCAAGTCATTGTCGAATTTTATGAAGTCAAATTTTTTAAGGGAAGTAGAAAGCCTAACTCAAGGAATATTAAACAGATGGCAGCCACAAAGCTGATTCACCATTGGTTATCTACAACATGGAGAGAGAACAAAACTGGATTAAGAAACTTTCCAAAAACTTCATTGAAGTTGTGGCCCAAAGTACCAGTGATTTCCAGCATTTATATTTCTATGCTAAAGGTCATGGAATTCACACCAACTGAAGTTGTTGAAGTAATGTGTTGACACTTAAGGACATTAACAACAACCTTATTGGTTCAAAATTTTGATAAGTAATGAGATTTTCTGATAAGGTGGCTTAGGACTAAGGAACAGTGAAGATAATAGTCTTGAACCATCTAAAAATATAAAACAAGAAAGAGAAAAAAATGAAAATATGCCAACCAAACACACTTTCATAGTTTTTACACCTCTTTTGAGTTTCAAACAAGGAAAAAAAATCTGGTTTCGTGAATTAGAAATGAAGAGAATATGAAAATGAAAACAAACCAAATAAGTTCTCTTTCATCTGAGTAGTTCTGTGATTGCTTATCTGCAACCATGCTGATCAGTTGTATGGAGGTGATATACACCTTATGTCTACAAGACATGAAACTGGACTGGTTGCGGGTGTCGGTTCACTTAATCTCAAACTCAATAGTTGCAGGTATGTGTCTTATTGCAGAGCTATGGTTAATTCAAATCTCAATAGCCGAAAAAAGTGAAGAAAGATAGTGAGACCATTTGAAGGACAACATTTGAATATCCTGTTAATTTCCTGTTTTCTTATGACCAAGTTCTAGTGTTCAAAATGTTTCTATACATCTCTGGTCCTTGTATTGTACATTTTATTTCTAGAAGAGTCAAGCCATGATATAAATCTGCACTCGACAACAATATCTAAGTTTAAGTAATGTAGATCTGTACTTTGAAGGACCTTTCATTGTTCTACAAATGCTTGAACGGCTCTTTTGTTTATAAAGGCATGGGAATGCACTGCTGGGAAAGAAGTGGCCTGGAACATCTTGTCTTTGTTTACAACGTCTGGAATGCTCTTTCTTGAAGTAAGCTTGGTGGCCTTCTTGCTTCAAGGGAACTCAGCAAGTGGGCTGCATGCACTTACTCGTACATTTGTTGTCTCGGGGCTCATTGTTGGTTTGGATCTTCTTCTCAAGGTAATGTTTTGCCTTTTGCAATATACGAATTATCTCCACATTCCTCCTTCTGACTGAAGAAGCAGGTTGAAGCACATTATCATCTTTCCTTTTGTGGATCATGCATTGTGTCTTCTGATGGAACAAATTTATTTGCAATGAGTGGCACAAGAGATGGGTTTGCACTTTTCAAATATATTTATACAATGGGAAACAATCATCTTTCAAGCCCTATGAGACCTGAAGGTCATGATATGACCTGTCGTCATTTGCTTCCTTTTTTTTTTATTAATGATCTTCATCAGATCTTCCTTCTCTTTATTAATGGGTGATATTATGGCTCTGGAGATTGATATTTGGTTCCTTATGGTTTCTATTTCAGGCAATTTATCTTTTTGCATTTGGAATCCCTTTGTTTATCGACGACATTGATAATCCTCATAGGGTTAAATGGGGCTTGTGGGTAGTCCACCGACTGGTGCTTACGGCAGTTTATGGTTCTATATTGTTCATGTATCATTCCAGGTGGAGAGAAAGGCTACCTGGTATGTCTATGTCTATGTTTATGATGAATCTCCTGACAATCTAACGTCGGTAAAATATGACCAGCTGGGTATGTCTATTATTTCTCTGCAGCTAGACCAGCGTTTTACAGGTATGTAATCATCATGCTCATCATGAATGCACTAGCTCTATTTGCATGCGGCGTAACTGGAAATGGAGCTGGCTTTGGATTGTGGTAATTCAAATTTTCATTTGTTTCTTTCTTCTTTTTTCTGCTTCAGATGAACTTTTTGTTTAGCAATCTATTTTCCTGATGTTTAGAGCACTTAATCTTACAGGTTGTACGGTGCCACAATCGTCTGCTATCATGCCTTCTACCTTCCCCTTTTGTATTTCACATTTCTAGCTGACTTCTTCCAGGTTAGCCCATCATCCTTATGCCCAAGTTTTCTTATTGTGGTATTACTTTCTTTTAAAAGCATTTTATTTAGTTTGATTTCACGTGAGCACAAAGTGACTTAAGTTTAGATTGTCATAACACTAAAAATTCTCGATTATGATGATAGGAGGAGGACTTGCAATTGGAGAACGTGTACTACTCTGAAATGAAGGACGCGGGTTTCTTCGATGGAGACTGGGAGTGATCAAGTCGCTTCAAATCATGAGCAATTGTATCGGGAAAATTGTAGATAAAGAGTAAATATCGCCCTCATGGCTGAACGCGTGCTATGTAATGTGTAAAATGGCATCCATTTTTGTGTGGGATTAGTCTCTGCATCAATGTTGTGAAAGTTGTTCACGCATGCCTCGTTGTTGTAGGTCGTGAATGGTTCAGGGTCGAGTCAATAATCATTCTCCATCGTGTATAATTTCTTCTTCCGCTGTAGACTGGATATCTGGCTGTCGTTGTCATTCTTCAATATGATTATAAGCATGTAGATACTAGTGGAAGTGATTTTTGCAGGACTTGTAAGTGTTTTTTTTGCAAAATTTGCTCTTGGGACTGTCGACTTAGTGAGTACTCGATGCGTTGGTAGACACGTATCATTCCAGCGAAATGTTTGATGAAAGCACAAACTACACATGTTGATACGCTAATTGAGACACCTGGTCTTCTAAATTGAAACATCACCTGCTCGATATGATACAAGGCCGGTGAAACACTACAATTACAGGAATTTGATGCGAAGAAGACATTAGATGTGCTATCGCGCAAGGCCTCTTCGCACCTCATATTTAATTTCACACCTATGGTACACTATTCATCGATTATTGGATGTGGCACGACGCTTCTGTCTCGTCGAGAAAGAAACCGAGAAAAGGGCTCGTACAAAATTGCATTCAGGTTCTCAACAACAGCTGCATTACTTAATTAATACTCTACACGATGCAGCCTAGCCTTCCCACTGATGGACGCTCCTTTCTGTGGGGGAGCCGGGAACATATGGGACAAAACCACGGCCACCAAAGACTGGGCGCATGAAGGCATCGTCGAATTTGCGCCAGTAGTAATGAACAGTATGTGCTGGTGTGGTCCAGAGCGCCCTGAGGCTACCTGGGCGGCCGATGTCGGGGACCACAAGATCAGGTTCAGAATCTTGCCCGCCTCTGAGAAGCGGAAAAGTAAAGGACTTGGGAGTATTTGGATCGGAGACTACGATGCTTGTGTGTTTGGGGGACGGTAGCAATAACCTTATCAAAGGTTGGGTCAAAAAACCAAACACCTGAGAAAATACAGTCGCATGAGACCATTGAAACATCGGAGAGTATCTAAATTGTGAATGAAAGAAAGGGTATGTAACTGCAGAACCCATGTTGCAACGCTATACGGCAGAACAGAAAAAGAGAAAAAGAGCAAGTCATCTTACCACAGTGCTGAAGAGGACGACAGTTATAGTGCTTGTGATCATGATGGCATTATCCCTCAGATGAGTATGGCCAGAACTAGTGAACTGCAAATAAATAAACCCATGTCAAATAAAATTGCTCCTCCCCACTCTCACATACAGACAAGCACGCACCCATGCACGCACATGCACGGGCACACCCACAGAAAAGCTGCATTTACCTTGTTATAAGCTAGGGCCATAGATACAGCGCCTCTCATGAGTCCTGCCCACCATATAATCACCTAAAGACTAATAGTCGTTAGTTGTTGAATAGATTACTCAAGAGGACATAATTTGCATCTCACACAGAACATACTTGCTGTCTGAAGCTGATTCTCTCGTTGGGATTTTTCTTGGTTAGGTTGGACAGAAGGGATAGGGGGAAAACGAATGCTGCCCTTCCAGCTAGAACCAATGCCAGCAGTACTGAACTCACGGCAACTGATGTCCCAGGACTGCAAAAGTAAAAAGACAGTTGAATGTACATTTTAGTCAGTCACACTAAGCAATTCAGACAAATCAAAGGTAGCTATCTCTAGCAGAAGTGATAGTAAGTTTCAATAGAATGAAAACAGAAAGTCAAGAGGGAAACTAGGGCGTGCCTATTGCTCACAAATCTCCACTTTTCGATGTCCAAAGCATCCATTCCGACATAAAGGAAGATGAAAGTCTCAGCAACAAATGATAGGGTCGCAAAAGCATGCCTGACAATGAGAGAGAGAGAGAGAGAGAGAGAAGCATTGCGTAAGTAATTTACAATGCATGCGCACAGGCTAGAAAAATGAAAATTTAAGATTTAATATCAGAAAAGCTTACTTTGTAGTGACTCGTGAACTTTCAGTCACGTTGTGCCAAGTGTAATGGGACATCACTATCCCACAGAAAAAGACAGTGAGAATGCCGCTTAAGTAGAACAGCTGCATTATGGATATATTAGCATGTTAAAGAGAAATATTTCAAAAGACCGCCATGAATTTAGATAATTGTAAAAGGAGGAGCTATCAAAAGCTAACCATAAAGCTCTGAGTAAGCTTACTTCAGCCATCATGTAGGACAGGTATGCCATGAGCATCATAAGAGCAACTTCACGATCTGTAGAGTGCCTGAGCTTCCAGAATAGAATTGAAATGTTCAATTCAGAAACTCAGTATATTACAGGAAAGAAATAAACTAAGAACTTAGAACATGTTCCAACGTAACACCTGTATGGTATGTGTAAACCCAATATCTCAAGATAATAACATCTACCACGTGATCATGGTGATCGAATCTGGGCTGATAAAAATTTAAAAATTGGGCAAAACCTTGAAAGGCATTCTTTTAACTATATTTGATCACAACAAACTCATGCAAACACTTCCTAGAATGGAAATAGCTATCTGAGGTGCAAGGCACTCCGCATAGTATGAAAATTCTCGCACTTTCACAGAAGATCAGCCACTACAGTGTTGTTAGCCAGGGATAACCAAACATCAGCCTAGCTCGACAAAATCTTTTCACCTTAATTAGATAGGCTATTGACTATTACCAGACAAAGTATACAATAACCAAAAGATATAATTAAGGTGACCTGCAAATTCAGTTTCTGAGAAGTACCTGCCAAAATAGAGCTTTTTAATAATGTAAGCACTAAGCAATCCAGTCTGCAAGAACAGAAAATACTCCATAAAATGATTGCTGAGGCAATAACTATATAAAGAAACTAGTGACTGAGGATTTGTTGGTGTCTGTCTGCAAATGCATGTCAATGCATGTGCCCGTTTTGGGGGGAGTAGGTGGACTTACCAACACTCCTAACATAGTGCTTGCGAAGAATAAATAGAAGAAATTGCCGATGAACTGCAAAGCAATTCTGGGATCGATATGATTAAGATCAAAGCTCTGTATTGCATTGAAAAGCACCACTGATGTTGCATCATTCACAACACCTTCTCCAAACACCAAGCTGTAAAGCAAGGGTGTCTCGTCCTGATTAAGCACCTGCACACCATATATAAAAGGTGGTGATTACACGTCCAACATGATTGTTTAAAACAGTAACTTGAAGTGTAAATAATAAAGTACCTGCAAGGTGCAAACAGAATCTGTTGCAGCAAATATGGCACCAATGGCTTGAATTGGAAATACAGACGACATAGTCAGAAGCATATCTTTTGTAATATATTTTACTGATAGAAATAGAAACAAGAGAGAAAAAAATCATACTGTCTCAGAAAAATGAAAGGAGAACCAAAGTTGTACCTATGTAATCCCCTATGTCGAATGAATTGATGCCAATCTTCTTAAAAAACTCTATAGCACCTGACAAAAAAGCAGTTGCTATCAACTATCAGATGCAAATATGATTTATAACCACAATCTTGTCTTCTACTAGGCTAAATTAAAGTTCCAGGGCCACTGCCCATACAGTAACTTGCCACTCTCCCAACCCTGGAAACAGTTCAAAATGCTGCTTGGATTTTCTTTTGGGGAAAAAAAATCAGTGGAATAGATCTTCAAGGCATTGAAGAATATAAGAAGCAATATACACAATCATCCTTTGACATGGCGAGCCAAAAAATGAAAGTAAAATCCTTAACTTACCTAGTGAAATAATAGTGCACGAAACTAAGGTACCGATAGCGCCAAATAGCATGATGGTCATAAAGTTTCTAAAGAATTGCTTCTTTTTCACCTGAAACCTGAAAAGGATGATTAGCACCAATAAAATAACTTATTAAAACCCCATATCAGAAGCCTATAAGAAATTATTTATTCACTCAACAGAGATTAGAAAATAGAAAGGAGATAAATCCCATAGAAAATAGTCAGAACACTTTCAACCCTAGAAGATATAGGCAACCTTCCTGTAAAGTTCAAAGATAAGACAGTAAATTAAATTATACAACTTGTCTGTCAATTCTATATTTTGTAAAGTATAACAGATTAATATACAAGGACATTTCGCTGACTATCAAATTATTCAAATCTTTGATGATCAGTCTCCAATCCATCTATATAGTCTATCCCTCACAGTTTATAAAGCCCATGTTAGAATTCTTTCGAAGCCTGTTTACAGTTCAAGGAACTCTTTACAATTATGGAAAAATCCAACCTAATCTCAGTCAGTGGAGTTACTTGTATTCTGAAGACATATTCGAAAAACAAACATGTAGCAGCAAATGATGCCTAGAAGTTACCACATAAAAAGAATGATGCCTAAATGCTACCGTGTAAGATGATCTGAGAAACGTTCTTCACCACTCCAATTGGAAATTAACTTACCCCGCATTGAATATGATAGGTGGCAAAAGATATATGAAGAAGAGATCTTCACTAAACACTAAGAGATGGGAGCTTTTCATTCCTGTGGTCAGTAAAATAACGATACCGGTACATAATCCCTGCAAAAAAATTCGAAAGCAATTACTAACAACCTACTTGAATTAAACCAAAAGCCCTCAGCCTCTGGCACAAGACCAAAAAGAAATGTTTGCACATGTACAAGTAACGCCGACACGCAAGGCGCAAGCCAGAAGCTCAATTTTTTCAAGATACGACCTTAAACTCGAATCCACGTGAGCAAAGAATATAATTGGGCTACAACAAATCCACTAGTACAACGTCCATGCGAGACGGAGGACTCACGATCATCAGAGCAGTGATGGACTCATTCATCCACCGGTTCTCTTCCAAGAGATGACCGATCACGATGCAAGCGAGGAGGAGCGCCACGAACAGGTTCAAGGACACCACGGACGTATGATCCGAGGTGGACAGCGCCTGCAGCCTTGATACAATGGTGCTGAACGAGGCATCCATTGTACCAAGATCTCAACTAAACAAACGAACACCCTTCTTTCGATAACACACCGAGCTACGGGTTTACAACACCACGAATCAAGAACGCCTCTTCAAGGAACAGTCTCGCGCAATCTATGTCTCCGAACTGTCCATCTCCTAAAGCTTCCCTCGAACCTCAGGATGCCGAATTCTGCATCCAGAAAAAACGCAAATTCGAATTATCTCCAGCTCAAACATCACAATCAAGATCCTTTTTTGTAGTTACTAAACAGCGAGCGGCGTCCAGAAAAAAAAAAAACCCAAGTCAAATTATCGCCAAACCAAACATTACAATCCGGAGCCTTTCGATAGCTACCAAACAAGGGCAGATAATTAGTACAACGGGAACCTCAGAAAAAGCCAACAAGTTACACCGCGCCATTTCCAAATTCGTCACCAATGAAACACGAAACGGGAAGACGAGCGAACCGCGCGAACGCCATACCAGATAGCTCCGGCGCGAGGCGCATGCATGAAGAAGCATTACACGGGCTAAAAACGGATGTTTTCCTCGCTTCAAAATCGCGGGCACGAAGCGAGAGAGAGATTGAAAACGTCGGTATGCACGAAGCTCGAAGTCTCAAGCGAACCGAACCGAACCGAACGAGGGAACGCGCCAAGCTACTGCAATGAACGCCGAAGCGCGATTTCAATTCCGGTTTTGCAGAGAGATGGGGAGGGATGGATGGAGGGTGCTGACAATGCCTGTTCGAGAAGGAGATAGAAAGCTCTGGAGTGCTGGAGAAAATGGCCGCTAGAGAGAGAGAAAGAGAGGGCGTGCTGTGCGGAGGAAACAGTGGGCGAAATGAAGAGAGAGAGACAGAGACGGAGAAAGACGTAGGACGACAACATAAGGAGGAGGAGGGAGAGCGAGGGTAGTGTACGGACGGTGATGGAATCCCCGGATCCGACGAAATTGAATGAGGATCGTCCGATCCGCATGCCCCCGGCGGTGGAGATCGGGCGTCGTCCGTGGGAACGGGCGTACCCTAGCACCGCCGGTCGACGCCCAGACGGACATCCGTGACCGCCACGTCAGCTGGCTTCTTATTCATTCCAGGATCGTCGAGGTGCTTCCAAGCGCTGTAAAAATGTTTTTTTTTTAATTATTTGCGATGATTTTTTTTTTTTTAGCAATTATCGATTGCGATGATAAAAGAATATGTTTCCACAGTTGTGATTATGCGGCTTGTCTTTAAAGGATAAATCGGAAATAAGAAATTGAATAATCATGAAAAGCGAAGAAAATCACGCGAAACAGCCATTTGAATTTGCTTATCGCGAATTTAGATTAACTTAAAATTAATTGACGCCGCATGTTTCCATCCATTATTTAGAAAAACTATTTCAATGACGACTCTTTCAAATTTGGCTTGTATTTCATATGTTCTCACCGTATGGATATAGCCCGAATTATTTGAAGAAGTTGATTCGCATCTTTTGTGAATGAAGAGCATTTTTAAGTGTTTAATGTTCTGGTCAAAACACTTAATCTATATTACTCAATTAGTGAAAACAACATGATTCAACATTGTGGTATCTAATAGGTCATCTTCAAAAATTTAATGCCCATGATGCGCTGTAAATGTTTTAGGAATTATTTTTTTAATTATCGATTGTGATAATAAAAAAATCTGTTTCCGCAATTGTGATTAGGCGGCTTCTCTTTAAGGCCAAATCGAAAATAAGAAATTGGATAATCATGAAAAGCGAAAAAAATCACGTGAAACAACCATTTGAATTTAAATTAACTTAAAATTAATTGACCTTGCATGTTTCCATCCATTATTTCAATCCCCTTTATAAAAAAAATTTTAATGACGACTCTCAAATTTCGGCTCGCATTTCATATGTTCTTTGCCTTATGAATATAGTCCGAATTATCTGAAGAGGTTGATTTACATCTTTTGTGAATGAAGAGCATTTTTAAGTGTTTAATGTTTTGATGTGTTACTCAATCAGTGAAAACAACATGATTCAACATTATGGTATCTAGTAGGTCATCTTCAAAACATTAATTGCCCAAGATGCAAAAAATAAAATTAAAGTGTCGAGATCGAAAAAATTGTTTTAGTAATTTTTGAACAAATATCTCAACACCCATTCAGCAAAATATTAATTTAATTATATTTATGTGGATGCAATTACAAGAAAAGACCTAAAAGGAGACGGGACACCTGGCTCACTTGATGTGAAATCATCATCAATCTGAATCCCATGACCTCCGGGCCTTTGATGCGGTTGGAAGCTAAAGATTAATGGAATCACGTGCAAAAGCCATCCTTCTTTTTTCTCTACGAAATTTATAAGTAAATTGACTAATCACCATGCAAATCATCATTATTTTTAATTTGTCCTCCTTTTATTTTATTTTTTCTATTCCTTCTTTGTCTAAGACAGAGACAGTTTCTTGCGATCCTATGCTACCCATTAAAAATCCTTTGACATGAACATATTCGTCCTTTTCCTCATATATTCAGCCGACATCTCCAATGGGACCACCGGGTCTGTTCTGCAGACAATACAAGCAGAGGTCGCTTTTGTCTATCAATGCTGACTCGGACAAATAGGCACGGCTTTGCCTCGACAGATCTCTAAAAATTGCTAATTATTTATGTGCATCCTAAAAGCTATTTAATTCACCAAATTGCCACTCGGTCCTTAAGGAAGGAAATGTTGATTACCCAGTAAACCTTCCATTAATGGAAGAGGAAATGAAAAATGTTGAGTAATTAATTCCGCCATATTCACTTTCAATAGAACCCCGCTCGAAATTGATGGGTCTGGCAAGAACAAAAGTGGGAGTTATTTAAAAAGAAAGAAATATCATGCATATAAGCAAGATAAAGAAATATCGGAAATATCGGAAAAAGATCCACATTTTAATAATTAATGATACGACAAGCGTAATCAAAGTGCAGATTTATGTATCAAAATAATATAATATACCCACTATCATTTGAAATTTGATTTGACTAGGGTCATTCTGGAATACTAAACGATTATTTTTACTGAAAGCGACACATTGGGGGTGTCCATTTCAATCCACATAATCTAATTGTTTAAGGCTTATTCAATTTGAATCGTCTTTTTCTTTATTTATAAATACTGTTTTTTTTTTTGGTGGACTGGGGAGATTCTATGCAAGTTTTTTTTTTTTTTTTTTTTTGGCAAGAGATTCTATGCAAGTTGGACACACTGAAAATGACATCTTCCTACCAAAAAAAAAAAAAAAAAGAAAATGACGTGCTGAGAAATTTCGATCTCAAGCCAAGTATTTTCCAAATTGGATGGTTATCCTTTGAATTTGACAATCTTCGAACGACCATAATTTTCTTGGCATACTTGTATACCTATATATATAATTTTACAAAAAAATCACGGGCCACACCTCCGATGTAAAGAAAATTTTACATTAATTTTATAAAGTTTATACTATTATTACTCATATACTAAATAATTATTTCCTAGTCACAGATGGATATACACAAAACTCGGACCTTGTATGGTCACTGATCAGATAAAAAGAAAAGACACGTAAAGTTTAAAGTCTTATTTATCGGCAGGAAGGGTATGTTAGGTGTACTGCACATGTTTGCTTAAAACTTAAGACTTTGTTGGCGTTGCAGCCGTAGTGATATTTCAGGCTAGCTTCGTAATCGAATTGAGTTTTGCTTCCTTCGTTATTTAACATAAGTCAGCCTAAGATTAGGGGATTGATAGAAAAATAATGATATTATTCTCTCGATAAATAATTTTGAATTATACCCCCACTGCTCACATGATATCGCATGACTTGTTTTGTATTCACCAATTGCATGCCGACTCAACCTGGACATGAATTATTGAATTATAAAAATAATTGGAGTTTGCCAAAAAGTGTCTTGAAGATTTAATAATGAAATATAGTGATTTCCAATATAGTCGTCAGATGCATAACCTATGCCTGGAAAATATATTATTTCAAGTATTTCTTAACAAGACCCTCCATAATTAAGGGTCATCTTCATATTTGCCAAGCGAAACCTTTTTGATTGCGGTAGTGGATCGTTCCCCCAGGCATGAGCTTATGCTCAAGTAGAGAGAGACAGAGAGAGAGAAGAGGATAGAGGGCACGACAAGACGATCTGGAGGGCTAGATAAGTTCAACAATCAGCTGTGAAATATCGGAAAGGTTTTCCTTAGAGATTAGGATGCCCGAAGGTAAAGGAGCGACTATGGACATAGTCCTTTTTCATTACCCTCCACATAGCCTGAATTTTAAGTCACTCGAAACTAAGGATGTGCATGGTCCAAGCGGGCAATTCCCGACCTAGAATCGGAAACCGCCCGCTAAGGACCGGTTCCGAAAAATTAGAACCGGGATTTACCCATTTATTGCATGGATCCACCCGAGAACCGGATTGCCGATTCGGTCCGATTCCCGGGTGGATTCATGGAACCGGTCTCACAATAATATCACTTTCTAAATCCTACAATGAGAACTCTTCATATCGAGTTAAACTCATAATATACTAGAAAGTTTCTAGTAAACTCATGGTCTAAGGAAAAGAAATCACTGGATGTGATTAACTTGGAGGAGGATGAAAGTGACATTTTGCCTCTCAGTGGAATTAGGGGAAAGAAGAACCACCAGAGGGAGGATTCATAATTTGAAGATGAGAGGAGTAACAAGCAAACAGCAGTGTATGTTGATGACATCGACACCGAGCTATCCGAGATGATGGATACACTGCTACTCTTTAAAATTAAAGGCAAGAGTTGAGATTCGAATATTGTTGAATCCTCTCAAAAAGAAGTAAATGAATCTTTACAGCAGAGTAGATAAACACACATTACTAATGATGGAAAGTTTCTTGATAACACACCAACCCCAACTAGCAATGTGACAAAGATGGTGGATCTTAGAACTTTGTTGATCCTTTTGATGCTGGGTTTGTTAATTAATCGGTTTGGTCTAGGTGGGTGGGTGGAACGAAACCGCTTATAGAACCGGGAATCGGATTAGTATTCACCGATTCTCATAAATTGGCTGGGAATCGAACCGATTCTCTCCAATCGCCGGCAGGCGGATTCCGTCCCGTTCCAACGGTCAGGCGAATCTCAGTTCTTTTCACATCCCTACCCAAAATGCTTGAATAATCTCATTGGATCTCACCGGGACCGAATAATCGCATGCCTTGGACGTTACCGCACGCCGAAGACCTACGTCGGCTTCCTATTCACTAGACAACTCACGTACCTATGCATCGGTCCGTACCTATTGCCGACGAGTTATCACATGGCCAGCCACAGCGATCGTTTCGAATTGAGTGATGATAAGGCCTACGGCGTTTCAGCACGCTGTCTTGGCTCTTTACTGTGGGTCGTCGGCGTAGGCACGTCCTCATGTGCTGAAAATGAAAGGAGAGAGAAGAGAGCAGGTGTCCCCCTCATTGGCCATGTTATATGTAGAACGTGTTCGGTACGTGTGGATCTGAGACGTCTGCATAAGCGACAAGATCTGCGCCAGCTCGTCGTCCTTTTGGAAGGGAGCGTTCTTGTGAGTTTTGGATCGGCACGTATCAACGCCGCTGGTTCGTTAGCATTTATCAGCCTATGCCATTTGGCTCCATTGTGACTTTGAATTTGATACTGAAAGATCCTGCATCGAAGAATCCCCCTAGTTTAAAACGGTTAATATATCTTGATTAATTTTTAACTATGATATTAAATTTAAATAAAAAAGTCAATCCAACTAGATATATTAACGAGTACAAATTTAGATTTTCTTTAGATGATTTCTTCACTCTTTCATGACGATTTTGAGGAAGCGATAGACCAGTGAGGTCAAACGCTAGAGAAATGTTATGGAGATCGAGATTCTTAGCTAGGCTCTTTGATTTCAAGAGTGGGAATTGGAAGAGACAATGGCTCATGGACTATAGAATAAGTCCTCAGGAGGAGGAAGGGCCACCCTTGAACACCGGAAGCGCGAGATTTAAAGATTTACTGCCTTTACTTATTCAATTTTCTTTCATGCAATCTATGCACATGCTTGCTTTCCTGTAGGCTCTTAGTTTTTAGTTTTTAAAGCTAAGAGCCTACCAAACTAGATTTAGATATTAAATTTAGGAGTTCCTTATAGATATTTGATATGTATTATTTTAACATATTGATGTTGATATCTCTACATGGTGATGGTATTGATGACGTTGAACCTATATGCGCATTGCAGATCATTGCAAATGGAGTGAGAGATCTCGGTGTGTATTCATCACTGAATATGGTGATTGAATGTTGAATGTTTATGATGGCAGATCTATTCTTAAGGATGATAGTGTACTTCTAGCTGCAAATTATGCCTTGTTATTTGCATTTTGACATTTGCTTTGTTCTAAGGTTATTTGGATTTTGCTAGATTTGAAAGCTTTAGAATCTTTCGTTTGACAAAAATATATGTACATACTTGCGCTTCAATCCTTGCTCTTGTGGTTCGAGTCAATCAAGTACAAGGACTCAGCGTGACTTTAGAAATCCCAAGTCCGTTTTGTTAGTCGATGTTGTCCCGGTCGATTGTGGCCGTGAACAATTTTTGAACGAATAATCTTCGTTACCGCGCTTGATTGTCTCAAGCAAAATGTTGCCCTGATAGTGCCAAGGAATTTGTCATATCTCATACTTAGGAATTTGAGTTTTTTTTTTTTTTTTAAGGAAAGAAAATTTTTAAATGAAAGGGGAAGAAAGAAAAAGAAACGAGAAGAGAAGCTTCTCCTATTTTCTTCATGGAAATATAGAAAATAGAGAGTAAGAAAATGAATACTATTATGTATACTTCAACTCGTTTAAGGAAAAAATTGCAGATAAACTACATTTTTAACCTTTAAATTCTACATCCTCTATAGATGTTATTGTCATAAAAATTTTCTTTTATCTGGAAGATATTTTTAATGCTTGAATTTGGTGGGAGGAAACAAAACAATAACAGCCAATCTGAATATCTTAATCTCTATATGTAGGGGAACAATTCCAGGGTCAGTCTAGGTTTCAACTGGAACTCACCTTGTTGAGAATAGTGCTTAATTTTTGCAACTTTGAACTTATCTTGTAAATTAGAGATTTCAAGGTTTTTTCCAAGGTTTAGCTAGCAACTGGCCGGTTCTTTTCTGGTGTTTGTGCAGGGGATTCAAAGGCCGGAGAAGGTATAAAAAAAAAAATGAATGTCATGGACTAGCTTCAAGCTAGAGCTAAGAGATGACAGAACTAGTGCCGATATTGCTCCTTTTTTTTTTGTTCGGAGCCGATATTGCTCCTTGAATAGCCACTAAGTTTAGTCAAAATCGAAGATAATGTTCTGATCAGGATTAAAGAGAGAAGAAAAAATAAGACAACATGCAAAAATATCTATAGATAGTTAATTCATCACAAGTTAGGCAGGAAATAAATTAAAACAAAATTACTCATACAGCACAAATCATGCAGCACCAAGCATAAGACATTGTAGCTATAGTTCTTCGGTTCTCTAATTCCTGATTTGGTCTGGTTTGGTTCCTATTTGGGAACCAGTCGGCCTAGCACTGGTTCAAGAAATTTGGAACTCGGACTCTGAACTGAACCGAACCAATTTCTAGTGTCGGTTTGCTCTAATTCCTGGTCCTACCACTTTTTATATGTATGGGTATGAGAGAGAAGGTGAAGGGGGATGCGTAGCTAGTTGCATGGTCATTAATAGTGGCACATCGACGTGGCAAAGATGTTCATGTTGGAGCATTGAATCCGCCCTTTGCACGCCTGTGTTCATGTGAAGAAGGAGGCATAGCTCGTGGTGCTATCTTTGATTGATGGCACGTCAATTCAAAGTTAGGGGTTGCAATTAGGGCATAAATTGTGGGATGATGCGAAATGTGAAAAAGGAGGCATCGCTTGTGGTGCTATCTTTGATTGATGGCATGTCAATTCAAAATTATGGGTCGCAATTAGGGCATAAATTGTGGGATGATGCGAAATGCAAGGACAGAGAGAGAATCGGGGAGTTATAGCTTTTTTCTTGTTTTTTTTTTTTTTTTTTTTTTTTTGGGTCCGGATGGAAGCATCTTAGGTTGAAAAGAGGCGATTTTCAAAATAAAACTAGGATTGATGCGAGATGTAATATGATATTCAAAATTAAAGCTTGAGAACATAAAATATCTTAAAGGGCTCGAGAGGAGAATGAAGTCCGATTACTCAGAAGGCCTTTTCTTCAATGGGCTTAGACCAAATCTGCTCCTTCGACTTGAAAAGGACTTGAGCTTAAATGAATTACTACTATCTTTCCAATAAACTATCTTTCCAATAAAGAAAAGAAGAGTTAAATTGTGAATTTGTAGTTATAAAATCACGATCTCATCACGATTTTTACTAACTATATATTTCCTTGGAAGATTTTTTTTTTCATTTAAATTTATTAAAATTTAATTGATGTAAAATTTCTCAGAATGTGAATCTAACATTTATACCTTCCATCAACTTGACGAATGGATTATCACATAAATTTTACATGGCTAGAATTATTATCAAAATTTTGATTAATTCATAAAATAAATCAATCTACTATATGAACTTCTACAATCAATGGGTCCACCATCCCTCTTTATGCTACCATCTTATAGAATCTCCTCTTTGGCGTAAGGATTCATACGGTACACAAAAGTCCCTTTTTAGGCGCAGCGCGAAATTTTAGTGATGTGTAGAATGAGTGCATACTTTTATAATCTAGTCATAACACGAATAAACTTGTCTTATGATTTTCTCTTTCGTCAAAATGATAACTTATGTCCTCACGTTTGCCGGTCATTTTTCAGGAATATCGATTCAATATGGATCCAAGCAAATTTGCAAATTGAATCAATATCAAGCAACGAGACATGATTTTGCTTGGGATCCAACTTCACTAATTTCATGTCGGGATTGAGCACAATGCAATATATGATGATGGCCAAAGTCGCACAAAACCTGTGCCCATGTACTTTGGTATTTAGATGATCTGTGTGACATTGCGACCTAGTTGAGATGAATGAATGTTCCTCAAGATATTGTACAATAATGATCTAAATACTTTTATTTCCAAGGTTTATTTCTGACCCAAAATGAAATGGTCTTTATATTTACAGTCTAGAGAGCAAATAATTAAGATAAACAAAGGGACCCCACAACATTAAATTCGTCCGATCTGGCACGGAACATATGGGCTGATCAGCAAGCAAAGTAGAAGGAGAAACCCACAACATCAATTTCAATACATTAAATGATCACACGGAGTAAATGAGCCGATCAGAAGGGAGGGGGCCCACCCGGAGGCCCACCACGGGGCCCACCCGGAGGCCCACCACGGGGCCCACCGAAAACCGGTCCGCAACAGCTCTCGAAGATGCAGCAGCAGAACAGGTAATAGCAACTGGGAAAATCAATATACACAGAAATTAGGTTTCATGTGTATCACCTTTTTATTTTATTTTTTATTTTATTTTTTTGGGGGAAATGGATTACAGAATTTAGTCAGATATGAAATTTTGCTGCAGTGGGAGAGGGAAAAAAGATTTGGCAAAATTCTACAGAGACTTTAACTTCCAAAAATTGGATCGAGCATCAATCGGCCGAGGTGGACGACTCTTGCCGAACCCCCTCGGATTCGCTTGTGCTCTCGGATTCAGATACAAACAAGCGTGCTTATAAATTATAAATCACTAAATGCGAATTAATGACTCAAATCTAATTATCTGCTAAATTTTAATTATATGCTAAATTTGAGAGGATTAGAAAAGCTTAATTCAGACATTCGAATAGGCGCAGCTCAAGTATTTCCATTGTCAGTCATCTTAGGTCAACTACTCCTAAAACTGGACTTGGAGAGCTCTCACAAAACCAAAATTTGTCTATGAACTAAAAAAATGATAGGGCTTGGCGGCTCAATACAAAGAAATCGAGTTCTCACCATGAAGATGCAAGTCGGCAAATACTGTCGCAGCAAAAGCCTAAGCACCCGCACGGCCCTGGCGGTCCGGGAGGTCCTCCCGGCGGCGGTCCCCAATCCGGCATCGATCTCTCTGTGTTCGCTCTCGTGAACTCGCGAAAGTTTTAGGAAGGTTTTATGGAGTTTTGTAGAAGGCAGGTATGTGGCCACTTAACAATAGGATGGTAAGAGAGAAGTGGGGAGAAGAGAGAAACAAGAGGATTATATTTCCATGCAACATGTGATCCTCAGCTGCACTGTAACCTACCATTCAAAACTCATGCTTCACGTTCTTTTAAGCCCAAAAACAAGAAGGAAAAGCGGGTCACTAGACCGATTTCTCAATTTCAACACAACGTACTAGTACATCAGATCTAATCGAACCATTTTGTCATATCGAGACTAATTCCAATTCAACCCGTTAATGTGTTACTAGTCAATTGGTACTTTTCTTAGTCCGAATGTTGACGAGAGCCTTTGAGCACTGTCAAAAAGAATGATCGCGACCCGAGATGGTACATTGCATTAATTTTCCATGGTCGGAAACTTAGAATAAGGGAAAAATGAGACGGCTTCATAAATTAAATTAGATAACGTGGGATGACATGAGCATAAAGAAAAAAGGGCGAGATCAAACGCCCTCCACTTCCACACACCAACCCTGCCATCCATCAGTCAATCGTTTTTGTAGGCAAAGTCAACCGCGATAAAACGACATCGTACGAAAAAACATGGACACGTGTAACATAATAACATTCTGTAAAAACCGGCACGAAATGGAATACATCGAGGATCTAGAGTCTTCATCAGTCTCTCTCTCTCTCTCTTGAAATTTATTATCTTTTTTTTGTCTTGACATTTACGTTTCTCGGTAAAAAAAGGTGGGCTCGCTCAGAAGCGTGGTGGGCCGCCTGGTGGGCCTCCGGGCCCACCGAATATCGGCCCGCAGCAGCTCTCGAAGAGGCAGCAGCAACACAGCAGGTACGCACTGCCAACAGAAGAACGAAATAAAATCACAATCCAAGTCAAAATCAATTGTGAAATTACGGTTACTTGCTTCTAGAAATAGATAGCAAGAAATATCATTCCATAAATATATGACAGGAAATTCCCACAAATTAATTTTTACATACTCCAGATAATAACTATTCATTTATATTGAATTGAATTTCCTATTCATTTTCACCTTTGCTTTCAACATTGGTTGTGAATCGAAATAAATGCAATGCCGCATTAATTTACCACGTAAAATATGAACAGAAGATGTCGACCAACTCACCAGGTGGAGACGAGGCGACATAACCCGCCGCACAGGAACCCGAACGGCCCCGGAGGCCCGTGCGGGCCCGGCGGTGGTCCCCACGGTGGAGGCGGCATGATCTCTCTCTCTCTTTCTCCCTCTCTCTTTCTCAAATCGATGGAGGAAGTTGCACCGATGCGGATTATGAAGTTGATGGATGGAATGTATATATAGAGGGAGGAAAAGGGAGGAGCTTCGTAGCTAAGTAATGGTGGAAACCCTACCGGCGTGGCTGAGGAGGCATCGAAGTAAATGATGCGACGCCACCAACCAGTCCAAACCTAACGTTCCGCCCTTCGACTGTGCCGACCTCTACGTGCATGCTTTCTCATTTGCCGTTGTCCCAAAGCACAAATTCACGCGACAGATGTCGTGGCATTGGGAATAATTGATTGCGTGCCGGGCGTAAAAGAGATGGATTTACAAAGTTGGACTCGAGAATCGTTGCGATACGCTCTTTTTCCAGGTTTGTTTGAAGGGGATTTGCTCTCTTGAACGTTTGACGAAAATAGTTTGCGACATCAAGTCAATGTTTCCGTGACCGCTTTCCGCGTGAGCCTGTGTGCATACGCTATGGGACTGGCCGTAAGCGATTGAGTACTCGGTTTGGTGGATCCGGCTGAGTCATTTGCTTTTGTCTATCAAGTAAGAGCATGTATCTATTGGCATGAATTGAACGAAAGCTCCAAAAAAGGAAAAATAATTAAAAGAAGTTTTAGTACAATTTTGTCAATTCAATCATATATATGTTTTTGTTGCCAATTGAGTGTTAAATCTTTTGTATTTATGTCAATTTAGTCCATAGTCAATTTTTGCCATTGATCGCCGATATAGATATTGACCATTCTACATGGCACTCTTGACAACTTGATAGTAATGTGGATAATTTTTTATAATATTTTTCTTTTTTTTTTCCTTCCCTTCTTTCTTTAGCCGATTGCCGAATCTCAATGAATGGCCAAAGGCAAGGGCTGGCGAGGCCTTCCCTCCCTCGTTGGCCACTAGCCTCGCTAGTGGCTAGGCAAGGCTCGCGAGCCTTGATGCAAGGCGCAAAATCTCCTTCTGTATCTTCTCATTCTCCGCAACGATATTCCTGCCCTTCTCTTCGTCTTTGGCTTTGGTTGATAGAGGCTCCAGGACGCTTTGCTTCCATCGGAGCTTTGAAGGGATCGAGGATTTGAGCGAAATCTAGAATAGGAGCGCTCGCCACTCAGGTTTTCTTTACTATAATCGTTCAAGTCAAGTGATTCAGAGAGCTTCATGAAGACAAAATTGTCGGAAGACCAAGAGGCCTTGTTGGCGACAGCGGCAGAATCTTCGGATTCTCCATTGTCGAAGGCAGCATTGCTCCATTTTTTAAAGTTCAGGCCCGTCAAATGCATTTGGGTACTCAAGAACACTCATTTTCCGAGTACTTCCCCTCGCTAGTGGCTGGGTGAAGTTGACCTTGCCAGACCTCACCTCTGGTCGATCACTAATGTGGCGATCCCTTAGAGAAAGAAGGAAAGGAAAAAAAAAAACAGAGAAAAGAAAAAAAAACAGAAAAATATAAAAAATATTATTAAAAATTATATATGTCGGTGTCGGCCGTCTTACATAAGATGATTAATATCCATGTCGGCGATTTTCCGCTAAAATTAACATAATAGACTAAATTGGTACAAATATAAAAATATTGAAAATTTAATTGACAAAAAAATTCAAATTAAATTGACACAATTATAATATATTTATAACGTTTTTGGTGATTTTCCATTAGAAAATGCATAGAGTGTGTATCCGTCGGTTGAAATATGTTCTTGATCTCACTTAACTCTTAAGTTTCCATGAGAGCACACGGCAAAAGTCAATATCATGTTTGAAATCGAAGGACGCCTACTTTTGCCCGCAGCTTCTTGGAGTTCGACGGCGTTCAGTTCGATATGATTGCTCATTCCAAACGCTTATAATGCTGGAGAACGAGTAGAAATATACTTTCGATCTCTGCACTATTCCTCGCGCAAAAAAAGGTCGATTAAGATAACACGTGCGAGCTCAATATGATTAGATAAAAGAATTTGGGAAGCATCAAGACATCCTTAAATAAGGGAAACCCGTAAACGGGCACAGACATTATAAGAAATTACATATGAAGAGCTTGAGGGTCTTTGATTTTGATAGAAAATCAATAATTTATTCTTAAAAGAGATTGCTTGTATCATTTATAAAAATAAATGAACTAAAAATATTTTTTTTTCCAGAAGATTGCTTGTATTGCTCATAAAAAAATTGAACAAAAAATATTTTCATCTTCCACGATAATGAATGTTTTTTTATTGACTAATTATTTTAAACTATTCATTTTTCATGTAACGAATAGAGTCTAGTCTAATCCAAATTGTCTATTTGAAAAGCTTAATATTATAAAAGAACGGCACAAAACATACCTTATATTCTGACGTAGGGCGTGTGTTAACTTTGCCACTTCGGTGTGCCACGTAGGCTCCTGTAAATAGTTCTCTTTTGTGCATTTTATGATGATAATCCAGATTAGAGAATACAAATTATTTCTTCTGGCATTAACTATGATTCCTACCCAAAAGTAACATATTCTTTTTTCTACGCCTATAATTTCAATAAATATCGTAAAGTATACAAAAACTATTGGTAAAAAAATGACCAGATGACCTTTTTTGGGCAACTTGTTGGTAATTCAACACTTTTATGACATTATGATCTTTTAAATAGTTTGCAAATTAGCATTTTTTGTACTACCTACTTTTATTTGCATAGCTTACTAAAGTTTTGAATTTACTTATCCTCATACAAAATTCCGATGTAAATTAGAGTAATCTACTAGCTAGTCTTGGTAACCAACGAGTTAGTGAAATGTAAAAAAAGTTGATTATTTGTAAATTGTAAAAGGGAATTAGTTATTTCATAAAAGTGTCAATGGGTTACTTACCAATAAGTTACCGCGTGACCAGTATTTCTTTTACTAGCAATTTTTTTGTCACTTACCTAACCTTTAAAAAATGTATCTATAAAAGAAAATGTTTTCTATTTTTAATGGAAAATAGAATCACCCTTCTTTCACCTCTTCTGTCCAATCTAAAGGGTCTCAATTAAGGCATTGCACCTCTTCTTCATGTAATTTATGACCTTGCCAGGGGCTTTGCCATTTTTTTACTAGTTGCATTGGAAGCTCAACTGTACTCGAGACAACACCAGAAATTCCTAGTGAAAACAATCATCTGATGAAGACAACCATCACCAATATAAAATTCAATACATGGTCTAAAAGACCTGATCATCAAAAACAGAGGATTCCCATAGACAATTCACATGAATGTGTCCTGCGAACTGACTTCCGACATGAGATACGCGAGCAAGTTGCTCTCTTCCTACGAAGAAATGGAGTCTGATTACTGCATGACCCCCAGGACAAGAAAACCAGGGATGAGAGGCTCTGGCTGTGAGCGGTCCTGATTGGTTGAACCAGCACAGCACGAGAGCTCAACGGCGAGGCGGTCCAGATGGGCCGGGAGGTCCGGGGGGTTCTGGTGGTTCGAGAGGCCTGCCAAAACACTCTCGTATCAACAAGCAACAGCACAACGAGCTCAAGCTGTTTGAAGCATCACAGAACGAAAAATAAAAGTCAGTTCGCTTCGCTTTGAACGGCAGTGATTCGATAATGACGTTAAGCAAAGTTCTTGAGCTTCCCTGAAGCAGAGAAAAATGGAACTCGGAGCAGACAAGTAGATGTGGCATTTTGACGGACCAAAAATCTCAAGACGTCGCATATTTCAAATGTATATTTCAAATGTATAATGATTTCATCTTCTTTACGTACAATCACATTGTTGAAATCTGGTTGGTTTTCTTGAAAAAAAACTACAAATCTGTTTGGTTTACTCCACAATTGCTAGGGCCTTCTTCCTCCTTGTTTTTTGTTTTGATGACCCAGGAAGCCCCATACGCCGCGAACGGCTGGAGTAAACCCTGGGGGCGAACTGGAGAACCCACCACCCCCGGCCACCGGGTAAGATGCAGGCGATTCCGTGGTGATTCGAACCCTCTCCCTTGAGCAAGGGGTCAGCAGGTCCCCCCACGATGGGGAAGAACTACCAACAGAGCCACCAAAGTGGGTGGTGCCTTCTTCCTCCTTGTTTCTTCCTTGAGCCTTTTAAAAACTTGCTCGGGTCCATATGTTGTTACTAAGAACTCCTAAAAATAATCATCTTACTAACAGTACACATGCATTGCGCATCCTCACAAAGGGAAACCAACATTCACATACCAAGAGCCTATCACGTCGCAAAAGCCACAGAGAAATCCTGGCGGCCCCGGCGGAGGAGGGCCCCACCCTGGCGGTTGTCCTCCGGGTCCTCCTGGCCTCATCTCTTTGCTAGTAAACTCAAGCTCTCAGGCTATGTCCTCACAAACTTTGGAGAGCTGCCCTGCACGATGTGCCTCCAAACCGGAGCTTCCCCACTTATATAGGGAGATTCGAGAGCTCGAGGGGTTGAAGGAGAGAGAACTTTCTTCCAATGGAAACATCTATCTGCCTTTTTATCTTTCTCTTGGATTTATTGCTTTAGCATTTATGTACCAGAAGATCAAGTCTGGTCTCGGCATCCAACGCTTGTTTTCTTTTTCAACAGTTGTTCTTCAACTAACATTCCAAGTGCCGGAATGTCAAGTTCAAAGTTTCCCATGATTCCTCTTTCGTTCATTCGTTTAACATGTGGACGAAACTATATGCCATTGCAATAATTGTTAGCGATGTATTCATTTAACATGTGGGAGGATATGCTGATTAGAACTCGAGGAGGGTAAGCGAGCAAGAATGCCGAGCGCGAGGTGCCTCTTTTCCGTGCTTATTTTAAACAATTAGAAAGCTTTATGTGATTCGGGAAGTGGTTAGGATTTTCGAAACAGAGAATCCACAGACCCAGAAGGTCTGGATATATCTCAACGTCGAGTAGTAATATAGACCCGCCAAGGCAGGATAGCTGGGAGCAGCAGGATTAGGAATCGTGGTTGAAGTCAGCACCTCTTTGTTCAGTGTACCCTCTAGAAACTGAGCAAAGCTTTACGGTTTCTCAGGCCAAGAGTACTATAATCATATTTTTCACCCTTTAAAACACATCCCGGCAAGATTCATAGATGAATTGCAAGTTAAAAAGAAACCAAATATGTTTTGCAAGTATGACGTTTCATGGTTTGGCATAGCTTGTGTAATATTTGGCTGGTGGGGCCCAAAAGAAGAAAAAGAAAGATAAGTTGAAAAGTCAAAAAAGTAAAAAGGAAGGGAGGGGAGGGCTCGGTTAAAAAGGACAGCAGAGAGCTCCCTCGACCAAAAAGGAGAGAAGAAGAAGAAGAAGAAGCGGAAGAAGGAGAAGAAGGGGGAAAAGAAGAAAGGGTTTTTGGCACGTGCATACCACGGATGCCTCGCCAAGCCGGCTCAACTTTATAACGCAGCACCCGGTAAGAGATTAGGCCCATTATTCGTCCAATCGAAGTAATTTACGGGTTTAGGGCTCCAATTCAAAATATTTGGAAAATAAAGCATCGAAGTCCAATTTTGGAGTCGTTGAGCCGCGTATTTTTGTAGAAATGATATTTTAGGGTGTGGAGCCGTGGGATTTTACGGATCGTGATTTGAACTTACAGTTTTCTCGAAACAAAATTTTGAAGTTTCCTGCGCACAGTGAATAGTGTGCGTCCAGCAGTTTCGAGCCCTTATTTTGTTAATTTTCGGTTTGATTTTGGGACGGTCAAGTTGGGATTATTGTAGTATGATGGAAGGGCTCTCTATGGACTATAAGTATGTTAATAACAGGGTTCGATAGAGAAAATTATAGTGTAACTAAGTTTTACACTCAAGTGTCGTGTTACAAACGGCTTGAATAATTATTTTGGGTATGCGATTTATTAGCGCATAGGAATCGTTTTGTTAACATTTAGATATAATATAACCGTTTCGTGGTTGATGTGGCGTGCTACCAAAACTTAATGTTGATTCTCGCTCATTTGGTAGGATCGCGAGATCGAAGGATCAAATAACACACACGTTATTTGATTTTGGGGCATCCCCAGGTGAGTAGTACTAATGTCATCTTTGGTTTTGTGTAACTCATGTACTAAGGTAAGATTAACCGACATATACTTGTGAGGAAATGAGGACCTATTTGTTATATATTGATGGATATAGTACTCGGTAATATTGAGTTATTGTGAGATGATTCGACAAATCTCTCTTGAAGGGTTATGTATGCTGTTTTGGGTATAATCGATTTATGTGGTTATGTGATGACTATTAAAACATGATATGTGTTGTGTTGAGGAAATCAAATGTGTGGTAGTAAAGGACTAAGTGCTACACGACAACGAAATTTCGTGTGAGTCACCTCTAGAGCCTTGTAGTCAAGGGCGAAGTGCTACATGGCGACTTGAGTCACATGGGAGTCACCTCTAGGGCTTTGTACTACTGACATGCATAGTAAAGAACTAAGTGTTACATGATAACGTAATTTCGTGGGAGCCACCTCTAGGGCCTTGTACTATTGCTATATGTGGTCGAGGGCTAAGTGCTACACGATAACGCAATTTCGTGGGAGTCACCTTTAGGGCCTTGAGTTTGGATATTGAGTGTGGAATGAACCATTGATATGAGATAGGATGAGTTCATGCTGGTTTTGTTATTATGGATGAATGGAAAATTTGGCTATTTGATATAGCTAGGTTGAGGTAACATTTAACACATTTTGTTCTTGCAAGTTATCATATTTTGTTTGGCAATAATGAGTCATGCCTTGAGTTTTAAATGAGTAATGTGGAAGCTTGATATGCTTTTATGATATATACTACTCACTGAGCTATGGTTGCTTATTCCATTCATCTTCAATGTTTCAGGTCCCAAGGTTAGCAACTAGTAAGACAAGAATGCTTTTGGAAAACTTTTGGGAGTTCTATTTTGGGTATGGTTTAAGAAAGTGGTGTATATAATTTTTGCTAGTGGTTGGACTGGTTAAGTTTTAAATGTATATTTCTTTTTGGTAGATTATAAAAACTCTAATGTTGCAACAAACTTGTTAAGTTATCTGATATGTATATATATAGCTTGAGATATACATAATTCATGGAAGGTTGGCCATGTCATCCCCATTCCTTGTAGTTTTGGGGTGTGACAGCTTGTTTGCATTGAGGATCCTGAGTGGATGATTTGAGCTCAGCAGGAGGTGCAGGGGAAGGGCACATTGTGCAGATGGAAGAACTGGAGTTGGTGCAGTGAGTAAACCATGCAGGATAAGAATGACCTCAGCTTGTTTTTCAGAAACGGTGCCTTACAGCGCCTTGTATATCTGTTAATAGTCCTCTCTTTGTCCTACAATTGATTACCTGAATGGGCAATACTCCTTATATTCCTAATTATCACATTTATATATATCATTGCTTTTTTTTTCCCAGGTTACACATCGACCAACTATTTGCCATTAACTAACTGCATTATTTTAAGACATTATTCTAACAAGATGAAGGCAACGATCCAGAGTCATCTGAGGCCGCTGCAGTAGTCCTCGCCATCAAGGATGTAAGTGAGTAATTGCTGAAGGAGACAGTGTTGCAGTCATTTGAGCAACTTGTGACAACGATGGCTCAAGTCTCAACCAGGTGGAACAAAACAGTGTCATAATGAAGGCATTATTCTCGTGACGCCCGCCTGACAAATCCATTCACTAACATTTGTGGGGATGTTTGCATCAATAGGAAGTGTTTGGGACAAAATTCACGGTATGTGAAGTTGAATGATTCGTTGAGGGCAGCCACAAAAACAGAACTCAGAAACTGAACGATTGGCTATTAAGTTCATGCACTGACCTCTATCCTAAATGTTGAAACGCCAATTACATCTTTCATGTCAATCTGCATTATTTGAAAGTCGGTCAGACATGGATGTTGGAGGCTCTAATCCCATATGTAGGCACGTTGTGGACCTGGTTGGGTCAATCCTCTGTTTGATTGTCGAGCGTATCCTGTTTGAGGCAAAAAAAAATAAAAAAAATAGTTCATGTTTTGGCCTAATAAGTAGTACTTCTAGTTGTCGTTCTTGATCGGTGATAATAGTTACCATCATGAGAAGACTAATCCTACTGAGATAATGCAGTCTGAGGTGGACAAAACAATCTCTGAATATGCAGATTTGTAAACATGCTTTTAAAAATTTAAAGAAAATAATTGCAATTAGCACATATGCATATTCATATCTTCTCCCCTTTTTGTCATAATCAAAAAGCGATAATGATGGATTCACGTAGAAAATATGACATATAATTTCCAAAAAGGACACAGGGCAGACACAATTACCTTTCCTTCCATCCATAATAAGATCACGATCAATCAAAAAAGATTTTTCCATAATTGATCAAAGCTCCCCCTCAATTTGTTGCCTTGAGTAACACTTTTGTAAGGAAGAGACTAACCCTGTCTTTGGTTTCCCAGCTGGGCAATGGCCTTCCACTTTGCGTTTCACTCTTGGACATCCCATCCCAGATTTAGCTGCATTTTCTTGTTTGAGTTGTGTTTTTGAGTCTTTGGTTTCCCAGCTGGGCAATGGCCTTCCACTTTGCGTTTCACTCTTGGACATCCCATCCCAGGTAGCTGCATACTCACATCACATATAGTCCGATCCGTATCATCCCTACCGTCTGGATCGTCAAGAGCAACTGCCCCTTCTTCCGTTTTCAGAACCTTTGCAATGTGCTCCACTGCCAAATCTATTAACCTCGTAGCTTATTCTCTTTTCTTATTTGCAGACATATGGGCGAAATGCGAAGCCTTCAGCATAAACTCATGTGGCCTTGAACCAGAAACTTTCAGATGTAAAGTCACAATTTCACACACCCAAAAGTCTAATTCTTTGATTCCTTTATATTCATTGAAGATTCATTCTTGTCACCTCCGTTTCTTGCAACTCTCACTCATCAGAAATAAAGAGACATGGAGAGAGAGAGAGAGAGAGTCGAGAAGAAGATGGGCTCTGAACAAGCTCTCTCCTTCTCAAAGAAGTCTCTAATTGTGGCAACCACGGCGACTCTACATCTTTCAGTGATTCTTCTCTCACGGCTCTTCTCGTTTTTAGCACCTGGCTGCGCAGTGAGCATTGGTGCCGTAGCAGTGGCACAATGATTTCCGAAGCGATTTATGAGCCATCACCTGTCTCTATGAAGCCTTTGTTTTTCTCTGTAATGTTTCTTCTGCTCATCATCACCAAGATGCTTTCTGTTGGCTACAGTACAGGACAAGTCATGCTCACAGGTTCTTTCCAATTCATGAATATCTAGTCTCGAGAAGATGCAAATAACTTGGTTAGCAGGTTCTGCATCAAGTGAACTATCCCTGAAAAAATAGCATCCGCATGAATTATTAATTGCAATTTTGTGCTCTTGTAATAACCCGTTCGCATGGGATTGGGACTGTTACGACCACTAGGGAAGTAATCGAGCGTTCGAGCTCCATCGCATTATCAGGAGGAAAGGAGAAAAGGAAAAGAAAAAAAGCATGAAATTAGGAGCCAGCGTTTGGGCAGCCTTTCAAATGGACTCCACAATCTAACTTTCTGACCATATTGTGCTACTTCAGTTAAGGCTGTTTTTCTCACAAGGTTATTCACAGTTGCAAAGGCACCCGGACAACGGTGAGCCATTACTGCTCATGTGGTTATTTGTAGCAGCGACGAGCGGTTTTAGAATTCATTCAAGTTTAACTTGAAATCTAACTATCGAAATAGGTTCTTCATTTTTTGAAATCTGAAATTTACTTTGCATACTTCAGAACTTGAAACTTATCTTGTTATGAGTTCTAGGATCTACTTGGGAACCAACCAATTTCCTTTTTTGTTTTATTTTTATTTAAGCAAAATGAAAGTGAACATAATAACAAAAATGAAAGTTTCCTATTTTTCAATAGCAACAAGCCATTTAAGATGAACGCATAAAAAATAAATAAACAATAAAAAGTTCAAAACACGTAACATAAAACCTAAATTATAAAACTTCAATGCTCAATCATTCATGAAAAGTTACTCTAAATTCTAACTACCTAAAAGGAAAAGAAACAACATATATTGTTAATAACTTAAAAATAATTTTAAATTAAAATTACTATTAATTAAACTAAAGTCATTATTAGAAAGCCTCATCCCTATATATATTTTGGACTTTGGAGGAACCGCCTCAGCCGGTAGCCGAAGCGTAAACCCCCAGGTGCTACATAAGCGTGAGGAGCCACCACTCCCGGCAGCACACTTAAGTCACAAGTAACTTCGCCAGAATCTTTGCTTTACAAAAGTTTCGAACTCCTCACCTCTCTCGCAAAGGTTTATTGAAGCCTACCCAAAGTGAGCCACCACAACCGGTGGTTCCTCATCCCATATATTCATTGCACTTCAACTCATAAATTCTATATACCGATGATAATCTCTTTATTAAGACAATCGATATTTGAAAAAAAGGAAAGAGTACATCAAATAAAACATAAACTTATTAGATAAATAAATGAATTACAATATAAAAATGTATAAACATCACTTACCCAAACCTAAGTCAATTACTATTGTAGGATTTCGTTAGTTCTCAGTTCTTGATCTAGTAGGAATCAAAGGTGCTATAAGGTTTGGAATCAAGGATTGAACAAGATTTCAATAGAACCTGGAACTGGACTGGTTTCTAGTTCCACCTTGAAACCGTACTCGCTCGTCATGTCAAGCATAATGGAAGATTTGGCACTTTCTTCTGTGTGTGATCCACGTCGGAAACAAGAGCTCACTCTCCAACCACCCTAACTTTGTCCGCAATCCAAAGCGTCGTCGTTAGATAAGCAGATGTCCATGACATCGGCCATGAGTAATAAGTTGCCATGGAGGAGGCAGAAAGAGTCATGATCTGCTCTTCCCACGACGTCAGTAGGTTGGATGAACACAATGGGTAAAAGAATAGTAAAATTGGGGGATGCTAATTATGGGAGAGGTGTTTGAGGGAAGCGGAGCCGATAGGTGGTCTGGGTGGGTTCCCTCCTCCATGATTTCACTTCTCACTTTTCGTATGGGAGAGGGGGATGGAGAGGGAGGAGTGTGTTTGTGCGGGGAGGCGGAGAGGGAGGGGAGAGAGGGGCTCATGCGGAGAGAGAGAGAGAGAGAGGAGGGGGAGATGAGAGAGAGAATGAGAGAGAGCATGTTCCGAATTATGGGGAGATGTACGGTACGGGTCCCACTTTGCAGAAATATCGAAACGCCCCTTCCTCTCTCTCCCTCCGTTACTTTTCCATTGCTCCTGCGTTGCTGATTTTTTTTTTTTTTTTTATGCTGGATGAACTGCCTTGGCCAACAGCCGCCACGTAAATTTTCAGGTGTTGCTAGCGGGGAGACCACTATCCCGACGCCACGCGTTAATCACCTAATGGCCCATAACTTGCGTTGCGAGAGGCTTTGAACTCCCAACCTCTCCTCAAAGATCGAAGCCTACCCAACTGAGCTACCACGGCCGGTGGTTGCGTTGCTAACTTTTTATGCCCTTCCTTTTCCCCTCCCGATAGACTAGGCACATTTGGTAATGATTCTGTTCCCGAGAACAGATTCGATCATAAATGATTTTTTTTTTTTTATTTTGTTCCGGAAATAATTTCTAAGCATTTTAAGCCATTTGGTAAGCTGTCCAAAATTTTTGATTCTGAAATAAAATTGCATTTGGTACCGTGTTCATCGATTTTGTTCTAAATTAATTTTTTTAATTTTTAAATACTTTTTTTTTCCTTTTCTCCTATTCTTCTTCTTCGGCGATTCTTTGGACGGTGATCGGCCGACGAGGGCAGCGACCTCAGAAGAGTCGCGGCCCTGGCGGCGAGCCTCGTCGGCAATTGGGCGAGGCTCGCCCGGCCTCGCCAAGGCCCTCTTGCCCTCGCTGGTGGTTGGGCTTGCCTCCGGTGAGCTCGTCGGACCGGCTGCCCGGTGGCGGCGTGGTGGCGGCGGCGAACGGTGGCGGACGGTGGCACGGGATGGCGGTCGATGAAGAAGAAGAAAAGAAAAGAAGAAGAAGAGAAAATGAAAGAAGAGTTAGTTTTGATTCTTAAATTTGTTCCCAACGAGAATCAACTTTTTTTTTTTTTATTCTTAATTATGTTCCAAATCTACTTCCGGAAACAAAAAAAATAGAAATTTGTTCTCGAGAATAAAAATTTTACCAAACACAATTCTATTCCCAAACTGATCTCGGGAACAAAAAAATTAGAATCAGGCACTATTTGGATGGTTATCAAAGAGTGCCTTCGTCCTCCACTTTAAGGGTTTGTTCATTTCGCGGAAAATGGGTCATTTCCGGAAAATATTTTCCCAGTTATTTTCCAGGAAAATGACAATATTTTATGGTGTTTGGCTAAAACCTGAAAATGTTTCAGAAAATATTTCCGGTGTTCGGTAAGGAAAATATTTTCCGCTCACCAGATTGGCAAGCGCGAGCGTTAAACTCGAGGCTCACCAGATTGACGAGCGCGAGTTTAAGATCGACAAACTTGAGGTTCACCTGATTCGACGACTAGCCAAGAAAGAAGAAGATGATAAACAAAGAAAAGAAAAAGAAAAAAAAAAAAAGAAAAAAAGAAAAGAAAAAAAGGAAATTAAAAATAATTCAAATTAAAAAGAAAATTAAAATTAAAAAATAATTCGAATAAAAAAAGAAAATAAGAAGAAGAAATGGAAGGGAAAAGTGAGGATTTGTAGAAGTATGAGATAAGAGAGATCAAGTGTTTTTTTTTTTTTTTTTGTCGGTCCTACTCTAATTTTACTTTAACACTCACTCTCGAGACTTTTGCCCTGTCTCATTGCGGAGCGTAAGAGTCGAAACCCACTCCTAAAATGAAATCGTCCCCACCCTAATCCCCCCGAGAATATGGAGATTTGAACCCCCACCTCCCCCTTCCAAATTGGAAGGGTGGCCTTGGGCGAACCCCTAGTGGTTAATGTTTTCCACTTTTAAAAAGTGGAAAACATTTTCCTCTACTTTAAAAGTCTTTTTTCCTTTGATGAAAAACATTTTCCCTAATGAATTCATTTTCCGTGAAATGAACACCGAAAAATATGGAAAATGTTTTCTCGGAAATTATTTTCCGTGAAACGAACGGAGCCTAAATTTTCTAAAAATTTCTTTAAAAAAAAAAAAAGGTCTCTTTTCCCTCTCTTTTGGAGCTAATTTAGAAAAAAAGCGCACTAACTAACAAATCTGACCTATGCTATTATGGGAGAAGTGGAGTCAGGGAAGTGAAGCACATTGATTGGTGCACTGGTCTTCTCTTCTTCTGAGTCAGTGGTGGGTCCCCCTATGATTTTCACTACGGGTGTGCAAAATACCCGGGAACCGCCCGGATCGCCTGGAACCAGACTGGAACCGGCGGTTCTTGAGGGAACCGGTCCGATTCCCGGTTCCATGAGCGGATCCGCCCACCCGGACCGGACCGGAACCTTTTTAATATTAAAAAAAATTACTAAAAGAAATCCTAGATTAGCCTTTTTGGCTTTCATAGTTACAATTTTCACTAAATATAGTCGCTGAAAACTGTAGTCTCCAAACTTGCATGTTTGTGGCTTTTGCCTTGAGAATTGAAACAGATTATGAACCAAAATATGTTACAATCCTACATTTCACACGTAAGATGTAAGTTGACTTTCTTTACATAAATCTCCCATAAAAGAAGCATAACCGGGAACCTAAGCGAGATAAAACTATGCCTCGACAATAACCAGGTTGAATTGTTTTCTTTTTTAGATGCCAGACATATTAAAAGCTACTAGCTAGAAACGGGTGTGTCAAAAGGCCAACCCAAAAATTCTGATAGCCCAATTGACCATAAATATTGATTAATATTCCCTGTATTGGATTAACCACAAGAAGCAACCACAGGACCTCAACCACCACATGGGCGTCACGAAATGCACTTAAAATTAGCTTGCACCCTGTGATTTGTTTAAGGCAATGAAATATGTCCTTCTCCGGATATTTTCTAAGAAAATGTAGATCGAAAAGCTACGGTCCGAAGGAAAAGTAACATGGCCTAACCTGCCATGTAAATGCATGAGAAGAGAGAACTTGAGCATAGACCGTCGATGGAGCTCCTGTATAGAGAGCTCCCTAGATTATATTGCTACTCCTCCACCGCCGCTGTTCGCCCCCTCGCGGTCGCCGCCACCCTCCACGGCCGTGGAAAATTGTTTGCGACCGTTCTATGTTGAAAACCAAATTATTTCGCGTTAAGATCGGTTCCATGGATCCACCGGGAACCGAGATCGAACCGGCGGTGCAGTTCCGGGTGGATCCATGCAACAAACGGGTGGATCTCGGTTCCAATTTTTGGAGGCTGGTCCTTAGCGGGCGGTTCCGGTTCTAGGTCGGAACCGCCCGCCGGACCATGCACACCCCTAATTTTCACTTCTCCGATGGGAGAAGGAGAGAAACAGGGGTGTGCTTGGAGAAAGACAAGAAAGAGAAAGAGAGAGAGAAGAGAGAGAGAGAGAGAGAGAGAGGTGTTTATGCGGGGGAGATGGAGAGAGATGAGAGAGAGAGAGATGAGGGAGAGAGGGGGTGTTTAGGCCAAGATAGACAATAGAGAAAAGAGAGAATGTACGGAATTAGAAGATCACGAAAATTAAAATATATTCCAACCCAAAAAAGAAGAAAAAGAGAAAATTTTGTATGGGCTTGTCTTGCCAAGTCAACAATGGCTTTGGTCGAAAAGAGAAGTCAACAAGAGGTCAATTTACTTAGACTATCTTTGATCGTCTGAATTTCTAATCAAAATATGACTGGATAGAATTGAAATATAAAGATTATACTATTCTCAATTTACTATTTGATAATTCTAATAATAAAATTGGATATATTCACATTATATCATGTATATTATTTGATAGCATGCACATTATTTATATATGGAATTTATGTTATAAGATAAATTCGAATATATAAATAAAAATAAGATTAAATTAAAAAATACTAAATTGTTATTCTTTCTTATTTTGTATTTATTATATTATAATTTAAATATTATTCATATTGATATATAATTTTGAATTTGTTAATTTAAGAAATTTGTTATTCAAGGAAAATAATTTTCCTATTATGAATATTAGAAATCTCATCAACTTTTATTTCACATCGCCTTGAGATAATTTTATTTGGCCTATATCTTCTTATATCCAACTTTATTTTGTTTTAAGTAAGTACTAAATGCATGATATGATAAATTGATGATCAAACGCGGTTTTAAATCTCACATGTACTATGCGGGTCACATTTTGCAGAAATTTCAAACATTTTCCTCTCTCCTACTTTTCCATCATCGTATCTCTTATTGATATCTCCGCCTTTTCTCTCTTCCTCCCAAGAAAAGTTTCATCCTCTTCTTTACATTTTCTAGAAGTTTTAGAGAAGGAAGGCAACTCTCTTCCTTTCCACTCTCTACTCTCCCTCCCTTGCGAGAAAACTTCATCTTCCTCTTTACGTATTCTAAAAGAATTTCAGAAAAGAATGACCTCTCCCTCTTCTCTTGAACTTCTCTCTATTCATCGGACGAACTTTGCTGCCACCTCCTGAAGCCCCATTTGTCATCCTCTATTCAACCCAAGAATTCCAAATTTCAAGAATTATCTAACATGCATCTAAACTCATACACAAGTGTTCTAACAAGCTTATGGCGCATTTAGTAATTATTATGGGAACAATTTTTGCTCAAATGATTTTTTATTTTATTTTATTTTGATCCCGAGAATAATTTCTGAATAAAAAACACGTTTAGTAACGCACAAAATTTTTATTGTCGAGAAAAAAAATGTGTTTGGTAAGATTCTTAATTTTTTAAATACTTTTATTATATTATTATTTATTTTTTCTTTTTTATTTTTGCTTTTTTCTTCTTCTTTCTCCTTCTTTGTGATTGGTTGCTGACCGCTATGGCCAGCAACTAGGCAAGGTTTGGCGAGCTTGCCTAGCCATGGCAAGCCTTGGCATCGCTAGATTTGGGTGAGGCTAAGTCTCGTTGGTGGCTGGGCGAGGCTTGACCTCTCCGCTAGTCGGTGGGAGGCTTAGCCTCGCCAGGCTAGGGCAATGTCGACCTCGTGTTGCTTGGGTGAGGCCGAGTCTCACCAAACCAGGGAAAGGCCAACCTCGCATTGCCTGGGTTAGGCAAAGTCTCGCCTGTGGTCAAGCGAGGTCGAGCCTCACCAGATCGCTTGGCCAAATCACCTAGCCAAATCGCTTGGCCACGAGTGAGGCTGAGCCTCGCTAGGCCAGGGTGAGGCCGACCTCGTGCTACTTGGGTGAGGCTGAGTCTCACCGGTGGCCATGCAAGGCCGTGAGGCTCGGCCTCACTTGACCATTGGCGAGGCTCGGTTTTGCACAGATTTGGCAAGGCCGAGCCTCTTTAGTGAGCCGATGAGCTTCTGGTGAGCTCATTGAAGCTCGCCTTGACCTAGCGAGGCTCCAATGAGCTCATTGATCTTGGCCCCGTTAATCGCCGGTCATAGCCGGTGGTCGGTGACTAGTTGGGATTGGAAGGAAGAAGAAGAAGAGAAGGAGAAAAGAAAACAAAGAAATAAAAAAAGTTAGGCTTGATTTATGAAATTGTTCCTAGGAGCAAGAAGCAACTTTTTTCTACTTTTTGATTATGTTTCAAATCTATTTCCGGGAACAAAAAAATATATTTTTGTTTCCGGAAATAAAAGTTTTACTAAACGGATTTATATTTTTCTTCATTTCGGAGAACAAAAGAATAGAAATAGCTGTTCCAAGAATGGTTACCAAACATGACCTTAGAACACTAAAACCCAATACCCTCCAACATCTTGAACAATTATTATAACACATGAATGGATTGGAACGTCATGATACAAAATTGAAATCAATTCACTTTAATCACGTAATTGGAGCATGCTAGAGATTTGATCATCAAAATTGGACTCAAATCAACATAGAAAATTCAGAGAAATATATCACCGAGCAAGCTTGAGGATATTTAAGTAGTGCTGGACATTCATTTTTATTTATATTTCTATTCTAGAACAAATTTTAGCCAGGATCCCATAAGAATTCATCACATCCTCTCCAAAACTATCAATCATTGGTTGAAAATAATCCTTCAACTTACTACTAGGACTCATAGGGCGATCCTATGAGTTTCGATCAACAAATGGAGAGAGCCTATCTTTGACTAGAGCAATTTTGGAAAACATGGATCAGTAGAGACTGCGATGGAACCAAGAAGTTCGCTAGTGGCCATGAGAGACCTGGCCGGCAAGCATGGATGACGGAGAGGACTAGGCGACTCCAAAACATTTCGGCATGGTGAAGAATTGCTGGAAATTGAGAGAGATGTAAATGAAAATAATCTCTTTCTTTGTTCATAACGTTAACTCCATAAAAACAAAATCGTGCCGGTTCCAAACCAAAGCAGATAATATCGTCACGCATGGGGCCTGGACTTAACACTATGCAGTATGCAATATTTTCTAGAGAGAGGGAGAGAGACGTGTTATGTGGGGCGAATAGTGGGAGAAGGAGTGTGAGAAGGAGAGGGAGAGAAAGAGAGACGAAGGAAGTAAAATAAGATGGAGAAAAGAAAGATAATGTACAAACGATGAACGTGGTTGTACTAAGAAAATTTGTATAAAAAATCAATCAAAATATCATTTTTTTTTTTAAATTTTAGCTTTGACTCACATAATCTTAAAATTGATTTTGTAATTTTAATGTCCCTGCACTCATTTACGAGTTTTGCATCAACGGAGTAATTTTTTTACTAGTTCCTACTAGTTCATTATTCTTACTTTGATTTTTTTCTTCACTTCATTTGTTTTATACATAATCAATATCATTGGTCTTGATTTTTAGTCGCCGAAAAGTTCTAGAACAATTTGACCTGAGCTGAGCGAAAGGAATGGAAAACCATTTCATTACACAATGATTTTGTTATTAGTTGTAAAGCCAATGTTTCAAGTTTTTTTTTTTTTTTTTGTCTTTTAGATTAATAAATATTTATAATGACATCTACAATTTCTTTTTAATAAGTGATGATAGTTTTCCAAATGTCATTATTTATATTTAATTTATTTTTCTTTCTTTGTAGTCAAGAATAAGGAAACATTGGAGTTCAAACAAAAAAAAGAAAGAAGTTAAAAATTGAGACAGGCTCGAAGGGACTTCTAGTTTTCTCATGTGGCTGGCATTTGATCGATGCATTATCATCCTTCAGCCCACGGTCATGCTAGCCGCTTTCAAATAAATGAAAAATCCAAGGCACAATTAATTTCAACGTTCGTTGTTAGCCTAACTTAAACAAACTTTTTCTAAATTATTCGATATGGCAGCTAAATGATGGAACCGAGAATCGCAATACATCGGAAATACACATAGAGAACTACGTTTTTCATATTGGAAGCACTCCACTCAAGTCTCGCCACGTGTACCGACGGTCCCAGCCTCACAGAATTCTTGACACTTCCTCTCTCTCCGCTCCCTCTCCTCCGTTAGGCACACGGACGTTCCCTCTGTAGTTGTGCTGGACGACCAATTCAAAGTTTACTTTCTAGCAAATTTTTAGGAAACTATTTAAATTTGCAGATGCCTCAAAATTGAAACAGGCTTTACCTAATATATAATAAATTTCTATTTTAATAGTTGTTAGCTGGCTTGTCTTAAGCCAAATCGAAATATCGTTTCTTGTTTGGTTCTATTAGGAGGATCTAGAATATTTTAGGCGCTCAAATTGGAAATAAGAATCGTAACTTTAAGACTCTAAAATAAGAATAACAATAATTAGAAGTGGAAATCTTACGAAACACTGTTTTCTTTATGCAAATTCAATTAACTTAAAATTAATGGTTCCCATGTTTGGATTTATTATTTCGATCCGCTTCCCAAGTAAATCATTTTTAGTGGTGAATCTCTTGTTTGGCTATTGTCTCCAATTTTGACTTGCATTTTAACCGATCTCGTATGAATATCTCCTCAATTATTTAAAGAAGCTAATTCATGTCTTTCATGAATTAAGATTATTTTAAGTGCGCATCGTTCTAGTTGAAAAGCTTAACCTACGTTATTTCATCCATGAAAGCAACATACTTCCATATTTTGATAAATTTGTAATCAGTATCACTTGTAGAATTTCCATCATACAAGAATTATATAATTATTTCAGTTGATTATCTCAATGAATGTTGCATGGCATTTGTTAACCATAGATAATATGTAATAGTTCGATGATAAAATATTAATTACACACGACACGAAAAAATTTAGTGTTGAGAAATGTAAGATTTTTTTAATAATCTTTAAATAAATACCTCAACGCTCAGTGAACAAAATCCTTCCCTAACCATTCATTGCGCACGTTGTTTAATCAATCCAACAATCTAAACTAAAACAAGCATAGCCTTTGCAACAATTAATCAGCTTTAAATGGCATCCGACTTGCTCGAACCTTTGTGGTGTTAATCATGTGGATACCACAAATATATTGGTCGTGATCATGCACGATTCGTCCTCCCTTTAGAAGATCAGCCAACCACTGTAGCGATCCTGCGTGGGCTCAGCTGAGATCATAGGTAGAGCTCGTTTTTCCGTTGCCGGCGACTTGGCACTCCACAAGAACGACGCAGCATGATTTGCTTTTGATTTGTGTATCTTTTGTTTTTGAGACATTGAATCGCACCTCTGGGCGGTCGGTCCATGAGGAAGGAAATAAAGGCTGATTAATAAAGTCACCTTCCATTAGGGAAGAAAAAAAAATAAAATCTCGATATACTAAACTGTTCCGTGCTCAACCAAAGCATTGAATTGTTGATAAGCCCTACGACTTTTCAGCAAATTTGTTTTGGTCTTACGTACGTCTTCATGTACCGAATATGAAAGGAGAGAGCACGTGTCCCCCCATCGTTTCTAGCATAGCACCGGTTCAGGTGCTTATCACATATGAAGCACCGATACTTTCTAAGAGCCTTCGTGTTGTGTCGGATACTTCGACACGTGTTTGACACTCTCCGACACTCGTTTAACACGTATCGAAAAATCTGACACTTGATCAACTTTCTCAACACTCTCTCACACTTGAGTCGAAATTTTGATATATAAGTTCCCAACATATGATTCGATATCGAGGTTATTTTTAAAAATGAGGTCATAATATATATGTGAAAAAATAAAACACAATAATAAAAATAATAAATATAGAAAGAAGAAAAACCTAATATTCTCTTCTTTTTTTACTCTCATTCCTCGTGATACACAATTCACCTCTTAATTTTTTTTCTTTTCTCCTCTTCTAACATATCTAACATGCGAGTTCAGAATATGGATCGCTTATTTTTTCCCCAAGTGAAATAGGATTGAATTTTTCAAATTAAAACAATAAATGATATTAATAAATAGTGGGTTAATGTTTTTAATGTAAATTCATTCTAGAATTTTTAATTAATTAATTATTTATGAATTTGATTGAAATAATTATAAAAATAATAATTTATTATATATATAACGTGTCCTAACGTGTTGGATTCTTTATTTTTGAGGAACGACGTGTCGGCGTGTTATGTTATGTCGTGTTGTGTGTTTCGTGTCAATGTTGATGCTACTTAATTTATCACAAAGGCTAAACAATTGCTAATGAACCACCGACCGTGGTGATTTCGTTGGATAAGAGCTCCATTGATCCTTCCCCAAAGTTGAGGGGTTTGAAACCCAGTGGGGGCATTTGGTGTCTTAAGCGGGATGTCGGGGTGGTAGGTCCTTCGCTAACATTCCCCAGGGTTTACCTTGCCGGCTATCGGCTGTACGGGGTTCGTAGGTCATCAAAAAAAAAAAAAACAATTGCCAATGGACTCCACGGATCTGAAACTGGCCCACCGCAGCAGAGAATCAAATGAGGTCGCGGACCTGATTGCCAAATCCAGAGGAATAGGCTATTACTTCCCAATTTGGATATTGATCCCATGAAGCCCTTTGGCTTTACTGTGTTTTGAATCTCATCTCTTCTTTTCAAACACCTTGAGTTAGTATATGAGCAACATTTTTTCCCACAAAAATAAAAAAATTAGATATCCACGCAAGACAAGATTCGTGGCGGCTCATCACCTTTGGAATCGAGCATGCTTTGAGTTTTGAATTCGCATGTTTCAATGCCACTGATTCGTTTGCATTTATAATCCTAACAATTTGACTCCGGCGTTTGAATTTAGTGTACTAGGTAAGCATTGATTTTGCACTTGTAGGCAAGGTAACTTTGTCGACTATGGCTTTCAATATGATATTGATTCATGCCAATATTGATGAGAAAGTGATAAAGATCATTGAGACAAATAGAAGTCTTTTTAGTCTAGTCATAGTGATAAAGTGAAGTTATTGACCAAAAGAGATCAAGACTGATTTTGGGTATTGATTAAGTAATGGAAAATGTTGAGCTAAACATGTGAATAGATAATGTGGGCCAATTTTGTGAATACAATCAACAGTTAAATGCTCACATTAACTGTGAGAATCCTATAAAATCAAGTCAAGCCATATAGGAATATCTTTTGTCAATTGATAGCCGAGTTGACGTTAGTTAAGTCGGTAAGTATTGATATCGTCTCGTGACATTTGACTGAAATCAAATTGAATATAAGTAGGATAAAAATGATTATTGCAATCAAACTTTTAGGTGAGAATACTTCTTATAGGTGTCAATTGACAATTGTCATCAAGCAGTTGTCACTGTCGAGTCAAGCCAACATATGGACACATGAACAGATTTGTCCTCCTCCTACAGAAGATCAATCGAACACCTCTAGCGCTGTAGCGGGTGTTCCGCCAGCATTACAGACGAAGCTCGCTTTTCCATCGCCGGCATCTCGGCCTTCCACAAGAACGACGCAGTTTCGCCTCATCACCATCTCAAATTTTGCTTTCTATTCATGAGTATCCTGTGTTTTTGAGCTGTTAAGTCACACAACTGGCACGTGGGTCCATTAGGAAGGAAATATATAATGTTGATTAATTAATTCACCTTCCATTATCATGCACAAGTACGATAAAGAATATATGCAAAAATGTCCATATTTTGATGATTAATTCATACGAGAAGCATAATCAAAGTAACTGAGGAAGTGTTCAGGACATGATTCATGAGATATGAAGTTGAATTTGTTGAGGCCAGCCACAAAAACGAGACTGAGAAACTGATTGATTGGCTATTGAATTGATGCACCGACCGCTATCCTAAATATTGATATGCCAATTACCTCTTTCATGTCAATCTGCATGTTTCCAAAATCAGTCAGACACGGACGTTGGAGACTCTTAAGCTTTTTGGACCTGATTGGATCAATCCTCTGTTGGATTGTCGAGCTTATCCTGTTTAGGGTAAAAAAGTTACTAACCCTATCTTCGGTTTCCCAGTTGGTGGGTGGCCTTCAACTTTGTGTTACACTCTTGGAAATTCCATCCCAGATTTAGCTGCATTCTCCTAGTCGAGTTGTGTTGCGAGAGCGTCGTCTCAAATGGTCTGACCCATATCATCGTTACCATCTGAATTGTCATGAAAGATTATGATTTCTTCCCGTTCTCGGAGCCTTTGCAATTTGCTCTAATGCCAAATCTATGGACTCCAAAGATATTCTCTTCCTCTTCTTAGTTGCACATGTATGCACAAGATGCAAAGGCTTCCGCATAAACTCACTGATGAACAAATTGACCGGGCCTCTGTCCTGTGAAGTCGCTGCATTGGGGTGTCCACTGCCTTTGGCAGATTTTTCCCATCATTTCAATAGGTAGCGAGACGATACCATGAAAATGTTCCCGGAGTTGAGAACTTTCAAAGCATGGAAATCTAAAATAGCGACCGACTCAAACTTCCCGCAACTACATGCTAATGTCCAATGGAAAGGATCCAACTCCACGATGCCAATCTTTGTCCTTCCATCTTCAGTCAACTTAAACTTACAAAGAGTTGCCATGCTCTTAATTTCTTCAATTGCCAGAGATAGGCCATTTATCAACTCCTTTTGAAACATCGTAAAGATTGGTCGAGTATACAGGCGTTCAGCTTCTTTCTCCATCAGACTCCTGAATTTCAAATTCACCGGTTTTTTTCTTGCAGTGCAGAGATGAGCTTGCCGGGTATCTGGACGGCAGGGTGTCCGACCATTACTTGTTTGGGGACCCAGCCTTGTCCTTAGCTAGGGACGGTCTTTTATATCCTTTCCAAAAATACTGCAAAAGGATACTTAAGTACAACAAATATAATTTCAAATAATCAATGACATATTCTAGCAAGTTTTGCAGTTATGAAAATTATATTAGGGTCAACGGTTACAACACTTTTTTTTAAGCTTTTACTGAAATCAGTAAATTGTCTTTCAGTGTTCTTGCTCTAGAGCCTAGGGGCATGCCAGGTTATCTAAGCATTTATCATCATCTATAGGTTTCTTGATACAGGTAGCGATGGACCAGCGGAAAGTCGCAACATCAACATATTTGACAGTAACCGTGACATTTGGAGTCTAGCAACAAAGATTCAAGTTAATGATTTAATTAAAACGGGTACTGAAGTGGCTGATTACGGGCCCGTTTGGTTCGGCTTTTGGGGAATGCATTTGCCAAAATGCAAATACCTTTGGATGAATGAGGTTTTCCGAAATGCAAATATCGTTTGGTAAAATTTGCATTTGTAAATGACTTTTATTAAATTAAAAAAAAAATCTATTTTCTTTTTTGAAGTCCGGCCAGACCGCCGGATCCGGCGGCCGGACCCCCGGATCCGGCGACCGGACCGTCGGATCCAGCGGCCAAATGGCCGGATCGGCTGCTCGGGTCACGTGACCTCGGGCGATCGTCGCCCTGGGTCACGCGACCTCGGGCGACGGTCGCGGGGGTCGCGCGGTGGCCGGATGGCAGATCTCGCCGCCTGGGTCGTGTGACCTCGGGCGGCCGTCGCCCGGGGTTGCGCGTAGGTGACCAGGTGACGGCCGCGCGCAACCTGATCCGATCGTTGCTCGGGTCGCACGACCTCGGGCGACCCAGAGCGACCTCGGGCGGCTCATGCAGGTCGCGCGATCAGCGGCCGACCCCAGGTCGCGAGATCCGAGCGTTCGCTCGAGGTCCGGCGACCCGGGCGACGGTCGCGGGGTCGGGCAACCCCAGGCGACGGTCGCCGGGGTTGGGCGACCCTCAGGCGGCGGTCGCCGGCGCGCGCCATCCCTTCGCCGATGGTCGTCGGCCTCTGATCAGCAGCTTGGAGAGGTTGGAGAAGATGAACAGTAACCAAGCTACTTGCATTCCCATGATGCAACTTGCCAATGCACCCCAAGAGCTCCATTGGGCTAAAGGCCTTTAGACTCTTTTGGAGATGCAATTGCATCTTGCCAAAGTTGCGCAAAAATACAAACCAAACGCGTTTGCATTTGGCCAAAGGACTTTAGAGTCCAAATGAGCATTTGCAATGCTGAACCAAACAGGCCCTACATCATTGCCAGTAGTAATATTTAGGATTGGTGTTCTTCAAGCAATCAGAATTTCCTCCGAAGTTTCGACTACAATTGGATAGGACAATTTGGCCTGGAATTAAAATGTACTGCTGTCTGCATTGGCAACGATATCTGTTATTTTTTTTGCTTTTGCTTGGCAAAGAATTTGGGGGAGAAACAGTAGTTGAGCATCCCAATATTCATATACACTGGAATGATACCTATAGTTTAATCTTGCTATCAAGCACCCTTAACAGAGAAACTCAAAATTCGACTTCTGATGGGATCATAAAATTTACTTTTGAATCTTTCTTGAAGTGCAGCAAGTGGCATGATTAGACTCATATATATCACTCCAAAATATAGGATGCAGGGATGCTTCAGAATCACTCTCTCAAACTGCTATTTGTTACAAAACTAAATCAAATCAAATGGGTTCATGGTTGACGGCAGCATTTCAATTCTGGGCCAACTTCTTGGGTGCAATGTACTTGATTGAGGAGACCTGCGGTTGCATGAGCAAGGCCAAGCCTAAATGTCACAAACCACAATGACGTAATTACCAGATTTATTATACGCTTTAATTCCTCAACTTCTGTGACTGTAGCTAGCCTCCCTGGGGATCTCATCAGAGTTAGACATGGTTGTGTTAAGGCTATCCTCTTCATCCATAATGGCCGCTTAGCTATAGATGATGATAATGTGCTTAGATAGATAGGTATCATCAGGCGGTATGATAATTCGAGCAAGCACTATTTATCAAAGTACATTTTTCACCTTATGTCTCGTAAAATACCACAGTACATCTCCTCACTCAAGATGTGCATTTATTGTAGAAAAATCCTTTCACAGGAGGACACGTGAACAACGTATTTTGAGCTGTCCACACTCATCAGTAGTGAAAAGATATTGTGATCATAAAGAAACAGGACTTACATTAGTTCTTGAAAGGATAATGAATTAAGCCGGTTCAGAAGTTACAAGAAAATACATTTCAACCGGATTGTACTTTTGGCTAGCTAAATCAATAGCATATCCACGTAGTTGTATGCAAATAAGGAAGTCGTGCACTCTCTTCCTACATTTTCAGGAAGGAAGAGATGGCGAGAAAAAATGTCTACCCAATTGACACACACAGATGCCTAACCTTCTCATCATCAAACATCTTGGTCTTCCAAATACCGTATCAAATGTATCAGATTTCGAGACCCAAACCTGGTCAGTCTGTAGCATCTCACAATCACGCAATTGCAGAGATTTCAGATTCTTGAAGCTTGAAGGATCAGGCAACTCAACCAAAGAGTTGCATCCATAGATGCACAAGTCTTCCAGCGAATCTAATCTTCCTAGAATCTTGACAAGCTTATGACACTGCTGTAGATCAAGTTTTGTGAGTTTCTTCAAGTTTGAGAGATCAGGCAATCTCTCAAGCAGAGGGAGCTCACCTAGCCTTAGCACTGTCAGCTTCTCCAAACCCTCAAAGCTTTGAATCTCAGTTAGACTATGACATTGCAGCAGGTGAAGTTCAGTTAGCTCCATCAAGTTTGAAAGATTGGGTAATTTCTTGAGTTGTAGAATATTTATGAGCTTCAAATTTCTCAGATTTCCCAAGCTTTGAATACTTTGAAGATTGATTAGATTATTACAGTGTCCCAAATGCAGTTCATTGAGCTTCTTTAAGTTTGAAAGATCAGGTAATTTCTCACGTGTATTCAATGCTCTAAGGTCCAAAGTTTGAAGATTCTTCAAACTTTCAAGGCCATGGAAATCTGTTATTGCAGAAGAATAGATCCTCAGCTCCAATAGTTCCTTGAAATTTGATAGATCTATTGATGTTTTCAATGATCGAGAGGATTTAATAAGCAAGCACAATAAACTTGACGGAAGCCTAGGGAGAATCTGCAGGTTAAAACAAAGAAGTTCAAGTCTTTTGAGTTCAGAGAGAAGACCAATGTCTCGATGGAGGACAGTTATATGTTGTCACAGGACAACTTTAGAGACTCCAGATTGCATAAATTTCCAATCCACCTTGGTGATGGATCCCGTCCAAGCTCAGTCATGTCCACACAGGTAGAATCCTCTTCAGCCAAACAAAACTCAGGAACTTGAGAAATCTCCAAATTCAACTCTGTCAGATTTATCAGGTTTGAGAGATCCGGAAGTCTCTTCATCGAATTACTACCAATATGCAAACTGAGGAGGCTTTCAGGAAGCTTCGGGATGTTACATATTGTAGTATTTGAAAATTTCAAGATCTCCAAAGATGATAATCTCCCAATATCTTCAGGTATTGTCCCCTCCAGACATTGGCAGAACTCTGCATCTATCTCTTTCAACTTCTCCAACATCCCAATTGCACTGGGTATACTTCTTATGGAACTACCACGCATCCTTAGTATTTTCAAATTTTTCAAGTTCCCAAGTGATTTGGGCAACTCGGCAATATGTGTGTGGGACAGATTCAGCACGACTAGTGATTCCAAATTCCAAATTGAGTCTGGAATTTTCTTGAGCAACTTACACCCACTCAGAGACAAGTGTTCAAGCTTTACAAGCGCTCTAATCTCTAGATGAGGTTGAGAAACTTCAACATTTTCCAAAGAGAACCTTGATAGAGAGGTTAAATTACCAATTGAACTGCAGTTACTTACTGACAGCCCCGGGACTTCTCTTATGGAAGTGCAATCGATAAGAAGTTCCTCCAGCGATTCTAAGTTGGCAATCTCTTCTGGCAGTTTGCAAAGTTCACGACAGAACCTTAAGTTCAAAAAAACTAACTGCGTCAACTGCCCTATAGATTCGTCAATCTGAACCAATCTTCCACAGCTTTCAAGGATCAACTGCTCTAAATTTACATTTGAAGATAAGTCGGGAGTTTTATGCATGCGTGCACAACCAGTCAAATTCAAAACTTTTAATTTCCTTGCCATCTGTACCAAAACGATCAAATAATCAAACCATCATAAATTGAATAAAGAGGCTGCAACTACAAAAATATAGTGGGTATCACTGAAAAGAATAGTACCTTCAGATGACTCCAACCATCCCAACTTTCTGACAACGTACTCCATGATAGATCAAGAATGACCATGTTCATCATGGAAAAAGTAGTCAATTTAAGTTCTGGAGGAAAATTATGCCATGAAAGCCATCTCAGCTCAGATAGGATGGGTGCATTCCTATGGAAACTAATTGCTGGAAAGCCACTCGTAGGCCAATTATCCTGGATAGGCCTCATTTCTAGGTATCTCAGATTTGATAGCCTCCCTAACTCTTCATTAGTAAAAGACTGCTGCAAATGGTCATCAAACTTCAGACAAAGAGCTTTTGTGTGTTCTGTTCCCTATAAAGAGAATAAAAAAAGAGACAAGTAAATGATACTTAGTCAAAAGAAGAGACAAGTAAATGATACTTAAGCAACAAATAATCTTCCCTTCAAACACGAAAGTAATATGAGCATTGCTTACAGATAAATATGTCACTAGAGCAATGAGTGGACAAGAATTTCAAATAAGTCCCATTATTTTAAGTGAACAATCAATGTGAAAAGGCATAAAATGTATCAATTTGATGGAAACAAAGGTACGTAAATGCAATTTTACCTTCTTTCCAATAACAACCTCAGAAGCTTCCTTAGGATTCCATAATATGGTCTGTTTCTCTAGTTGCATGTTACATTTTTGGTGAACAATGTCTCTACCAAAGTCTCTTAGCTGATTGTGCATCCATAGCTTATTGTCTTTTCCAATTTTTATCAAAGACATCCTCTGAAGGGTTTGAAGACCTTCACCTGGGAAGAGTCCGGAATCATGCCATATGTGAAACACAACCCTTTTATCAAATCCAATGAAAAGACAAGCTATATCAAGAAAAATCCGCTGTTGAGGTTTATCCAAAGCATCATAAGATATTTTCAACTTTCTCTTAACTTCCTCATTCGGAACCTTTTTCAACTTCTCCAATGTAACATCCCAAACATCTTTCCCCTTACCCAATAGTAGCGAACCTATAACCTCAAGAGCAAGAGGAAGTCCTCCGGTCATTTTCACCACTTCATCGGAGGAAGCAGCATACTCATCCGGAGGATGATCTCTTCTAAAAGCATGTTTGCAGAAAAGTTGAAGAGATTGACCGAAGTCCATTTCAGAAAGCTCATAAGTAGTACAACAGACATCAGGCACATTGAAAACATTCATGTTTCTACTGGTGATAATTATCTTACTTCCCAAACCAAACCCCTCTACCGTTCCCATAAGTTCATTCAAATGAATCTTTTCACCAACATCATCAAGTAGAAGCAGAACCTTTTTGCCCCACAACCTTCGCTTTATTTCGTTGATTCCATTATCAGCATTACTAACATTTGGCAAGTTTATTTTGACGATATCATAGAGTAGCTGATTCTGCAAACGCTCGATGTCCTTTCTCTCTGAAGCTTCTCTGACATTAGAAAGAAAGCAACGATTTTCAAAACGATGTGAAAGCCTGTTGTAGATTATTTTGGCGAGAGTAGTCTTTCCCACACCCCCCATACCATGAATTCCAAGAATTCTTACATCCTCTGAATCACCGCACGTCATTGTATCGATTTTCTTCACATGACTTTCAACTCCAATCAAGCAATCGGTCACCAGCAGATAAGCCGTTTTCAACTCATCTATAACCTTCTGGACAACTGTCTTTACCAGTACTCCATCGCCTCTAATATAATGGAAGGGAAAAAGAAAAAATAATTAGAAGAACAAGGTGAGATTATGAAAACACCCCGCCAAAATTACAACCCCAAAATGACATACCTGATGACCCATCCCATTAGGTTGGCAACGTCCTTGAGAGCAGCTTTCCACTTACTGATATTGTTCCCATCAAATTTCTTTTCGTGCGAAAGAAAGGCTTCTTCATAAGACCCACATTGATAACGGACATCTGATGGAGTAACATGATAAAAAATGGGCATAACCATCTGTCTCCTTGTTTTCCTACACTCCATCATTTCGACCAACTCATTAAGACACCATTTACTAGCAGCATAGTTCTTGGAAAAGAAGGGAATTGCAATTTTTGAATGCCTGATAGCTTTGAGCAAATCAGGACCGAACTCCTCTCCAACGTGGAGCTCTTCATTGTCTATAAATGTGCGGATTCCAGCATCTCTCAAGCGTTGATAGAGGGAATCTACAATGCCTAAGCGAGTATCTGGCCCTCTAAAACTCAAGAAAACATCATAGTCATATCCAGATGACAAGGAGGTTGTTTCTGTCACAACTGCTAAACTGCCATTATTGACAGTCAATGAGGATCTTTGAGTCGAGAAGTTACCTCCATGTTTGTTTTTGTCTGTTTGCTAAAGCGCCATTATTGACGGTCAATGAGGATCTTTGAGTCAGCGCGAAGTTACCTCCATGTTTGTTTCTGTCACAGCTGCTACTCCTTCCCACCTCAGAGATTCCGTGTTCTCACCTGCTTTATGAGAAATGTTAACCGATAGTGGCCATAATGAGACTTCTGGCTATAGCAGCACACACAGCAACCTGAAGGAAATTTATTCAATCCAAACAGAATTTATTTATTTTTAAGTTAATCTCGGTAATATGCAGCACATTCCTGCAAATAGTAGCTACGATTTGTGAAATGAAGAGTCCAAAATGCTCTTCGATGAGTACGTTTTCATAGACTTCCAACTAATTAGAGGAAAACCCAGAAAGGGAAATTATGTGGTAGTTATTATAGATGCATTACAACGCAACATTAGCCAAAACAATCCCTTCATCTGAGGGATGACTGTCTTTTTCATGTTTGTATTGTATAATGTGGCTCACCAATTGGTCACGCTGTTTTCCAGTGACTCTATAGCTGGACTGGACCTAGTGGAACTCAACTTTAAAAGAATAATTTGTGAAAAGCGAGTAAAGGTAGTTCATTTCAATTCAGGTACAGGCACCGGCATATATTTAAAGTCGGAAAAACTCATCATACTATCAGGTCAATATTATAAAATGAGTGCGGAACATTTTGCTGTGACTCAAAGCATGCAGAAAATCATTTTTGTTGTGAACGTGTTACCTGAGATGACAACATGAGGCTTTTCCAAAGACAATAATGGTTGCTGTTTGAAGGCCTGCATTATTGTGGGTTCAACAATATTTCGCATCGTAATTTCATCTTGAGACAGTTCAGAAGAAGACATTATTTGCTCCACCTGAACCACAGAAGGAGGAGAAGGAAGTGGTAGAGGAGGGGCAGGAACAGAAGAAGCTCGAGGTGAATTATTCACAATGGGTGATGGAGGAGTTCCCGAAATAAGTGACTTAGGAGAATGGGCTTGAGGAAGGGTATCAAATGGTACTCTTTTAAAACTCTTCAATGAGGATGCACCTCTTGATCGGGGAGGAGGTGGTGGTGGAGGAGGAGGAGGAGGAGGGGGAGGAGCCAATAAGGACGTTTTGGATTGTACGAGGAGGAAGAAGATGATGAACTGTGAAATCGGACGGTGAAGATGTGACCATTCCCTTGCACTACGTAACCATATTGTTGATCCAAATCGAAACTTGGTGAAATGGAGGGTGAGTTTGAGGCTAATTCAAAAGTTCCAAAAGATCCCTCAAGGGCTAACTGAACAGAAGTTTCTGACAGCAAAGGTAGTGTTGGTGGCAGAGTTGAGGTAGACTCAGCATTGGACTGTACTGTCAGTTCCGCAACTACATTCTCTTCAGGACTTGGTTTTCCACTAGTCCCCCTATTGTTGAAGTACTCCGGTGCTCCTAGACGAGGAAAGTCTTAGACAATAAGACCATAGGCTGTTATTGCATCCAACTACTAGAGTATGTGAAAGCTTACCATAGACTTTGTCAGCAACTTCCATCACCCCTCCATTGGGCAGGTTCCTGTAAGAGAATATCCAGAGTAAGGCCATAGTGCACCATGATTTATCCATATGCTTCACATCAAGCATCTTGACACACTAGAATTACACTCATGTAAAACCAAAAGTCCGTGTTACTTCATTTCTCCGAAGGATGTAACACGCAATTTCTGGTGGAGAAACATTCTCTCTCTAGACTAGGAGAGATTGTGAGTCCGTAAACCAATAATTTAGTTGGGGGAGTGGGAGCTACCTGCTGTTGTTGTTCATTGCGTAAAATGTGCATAGTAAAAGGTCAAACATGAAGAAACCAGATGATCCAATTGTAAACTTCGGCAGTTTCTAAAAAATCAACTCACCGTGTCCTCTCAGACAAATCATTGTTCACTTCGATGATTTGTTCAGGCAGTGGCTGTGACTGCCGGTCTTCAATCATCCTCCGTACTTCCGACATGGAAGGCCGCCTCTGAGGGAGGTCGGATGCACAAGCCATAGCCACCTGCATCAATCCCACTAACTCATCCTGAAATTTCTGGTATTTTCCCAGCTTAGGATCGAAATCATAAACAGTCCAGTGCCTTCCGGTTGTGGGCTTAACCAAACAAGCAAGATCAGCCCCATCAGGTTTCCCAGTTAGAAGCTCCACAAGCAACACCCCAAAGCTGTAGACATCGTCCTTCTGGGGGTCAGCGGCCTTCGATGCGCCTTTTGGAGACGCCTGGATGCTGGTCAGGCCGTAATCGGAAACTAGCGGATCATAGGATGCCGTGAGGAGGACATTGGTTGACTTGATTTTTCCATGGAAGACATTGGGACCTTGAGCGTGCAAATACTCTATGGCCCGGGCGGCTCCAAGAGCGATGCCGTGCCTGATTTCCCAGCTTAGCCTGGTCTTTTCCGACCCTACGCCTCCATGTAAAAGTCCATACAAGCTGCTCAGGGGCACGTAATCAAATATCAGGAATTGGTGGTCTCTACTGTAGCAGTAAGCCATCAGCGGGAGTAGATTCTCGTGTCGCATCGCTCCCAACGCATTCATCGTCTTCCTGAATTCGACCCCGGGTAATGCCACATCCCTCAGCCACTTCACAGCCACTGTCCTTCCGTCCTCCAGGACTGCCTTGTAAGACATCCCCACGGTCCCTTCACCCAAAAGGGCCAAAACCTCACCACTGCCCCTCCACAAGTACTCCAAGTCAAACTCCTTCGCCGAAGGGTCCAAGAAGACCAGCTCGTTAGCTGCGTGTGTCGGCTTCTCTGGCTCGGCCCGAGCCGCTTCCGGTAGCCTGATCGGCGGATTGGCCGATACCGATGCTCGACTCCTCCTGTTACCTAACCTTCGCCGGAGATCACTGAGAGTTCCCGACATCATAACCAGACAAAGAGAACCCTGAGAACGATACAATCACAAAGTATGCCCGGCTATGGCGGCGTGAGGTGATTCTTTCTCTTCGGTTCTTCATCCTATTAGCTCAGGTCTTCTTCTTGCCCTTTCCCTCCCGGTCAACGATGCCACTAGTAGGAAAAGTCTCACTGGCGTAAGAAGAAAGCTACTTTTTGGTCAACAATGATCGACCCCGGATGAAGCTACCTCATGCCAAAGAAACAACTGCGGTCTGAGATTTCAATGGCCTTCCGATCCCACATTGCTGTTCATTTTCCTTCTGATTTCCAGTGCAAGGTAGGTTCATCCGGGGGTGGTCACGGGCCTTTGTACCATAATTTCGATTTGATCGGGCCAGTTTGAGCCTAGCCGACTTGTTAGAAGGATTTCATTTTTTCCCTAGAGATGCTTCTTATTTGTCAATTTCGGTTGAGGAAATGTATACCGGGGGGAGAGAGAATGCATTTGAGGATTTTCAAGGGATTTCAGGGTATGAATAACCTATTTTTAAATTAATATGAATACTTGGAAGCTTGAATATGACTCAAGTGCATTAAAGTTCTATACAAAATAAAAATTAGAGAACTCAAATACATTCTTGTGACAAGTATCAAAATCCGTTATTTTATCAATTCAAAAACTATTTTTATGTTGTCAGCTATCTCTAAGTTGTTATTCTAAAGGGACTGTGTTTGAGAATTATCAATTAGCCTTATAGAAATGTGGTTAAATGTGTTAAATTATGATTCGAGTTTGAGCGTTTATAAAAACTTAATTTGCTGAACTCTTGAAGGATTACAAAAGAGAAAATAATAGAATTAAAAAAAAGAGGGTAAAGCCTAGCATTCATCCTTGAAGAATGAAGCTGATCGTGGGGCCCAGTAGGCACACGTATAAGAAGATACGAATTTCTTTTTCGGAAGCTTGCTGAAAGTTGTTATCCTTTTGGGGCCCAGCACACACAATTTTCGGCCATGCAAACAAAAGAAAGGAAGAAGCGCACACAATTTTCGGCCATGCAAACGAAAGAAAGGAAAGAAGCGTCTCTCCCACGTGAAGCCAAAAGGAGGTGGGCCTAAGGTCAAACTTTTGACCTTGGGCACACATAAAAATAAGGATATGTTTAGTAGAAGTCTAAATTGCGGAAAGTGCGATTCAGCCCAAAAACTTACAAAGAAGTTCAATCAAGTCCTCAAATTTGTGCGAAAGTGCAATTGAGTCCTAAAACTTACAAAGAGTTCAATAAAGTCCTAAAACTTGTCCCAGAAAGTGCAATTAAGTCCTAAAGTTAACAGTTAAGAAAGTTAACGGAAATTGTCGACGTCATATTTGAAATGATTTTTTTTTTTTATTTTTCAAATGTCTTTTTAAAATCATTTTTTATTCAAAATCTTTAAAAATTAGATTAAAAACTAAAAAGGAAAATCTAAATTTATTTTAAAAAAGAAAAATCTAAATTTATTTAGAAAAACAAAATTGTTCAAAAAAAAAAAAAAAAAAAAAAGGGGCGGTGGACTTCCGCCACCGCCCATCGCCGGCCCGGGCGGTGTGGCGGCCCTCCCGGGGCCGGCGGCCGTCGGCCCCACGGGCGAGGCCTTGTCGGCCCTCGCTCGGGGCGGCGAGGCTCGCCGGATCTCGGCGAGGCTCCCCCAGATCTGGCGAGCCTCGCCGGCCCGAGCGAGGGCCGACGAGGCCTCGCCCGGGCGGGCGACGGTCGGTCGGCCCTAGGCGAGGGACGGCGATCGTTGCCCGCCCTAGGCGAGGCCTCGTCGCCCTCGCTCGAGGCCGGCGAGGGCCGACGAGGCCTCGCCCCGGGGGCCGACGGTCGCCGGCCCCGATGAGGGCCGGCCACCCCGCCTAGGGCCGGCGACGGTCGCCGGCCCCTCCGGCGATGGGCGGCGGCGAAGTCCACCGCCCTTTTTTTTTTTTTTTTGAAAATTTTGTTTTCTAAATAAATTTAGATTTTTCTTTTTTTAAATAAATTTAGATTTTCCTTTTTAATTTTTAATCTAATTTTTAAAGATTTTGAATAAAAATGATTTTAAAAAGCCATTTGAAAAATAAAAAAATCATTTCAAATATGACGTCGATCTATCGTCAGCAATTTCGTTAACTTTCTTAACGGTGTTAATTTTAGGACTTAATTGCACTTTTCGGACAAGTTTTAGGACTTGATTGAACTCTTTGTAAGTTTTAGGACTCAATTGCACTTTCTGCACAAGTTTTAGGACTTGATTGAACTTTTTGTAAGTTTTAGGACTCAATTGCACTTTCTGCACAAGTTTTAGGACTTCTACTGAATATATCCCTAAAAATAAAAATAAAAACGTCCAAGGAAGCGCGCGGCTGAAACCCTAAGTAAGAAGAAAGGAGCGGCACGTCCACGCTGTTTCCGAAGAGCTACAAGTTTTGCAAATCCGTACATATGTAGCATGTTATACTTTGAGTTTGAACGCACGGTAATTTTATGCTATAAGTTTATGTTCAAGTAAGTTGTTTATTTATAAACACTTTGGGTTTGAGATTAAATTTAGATATAAAAAACACTCGAGCGTGTGAGTGATTGTAAATTTTAATTTTCTGATTATAATAGATTATTTGCTGCTAGCTCTTCCCGTGAATGTAGGTACCGATACTCAAATCGAACCACATAAATTTCTAGTATCCTTATTTTTCTTATTTATTTCTTTGATAATTTCGCGTTGACGTAAATTACAAGATTATGTCGTTTCTGCGTATTATATTCTAACAAGATAGCTATAGCATTCGCTTTGAATACATGAAAACGAGGCCACCAACATGGAAATCGTGATTTTCAAATCCATTTAAAAATATTATTTTAATCAAACATTTTGATTAAGATGATTGAAAGAGAATAAATTGGGGTGTTTCCTTAAACATCGCGGATCGTGATTAAAGTCAACATTTAAACATAGTCTCCGCATGGTTATTGGAGTTTGCATTGCTTACCTCATCTAGTTGACATGTCATTTCGAGTGTCATCTCATATGTCCTTTGTCGTGTCATCTTGTGTACTTAATCTATAGTTATGCCACATCACTACTTTGTTACATCCTCTCAGTTGTTTTTTGCCACATCATTAACATGTCCATGTTAGATCATTATGCATGCTTACATTGTTTCTTTGTCATGTCATCTTACATGTCTTTTTGCCATGTCAACATGCATGTCTATGCTCCGTCATCATGTATACTTACACCATCTCTTTGCCAAGTCATCTTTCATGGCAGCTCATTGTGCATGCTTCCGCCATCATTTTGGCACATCATCTTGCATAGCTCACTATGCCACCTCACTGCTCGCTTACATCTTCATTTTGCTTACAAATAATGTATTACTGATCGATCGTGAACAGTAGTTATTTTATGACTAAATCATGATATGGGGGCATGAGATTATTTTTTCCTTTGAGAAAGCCCAACATCGAGTAAATCTCTAGGCATGAAATGGCTTGTTAATGTCGTGAAATTAGACATAGCCTATTTAGTTGAACTCATCATATATAGTATTTTTAGGTTTGAGATGTTCGAGCTTAAGATAGAAAGTACAGTTGAGTAGAGTCAACTCATCAATGCATCAAAGCTCAGTAAGTATCGATTTTCATGCTTGAACTCAAGTTAAAGGGAATACATGAATTTAGCGCGTAGCGAAGCTTGTCATCACCTACCTAGCCCATCCTTGATAGTGCAAGTATAGGCCTTGAGGCATGATATCAGAGAGGTTGTCCACTATCAATTAAGCGAACGCCCCGAGATTCAAACAATTGTAGATGATTTAATTAATAAATATGTTGCTCCTCGTTAGGATTGTGGTCATGGACTCAGGGCAAAAATTTCCCCTAAAGCAGAGGAACTATTGTTTAGTTGATTGAACCCAAACTCCTGTTCACAGCATTAGTGACTAACTAACTCTTATCTCCTTTTGGACATGAGTGCCGATGGCAAGCGTGGGATTGGAGGAGACAATTCAAGGGAAGTTTCCTTCGTAGGAGTTATAAAGAAAAATTATCCAAAAAATTATAAATCTATTACACTTTTGTCAATTCAGTCTTAAATCTTTTAATTTTACTAATTGAGTCCTAAATATTTTCATTTTTTGCCAATTGAGCTTATCCGACTAATTTTGGTAGGAAATTATTGACGTGGACAGGCAGCGTTGACGTGTCACTTTTTAAATAATATTTAATGATATTTTAATAATTTTTTGAAAATTTTAATGTTTTTTTTTTCCTTTTCTTAGTTTTTTTTTTTTTTTTTTGGAGAAGGCTGGTGAGGGGCATCGGCCTAACCCTCGTTGGATCTAGCTAGGCAACGGCCACGAGCAAGGTCACTGCCCTTAGCTGGATCGGCGAAGGTCGCCAAGCTCTCGCCTAGCCAAATCGGGTGGGGGCGTTGCGAGTCTTGGCCAATTTTGAGTGAGGCCCTCACCCAAGGCCCACGAGGGTCGGCCGGCAACCCATGACAGCCCTAACTCAAAAATGAAAAATAAAAGGCAAAGAAAAGTAAAAAACAAAATTAAAAAAATCATAAAAAAAACTAAAAATATTATTTAAAATTGTCATGTTAGCACCGCCCGTCCACATTGGCAATTTTCAGCTAAGATTGGCCAAATAGACTCAATTGATAAAATTAAAATATCTATAACTGAATTGATAAAAGTGTAATTTTTTCCTGAAATGACAACTTCCCATTTTATGTTTAGAGTTTGCGTTTGCTCTCCAAACACAAAAAACTAAGAGAGAGGTTAGGGGGCAGAGAGAAGGCCGCCAACAGAAGTTCCCGTAATAGATGGGCTTAAAAAAAAAAAAACCCAGTCCATGTGTGCTAAAGCCCAAGCCCCAACCCATTTTCCTTTCTTCTTCAACAGATGGTGCATCGAAGCGTAAAGGAAGAAGATGAAAACAGCTATGACAAAACCGAAGAAGGGAAAAAAGAGGAGAGAGAAAGCTTGTGCATATACGCCACGGGAACCTCGTAAGGCGGATTAGCTTCATTTCGCAGTGCCTAGTAAGTGATCGAACTTGTTGTTTGTCTCATTGAAGTATTTTTCAAAGTTAGTTCATAAATTCGAAGTTATGTCCATTTTGAATTGAGAGATTCAGTCGGAGAGTTGTTAAGTTGCGTATTTATAGGAAATGATAGTTTTGGGCATTGTGGAGCTATAGGTATTTGATGAAAATTGATTCTAAATTGTGAATTGATCAAAGCGAATTTTTAAAGTCATGTAAGTTAGGTGTGATAGATAAAGATGACCATTAGCTATAAATGAGTTTCTTCGTTAGCGCATAAAAGTCATTTTATTGATGCATAAGCATAGTTTAATTTAGTCTCTGGTTAAAGTAGAGTTTTACTTGGATTTTGATATTGTTTTTTGATTAATTAATATAATGGTAAATGACACAAATGGTCCCCAAACTTTGGCTAGATGTGTAATATAATTCTTGAACTTTTAATTTGTTCAATGTGATCTTTGAATTTTAACTTAATATGTAATGTAGTCCTTGAACTTTTGGTATATATTCAATCTAATCCATGGACTATATGAAATTATTCAATATTGTCCCTAAATTGTTGACAAGATATATATATATATATATATATATATATATATATATATATTATTACAATTTGGGCTGAGTTTCCTACAAGTGATTTGTGAAACCTTTTTATGAAAGAATTATGCAAAATTCCTGATTTATGAATACGGTTTATATAGGGTACTTTATTTGATATATTGAATCACAAAAAAGTTATATATTCTGGTTAGTGAGCCTGAGTTTTGAGATAAATTCTAGATTTTATTTGTAAGGTATTTGAGAATAATATTAGTGGATTTTGCATAGTAAGCATGCATAGTATTGTTAGTACATCCTTCTAGGCCGAACCAGTAGTTGATATATGTGGAGACCTAGCCAAGAGGAGAAAACTCGATTGCCTTTATCACGGTTGTTAAGCGTGACCATGGTTAGATATTAAGAATAAGATTAGTTGATAGAATGAACCATTAATGTTTGATTTGATAAAGATTGATCAATAGAATGGATCATTAATGGTTGATTTATTATTGTTGATTTAATATTTTTGGTTAATCTAACATGTAGAAAGTCCCGTTGAAAAAACAATCCACTTTTGATATTTTTTGTATATCGTATATTGAATTTGAAATTGAAGACTTATGATATCACTCCATAAAGACGTATAGTAAATGTTTGAGGGCTTTGGAGTCCACTACTCAGTCAATTCATGGAGGAATTCCTATAATCCACAATCAATTCCTTCAAGTGAAACGAGTTGAGAGGCTAATGCATAGAGAGTAGTTGATGCGCCTAGGATAGAGAAGCCCGCTAGCTCCGGCTTCATATCATCGAGAGCGAGTCTAATATTGAACCGATCAATTTCCTTTTTTTTTTTTTTGGTTTTATTTTTAGTTAAGCAAAATGAAAGTGAACATAATAACAAAAATGAAAGTTTCCTATTTTCCAATAGCAACAAGCCATAAAAGATGAACACATAAAAATAAGTAAATAATAAAAAGTTCAAAACACGTAACATAAAACCTAAATTATAGAACTTCAATGCTCAATCATTCATGAAAAATTACTCCAAATTCTAACTACCTAAAATCAAAAGAAACAACAAATATTGTTAATAACTTAATAATAGTTTTAAATTAAAATTACTATTAATTAAACTAAAGTCATTATTAGAAAGCCTCATCCCATATATTCATTGCACTTCAACTCGTAAATTCTATATAGTGATGATAATCTCTTTATTAAGACAATCGATATCTTAAAAAAGGAAAGAGTATATTAAATAAAATATTCACTTATTAAATATATAAAAGGAATTACAATATAAACTTCGTCCATACGAGAGAGAACGAGAGAGAGAGAGAGAGAATGTTCGGAATTATGGGGAGAAGTACGGTACGGGTCGCACTTTGCAGAAATATCGAAAACACCCCTTCCTCTCTCTCCCTCCGTGACTTTTCCATCGTCTCCTGCGTTGCTCACTTTTTCTGCCCTTCCTTTCTCCCTCCCGAAAAACTTCGTCCCCCTCTTTAAGTTTTATAAAATGTTCACAAAAAATAAAGCCCCTCGCTAATTTAAAAAAGAAAAAGCATAAATTTTAGATCGTGTCACAAATCTGACCTATGCTAACTATGGGAGAAGTGGAGTGAGGGAAGCGGATCAGATTGATTGGTAATCTGATCTCTCTTCTTTTGACTGGGAGGTGACTGTTTGGTCCCCTCCTTCATGATTTTTACTTCTTAGAGGGGAGTGTTTAAGGGGGAATGGAGAGAGAGAGAGACAGAGAGAGAGAGAGAGAGAGAGAGAGAGAGAGAGGAGAGAGAGACGAGAGGGAGACGGCGGGGTGTTTAGGCGAAGAGAGAGACGAGAGAGAAAAGAGAGAATGTACGAAATTAGGAGATCATGAAAATTTTAAAAATATTCCTGCCGAAAAAAAGAGGAAGAAAGAGAGAAAATATTATATAGCCTTGTTTCGCCAAGTTAGCAAAAGTTTGGTCGGGAAAAAAAGAGTCAACAAAAGGTTAATACACTTACGTTATCTTTGATCGTCCAAATTTCTAATTAAAATATGATTAGATAGAAGAATATATGAAATTCATGATTTTATTTTTATCCCATCGATTGTTTAGTAATTTCACTAATAGAATATGGTATATTCACATCTTATTATTTATAATATTTGGTGGTGTTTAAGTAGGGCTAGAAGTGTTTAGGACATGATTCATGACATATGAAGTTGAATTGTACGTTGAGGGCAGCCATAGAAATGGAATGATTGGCTATTGAATTCTTGCATTGACCACGATTCTAAATATTGATATGCCAATTACCTCTTTTGTGTCAGTATGCTTGTTTCGAATGTTGAGGATGCATAGGCACGTTTTGGACTTGATTGGGTCAATCCTCTATTCGATTGTCAAGCGTATCCAGTTTAAGGCAAAAAAAAGAGTTCGTGTTTTGGATTAAGGAACAATATTTGTATTTGTCATTGGCAATCAGAAAAAAATAGTGACTACAAGAGAAGACTAATCCTACTGAGATAATGCATTCTAATGTGGAAGTGTGCACGTGGGGCAGCGAACATAAGAAACGATTTAAGGAAGAGACTAACCCTGTATTCGGTTTCCCAGTTGGTCGATGGTCTTCAACTTTGCCTTTCAATCTCAGACATGCCATGGGCCGGATTAAGTGTTGTGTAGGTAGGCCAGATTGGCGGAGAGACTGCATGGGAGATTTTTACAAGTAATAGGTATATTCAATATTATCTTAAAAATAACTATGTCGCGATCTCGTGAATAGTACAAATGATCATAATATCAATACAGAAAAAGGATGCACATCCTTTATTTATTATACGCCATAGTCTTTTATTCTTTCTTAAATCTATCTGCAGGCCCAACTTTAAGTCTCAGAAACTACTCGATTAATTTCATCTGACCTTAATAGAATACTAAAACGGGGAGGCTTCAAGAACGCTGCCTTTGGCAGTGCACTATTTCTGTTATGCAGTATAAACGCCACGCCACATTAATTTACTTTGCAAAGTATGAGCTGCAGACATTGGCAAAAGACTGACAATCCAGGAGAAAACGAGGCCACATATTCCATCGCGTTGGAACCCAAACTCTGACAGCTTGTCGAGGATGCAAATTAATGCACCGGCATGTGCGTTGATGGTTTCTCACTTGCGGTTTTCCATAGCTCAAATCAAACAATAGCGCGCAAATTACTTTCCGAATGTGGTCGCAGGAACTCTAACTCGATGTAAAAGAATATTTCAATTAGAGATTTAAAAGAGCGAACTATGTTCGGACATACTAAAAACACCATATGGCAATGATTTGCAAGTATGACTTTGTACATCCATATCTTTTAGCCTAGCACGCAACCAGTACTGTATTTACTGATGACACGGGTACAGTGCGTAGGTAAGCTAGGTGGTGGCTGGTCACGGCTCCGGTGGCAGCTCGGTGACAGTTCGGCAGCGATTCGGCGTCAGCACGACCTCTGAGCTTTGTGGGGGGACTAAACTGGAGAAGAAATGAGCGAGAGGGAGCTCTTACAAGGGCTGAACAACACCGAACAGCCCTTGAGGAGGCTAGTTGGTCGGCTTTAGATGGCAGTTCGGCAATGGGAAGGGTGGTCCGGTGTTGGGGTTCGAAGTGTGGTCATTGGTGAGGTAAAACAAGAGGAAAAATGGAAGAAACAAGTTTGATATGAAGCCGAAGATGGCTATGGGGTTCGGTCACACCGAGTGAGAGAGAAAAAGCGAGTTTTGAGTGTTTCAAGTGAGAAAATGAAAGTAAAAGTGAGAGAGGGAGGGTTAGCCAGTGGTGAGGGAGGAGAGGGAGGAGAGAGAGGAGTCTTGCCCAATTAATGCATTGCATTCCAAATCTTCCACTTCTTTCAAATCTAGGGTTCCATTTATTGAGGAAGTGACATCTTGTAGAGGAAAAAGGTGAGAGTGAAGGGGAGATGGGTGGCCGGTGGCTTTAGAGGGAGGAGGAGGAAAGAGACTACAAGGGCGCGTTTGGTAACGTTTCGTTAAAAAATTATTCAATGGAACAAAAATAGAAATATTATTGTTCTGGGAAAATTTTTTGAACAGAAAAATGCATTTGGTAACTACACAAAATTTATGTTCTGGAACAGAAAAAGAACATAAACGCATTTGGTAAACTTGTATAATTTTTTGTTTCTTTTTTTTTTTTTTAATTTAATTTTTTATTTTTTCTTCCTTTTGGCTGGTGAGGGCCAACGGCCTCGGCCAGCCATGGTGAGGCTTGCCTGGGCTGGCGATGCTCTAGCGAGGTCGCCGACCCTCGACGGTCGGTCGTCGGCCATAAGAAAAAGAAAAAAAAAGAAGAAGAAAAAGGAGAAGAAAAAAATGTTTCTCGAAATTGTTCCGGGAACAAGAAACAAGTTTTTTGTTTTTTTTACTTCTTATTTCCGTTCCAAATCTGTTACCAAGAACAAAAATGTAAACAAACACATTTCTATTCTTTTTTTATTCCTTGAAACAAAAGAACATAAATTTTTGTTACGGGGAACATAAATAGATTTAAACAAACAGGGCTGAAGAATTTTTGTTCATAAATGCCCATCACATCTCTTGGCTCATGTTCATCAAGGTGGCTTAAGAAAGAAGCAAAAATTCTAGCATTAATGAGAGATAAAATTGCAGTCAAGTGGCTAAATTAGACTAGGCTAGGCTAGGCTTCAAACTTCTTCAAGTTGCCGCCCCCTCCATGCATGGCTGCCCCTTGCCTTGCCCATTTCCTTCTTTATCCTTTTGTTCTTAGTCTAAAGAGAGGGCATTTCGGTCATTTCACTATGATCTCGCATTATTCATGTACTATTTACGTCCTTTCATGCATTTAATGCCAAGATCTTGTCAAAGAAGACTTGATGGGCTTGAAGGGCTCATGGGCCTCCCTTGGCCGCCCAACCCTTGAGCATGTAGGCCTTAGGCCGCTCACTTGTGCTCGGGCCCATTGGGTCCCTGTTCGTGGCCCGTTTCCACTTTTATGCACTCATACGTCATTGTTGATGAAAAATCGAGTTTTCACCCCTAAATGGCCATTTCCAATATCCTCATGGTTTATTGATTCTTAAGACAATCTCGTCTGACAATCGCTTGTTGAAACACTTCCACTTTGAAAAATCTGGTCAAAATGAGGATGTCACAACTATCATACTTATCACCATTATCAAACCTTAGACATTTAATCTTCAAGCCAGTCTCATTCTCCACTTCACTTTCCATATCTTAAAAGTAGCAAACACGTTAGATTTATTTTCAAAAAATAAATAAAAATAAACCCATACCTTTCTAGTTGAGTCATCAATAAACGTGGCATAATAGTGCAAGCCTCCAAGGGAATGCACATGAGCTGATCCCTATACATCTGTATCACCAACTCTAATTTTCTTTTCTTTGGTTCTCTCCTAATCTTTCAAAAACTGACATATTTCTACTTGCCCAAAACATAATCTTTACGTAGACCAATATTTATGGACCTGAGATTAGGCAGTTTTCCCTTTGATGCTAACAACTTCATCCCCTTTTCAATTATGTGCCCAAGTCTATGGTGCCATTATTTGGAATTAGTTTCGGACTTAGCAACTATTATGGTTTCTCTACTACTTTTAGCTATGTAGAGCATTCATGACTTTGTTTCCCATGCTACAACCAAAGCACCTTTAACTATTTTCCAATAGTTATCCCTAAAATAGTTCTATATCCCATTCTATTTACTTGACTTACAGAGATTAGATTTCTCTTAGGTCTTGAAACATTTCTCACATCATGCAACTTTCATTGATATCCGTTAGTAGATTTTAGGCAGAAGTATAGCGTAAGTACCAAAATTTTGGCACGGGAGGGTACTTAAGTGCCAAAAGTTACAAAAGATATACATAAATACCACTTTCTTTGAAAAATGAGATATTTAAATGCCAACTTCGGTGAAGGTGCTGGAAATCTAATGTGGCATTTTTTTTTTAATAATATAACTTGCTTAAGTGGCTCTTCAGAGAGTTGAATCTCTAGAGAAGGGCCAAAACAATATCGTTTTGCCTCTTATTTGAATTTTAATATAGATATTAACTAAATTAAATCTAAAACTAAAAAAAATGAGAAATTGTAGAAGGCGTTAGGCAAAGGCATATTAAAATTCAAATCCAAGGCAAAACAACGTCATTTTTGGCTTATCTAGTCACATTAGTATGCAAAACGACGACACTTTCGACTTACCTAGCCCGTTAGCGTGCAAAACGGCATCGTTTTGTATTTGTCTCACCGGAAAAACACCATGTCAGCATTTTGGTAGGATTTTCTTGATATTGATAGTTAACCGATTCATTTGCTCTGATTTTGGTACTTAAGTGTATCTTTTCGACCTTTTGGAATTTAAGTATCTCCTTATGCCAAGTTTTGGCACTCCAAGTGTCCACGCCTCATAGATTTCATATAAAGATCACCATTTCCCATAATATTCAAAGATTCATCATTAGCAAGATAAACCTTTTCAAATTTTCTAGCAATAAAATTGTGTATTAATTCTATGCATGAAGTAAGGTGAAATGACGCACTTGAGTCAAGAATCCAAGACTCAATTGGATTGTCAATGCTCAAGATTAAAGCATCACCATTATGCATCTCTTCAAGTGTTGCATTTATAGATTTTTCTTCCTCTTGATTTCGGTCTCGACATTGAAATTTCTTCTTTGGAGCTCTACAATCTCATTTTAGATAGCCTTTCTTTTCACAATTCTAGCAAATTATTTCTCCACGCGTTCTAGATTTGCTTCTCCATCTAGACTTTGATCTACCATGGTATTGGTTTTGTCCTCATCGATTGCTTCTTCCTCTGGCTTTAGTGTTTAAGGCAATACCCAAAAAAATCACTTGATTCTCTTTTGCGAATCTCCTCACTAAGAATCAAATTTCAGATTGATTGAAGCTTCAACTTTTTCTTACCAAACGAACTGCTCAATGCAATCAAAGTTGCACTCCAACTTTTAGGTAGAGAAGACAATAGAATTAAAACCTTTACCTCGTCATTGAATTTGATATCCCCTAAACTCAACTATTTTGTGATCATGTTGAATTCATTGATGTGATCTATCATAGAAGCACCCTCGTCCATCTTCAGATTGAAAAGACGACGCATCAAATATACCTTGTTTGATGCATAAAGCTTCTCATACATCTTGGACAACGCTGCCATCAAATCTACCATTGTTGCTTCATTGGCAATGTTGAAAGTAATGTTCCATGCCAATGTGAGATGAATCAAAACTAGAGCTTACTGATCTAACAATTCCCACTCTTCTTGCTTCATAGAGTTTGGTTACTCTCTCCATAGAGGCTGATGTAAGTTATTCTAGTACAACATATCCTCAATTTGCATCTTCCACGAGCCAAAGTTCTTGCCATCGAACCGATCAATCTTCACCTTCATTTTGCCCATATTCGCTCCCACTATCTCACTAAGATTAGGCTCTAATACCAGTTGTTAGAAATGCGAATATATGAAGAGAAAAAACAGAGAAGAAAACAAGCGAGAATTTTTATGTGGATAACCCTTCCCAAAATTAGGAAATGGGAAAAATCACGGTGCCACACTAGGCAATCTTTTCACTATCATTATCAGTTTTGCAAACTCTAGGGTTACAAGCTTCAACACTTCAACTATAAAAGATATTGTCTCTATATATAGCAGGAGTCTAGGGCATATATAATTAATATGGAAATTACATGTATGTTATTAGTAGTAATAAAAGCCCTATTATCTACTTTAACATTACAGGATGGGTGACCTAGTGGGAACTGCCTTCCCAAAATAAATTGTTTCTGCGTTTGAACATTATTTTTCTCTATCATTCTCCACAACTCCATCAAGTATATGAGCAACATTTTTTTCCGACAAAAATAAAAAAATTAGATGTCTATGCAAGACAAGATTTGTAGCGGCTCATCACCTTTGGAATCAAGCATGTTTTGAGTTTTGAATTGGCATGTTTCAATGCCACTGATTCGATCGCATTTATAATCTTAGCAATTTGACTCTGGCATTTTGAATTTAGTGTGCTAGGTTAGCATTGATTTTGCACTTGAGGGCAAGGTATCTTTGTCGACTGTGGCTTTCAATCCGATATTGAATTGTGCCAATATTGATGAGAAAGTGATAAAAGATCATCGAGACAAAGAGGAATCTTTTACCTATATAATAAAGTTATAATTAAACGAAATGCATACTAAAACTAGTAGATGGAGTCTTTTCACTCTTAATTGTGCTTAGGGTATTTTTCAAATAACCATTTCCTAATATAAAGAAAGAGAAATATACAACTTATTAACACAATATTTAGTTTTTATTTGGTCAAAAAAATGGAGGGACACCAATTTTATTCTAAATGGAGAAAAAAAAAAGGAAAAACCAAAAAAGAAGAAAAGAAGGCAAGAAATAAGTTTATATCAACTTATTAAATGTTCATTAAGATGAGCATGGGTAGTTTCGTCACTAGCAAAATTGAAACAAAAAATGAAGAAGAAAAAAAAGGTGAGAAATTATCTTAAATCAAAGGAGGTGTTAGCCTTTTAGGAGCCAATAAGGGGATGAAAATAGAGTGGACTATGCAAAAATGTCCACATTTTGATAAGTAATTGATACGAGAAGCATCATCAAAGTGAATATTTATATAGACATCGACCAATTATTCATCGTTAATTAACTGCATAACTTCACCATCCCCACTCTCGGCACCCGGGGATCGAACTTGAGCTCCTCTCTGTCTACGGTGGCACCAGAAGTAAATTTCGTCGCTGATCACCAACGGCAATGTAATTTTTTTTTTTTGTAAATAGAAAGGATAAAAATAACTCAAAAAAAGGTGCATCACAGGTGCGTAAAATATATGGATGATTAGGAATGTAAATCTCACGCGGAGTACAAAAGAAATTTGTCTATACAATGATTGATTTAGTGTTAAGAATCGGACATGTCCAGGTAGATTAGATACAACATACATATCTCACTTTTGCAAAACAATTGAGAGGCCAACAATACCTGGAAAGAAAGAAATTTTAATGATATACTCTATTTATATTTTTGCCCCGACTTGTTGGGGACGGGATCGGGGAAAACTTTAGGGCGTAAAGTTTACTTCCCTAAACTGAGATTGCTCGTTGCAATATTTTGGGAGAAGAGTAAATGTTGATTACCTGATTGCTGAAAGGATCAAACTTATATTTCCCATGGTTGAAAGTGACCACTGATGCCGAAGACTGAGAGGTCGTTGGATCGACGTTTAAGAGTCGTCGCCTCCAAATCGTCGTTGGCCTGATTCCGATCATCCGTGCTGTGCTCGACCCCTCAGTGCTAGTTGGAGTTGGATAAGTAGACCTCGTCATTACTTCAAATTTGGAGTGCGGGGTCCAGCGTCTCCATGGCCTCCCTAACATCGTCGGTGTCGAGAAAAAGTTGCCGTCGCTGAGGCCGAATCTGAGATTGGAGGATCTGAGTCCAGCTGATCCTTTTCTTGGGAGAGAGAGAGAGAGAGAGAGGTGTATTGACTCGACTGCCGTGGCTTGGTTAAATGGAAGAGAAAATCACGCGAATGGAAAATCATGAAAATGGAACGTGGAAGATCTCGAAGGTCGCTCTCAAGTACAATCACGGTCTCAAGGGATGTCCTGCTGGCACCACGGAAGAATCAACCCAATGCTTGAGCCTGATAATACTCAAAACTTAATTGATCACTTCAAGAATATGCAGATCGAAGATCCTCTATTTTTTTTATTTTTTTTTACATGGCGCAAGTCGAAGCGCTACACAGCATAGCCAGACCAAAGTAGATTACGAACATCTTGGGGATGCTCTTAGTCCTGGACACAAGAACTAGGCTCAACAAGTATGACAGGAATTGTGCAGCATTTTGGGGACTTAATAATCAACGGCATCGCATCATATTCGGATACACTTTCTTGGTCGATGAAACCATGGGTTTGTTCAATTGGTTGCTTCGGAGTTTCCTTGAAGCAATGAGCTGGCACAAACCGCAGATGATCAATACTAAAGTCAGCGAAGAAATTGCTTGTATACTAGATTGATCTTTAGGGTGTTCCAAGAAGAGTTGATCAATCACCTATCATTGGCTATGGAGAAAAGCGGGGCCAAGGTGACTCTTCGTAAATTTAAGCTGACAAAAAAAAAACAGGGAAAAGTGCCAAAAAAGTCCTAAACCTTTTGTCATTGTGCCGATTTAGTCATAAACCTTTTTAGGTTGTGCCAATTCAGTCCTTTCCGGCCAATTTTGGCAGATTTTACTGACTGACGCCGGCCAGTGACGTGGCCTAATCGGCGCCGACGTTGACAACTTTTGATAATATTTTAATATTCTAATAATTTTTATTTTTATTTTTATTTTTTTATTCTGCTCTTCTTCCTCCAGCCCGGCCGCCGGACCTCGGCGATTGGCCGAGGCGATGGCCGGCGAGGTCGACCTCGACCTCGCCGGCCACCTCGCTAGTGGCGCGGGGCAGCCTCACGCGGGCGGCGAGGCTCACCCTCGTCGGATCTGGCAAGGGTCGAGCCTTGCCCATGGCCGGCGAGGCCGCCCTCGAGGCCTGGGCGGCGAGGCTTGCCCTTGTTGGATTTGGCGAGGGTTGAGCCTCGCCCATGGCCGGTGAGGGCGAGCCTTGCCAGCTTGCCGGATCTGGTGAGTGAGGGGGTTTGAGCAGGGGGAGAGAGTCAAAGGGGGTAGACCGTCAGCCACCGCACTTGAGCCCCGGCCGTCGGCCTACGGCCGCGCCTGGTTTCAAGCGCCAAAGCTCCGGTAGGCCTCGGTCCTTTTTGTGCCTTGCGTTGGTCGGACCAGCCGGAGCTCGCGATCTTCAAGGATTTGGTTCAAGATCTAAGGGCATTCAACGGGCGGGACCCGAGAGAGAGAGAGGAGAGAGAGAGAGAGAGAGAGAGAGAGAGAGAGAGAGAGAGAGAGAGAGAGAGAGAGAGAGAGTCCTCTCCTGGCCAAGTCGAGGAAACCCTGGCCACGTGAGACCACCGCCGCAATGCTGCCGCTCGATGTCGTCCATCGCTGCTCGTCGACCCGCCGCCATATCCGGCGAGCTCGCCCTCGCCACCTAGGCCTCGAGGGCGGCCTCGAGCGGGGCGGGTGAGGCCACCCCCGTGGCCACTGGCGAGGTGGCCGGCGAGGTCGACCTTGACCTCGCCGGCCGTCACCTCTGGCCGGTCGCCGAGGTCCGGCAATCGGCTGGAGGAAGAAGAGCAGAATAAAAAAATTCAAAAATATTAAAATATTATTAAAAGTTGTCCACGCGGTTGGCCAGCGTCCAGTCAGCAAAATCCGGCCAAATTGGCCGGAAAGGACTGAATTGGCACAACTTAAAAAGGTTTAGGACTAAATCGGCACAATGACAAAAGGTTTAGGACTTTTTTTGGCACTTTTCCCGAAAAAAAAAAAAACAGCACGAAGATAGGCACCGCCAAGTTTGATCCTTCTAGCTGGGAAGTTCTATCGGTTGGTCTTTTTATGTATTCATGCTTTGAAAGTACTCAACTCCAGGAATATCTTCAAGCTACCATCTCGCTACTTATTGAAGCAATGGAGGAAATTTGCCAAAGATAGCTTGCTTGTGGACACCCTAGTGCAGGGCCTGCACGTGATGAGAAGAATGGCTATCTTGAGTAAATGTGGTTTACTCTATGGGGAGCATATGGCTTCACTTAATTCTTTCGAGCATTGTGTTTTTGAAAAGTAGCATAGAGTTAGTTTTAGCATCGGAAAGTTTGGGTTTCTTTCTTGAAGCATAAGAGTGATGTTTTTGATATGTTCAGACAGTAGAAGATGTTGATTGAAAATCAAACTAGGAATAAGATAAAACATCTAAAAATAGACAATGGTGTTAAGTTTTGTGGAGGTGTTTTTCATAAGTACTGTGAAGATTCAGTAATTGTTCGATATCAAATAATCATGCACACACCTCAATATAATGAAGTGGCGGAGCGCATGAACTGGATATTTTTAGAGAGAGTTAGGTATATGCTCTCTAATGCTTGATTTGGAAAAGAATTCTAGGCTAAAATTGTAAATATGACGTGTTATTCGGTGAATCGTTCTACTTTGACCACAATTGAATATAAGATTCCAAATGAGGTATGGTCACGTAAACCTTCTAATTATTCTTGTTTGAAAGTATTGAGATGTCCCGCTTATTATCATGTAAAATATGGTAAACTTGAACTTAGAATTAAGAAATATATTTTTGTTGGTAATGCAAATATGGTTAAGGGGTATATGTTGTGGTGTTCTGACCTTTCGTCACCAAAGATACTTTTGATGAAAATTTCATGCTTGATCTGAAAAATGTTATTGTTGAGTTTACAGGTATTTAGGAGGAGAATATTGGGAAAGTGGTGGAGTTTCACGTGAAGCATCCACGGAGAACATTTGAAGATGTTCATATTCAACCAAAAATGACAGTGAGCAACAAGACTCAAATTTGATAGAAGATTATGTAGAAGAAGTTGAGCAACCTTAGGCCTTGGCTGCAGGGAGGGCTAAATGGTAAATTAAGCCTCCCTAGATATATGGCTTTGTTGATTTGATGGTATATGCTCTTTCAATTGTCAAAGAGCTTGGTATTGAAAAACATTCTATATTTTAGGAAACTACCATATGTTCGAAATATGAGAACTGACTTATTGCGATGAATGTAGAGATGGAGTCACTTCATAAGAGCTGTAGAATTGAGATCTTGTGAAATTGCCAAAGGATAAAAGAGTTGTTGAATACAAACGGGTCTTCAAAAGAAAGCAGGAAATTTTAGAGGTTGAAGATGATAGATTCAAGGCATGTTTGGTAGTGAAGGATTTTAGTTAGAAGAAGGGGATCAACTTTAATGAAGCATTCTCTAGTTGTGAAACATAATTCCATTTGTGTGTTGCTTGCGATAGTGTCCTTCATGATCTACAACTTGAGCAACTTGACATCAACACTACTTTTCTTCATTGCGAGCTTGATGAGATAATCTATATGTTTCAACCCGAGAGATTTGTTATTGAGGGTAAAAAAGGATCATGAATGTAGGTTGAAAAGCTCTTTCTATGGTCTCAAGCAATCTCCACGTCAAAGGTACAAGAGATTTGATAATTTTATATTGAGTTATGGCCACTTGCGAAGTGCTCACAATAGTTGTGTGCATAATAATAGATTACATGATGGTTCTTCTGTTTAATTGCTATTGTATGTAGATGACATGCGTATTGGATTAAAGGACATGTTAGAAATATAATGGTTGAAGAGACAAATTAACGAGGAGTTTCAAATGTAGAATTTTGGAGCTGCTAAGAAGATGTATATTGGGAAATTATACCTTTTGCAGAGAAGATATATTGAGAAAAATGCTTAAGTGTCCTCTTTTAGGCTTTCAAATAAATTGTCACTTAAAACCAAAGAAAGATGAGATGTTTTGAGATTCATATTCTAGTGTTACGGCTAGTCTTATGTATGTTGTGATTTGCACTCGTCTGAACATTTCCCAAGTAGTTAGTATTGTGAGTAGATATATGACACATTCAAATAAAACTCATTGGCAAGCCGTAAAATGGATTCTTAAAGACATCTAGGGTACCTTATATGTGGGTTTGGTCTTTGATAGAGGTTGTGATGTCAGACATTCAGTCGTTGGCTTCGTTGATTCTAACAACGCTGGCAATCTCGATAACAGAAAATCTTTGATAAGTCATATTTTTATGCTTTGTGGTTATGTGGTTAGTTGGAAAGCAATCTTGTAAGAATGGTTGCTTTGTCTACCAATTGAAGTAGAGTGCATGGCAGTGACAAAGCGGCAAAGGAAGCTCTTTAGTTGAAGTGTTTTGTTATAGAACTCGGGGTAACGAAGGAGAAAGCCTTCATTATCTTATGCGGTGATCAAGGTGCAATCAAGAACATGATGTATCGTGAGAGAACTAATATATTGACATCCGATATCACTTTGTGTGTGACGAGGTTGCTTAGGATATTACTATGGTAAAAAAAAAAAAAACACCAATGGCAGATAGTCCAACAAATTTGTTGACAAACCAATTCCTTTGATCAAGTTTGAGCATTGCTTGGACTTGATTCGTGTTTTGAACTTTTGAGTTGCCTAGGCGGAGTTAGTGGCATTCCATCCATTATTTCCTACGTTGAGTACGCTAACCTAAGCTCAATGGCGTGCGTCCTTGATTTTGTTGTTTCGGGGGTGGCCTCGTGTGGTCACTCTTGTGGTGAGGGTGAGAGGATTTATGACTTATGGCACAATGCGTTCATGGAGATTTGAAGTCAAAGAGGAGATTTGTTGAGTTTTGACTTTCAAATTCTTGGCAAGGACATTTTGGACCATGCACATTTGATTTAGGGCTTTTTGAAGGGAACTATAAAATGAATGTGTTGAACAACACATTAAGAACCCTAGCATCCCCATTCTCTCCTTTTATTATTATTTTTCATATCCTTTTGTTAGATCTTTATATTTGGTGACTCACTAAATGATTTTCTAACCTTTTGGATTTACTATGTACTTCTTGTTAAAAATAGTAAAACCCCTTTCTCTTTTCGTGATTTTTCCTTCTTGGTTTCCGCGTATATCTTCTGTCTTGTGTAGTTTTGATTTCGCTTTCATCATTTGCTGTTTATGCTTTGATTTGGGTATATTTTGGTGTTGTTCCGCAATTGGTGCAGTAAGAACACTTGATAAGAATGAACTCATCTTGTTTTTCAGGATCGGAGTATTTTAGTGCCAGAGAAGAAGATTACGAGACATATGTCATACATGAATTTAGCCATGTTATTACGTTAGAATTATACATATTTACATCATGAGAAGATTATTTACAGATACACAAAGCATTGTCCTAATTATGACATTCACATATATCGGGCCCTTTTATCTCCACGTTTCAAATTGGCCAACCATTCGCCCTTAAATAAGTACATTACATTATTAAAAACTAACAAAGATGAATAACCAAAGGCGACAATCCAGAGCGATCTGAGGTCACTGCACTAGTCCTCACCCGCTGAGGATGTAGTCAGGTAGTCGCTGAAGGAGAAAGTGTTGCGGTCATTTGCACGACTTGTGACGATGACGACCCTGGAGGAACAGAACAGCGTCTCAATGATGGCAGGATTCTCATGACACCCGCCCAACGAATCTATTCAGTAACATTTGTAAGGATGTTTGTTCTGCCCTGAAGTGATCAGAACATGATTTGCGATTTCTGAAATTGAATGATTTGTGGAGAGCAGTCGCAAAACAGAACTTAGAAACTGAATGATCGGCTATTCAATTCATGCGCTGACGGTTGTCCTAAATATTGATATGCCAATGACCTCTTTCATTTCAATCGGCATGTTTCGAATGTCGGTCAGACATAGATGTCGGAGGCATCTGAGCTCTTACATAGGCACGTTTTGGACGTGATTGGGTCAATCCTCCGTTTGATTGTCGAGGGTATCCTGCCAAGGCAAAAAAGAGTTCATGATTTGGATTAGTTGATGAGTAACACTTCTTGTGTTGTTCTTATTCAGAATAAAAGTTACTGTAAGAAAAGACTAATCCTACTGAGATAATGCATTCTAATGTGAAGGTGCACACAGTGTGCAGTGAAGTTAACAAACAAATTGGTAAGCAAGAGACTACCCGTCCTCTGTTTCCTAGCTGGTCGATCACCTTCAACTTTGCGCCTAACTCTTGGAAATCCCATCCCAGATTTAGCTACATTCCCTTGGTCGAGTTGTGTTTCAAGAGCATCATTGCAAATAGTCTGACCCTTATCTTCTTTACTGTCTGAATCATCATGAGTGACTACAATTTCTTCTGTTCTTGGAGCCTTTGCAATGTGCTCCAATGCCAAATCTATGGACTTCAAAGCTATTCTCTCCCTCTTCTTAGTTGCACATATATGTGCGACATGCAAAGCCTTTCGCATAAACTCACCGATAAACGAATTGGCCAGACCATTATCTCGTGCAATCCCTGCACTGCAGGTGTCCACTGGTAGGCTATCTTTGGCAGATTTGGTCCATCGTTTCAATAAGTAATGGGACGGTATCTTGAAGATATTCTTGAAGTTGAGTACTTTCAGAACATGAAAACATAAGATACCAACTGACTCAAACTTCCCACAGCTACATGCTAATGTTGAATTGGAAGGATCAAACTTGACCGTGTTTATCTTCATGCTGCCTTCTTCTGTCAACTTAAACTCAGGAAGAGTCGTCGTGCCCCCACTTCTGTCGATTGCTAGTGATAGCGCATTAATCAACTCCTCTTGGAACATCCTGAAGATCGGTCTAGTATACAAGCATTCAGCTTCTTTCTCCATCGCATTCCTAGATATCAAATTCGTTGTGTTTTCCTCGCAGTGCTTGTCCGCCAGAAATTCTTCCCTGCGTATGTGATCGGCCAACTTTCCACACTGGCGTGCAATTTGGGATAGCTTCATGGCCTCGCAGGAGAGACTCCCGAAAACAGCACGAGCATCCTCATCGTTTTGTATCGAGAGTAGGCCAGCTGAAAACACGTCCTTCGTGAACGCATGAGACCATTGTTTGCGCATTCCGTACAAAGAAGCGAGCCACGCGTTTTCATGCAGTTTGTATTTTCCTACAAAGCAATTCCACTTCAACTCAAATTCTTCCTGAGAGTGGACATGGAAGACACACTCGCTGAAGAGGTTGCTGATGCCGGGTCGGTCACTCAAGGGAGAAAGGTATTGATCGAAACTGTTCAAGATAGACCAATATGGCAGACAATGGGATGTGTCTGGCATGACTACCCTTAAGGCATCGGCAATTTCTTCGCTGACTTCAGTAATGATGGTCTGCGGTTTCTGCCAGCTCATCGCCGTAAGGAAAGTCCGGAGCAACCAATTGAACGAACACACGGTTTGATCGACCAGGAAAGCGCATCCAAATATGATGCGCTGCCGGTGATGATTAAGTCCCCAAAATGCCGCACATATCAGGTCATACTTGTTGATCCTAGTTCTCGTGTCCAGGACTAGAACATCCCCAAAATGCTCGTAATCGACCTTGGACCGGCTATCCCTCCAGAAAAAGTTTGCCATGCCGTGCGCCGCTTCTACTTGTGCCGTGTAAAAAAAGGAAGGGTCTTGGATCTGCATATTCTTGAAGTGATCAATTAAGTCTTGTGTTGCCTCAAGCTCAGCCAATGGGCGATTCTTCCGTGCGCCTTGTGAGACGTCACTGTGATCGTGCTCTCTGGCCATCCTAACTTCGTCCGCAATCTTTCTGGTCGAAAGAGCCGTTGTTGCCCATGAGTCTTCCACTCGCCCTTGGCCACTCCTGAAACATCCCTTGAGATCGTGATTATGCGCAAGGACGACCTTTGAGATCTTCCATGTTCCATCATGTACTGTGCACTTGATCTTAGCGTCACAACCTGTTCTCGTGTCCCGCCTTTTGTACCGTGTCGGCTTGTCAATCTGCTCTTTGGACTTGCGCCCTTGGCAAGAGCATAAGAAGTACTTTGCCTTGATGATAGCCTTGTTCGATCCCGAATATTCTGCTTTTCCTCTTCTCACATTGAAACCGGTTTGTTTAGCGTAGTTATTGTAAAAATCATATACAGCCTCCTCTGAAAAGAACACCATCCCCAGTCTCGGCACTCCAGAATCGGACTCAATCTCCTCTCCGTCTATATTAGCACCAGAAGTAGATTGTGTATCATCTTCGTCGCCGATCACCTCTGGCAATGTTGCACATGATGCTCCCTGACTAGATTTGAAATTGTCCAAGCTATGTTCCTGTTGATTCCAGGACAAGATTGAAAAGAGCAAAGTGGAGTTTCAGTAGAAGGAAATGACTGAATGGCTAGTCTACGATTTTATCTTCCTGTCCTGAGAAATTCTAAGATGTACAAAAGTGAGCAAAATTCATATGTATATGCATGAAATGCTGGAAATATTAATGGCCTGAAATGGTGAAGAACCCAACATTAAACATCACGATCCATTTCTTAGCTATAAAAAATCCACACATTAATTGACTTCAAAGGCACTAACCTATTAAACTTCAGAAGAATATTGGGAAAAAAGAAAATGAAAAAAGGAAAGTAATTCCAAACAACCAAAAAATAATGAGCCTAAAATTTTGAAAAGTGGCTAGGAAAAGGAGCAAATTGATACAAACCGAAAACCGGCTAAATTTAGATTTGTTTCTCTTATATGGTTAATATAAACATTTTTTATTGTTTACATTGAGTGTTTCATTTTAGGGTTTACGCACGTACGCTTGCATGATTAGGAATAAAATTGGAAAGATCGCATGAAAAAAATGATTTTCCTTAAAAAGGAAAATGTATCAATAACAAGCACTAGGTAAAATTAGCATGACCAAGTTTTCGAATACTAAATCTCTAGTTCGCAAACGTAGGGTGGGCCCATGTGTACTCAACTTATAACAAGCCTAGAATAGGTTAGTGGCGGCTCTAGTTTTATTTAACTAATGATATTGGAGAAATTAAGGGTCTGTTTGATAATATTTTTACTATAAGGAATAATTTCTTTTCAAAAATAGTCTTTTCTATTTTTATTCCTTGAATTAATTTTTGAGTAAAATAACACATTTAGTAACAATACGGAATTTATATTCTCGGAATAGAAAAAGAATAAGAATGTGTTTAGTACGACCGCCCAATTTTTTTGCAACGTATCATTTCTTATCATTTTTTAATAATTTTTTTAAGGTTTTTCTTTTTCCTCTCTTCTTCTTCTTGCTCTTCCTCTAGCCTGTGGCCGGTGGCCGGTGACAGTGGGGGGAGCAAGTGCTAAGGAAGAAGAAGAAAAGAAAAAAGAAAAGAAAAAACGACTTATTTTTAAACATTATTTTTAGGAAGAAATTACTTTTTTTTTTTCTAGTTCTTGTTTCTATTTCAAATCTATTTCCTGACCAAATTTCTATTTCAAGGAATGGAAAAATTAATTGATGTTATCAAACTGGTTTCTATTATTTATTTATTTATTTATTTATTTCAAAGAACAAAAAAATAGAAAAACAAAAGAAGAGAAACATTGACATGCATGCTCTAGGTTGCGGTCAATGAGGTTTGGAAGAGTCTTTGCAAAGTGTAAGCGCCACCTTGCAAGATGCCTAGCAATCCATTAAACCATCTCAACGATCATCACAGGAGGGTTGCGACATTGTGTTTGTGTCAAACCCGCCAAACTTGACATCAACTGGTATGACCAGTTTAAATTGATGGGTTATTGTTGACATTAACTCGTATAACCAGACATGACATTGTGTATGTGTCGTATAACCAGACATGACATTGTGTATGTGACCCGTTAATGTATGATTTAGTTAAATAAGTGCTATTTCCACGTTATTCACTAGTAAGATCTTAAATTAATGATATTTCATTGATTATGAACATGCTTTTCAATTTTATATGATGATTTGACAAATTACTGTAATTTTAAATTGATTATTTATGAATAATTGAGAATATTTTGTGTCAAGTTTATGTTAACATATTGATTTCATGTCGATGGGTCAATTTCGTGGCATGACGGTTCATGCAACCTGTCAACCCATTATTTAATCGTGTTATGTGAGTCATTTCTTGTCAACCCATTAACTTATAGAGAATCAAGTTGATATCCCAACCTAAATAAAGCTCTCTTATTATAATAAGAAGACTCAATTTACACCACTCATCACTCACACAGTGTCCCTTTCTATTCAACACTACTCTTTTTCTTTCCTCTCCTCACACTCACACACTCTCCACCTTGACTCTTTTCCCCACACATAGCAAGGAACACTTGTTCCCATTTATAGGTTGCAAAGTCAATGCAATAACTGACTTTACTAACTCTCTTCACACCATCATTATTATTATTTTGTAGAGTTGATACTATGAAAAATCTCTCAAAAAACTGTTATACTTGTAAAGCCTATTTTATAAAATAGGCCAATTCAAACACGGCACGATAAGGGATATGAACATCAATCCAAAGTTATTTTGAAGAAATCAACACTTTCCTCTTTCTATTGCCTAGATCTCTCCATTACACATCTTTTGACCAGGGTTTTTAGGCAAGTTGGCAAGTTACAACACTTTATCTTTTGTAGAGTAAGTTGTTATATAAAATAATGTTGGTATTACCAAAAACTCCAAACTAATATCTTACGATAAATTTATTTCAAATTAATTTTTTGACCATAAAAAATCCTTAATACATTTGAGCCAAATTTATTTTTTATTAGTTTTCGTTAAATTTTGCCATCAAATTCCTAAGTTCGATAACACGTGACAGTTAATGGGTATATTAGTTTAAGGTTTCATCCTCCGTTTGTCACAAGTACTGGTTTATGATTTTTCATAGTATTAATCTAATTTTACGGAAATTAACGAATAATAAATTTATCATAAATATATTGATTTGAGATTTTTAATAGTCAAAAAATTAATTTTAAGTAAATTTATTATAACTGTATTTTTGAGTTAGCCCATACAATGACTGATTTGATAATTCAGAAATAGACAAGTACTCATATGGATTAGACACCTGGTACACATCTCTGTTTTGCACAACAGCTGGGGCAATCAATCCGATATCTCCTCACATAAAATGGGATTGGTTGTTGTTAAAATGAAACCTTTGAAATATTATCTAGAATTGTTGGTGATATGGGAGGAGAGCAAATACTAAGGCCCTGTTTGGTAACTATCCAAATATGGCTAAATTCTGATTTTTTGTTCCCATAATCAGTTTGGGCCCATAATCGCGTTTGGTAAAATTTTTGTTTTCGGGAACAAATTTGTTCTCGGGATCAGATTGGAAGTAGAATCAAGAACAAAAAAAAATGTGATTCTTGTTCCAGAAATAAAATTGAGAATCAAAACTCTTTTCTTCATCGACAACCATCTCGCAATTGTCGTCCGCTGCCACCGGTCACCGTCGTCCGCCATCACCGGTTGCTAGCAATCGGTTCGGCGAGCTCGCTGGAGGCAAGCCCAGCCACTGGCGAGGCTCGCCCAGCCCCGCCAGTGGCTAGACGGGCCTCGCCCAGCCTCGACAAGGCTTGCTTGGCCATCGGCGAGGCTTGGTCGACGAGGGCCGGCCTCGTCGAGGGTCGGCGATGCTCTGGTGAGGTCGCCGGCCCTCGTTGGCCGGTCGCCGGACCGGCAACCGGCCCGAAGAAGAAGAATAGGAGAAAAAAGAAAAAAAGAAAAGAAAAAAAAAGAAAAAAAGAAAAGGAAAAAGGAAAAATTTATAAAAATTTATAAAAATTAAAAGAAATTGATTTGGAACAGAATCAATGAACATGTACCAAACGTAATTCTATTCTAGAATCAGAAATTTTGTACAGTTACCAAATGCGTTCTTTTACTCAGAATCGGTTCCCGGAAACAGTAATAATTTCTGATTATAATTTGTTTTTAGGAATAGAATCGTTACCAAATGTGTCTTAAATCTATCAAAAATTGGCCACTAGTGAGTACCTGATTCTGGAAACGATCAAGCTCGTCTTACCCATAGTTGAAAGAGTGAGCGCTTACCTGCTGGTTTGAGGCCACTTCCTCGGCGTCGCTGGCTCTGTGATTGCGACGGTGGACGTCAGAGGCCAAGGAGCCTGTGAGGTTGTTGGAGCCATATTCATGAGTTGCCGTCGCCTCTTCCAAATCGTCGCCGGCTTGATTACAATCATCCGCCATGGGCTCGACCCCTTGGTGCTGGTCAGAGTTGGAGAAGTAGATGTCGATGTCGCTGCGGGACTGGAACTCACGGTCCAGCTTCTCCAGGGCCTCCATTTCAAAATCGATCGTTTTGAGTAAGAAGTCGCGGTCGCCGAGGCCGAAACTGAGAGGGCTCTGGACCGCAGCCGCCACATCCGCCGCAAACTCAGCCGCAGAATAATCAGGCTCTGGTAGTTTGGTGTTCGCTCCTTCCCGGGAGTCATCTCCATGATAGAAGTCCGACGGATCCAACGGATCCATTTCTGGGTCCGTCCTTAAAATTTCGGACTCACTTTATATGTACAATACTGCAACGCATCACTACCACAATCCGCTGAAGCGAGTGATTTTGCGATCTAGAGAGAGAGAGAGATAGAGAGAGAGAAAAAAAGGAGGAACATACGTGTGGCTTGGAGTGAGCTTCATATTTGACATCCTATGTACCGGCAAAACCGCGTGGATGAAAAAATTATTTAAAATATTTAGTAAGAATCGTCTTATGACGAGATATATGAATCACGAATTGACTAAAAGAAATTGTTGTGATAATATGAATACATTTGTGCTCAAATCTGTTAAAAGAGAAAATATCTCAAGGTTTGCCCCCTTTTGCAATAAGATTAGTTATAAAATAGAATTTATTCAAATTGCAAAATTGACATACAATGGAAACAAAATATCAGTTTACTTACTGTGATCCTTTGAGAGTAGGAAATCTCTTTACTTTATATAATAATAGGCCATAAATATTTATTGTTAAAAGTACTTATGTTTTTGACCTTCTCTTGAAATTTTGAAAATTAAAAACTTTCCCAAAATCTAAATTATTATTGAAATACCAGAGAATAATTAAAAGTTCAAATGCATCCGGTGCAAAAGTAGATTAATAAAAAAATATAAAATTCAATATAAAATAAGCCTAGGTGGCTCTTAGTTATATTATAAATATAGTTTGTTTAAACAATAAAAAGAGAAACCATTCCTTCAAAATGGGGATAAACCGACTTCACAGTCCGGATAGTTGCCCAAGGGTACTCCGATCATTGACCATTGGGCTGATAGTCCTTTATTACTTTGCCGCTGCTCTGATTCGACTTCGTGAGAAAAGCAAAAATTCGGTTAAAAAAAACATTTTTAAAAAATAAAACAAATTAAAGGCACTCTCGGCTATTCATAGTCCCCGGAGGAAGATGGTCCTACCTCCTAGGTAATTCTAAAACATCACTTCCCTAGATAATTCTAGAGGTTAAAGTAAAAAAAATTAAATTAAATTAAATGTGACCCACAATTCTATGCTTTAAGAAAAATCTAAATTGTCTAAAAAATCCTAAAAACATCTAGAATTCTTGAAACGGAAAATAATATAAATATTTCTTGAACGTTAGCTTAATGTGCAATTTGATCTTTGAATTTTTAATTTATTTACATGAATTTTAATTCAATGTACAATGTAATTCCTGAATTTTTAATTTATTTAGTGTAGTTCTTGAATTTTTGGTACATGTTTAATATAGTCCACGAACTGTATGAAAATATTGAATATAGTCATTTTAAGGACTATATTCAATATTTTCATATAGTTAGAGATTGTATTAACTAAACGAATGAGAAGTTTATGGACTATATTGCAAATTGGGCTAAAATTTAAATATCATATTGAATAAATTAAAAGTTAATAACCTAAATTGTATAGGGAAAATGCCACCAAAAACCCCAAACTTTGTCCAAAGTGATAAATTTATCCCAAACTTTTTTTCTGTGACATGAAAAATCCCCAACTTTGCAAATTGCAACACATTTATCCCATTAAAGGTATTTTCGTCTTATTCTTTTTATTTTTTTCTTTTCTCATCCCTTTGCCGGCCATGGCAGAGTCGGTGGAGGGAAGTCGACGTCTAGCGAGGGCACCCTTCATCGGCGTTGGGTGAGGGGTGCCCTTGCCGACGTCGGGGGAGGGCCTCCCTTGCTAGATCTGGCAAGGGTCATCCTCACCGGCGTCGGGTGAGGGAGGCCCTCGCCGGACTCGCGGACTTGAGCAAGGGGTGCCCTCATCGGCATTGGCCAAGGGCCTGCCTTGCACCCCTCGCCCAACGCAGGCGAGGGCCTCCCTCGCCAAATCTGTCGAGGGCCGTCCTCACCTGATGCAGGCGAGGGCAGCCCTTGTCGGTGGCCGGCTTCCCTCCGCCGGCTCCGCCATAGCCGGTGGAGGGAAGAGAAAAGAAAAAAGAAAAAAGAAGTAAAAAGTAAAAAGACTAAAATGCTCTATAATTTAGAATAAATGTGTCACACGAATGAAAGTTCAAGTTTTTTGTGTCACAAAAAAAAGTTTGGAGTAAATGTATTATAGTTAGTAAACTTCAGGGATTTTCATGTTACAAAAAAAGTTTGGGATAAATTTATCACTTTGGGTAAAGTTTGGGGTTTTTGGTGGTTTTTTCCCAATTATATATTTGACAAAAGTTTATGAACTGTGTGTAGGAAAAATAGAGGTAGTTCTTTTTTTCATCAACAAGTCAAGAAAGAATGGCCTAGTAAATTCGCTTACTAAGGGTTTGTTTGCTAATCGTTCTATTTTCGAAAATAATTTATGATTAAAAATGGTTATTTTTTATTATATTCCTTGGATGAATTTCTAAGGATTTGGAAGTGTTTGGTAATTGTTCAAAATTTATATTCCCAGAATATAATTACATTTGGCATCGTCCTCAAAATTTCTAATTCAAACCATTTATTTTTTTAATAAATTCATTACTTTTTTTATTTTTTCCTTTTCTTTCTCTTCTCAAGTCACTAGCCTCGAAATGATCAGTGAGTGGCCAGATGATGGCCAATGAACTTGCCAGAGCATTACTAGCCTTTGGCGAGGTCGCACCTTGTCTGCCGACCTCACTAATGGCTGGTAAGCCTTTGACGAGCTTGTCGAACCTCGCATTGGCCTGATGAGTTTTCAGTGAGCTCACTAGATTTTGCCCAATCGGTTGCTAGCAATTGGCAATGATGGAAGAAGAAGAGAGAAGGAAAAAGAAAAAAGAAAAGAAGAAGAGAAAAGAGAAAAAGAAATTTGAGTTGGCTTGATTTTGTTATATTTATTGGGAACAGCAAAAAGTAATTTTTTTAACTTCTTGATTTTGTTTCAAATCTATTCTTGAGAATAAAAAATTTACCAATTGAATTTTTATTTTTTTTTATTCTCAAGAATAAAATAATAGAATCAGTTACTATTTGTTTATTGGTGTTTGATAACCATTCTGTTTTTGGGAACAATTTTAAGCATTTGAAGGCGTTGGTAACTATCCAAAAATTCTATTCTTAGAATAGAATTGTATATGGCATCCTCAAAATTTTTAATAATTTTATTACTTTTTCTTATTTTCTTATTTTCTTTTCTTTATCTTCTTTTTCAAGCTTTGCCCGGTCGTTGATCTCAAAATGACTAACAACTAGCCAGATGAGGGTTGTCAATCTTGAAGCATTGCTGGACCCAAGTGAGGCCACAACTCATCGGTCGAGCCTTGTTAGTGACTGGGTGAGGTTGAGCTCACCCGGCTACTAATAGGGCTTGACCTTGCTAGGCACTATGAGGTTGGCCTTGTCTTGGTTGGGCAATGCCAACCTCGTGGTGGACCAACGAGGTCAAGCCATAGTAGCGATTGGGCAAGCTCAACCTCGCCAGATCTAGGCAAGATCGAGCCTTGCCCGGCCAAGGCTTGGCCAAGCCTTGCCTAGCCATGTGAGGCTCATCAATGGTTGGATGAGCCTTTCTTGGCTAGGAGAGGCTCGTCGGTGGTTGAGGGAGGCTTCGAAGAGGCTCGCTTGGCCACTGTTGAGTCTCTAACGAGCTTGTCGAACCTTGCCCAATTAGTCACCTTGCGACTGGCGGTGGTGGAAGAAGAAGGAAGAATGAATAAGAACAAGAAGAAAAGAAGAAAAGAAAAGAGAAAAAAGAAAGTTAAGTTGACTTGATTTTGAAATTGTTCTCGAGAGTAAAGAAGCAACTTTTTTTAACTTTGTAATTCTGTTCCAAATCTATTCTCGGAAACAAAAATTTTAATTTATTTCTAGAAAAAAATATCAAACGGATTTTTATTCCAAATTTATTTCTAGGAATAAAAGAATAGAATTGGTCACTATTTAGCAAGTTTCCAAATGTGCTCTTAACAAATAGGCCCTAAGTGTCACACAATCCCACGACTGATGCCAATCAGGTTGACCATGACATGTGTTGTGTGGCAAAATAGAATGAACATATTGCAATGATTCATGGAATTTTTTTCTTTATTAATTTCTTATTTATCAAAATAACATAGAATAGGACTGGGGATCTAAAGGTGTTGGTTATAATACAAGTTGTAGAACGTGAAGTTTTGCACATGCGGAGGGTTCAACCAGTAAAACGCCTATGTATAATATGGATGTAAATTTTAATCTTCTGTTCAATCTTAACGTGAACTTTATCTATAATTTTTGTGGTTTGTCATGAGAAGTGTGCATAGATTGGTAGTTAAAACTTTTGTTGGCTCATGAATTACTTTTAGGACTACAATAGAACAATTCTGCTGACGATTCATGAGCTTTTACAATGCAAACTTGCTTATAGCAAAATATAGTAATTTATTGATCAATCTATATCTATATAGATATATCCATATTATTCAAGCTCCCTCTAATGAAAGGCCTTTGCCTGCCTCCTATTCATTTGTTGGTCGGGACCCTAGACCTTTTTTTATTTTTTCTCAAGACTTGACTTCGAGAATCAACCAACCAACGGATCTGTACCGCATGTGATTATGCGGCCCCCTTTTGCCCAAATGGGAATGAATCAAATCAAGTTGCTTATCATTTGATTTGGGGACACAGCGAAGCCAAATTCAATCGACTACAATAGAAAACTTACCATTAGGAGTAACATCTTCCTTTCTTGATTGAAAAGCAGGCAATACAAAATGATTGGATTTATGTTTAGCAAAAAGTTTATACCCTAGAGGCGACTGAGCACCTGCTCATACATCTAATTTAAAATTAGCTAAGGAATGAAGAGGTCCAAATTTTCTTCTTATTTCTATCTTCTCCTAAGTTCTGCTACCTTTACTTCTTGCCAAACATAAGTTGTCTTTTTAAATAATTGGGTCTTAATGCAATTAATTAGCACATCATGCCGAGAAAAATGATAAGGGTAGTCGCGAAGCAGCAAGTCAATGCTTGATTCCTTTCACTGAAAACGACTACCGCAATTTTTTCTTTGGAAGAAAACAAAGAATTTCGTAATCGATGTAGATGGTTTGATATACGATGGCCTACCTAAAACTGAATACGTAACCCTAAGCGACTTCAAAGAGCTGCTTCCTTATCGAGCGGGTCTATTCACTTCTCAGAATCTTTCTCCTCGGGAAGGCTAAGATCCGAGGCGATTTAGTGTCTCTAGGGTAGGGCTGGAATAAATCAAAATGCTAGGCACAAAGAGTAGAGTCGTGGAAGCAAGCCCTGGGGTGGTAGCTTTACCAAGTCGTTACGACAGAGTGATTGAACAAGCGATTAACCATTGATTAAAACAGTAATTGAATGAACCCAATTACCTGAAAGGATCATCTGCGGGCGTAACCCAACATATTAATAAGCAGGCTATGGAACAAGTTTGTTTTATAAAGCAATCCATCTGGCAAGGTCAATCTAGTAGAAAGGAGAGTTGACTTTTATTTTAATTATAGAAACACTTCATACGGCGGTTGAACAAAGAACTGGGTAATTTATACCCTAGATCCATATCCTGCTATGATAAAAACTGAAAATTATTTGTTTGCTGCTAACCCAATTCAAGTGAATTTCTTTTCAACATTATTCAATATGGTAGCTAAAAAATGGACCGGGAAATCACGATATGATAGAAAATTGCGTTTTGCTTTAATTTAATCAACTACGGATAATGACACGTATTTCTTATGTGTGATTCTCGGTGCGTATTAGTAGGTTATGCGATAAAAAGCCGGGAAACTCCATTATCAACAGCGCAATAAATAAATCGCATCCTATAAACCTAAGTGGACAGCAAAATACTTTTGTCATCGACACCATCAATATTTCTTTTTATCTTTTAGTTGGTTGTATGGGCACTTCTTTTTATCTTTTAGTGGGTTGTATGGGCACAATGACTAAAGAGTAGTGAATTGGCATATGCCAATTGTAACATCTCGGGCCCCACTGTGTAATATTGTCCGCTTTGGGTCACCCGCCCTGGCACGGACGAACCGCCATCCCAGCCATAGTATTTATCCCTCACAGCTTTAAAACATGTTACACATATTAGAGGGACCCACGTTTTATAAGCTAACCAAGACCTCCCTCCCTAGGCGATGTGGGACAAAAGAGGAGGCTATCACACTCTCCACCTCTTAACAGAACAGCATCCTCGCTATGGCCCCACGGGCGTCAGAACAGCATTCGAGCTGTGGTCCCACACGCGGTCGGGAGTCGGCTCTGATACCACTTAACAACTGTTTCAACCTTCTTTGGGTCCACTAATATGTCATCTTTCGAGATCACATGACCCAAGAATTCTCTTCTCTTGTCGCACATCGCCTAGGGAGGGAGGTCTTGGTTAGCTTATAAGGCTTGGGTCCCTCTAATTTGTGTAACGCGTTTTAAAGCCGTGAGGGAAAAAGACAGTGGCTGGGATGGCGATTCGTCCGCGCCAGGGCGAGTGACCCAAAGCGAACAATATTATATAGTGGGGCTCGGGATGTTACAAGTGGTATCAGAGCCGACTCTCGACCGCGTGTGTGGGACCACAGCTCAAATGCTGTTCTGACGCCTGTGGGGCTACAACGAGGTTAAGAGGTGAAGAGTGTGACAGCCTCCTCTCTTGTCCCATATCGCATAGGGAGAGAGGTCTTGGTTAGCTTATAAGGCTTGGGAAAAGACCGTGTCTGGGATGGCGGTTCGTCCGCGCCAGAGTGGGTGACCCAAAGCGAACATTATTATACAGTGGGGCCCAAGATATTACAAGTGGTATCAGAGCTGACTCCCGACCGTGTGTGGGATCACAGCTCGAATGCTGTTCTGATGCCCATGGGGCCACATCGAGGATGCGCTTCTGTTAAGAGGTGGAGAGTATGACAGCCTCCTCTCTTGTCTCACATCGCCTAGGGAGGGAGATCTTGGTTAGCTTATAAGGCTTGGGTCCCTCTAATTTGTGTAACGTGTTTTAAAGCCGTGAAGGAAAAGACTGTGGCTGGGATGGCGGTTTGTCCGCGCCATTGCGCGTGACCCAACGCGGACAATATTACATAGTGGGGCCCGAGATGTTACACCAATGAATGGAGATGTAGACTTGAGGGATATATATAAATAATATAAAAATATATATTTTTGTTTTTGCTTCTAGTGGATTATATGGACAGAATGACTAAAGAGCGGTGAAGGGCAGATGCCAATGAAGGAAGATGTGGACTTGAGGAGATAGACGGTCTCTCTTTTTCCAAGTGGATGGTCTCTTGGGCGATGCATGATTTTGCTCGGTGAATCTCCTCCTCGTTGATTCTCACTTCTCAGTCCTCATCTAAACATTGATGTCCATTCCAGACCACCTGGGAACAAAAGTAGGTGGTGCATCTATGAGGAACGTGAAATACAAAAACCGCCCGTTTGGGAGCTCGAATTGCTATGCTCGGATAAGAAAAGATCGGACAGGGATTATTCTATCCAGCATTTGGTGACGTCCCTTAAATGGGATAAATGTGGAAAAATTGTGATTAAATGGTCTATAGTGCCTCTGGAAAATCATGAGTTTATAACCTTAGGTCGTCAAGCTGGTGCACCTAAGATTTTTAGAACATTTCGTTAATCCTAAGATTTCTCCGGTTGCTATTCTTTAACATCCTTTTAATCGAGTGATTTATCATACATACTAAACATATAATTTTCTTCGAATTCTGAAAATGTCAAATATCGTTACCCGAACTCCAACTAAAATATCCGCATGAACTCGCGGATACCGACCCAACCTCAAGTTTAGCGTGTGTCCAACATGCTCTTTGTATTGAAAATGATGCTGTGCATGTAATCATGATACATATGTTGGATGTACTTGACAAGGGGCATCAATTTAATATCGTAAGCATGAGGCATGAATGATGATAGATAAGACAACACGCAGATGCATATAATGACTTTTACACATGACGATGACACGGTCAAGATGCATAAAAATGAAACACGCGTGAGCAATACATCTAGGACAACAAATATAGAAAACCATACAACGTGGCATGGTAAAGCCGCGAGGGTGAAGGTGATTCAACAAATGCATATGAATAACGAATGAGCATGCACGGGCACAACTAGCACGCAATGACGTAGCAATAGTACACAATGATGTGACTAATTGTGTTTGAGGTGACAAGCATCCAATTGACAAAACGAGCCCGAAGGATGACTTTTCATTATGTCATAAGACGACATATTCAAAGTATGCATGACAAAACATGATATGGTAAACAAATATTGCAAGTCACGATGCGCAATACATGGACCATACATGATATGCTGATCAATGGCACGATATTATGAGGACGGATACAAGTAATATCACCATAACAAGATGACACAAGTCCAAGTGAAATGCAAGAACCAACATAACAAACAATATCATAACAATCAAGGCCGCTAAACCCATCGGTATTGTCACGGCCCGAAAGTTAGCATGTCCAAGAGGTTTCCATGGCACGGGCGTGACACGTGATGAACCTCGACCTATGTTCCCGAGATGTAAAGTATTCTCCTAGGGGCGGGTGATACTGTATTTGTACGCATACGATATAAATGTGAGTAGCTGGTAGTTGGCTATAAATGCCGGTGGTTGGTAGATGGGGATGTGCAATCTCCACCGTTAGATCTAACGGAGATCTACGGCTGGGGTTTGCCTTATACTTGTATATAAAGGGGTGTCCTCCCTCATTGTATTCTCATTCACAACATATATAAAAATCCAGAGCTTTTCTCTCATCAAGTGTTTCTCTCTCTAGAAGTTCGTTGTGAGTCGAGTGTGAAAGGCTGCTTAGGGGTAAAACCTTAAGGCCGCACGGATGAATCGAGAGTTGATCGAGAGTTGATTGATCGGCCCGTGACAATAGGCTGATCAATGCTCTCATGGGAGTTAGAGAATTTATATTGAAGATGAACCATATTCAATATAGACTTAAGACCCATAACATGAGCCTTTTTGAAGATTATGTAGTGTATCATGCCTTGAATATTCTGCCAACTGAATTGGCTAAAAGCAAAAAAACAAAGTGACCAAGGTGAGTTGTTGGTTTGCTTTGAATCAAATCTAGTTGATATTCCTTTGGATTCTCGAGGGCTTAATTGGTTTATTCATGTGACTACTACCTTACAGGCTCTTACAAATCTAAATGGTCCAAGTTTGAGGGAGTCAAAGCGTAAAGTTGTAAACAATAGTGTAGTCGATGCGGAATATATAGACACAGTTGTTTTGAATTTAGACTTTAGTTTTCATCTTATTTTGAATAATGTCTTTTATGTTTTTAGATTTAGAAGAAACTCGATCTCTCTTTCTTCGCTTGACAAAATTGGATATTGCAAATAAGATAAAGGATTTGATTTATGATTTTAGAATTATTGGGAATTTTATTATGTCTGATTGATTATATTGATTATCTTTATTTCTTGATAGATCATATTGTTCCTTAAATTTTGAGAATAATGTAGTTAAGAGGTATTTGTTCAAAGAGAAATCTTCATTACTCCGGCATAAAAAATTAGGGCATATCTATAAGGAAAGGGTAAAGTGACGCATTAAGACTGATATTTTTCTTTCTTTTGACTTTAATGATACTAAGACTTGTATTGATTGTGTGAGAGAAAAGTTGACTAAAACTAAGAAGAAAGGGGCTACTCGTAGTCAAAAATCTATTAACGGATCATACTCAACCATCTCGTGTGGAAATAAGTACTTCATCACCTTCATTGATGATTTATCCCATTATTGTTATGTTTATTTGATTAAAGAGAAGGCTAATGCTCTTGACATGTTTAGAGCGTTTCCATTGAAGTTGAGAAACAATTGGGAAAAGTCATCAAGATTGTCAAATCTAATCACAGTGGTGAGTATTATGGGCGATATACTAAGACTGGATAGCAAATTTCACCGTTTGCTAAATATTTCCAAGATTGTGGTATTATTGCTTAATATGATGATGAGTAGAATGGTATAGCTATAAGGCATAACTGCACACTCATAAAGATGAAAAGAAGTATGATGAGTAGATCTAATTTGTTTGTATACTTAAGGGTGATACAATCAAAGCAACATCTTTCATTTTGAATCGTGTACCTAGCAAATTAGTGTCGAAAATGTTTTTTGAATTGTGGATAGGGAGGAAACCTAGCTTGAATCATTTTCGAGATTGAGGGTGTCTTGTAAATGTGAAAATTTATGATCATTCTGAAAAGAGGACTGAACCCAAGACTACTAGGTGTTACTTTATTGGATACCCTAACCATTCCAAATGGTATATGTTTTATTGTCCTATTCGTGTCACTAGAATCGTTGAGTATCAACTACCAAGTTCCTAAAGTTAGACATTGTTGAAAAGAGTTCTTCTAATCTTTCGAAAGGGAAGATCCAAACAATACAGTCTTTATTCCATTGTCCATCTTGAACAATGATTTTATGCGAGAGACTTGCATAGTGAAAATTCATGAAGAAGCATATATTAGAGTAATAACAGTAGACCCTTCTATTACAATGAAATTCCCCAAATAAATGATCTAGTTCCAAAAATGCCTATGTGAAGATCACAATGGCAAAGAAGACAATGATTTTAAATGATTGTTATGTCTGGCTAATTTTGACATTAGATATATTTGATCTGATGACCTTTAGAGAAACTCTTAATAGTGATCAGGCCGATAAATAGTTATGAGCAAGGAATGATGATATGATTTCCATGTCAAATAATCAAGTATGGGAACTTGTCGATTTACTTGATGGGCACAAACCGATTGGCTGTAAATGGATATTCATAATCAAGAAAGACTAGAAAGGTAACATAGAGAGATTCAAGGCAGGATTGGTTGCAAAGGGATCCATACAGAGAGAAGGCATTGATTATACCGAAATCCTTTCTTCAATGTCTACTAAAGATTTCTTTCGGATAATTAGGGCATTTGTGGCTCATTTTGACTTAAAACTTCATTAGAATCATGTCAAAATAGCCTTTCTAAATGGAGATCTAGATGAAGAAGTGTATATGTAGTAACCTAAAGGGTTTAAAGAAGTTGGAAAAGAGCACATGGCATGCAAACTTTGGAAGTCTATCTATGATTTCAAACAAGCATCGTGTCAGTACTACTTGAAATTTGATAAAATTGTGAGATCATTTGTCTTTGAAGAAAACAAATTTGATTAATGCATTTACATGAAAGTAAGTGGGGGTAGATATATATTCTCAGTACTTTATGAAGATAACATTTTCCTTGCTAGTAGAGATGTTGATCTATTAAATGACACAAAAAGTTTTCTGTCTGCAAAGTTTGATATGAAAGATCTAGGAGAAGCATCTTTTGCTCCAAGCATTGAGATTCATCGTGACATATTTAATAATGTTCTAGGGTTATTTCATAAAAGTTACATAGATTGTGTTATGAAAAGATTTAATATGTAAACTTGCAAGGTTGAAGCTCCTATTGTGAAAAGAGATAGATTAAGCATTGAACAATACCCCAAGAATGATGTTGAAAAGAAAGCAATGAAGAATGTTCCATATGCTAGTGTAGTTGGTAGTCTTACGTATGCACAAGTATGTACCTGATTTGATATTACTTTTGCAGTGAATACTCTTGGGAGATATCTGTCAATTCCAAGTCATGATTATTGGGTTGTAGTTAAGAAAGTGATGAGACATCTACAATGGACAAAAGACTTCATGCTTGTGTATAGCAAAGTAGAGGATCTCAGTGATTGGATATTTAGATGCTAATTTTATTTGTTGTTCAAATGACAGAAAATCAACTTATGGATAAATTTTTATGATGGTTAGAGGTGTTATTTCTTGGAAAAGCACAAAGCCAACCTTAGTTACGAACTCTGCAATGTTTGTTGAATTTGTAGCGTGTTACGGTGCTTTAACTCAGGTTGTTTGGCTAAGAAATTTGATCTCGGAATGTTACCATTTTTTTTTATCTAGTATCAACCCATTTGATGGTAAAAAAGATCTTTTATGAGTTGTGGACCCTATTGCTAGACTTATGGTGATTTACTGTGACAACAAAAGAGCCGTGTTTTATTCTAAGAATGACAAGATCAACAATGCATCTAAACACATGGAAATCAAATATTATATTGTTAAGGATTTGGTCAAAATTGGAGACATTGTGATTGAGAATATCATAACTAAGTCTATGTTGGCCGATCTTCTAATAAAAGGTTTATGACCTATTTATTTAAGAAACATGTAAAGAATATGAGTGTTTTAGATTCTTTTAATCTATTTTGTTAGTGGGAGCTATATATAATTTGCTTTTATGAATATTGTTTTTTATATGCAAATTGATAATTCTTTTATGATCTTTATTAGAGCATTTACTTTTGATGATTATCAATGTTGACTTTATTGTTATTACTATCATTTCTCTTGTCGAATGAGAAATGGAAGTATAAAATAGTATCTTTAAACATATGTTTAGTTTATAGACGATTGGATGTCACTAATTTTGAGACCTCATGTTAAATTGTGACATAGTTGTGCAATTTCATGTTGTTTAGAAATTGAACTAAGGCAATTTGTGTTGTTTTAGAAATTGCGCTAACGTAGTTTCATGTCGTCGAGAAATTGCATTAAGAACCAATAAGAAATAGTGTATTTTTTATCACATGTTAGCACTATTTCTTACTACACTTCTAGGCCTATGATCCATGAAAATTAATACTTATTATATGTGATTATGGAAAATCATGTGTAGTGATATTTTCTTAACACCTTGATCGTCATAGTCCTATATTGAGATTATATAGGATGGGGTTGGTCCTAAGATGCCGTTATTGGAATATTATTTTTTCAAAATTATGATTACATAAAACAAATTTTCAGTTATTAACTTGAGAGTGCCATTTTTAAAATAAAATCGTTTTAAAAAAAAAGTTAATTAATGTACTCCAAGTGGGAGAATGTTGGAAATTTCCTAAATATGAGCTTATATTAATTAATTGATTTTTTATTTAAAAATGATCGAGTTAATGGATATTCTAATATATGTTGAACCATTTACTGATCTTGTTGAATTGAGTTTTGGCATTTATCAATAATGGGCTCAGTTGAGTAGCAAAATATAGGCAATTAATTGTGTTTAACTGAAACCCATGATGAGAGGGGCCTAGTTGGCACACTAGTAATTAACATTTGTTAGGTCTCCTCTTTAGCCTATAAAATGATAGGTTATATCTATCAATTGTTTTATCACATGGAAAGCTGGTATACTGAAATAGGTTATAGAGAGGATGATCTAGCATTCCAATAAATCAATGATTCCCAATTAGACTGATCTATTTCCTTTTAGTACAGTAATGTCTCAAATAGGTACAATCTAATTTCTCCATGCATATATTTTATGGTGTTCTACATTCATATATTGATCTAATTTATTCTTAATTATTTGGTTGTTTATATTGATTAATCTTGATATTCATGATTTTAATATCAGCTATCCCAAATTGCACACCGATGTAGGAAGATGGCCAAGCACATGTATAGGGAAGAATTTCTCGAACACAAGCACCGCCAGATAAACATGGCCAATTAAAAATCCAAATTCCTTGGAAAAAGAAGTTGAAAGTTGGTATACTAGACCAATTTTCAGGATGTATCAAGAGATGTTTGATCAATCACCTATAACAAGCAATCGACAAGGCATAGCAACTCTTCATGAGTTTATGTTGACTATATAAGGCGGCACGAAAATAGACACTATCAAGTTTGATCCCTCCAATTAGACATTAGCATGTTGTCCTAGAAGTTTGAGTTGGTCGGTAACTTACGTTTTCATTCTTTGAAAGTACTCTACTCTTAGAATATCTTCAAGATACGATCTTGCTACTAATTGACCCCATGGGTGAAATCAGCCAAAGACAACCTGCTGGTGACACATAATACTACATGTGACAGAGGTCCAGTCGATTCATTTACTAGTGTGTTTATGCAAAATGCTTTGCATGTCACACATAGATGTGGAACTAAGAAGAAAGAGAAAATAGCTTTGAAATCCATAGATTTGGCTGGTGTAAGTTGCAAAGGCTCCAAGAATGGAAGGAATCACAATCGCTCCTAATGATAGAGACTGTAAAGATAATATTGGTCATGCTATTTATATCAATAAATGTAGTTTGTTTAAAAAATAACAGAGAGAAATAATTTTTTTTTAAAAATAGGGATAGAAATTGAATTTAGAATCCCGAACTATGCACTAACAGAACTTTGAGCACTCCATTCATTGACTGGGCTCACAGTCCTCTACTGGCTCTTATAATGTTCAGAAATATCATAAACTCACTCAGAAAAAAACACACTTTATTTTCTACATTAGAGGCACCCTCCACAAATGTTGCTAAGGAGAACATCTTTCACTCTAGCTAAAGTGAGAGTATCTCATGGCTATTTATAGCCCCAAAAGGAAGATGGACATACCTCCTAGATGATTCTAGAACACACTTATCTCAATATGGATGTAAATTATAATTTATTCTCAAAATAAACGGGAACGTCATTCAATTTTTGTGCTTTGTCATGAGATGTGTGCTTTGTTGCGAGATATGTGTATGAAGTGGTAGTTAAAACATTTTGTTTAGTTCATGTATATTTTTTAGAACTTCAATAGAGCAGTATTGCTGACGGTTCATGAACTTTTACGATACAAGCTTGCTCATAGCAAAATATAGCAATTAGTCGATCAATCAATATCTACACGAAAAACTGTATTATCCAAGCTCCCTTTAATGAAAGGCCCTTGCCCGCCTCCTATTGGTCGGGACACAAGACCTTCTTTTTCTTTTTTTAATCTCAAGACTAGACTTCGAGAATCAATCAATCAACAAATCCGTAGCGCATGTGATTTCGTGGAGAGATGGACATCCCAAGGGTCAATATTTCCAAGAAATACTTCACTTAAGTGCCATTTTAAAAAAAAAAATAGATACTTAAGTACCAACTCCAACAAGACTTGCCGTTATTAATAATATTGGTCTATGTGACTTGCCAAAATATCCACTTTGCAATTCTTGTCCAAAAACAATGTCAGTTTGCCCCTTTAATTTGATTTTTTTTTTAAAATATAGATACTAATTAATTTTTTTTTAAAAGGCAGCAAATTAGCGAGCACCTCCATGGCCCTCACTACCATTGCCCCACCATCGTTGGAAGGGACCTGCAACGGTGGGGGTGAGGATTCGACCCGGCCCTAGCTAGCGGCAGCCCTTGGTCCACTCTAGGCGAGGGCCGGCGACCCTCACCCCAAATCTGGGCGAGGGCATGTAGGCCCTTGCCTGCAGTTCTCCAGAGTTGCCAGCCACTAGCTAAGGCCTGGCGACCCCGACCAACCCTTGTCCTATTGTTGTTGGCCCTTTTTGGCAATGGTGGGGTAGCCATAGCGATGGCCGTGGATGCACTCACCGATTGGTTGCCTTTTTTTAAATTTAATTTAATTCATATTTATATTTATATTAAAAATCAAATTTGAGGGCAAACCGACGTCTTTTTGGATCGAGGATTACTTAGTAGACATTCCGGCAAGTCACATAGGCCAATTTTATTAATGAAATAACCCACATAGGATTTCTGGCAAGTTTTGTCAGAGTTGGCATTTAAGGCGAGTGTACATTTTAGAATTTTTGGCACTTATGTGTTCACTCATGCTAAGTTTTAGCACTTAGGATGTCATTCCCTCTAGGATGAGTTACGGGCTCGATCAAAACCAAAAAAAAAAAAAAAAAGTAATTGCTGGCAGGAAGTCAACTAGCTAACTAAATAGGTTGCTGCCAAAAAAACAAAAAACAAAATAGGTCAATTGGTCTAAATGCGATAAAACCAGAGTTGAAAGTCCAGAAATTTAATTATCTATGGGGAAAGATTAGCATCCTGCGACGTCTGTGGAAGGTTAGTACCCTCAAGTAGGGATGTGCATGGGAATTGAGAATTGCTCAGATCGCTTGGAACTCTTGACCAAATCAACCCATAACCGGTGGTTCCTAAGGGAAATGGTTCGATTCCTAGTTCTGATTTATTGGAACTGATAAGTATCTGTCTAATCGGTTCCATGTATGAAACCGCATGTTGACCCATCTAGACCGGACTGGTAAATATCGTGCATTTGTATTTTTGGTATTTCATCACAAAGAGTATACCATTGTGCATCAAATTCTCTGGTGATATGTCAAATGTGGGAATTGAGATGAGCACAAGATAATAATTGACCGAGAATAAATAAAAATTCAGTGATGGACATCCTTGCACAAGCAATGGGTGGCTGGCGATTTGATTGCATTCGATTATCTACATAAGTTTGAGAAAGTGCAACAAATATGGTCAAAAGATGTTTGAATGGACAGAATTTTGAGGAAAGTATTGTGAATGGGCTAGAGAGATATTTGAATGGAGAGATTTCAATAGATGGATTTGGGAACAATTTTGATAGGAAAGATTGGTGGCAAGCGTTAATCGGTCAACACCAAAAAAGGGAAAGAAAGAATTTTTCTTTCCAACTTGCAAAGACAAAATCGCAATTGACGCAACAATGGAAGGGGGATTCTGATGGACAAAAATCAAGCTGGAAAGTTCGTATCCAACGGTACAGCTTGGGAGATCTTCTCACCCTCAATCCCGGTTCCAATTCCTCTCTGAATTGTCGGGAGGGGGAAGGCAGCGAATGCCGGTGTTGTCAGACTTGCGTAGTCGAGATTAGGTACGTCGGGAAGAACTAGGCTAATGCCACCTGATCCACAATAACATTAGAAAATCGGCAAAGTGTTAGTCAATGATAACAAGTCTAATAATGCTGATGGAGGTCCACTGCTAACTATCACGGTGGAGCACTAAAAAGTCGTTGGGTTTGCTATAGATGACTCGGCCAGGTAGGGACTTTGTGTGAAGCTCGGTAGGAATGATTTCATGGACCCACTCAGGAACTAGACTAGACCGGCGATTCAATTCTTTGGTGGATCCATAGAATCAACAGGAGGTTCTCAGTTCCAATTTTTTAAAACCGATTTTTAACAGATGGTTCTTGATTCTAGGACATAAATTGCCTATCTAGACCATGTTCATTCCTACCCTTAAGTGTCTTAACACAACATGATTGTGCCCAACGTAACAAGATATGGTGGCATGATATACAGGTAAAAATCATGCTGTGCGGCTGGGGCTTCTTCAAGCTCACGGCCATGGCTGCTCAAGGTTTTGCATTGGTGGAGACGTTAGATTTTGTGGGTTTTGGTTTGGATTTGGTGCGGCTTTAGATTCTAACGTTGTTAAACTACATCAGCACAATTCCAACGATATCAGTGCCAGGTTAGAAATTCCATCACCAGCTCAACCGGGGATGACCCGTGACATTTTATAAAAAGTATAGGGACGGTTTAGAATATATATTTAAAAAAAAAAAAAAAGCAGAAAGATATCTTTTGATTTTTGGACTAGAGTATAGAGCCTAATGGTAACATTTCCACTTAACAAAAACAGAGTGATATGCATCCTGCCCTATCTTGGACAGAGCATTCTCCCCTACTTGGACAGACCACCTGTCTTGCACGATTCTTTGATATGCGCAGTTGTCACATCTCCTTTGGTAGTATTAGCAAAGGTTTTTATCGTATCAATCAAATACTCGAGCAATTATTACTACTACTCATGGTCGACCCAGCGTGAACATACAATCTCCAACAAAATCAACTGTACCATCCTCTGTTTCACGCCCATTTTCCTGAGTTTACTACACCCGAAGTATGGTGGGGACAGCGCTTCTCCGCATAGTACACACCCCGACTCATTTAGGCCTCCGTTAGGGGATGCCCGACTCTATTGTAAATTTTTTGAGCACACTGATAAATCTGATGTGTCGGAATTCTTGTTGGATGAATTATGACTTATTTATTGAAAATCACCCTTGCAGTCAATTACTTTAGTGTGCAAATCAAATCTATGGGTTGGCATTATCATGACACTAATAATCCCCACAAGTTCGGACCTCATCAGCACGAAGCTTGGCATTTATTGTCTCTGTAGCATTTGGTGTCCCTGTAGTGTTAGTCTCCAGAAAGAGAGGCAGAACCAAGGACCATCCCAAAGTTCCAACGATTCTCCATAAAGTTGTTATCTTCATGTTAATTCTGTGACCTGATAAGCAGCATAGACAAGTCTTGTACTGAGTGCTTATTCAAGAGCGGACGTCCAAAAAGGTCACAGATGCTACTAAGCCGAACAGAGTCTCTGCCATTCGTGTCATCAGTAGGGCATTCACCAGTAGTCATTACAGGAACATTTCCCATTCTTGAAGTGATGAAAACGATTAGCATCTCGTACAACAATCTCTCTCTGAACTATTTTTGAAATGTATTTTGTTACATTATGACAATCGTTGCACACACGCAGGTTCTTGATGATCCGAATCAAGCTTCCGGCTGGTGTACTTAAGAGCCCAAATGCAATAGCTAATCTCTCACTGTGACCCCAAAGCAACTTAACCTTTACTGATTCATCTACATCTCGAAGAATACAACTAGTATCAGGAACATAACCAGAAGCCTCAACTTCTGTTTTCAAATTGTCCAAGATCTCATCTATCTCCAACTGCTTTGGATGTGTACTGTCTCCAGCCAAAAATGTTTGCAACCGGTTACCAGTTTCTATCAAACTGTATCCAGGGGTTTTTTTCAACCCACATTGCCTCATAAGTCGTCTAACATGATCCACCTTATCCCATTGTCTTGCTACAGCATATATATTTGAAAGCACTACGTAAACACCTGGATTGGCGACACCAAGACAAAGCAATTTGTCTGCAGTCTTTACACCTAAATTGATGTTCTTGTGAGTCCGACAACCATTTAGCAGAGCTTCAAGAGAAGCACTGCTTGAGTTGAAAGGCATTTCTTCAATTAAAGCCTCTGCTTCTTCAAGACGGCCTGCTTGACTAAGAAGGTCCACAAAGCAAGCATAGAGCTTCTCACTTTGTCTAATGTTGTGGTCTTTCTGCATGCTGTGAAATAGTCCAACTCCTTCTTCCACCAAGCCTGAATGATTGCAAGCAGTTAGAAGAGAAACAAAAGTGCTTTCGTTAGGTGAGACTCCTTCCTCTTTCATTTGGTGAAAGGCAGCAAGAGCTCGATCCCCAAAACCATGCATACCGTAACTACCTATTAAGGAATTCCATAATACAACATCTTTTTCACTATCTAGTGAATAATGAATAACTCTATCTGCATATTCAACCTTTCCGCATTTAGCATACATATCAATAAGTGCCGTCATGTTCACAGCACTCAAAGCATAGCCAATACGTAGTAGGTGAGCATGGATGCTCTTCCCCTTCTTCAAAGATCCCAAGTGGGCACAGCAATGGACTAAGCTAACCAGAGTAATGGAATTGGCAGCGACTCCCTCCTGTTGCATATCAGAAAATAATCTCAAGGCTTCCTCGGCATGCCCATTTTGTGCCAACCCAACAAGCATTGCTGTCCATGTTATCACGTTCTTGTTAGGTGTTCTGCTGAAGACTGACAAGGCCCAACTCAGGGCATCGCATTTTGAGTACAGGTCCACAAGAGCAGTGCACAAAATAACATCCAACTCAAGACCAGCTCTATAAATAAAACCATGGAGCATCTTTCCACTTTCAAAATTTTCTGTTAGAGCACAACCATGTATGAGGCTGACCATGGTCCCTGAATCGAACCTGCAATGATTCTTAAGTAGTTGAGAGAAAAGTTCAAAAGCTTCATGCACAAAACCACTTTGGACATATCCAGAGATCATGGCATTCCAAGACACCAAATTTCTCATTGTCATACCATCAAATACTCGACGAGCATTCACAACATCACCCAACTTAGCATACATATTAACCAGAGACGTAAGAACCAAAACATCGTCACCCATCTCCAAGCACAGTACAAACCCATGAACCGATTTGCCTAGATCCAAATTCCCAACTCCCTCGCAGGCTTGGATTATGCTTGTCATCGTCACGGGAGTAGGCCTAACGCCATTTTTACACATCTCAAAGAATAAAGTGAAAGCATCATTAAACTGTCTTGCCTGCACATACCCGCCAATCGTTGAATTCCAACATACAACATCTCTCTCACGGAGACCATCAAAAATCATTCTTGCTTCTTTTACCTTCCCAAACTTCATCAGAAAATTTACCATCGAACTCGCGAGAAACTGATTTCTCTGAATTCCCTTGTCAACGGCAATGTTTATTATACCCATGCCCCTTTCGTAATCAGACACCATCGAGCAAGCCTTCAGTGCGAAATTGCAAGCTCGGCCATCAATCTCCAAATCACGGGACCTCATCAATTCGAAAAAAGCAATGGCCTCATCGTACAGCTCACGTCTCATATACCCAACGAGCAAAGCCACGCATATCGACGCTTCCGGGTGGGGAATTTGATCGAACACCTTGCGTGCATAATCAAGGCAACCAAAATCGCGATACACACAGACAAGCACAGTAGCCAAACGGTGCTCGCTGCAAATGTCATTGACAACAATCTGAGCATGGACGGACTTGACTCCGACAACGCCCTGCGAGACCTCCCGCAGAAGACACGAGAAACGACTGGAGGGAGCATCTCCGAGGGAAGGGGAACGGGATGAGAACGTGGAAGAAGAGGAAACTCTGGAGGGTATCTTCCGAGCGAGACAAAAGCTTTGGAAAAATGGCGGTAACATTAAGGCTCCACTTGTTTTATGAAAAATACAGCGTTTCGAAAAAATATTTTCCAAACAGTTATTTTTCAGAAAAATGTCATTATTTTCCTATGTTTGTCTGAAACCTGAAAATAAATTGAAAAGTATTTTCCATTGTCCAGTAAGAAAAATATTTTCCTCTACGTATTTTTTTGAATAATTTTATTATTATTTCATTTTTAATCAATTTTTTAAAATATATTTAAAAAAATCGATTTTTTTTTTTTTTTATTTTTTCGTTTTCTTTCTTTTATCTTATTCATCTTCTTTGGCCATTCATAGGCCACGCGACGGCCACCGACTAGCTGAAGGCTGGCTTCTGTTGGCTTGCCGATCTTGCGAGCGGCGAGCAGATCAACGAGAGGCAAGCTCGCGCTTGCCAACGTTTGGCCTCGCCAAATCAATGAGAAGCATGCCTCAAGCTTGCCACTCGCCGAGATCGGCAAGCGCTAGGGTCCGAGCACGAATGCGAGCCTCAAGCTTGTCGGCCTTTGGCCTAGCCACGGAGTTTGTGCTCGCCATTGGTTCACCAATCTGGCGGGCAGCGAGCGATGAGCTCAAGCTCGCCAGTGGTCGGCAAGCTAGACGAGGCCTAAGGCTGGCGAGTCTCAAGCTCGCCTGTGGCCAATCGCCGACCGTAGCCATGCCGACGATTGGCCAAAGAAAAGGTGGAAAAAAAAAGAAAAGAAAAAAAAAGAAAAAGTAAAAGAAAAAGAATTTAAAATTCAAATTATTTAAAAAGAAAACGAGAAAGAAGGTGGCTAATAGGTTATGAGAGGAGAGAGTGAGTAAGGAAAATGTTTTTCCCCAATTTGAAAAGTAGAAAGCATTTTCCCCTTTTTTAGAAGACTTTTTTTCCTTGGTGAAAAATGATTTCCACAACTAGTTCATTTTCCGTGAAATGAATCTTGGAAAATTTGGAAAATGTTTTTTCAGAATTTTTTTTAAGAAATTTTTTTTCGTGAAAATGAACGAACCCTAAAAATAAGAAGAAGAAGAGAGGCAATCAGTCACAATGTGGTCATTGGAAGATTGGCGCTTGTTTTGTCTGTGTAATCATCTCTTTAGAGAAGAGATTAGAGCTGTAGAGACATTTCACGATTGATTTTGGGCTTATGTTTTGAACATGGGCATTTTGTTTTGTTCTCCTTTTTATTTTCAAATTGTTTAATCAGACTCGTGAACTATTTTTTGTGCAATTTAATCTTTAAAGTATTTAAAAAAAAAAAAAAAATCAAGTTGGTGCTTATTTTAAATTTAAAGCAGAGTCACTGACATGGACAAACACATAAGCATAAACGTCAATGCTAATCTAATAAATTTGTGTTTGTAGGTAGCTTTTAAGTATTGCCTAGATAAAATGTTGGAAAGTTTTGAAGGAAAAAAAAATGAAGAGAGGGAAAAAGTGAGAAGACAAGGGAGGCTGTTGGGAGTGGTGTCAGCTATGGGTGTCAAAATGTTAAAAACTGAACCGAACCAAATTGAAAAATTCGGTTTTTTTCAGTTCGGTTCTCATTATTGAAAAATTCGGTTTTTTTCAGTTCGGTTCTCATTAAAAATCGAATTTTTTTTTATTAGTTCGGCTTTTATCGTTAACCGAACCGAACCAAACCAATAAACCGATAAGAGTTTATTTCTTAGAAATACAATAGAAAAAAAATGAAAAAAAAATAAATGCAAAAACCAAAAACTAAAAGTTAAAAATAAAAAATCGAAAAATCGAACCAAACCGAACCGAAAATTCGGTTAGGTTTGTATTCGGTTCAGAAGTTTTTCTTAATAGTTCAAAAAATGGAACCGAACCGAACCGTTGACACTTCTAGTGCCAGCAAGGGCCAAGATCTAGTTGGGATTGTACCACCGAGAAGCGTCACACGAAGTGAATTGCTTGACTTGTGGTTGCAGACCCCACCACGATAGTGGGGTTCACATATCCTTGGTAATGCTTGGTTGGGTAGGGACTGTTGAACCCAAGTTGGATTTGGCTTGAGTTGCGTCATCTAGACCTAACCGTTTTTTCCAAGTTTTCTGTTTTTAGGATTTATATTTATTATATCTCCAATAGTTTTGACAAAATCGAGAGAATATTCGAATAATTTATCCAATGAAAAATTTACTATTTCATTATGAATAAACTAGTAATGAAATAAATATTATTGCAAACCAAATGCATTATACATATTTTCCGGGGGTTACTATATTGGTACGTTTGTGATAATCTTACCATAAACTAAACCTCAAATTGATATATTTGTGGCAAATTTATCATTTGTTAGCTTTCATTAAATTTTATTGTCAAATTACTAAATTGAATGACATGTGATAATTGATGGATATATTAATTTGGGGATTTAATCTATGTTTGTCACATGTGTATCATTTTGCAGTTTTTTGTGATATTAAGGAAAACTAACGAAGAGTAAAATAGTCATAAATGTATCGGTTTTACGTTTTTTATGGTAAAAAAAATTAGTTTCAGAATAAATTTGTTATAGGGATGTGAATTTGAGGTTTTTTTTTTTTTTTGTGGTCAAAAGATTAGTTTGTAGAAAATTTATTATATATGTACAAATTTGAGATTTTTCGTGATATTAACCCATTTTCTAAAAGATATTACAATAAATGATCATGATTCGAATAGTAACCTGAGAACTGGCCTAACTAACCAGAGCCAGACCAAACTAGTGGTTCTCGATTTCAAGTGTCAAATCACCCACCCGATTGCTCGGACTGAATTATTATAAGCCTTATAACGCTTGTAGTAGAGGTTCCTTTCAATACTCTGTTCAAATTGTATTATGCAGATTCCGTTGGTATGTATTGAAGAAAGAAAGACGATAGACTGAACATCATCCATAGGAATCTATTAATGAAAGGACTATCATGTGGAGAACGCCTAAAGTTGAGGCCGGTCGGCCATGTACAAATTGGTTAGGGGCCAGTGCCGCTCTCCTAAAGATGGCCATGGCAGGCCAAACTTAATTGTTTTAATCAATCAAGACACATGCCCCACCCGAGATTTTGAGATGCTCAAGTAAATGGCAGACATGGCACCGTCGGTCACGATGAAGCATTTTCTGGTACAAGTCATGGGAATGGTCCTTAGAGAAGAAGGCCGGTGTGATGCTAATTGAGAGGTGGAATTGAGGGAAGCCGAGGAGATAGGTGGTCTGTCTTCTTCCAAGCGGAGGATCTCCTGGGCAAGGCATTATTTTTCTCCATTTCAGACCACCTGTGGGCAAAGGTGGGTGCACCGATTACAAATGTGATGTAAGACAACCGCAGCTTGCACCCCCGTAATGTGTGTGAAAGTCAGGACCCTCCCGACACCCTTTAGGTGCCCTATTTCTCCGTTGAAATTCTCGACATGCTCTTTATCGAGCTATTCTTCTTTTATAATGTACTGAGAATGCAAAGCATTTTTTTATCAGCGCTCAGGCGAAAGGAGTCGCCATGCGCCTGTCGCATGGGCGCATGGGTAAAGACCCCATCCCATTTGCAGTGCGAGTGTCCACATGTCCTTTTTATTTTTTTTTGTTGAAAATGAATGATGTGCATGTACCCATGATGCGAGTGACGAATGTATCACCCAACGAGGGCATCGAGATGATATTCTACTCATGATGCGTGAATGTATGGTAGATGACATAACACAAAGATGCGTAAAAACATGATGAGGGACACCATCGAGATACATGGGGATAAATATCAAGAGTCATAATTTATTATTCGAATGTCAATTCGATTATAAACTTTTTAATATAACCAACTTAATCCTAAATCTACTGACGATTTGCCAAAGTGGTCATTCTCATCAATTTTGATTGGAAATTGTGACATAAACACCAATTGTGCTAGCTATCCTACGTCACACAACGGCGCTGATATGGATAATTTTTACAAATTTTAAATAAAATTTCCAAATTTTTTTTATGTTTTCTTTTCTTTTCTTTGTTTTCATTTTTTGATTGTGCTAGCAGTTAACCCTCACTTATGGTCGACAACCTCGACTAGCCACCACCAACGACTCGAACATGTGGAGGGAAATAAGAAAAAAAGAGAAAGGAAAAAAGAAAAACAATTTAGAAAAGTTTTTAAAAAATTATCTATATCAATGTTGGTCATGTCGCATCGGACAGTAAATGTTCGCGTAAAAAATATCAAACCAAAATTTAATCGAAAAGATTACATTAATAAATCATAAAAAAGTTTAAAATTGAATGGGCATTCATGTATAAGTTTTAGACCCTTTTTGGTAATGTTTTCCGGAGATACATGTGCACCAACCCGTGCGAGCATCATGATAGACATAGAGAACAATATAATGATGGATGATGATGGTGAAGATGATTTAACAATTACATATGAATAATGTATGAGTATTCATGATCACCGATAGAATTTGAAGATGTAGCAATAGTACGTAATGATATGACATGATCGTGCATGATGTAACAAGTATGCAATTGACAAGACCGGCGCGTACGATGATTTGCATAATGACTTAACATGACCCCATAAATAGTGCTATATAAAAAATGATTTTTAAAAATCAAATTATACAAAATTTTAAATTAATATATTTATGATAAATTTATCTCAAATTTAAATAAGATATAATGATGAAAAGCATGATATAATGAAGCAAAAAATAAGTCATATCATGATGATATGATGACACAGGGAAATCATGACGGTCTAATTGTCAAATGCAAGAGCCACATAACACATAGATAGCATAATCGAGGATCTTAATCCCGTCAATATTCAGTCCTTGCAATTGTCTATCATCCAGACTCTCACCATCAAGGGCTAGTAGTACTGCGATCAAATAATTGTGTTTGTGATAGCATCCATTGTACCAAGATTATTAGTGAACCCGGTCATTAGTTTTCTGAAAATCAAAATCAAAGTTGAAGAAAAATTCGAGAGTCAACCAAATAAAAGAAAAGGTCCATGATACCACTAGTCCCCATGATCTTGCCCAAAAATTCAAACCCGCGTGTGCTTGTTTTGGGTCCAAAATTATGCTTTAACTTTTCTGTTGCACTTTTCTATCATCGGTCGATTTCTGCTAATATGAACAGCTAGATTGCTGAGTTAGATGTCAAAATACACGTGTTCTAACATGATTTACCAACACATAAATTAAAAAATGAGACAGAGAGAGATAACTTTAAGGAAAAAAGTCATCGGATATTCCGCCACTGGATCGTCAAGGAATGGCTGGTCACATTTTTAAAAAAGCACAGAGACGATTTTGGGGAAAAAAAAAAGCAGGGCTTTTGATTTTTGGACTAAAGTATAGATACCAAAAATTCCTTTCGCCATAATAGAAACAAAGTATTATATGCACCCTCCCTTATCTTGAGAGGGTATGTTCCCCTATTTTGGAAAGGCCACCTACCTTGCATATGATCGTTGATATGCGAAGTTGTTGCATCTTACTTGTCCGACCACCTCACCTCAATTGTCATACTCCTCAGGTTCACAGCCCATCAAATCGCTTTGGTCAAATGTAGATCATCCAAGTATTTTTCTAAGTAGTCCCAAACTTCTATAAATATGTTCAGGGGATTATTTTCCACAAAAACACGCTTCTCTCTTCCCTCTTCGATTTCTTCTTGTTTCGCTAAATTTAAATATTCCATATTTCCAGCTTGAATGGCAAGCACTGCAAGATCATTAGTAGTATTCGCAAACATTTCACTCGTATCGATCAGACACTTCAATTGCTATCACTACCGCTCACTGTCAGCCTAGGACGAACAGACTATTTCCAGCAAAATCAACCCCGTCCTCCTCTGTTTTACGCTGATTTTCCTAAGCTAACTCCAGTTGAAGTATGGTAGGGCTGGCGCTTCTCAATATAGGACGCACCCGGTGACCATGGGCTTTGGCATTGCCTGCTTGCCCGCGAGCTGCCGTGCCCATCTTCTGAAGAATGTGTACCTTCCTGATTTGTCTCTCTTATGTAGAACAACGGGCGAATGTTATATGGAAACTTTCGGGTGTCAAGAAAGTGGACGATCCTGCAAGTCAAAGAAGATTCTGGGATCTTTGAAGTTGCAAACGGGTTATGTTTATTTCAGCATTGTTTGATCTCAAATTCACGCATTTTCCTTAATTTTCGAGCTATAAAAAATTTCATACGTATTTTGCAGATTTTTAGGATGTGATTTGAAGACTTCCCATTTATTAATATTTTTTTTTTTAATTTTGTTATTTGATTTCAGTCATTTGATTATTTCCTAAATAGCGACCTCCTTATAAATAGGCATATAAAACATTATAAACAATACTTCATTGTTCAAATAAAGATTGTCTTTTGGAATCCTTTTTCAAGCATATCTCCCTCTGCATCATTTGGTCTCTCCTAAGATGATGGCTAATAACGTCAATGAAAATCTCCCCGTAGCTGAAGGCCATGAAAACGAGCCTATTACATGGGCTGAGTTCAATCAATTTGTGGAGCAAATTGAACAAAGGTTTCAAGAATTACTTGTCGGCATCCAGTGTTTGTCTACCAACCTCATACCTAGTAGTCTTCCGGCCGATTGTGCTCAAGTCGCTTGAGTCCCAAAAGTAGCTATGGAACATGGGGCAAATCCCTGACAGGGGCGACAAGCCTATGTTGAGGACTCCGAAGAAGAAGAAAAAGAGTTCTTGGACAAGCCTATTTGTGGAGGCCACCGAATAGAGATGCTGGCGAGTCCCTGAGCAATATCAACTTAAGGTTGACCTTCCAACCTTTAATGCCAACTTGAATATTAAAGACTTTCTAGATTGGCTTTGGGAAATTGAGAAATTCTTCAATGTCATGTCAATTGAAGAGTATTGCCAAGTAAAATTGGTGACATACAAGTTGACGGATGACGCCTCAGCTTGATGGGAGTAGACATAGTGTCGCTGACAAGGAAAAGCTTCCATCTGAATGTGGAATCGAATGAAGGAGATGTCAAAGGTTCGGTTCCTCCCAACTAATTATGAATAATTATTTTTTCAACAATTCTACAATTATAAGTAGTTGAGCCGATCAATCCAAGCCTACATGGAGGAGTTTCTCTGACTTTCCGCTTACAACAACCTGGCTAAATTAGAGGCATTACACCATTTGATCACATTGAGGATGCCCAAGAAATGGCCCAAAAGCTTGAGATGCGATCGAAAAGAATTAGTCCCATTAATTGGGCTAATAATTATTCCGCTCAAGGATCATTTGGAAGGGGGAGATAGTTAGATGTTCCAAACTCCTCTAATCAACAAACCAGCACTATGAACCGACTTCAAGCAATATAACTGGGACGCCCAAGGAACCAGTCACTACGAACAACCGTAGCGCTAATTAGAATGCTCATAAGTTATATGCTAAGCCATAACCAATTAAATGCTAGCTAGTGTAATGAACCGGGCCATCGTTCAAGTGACTTCCTATGGCGGAATATGGCCAATGTTGTTGAGCATGATGATGACATATTTGAAGATGATTAGGTGGATAAAGAAGAAGTGGAGGACTAAGAGGGCGAGCATGTCAATTGTGACATTATGCAACTACTGCTTGCCCCGCGAAGAGATGACACCCAGCGGAATAGTCTTTTCTATGCTTGTTGTGCTGTCAATGACAAAGTTTGCAAGGTCATCATCGACATTGATAGTTGTCAGAACATAGTTTCCAAATCCCTGTGGACCATTTACAACTAAAGACGGAGTCACATTCATTCCCTTATACAATAGAGTGGATTTGTAAAGGGCCCGAACTCAAGGTAACACAATTGTATCATTTACCTATTTGAATTGGAAAGTCATATAAGGAAACTATTATTTGTGATGTGATGGAGATGGATGCATGCCATGTCCTGTTGGGACGACCATGGCAATATGATGTTGATATCACTTATCGGGCTCAAAAGAATACGTACTCTTTTGTGTGGGAAAAGACAAAGATTACTTTGAAGCCAGAGAGTAACACTCCCCAAGCCCCTAAGAAGCAGAGTGTGCTCATCGTGCTAAACGTTCGTAAATGTGAGGGCATGTACATGATTGTATAGAATGGTGATCAACAATCTATTATTTCCATTCCTAAGGCTCTTCAGCCTTTGTTGAAAGCATTCAGTGGCATTAATCCAGAGAATCTATCCTGTTGGATTACCTCCCGCGAGGGATGTCCAACATGAGATTGACTTTCTTTCAAGAGCGAGTCTCCTTAATGTGCCACACTACCTGATGAATCCAAAGGAGAACTAAATTTTGTAGGACCAAGTGGGAGGACTCTTTTGAAAAGGCTTCTTGCATGAGAGCATGAGCCCTTGTGTAGTCCCTACACTCCCTACTCCGAAGAAAGATGGTAGCATGCGTATGTGCATTGATAGTCAAGCAATTAATTGGATTATTGATAAGTATTGATTTGATTCCTAATTCCTCACCTAGATAATATGCTCGACTAGCTTTCTCAATCAAAGGTCTTTACAAAGGTCAATCTACGTAATAGATCCAAATTTGCATATACCCCGGTGATGAATGGAAAACAACCTTTAAAATAGGTGAAGGTTAGTACGAAGGGCTTGTCATGCCATTTGGTCTTAGCAACACACCTAGCACTTTCATGCATTTGATGACTCAGGTTCTTTAAGCTTTCATTGGCAAGTTTATGGTGATCTACTTTGATGACATCATCATATACAGTATAGATGACCAGCAACAAATGGAGCATCTAAGGGACGTCCTATCGGCCTTGTAGATGAACCAATTGTACATGGTTGAAGTCAAGTAGTAATATAGACCCACCAAGGCAGGATAGCTGGGAGCAGCAGGATTACGAATCATGGTTGAAGTCAGCACCTCTTTGTTCAGTATACCCTCTAGAAACTGAGCTAAGCTTTACGGTTTCTCATGCCAGGAGTACTATAATCATATTTTTCACCCTTTAAAATACGTCGCGGCAAGATTCATAGAGGAATTGCAAGTTAAAAAGAAACCAAATATGTTTTGCAAGTACGACATTTTATTGTTTGGCATAGATTATTCGCATTGAGGATCTTCGTTGGTGCCTGAGTGGATGATTTGAGCTCAGCAGGAGGTGGAGGGGAAGGGCACATTGTGCAGATGGAAGAACCGGAGGAAAAGTACCAAAAAAGTCATAAACCTATTACATTGGTACCAATTCAGTCATAAACTTTTCAATTGGACCAATTCAGTTCTAAACCTTTTAATATTGGTACAAATTCAGTCAATTCGGCCAATTTTGGCCGGCCAACGCTGACGTGGACATCGGCCAGTGGCCGGATGCCGACATGGCAATTTTTATGATTTTTTTCGAATTTTTTTATTATTTTTATTAATTTTTATTAATTTTTTCCTTTTTCTTTTCTTTTTCCTTTTCTTTTCTGTTTTCTTCTTCGTGGTTGCCGGCGAGCCTCCGGTGAGGCTGGCCGGCCACTAGGTGAGGGCCGCAAAGCCCTCGCCTGTCGCCGGCAAGGGTCGTGACCCTCGCTCGGCCTCGCCCTAGCCTTGCCTCTGAGTCCTCGGTGCCTCCTCTGCTATCGACCCTAGAGCTTCTCAACCTCGTCACCGCCGCCCTCACCTCCATGAAATCCCAATTCGAGGCCCTAGTCCCCCATCTCCCGCGACTCACGCTGTCGCTCCTCCGCCCGATCTTCTCCTCTAAAACCCTAGCCCGCCGCCCCAACACCCTCCTCTCCTTCTTCTAAGGCTGGCCTCGCCTGCGGCCTTGGGCGAGGCCAAGTGAGGGTCACAACCCTTGCCTCCGCCCTGGCGATGGCTGCCATGGCCTTGCCAGCCGCGGGTGAGGGCCGTGACCCTCGCGGGCAGCAGGCGAGGGCTTTGCGGCCCTCGCCCAGTGGCCGGCAAGCCTCACCGGAGGCTCGCCGGCAACCGCGAAGAAGAAAGTAGAAAAGAAAAGGAAAAATAAAAAAATTAATAAAAATTAATAAAAAATTAATTAAAATTAATTTAAAAAAATCGAAAAAATCATTAAAAAAATCATAAAAATTGCCATGTCGGTGCCGGCCAATCAAAATTGGCCGGATTGACTGAATTGATACCAATATTAAAAGGTTTATGACTGAATTAATTCAATTGAAAAGTTTAGTACTGAATTACTACTAATGCAATAGGTTTAGGGCTTTTTTGGTACTTTTCCCGAAGAACTGGAGTTGGTGCAGTGAGTAAACCATGCAGGATAAGAATGACCTCAGCTTGTTCTTCAGAAACGGTGCCTTACAGCGGCTTGTATATCTGTAAATAGTCCTCTCTTTGTCCTATTACTGATTACCTGAATGGGCAATACTCCTTATATTCCTAATTATCACATTTATATATATATATATATATCATTCCTTTTCTTTCCCAGGTCACACATCGACCAACTATTCGCCATTAACTAACTGCATTATTTTAAGACATTATTCTAACAAGATGAAGGCGACGATCTGGAGTCATCTGAGGCCGCTGCAGTAGTCCTCGCCATCGAGGATGTAAGTGAGTAATTGTTGAAGGAGACAGTGTTGCAGTCATTTGAGCAACTTGTGACAACGATGGCTCAAGTCTCAACCAGGTGGAACAAAACAGTGTCATAACGAAGGCAGTATTCTCGTGACACCCGCCTGACAAATCCATTCACTAACATTTGTGGGGATGCTTGCATCGATTGGAAGTGTTTGGGACATGATTCACGGTATATGAAGTTGAATGATTCGTTGAGGGCAGCCACAAAAACAGAACTCAGAAACTGAACGATTGGCTATTAAGTTCATGCACTGACCTCTATCCTAAATGTTGATACGCCAATTACATCTTTCATGTCAATCTGCATGTTTCGAAAGTCGGTCAGACATGGATGTTGGAGGCTCTGAACCCATATGTAGGCACGTTGTCGACCTGACTGGGTCAATCCTCTGTTCGATTGTCGAGCGTATCCTGTTCAAGGCAAAAAAAAATAGTTCATGTTGTGGCCTAATAAGTAATACTTCTAGTTGTCGCTCTTAATCGGTGATAATAGTTACCATAAGAGAAGACTAATCCCACTGAGATAATGCAGTCTGAGGTGGAAGTGCACACACAGGACACAGGGCAGCGAACTTGAGTAACACTTTTGTAAGGAAGAGACTAACCCTGTCTTTGGTTTCCCAGCTGGGCAATGGCCTTCCACTTTGCGTTTCACTCTTGGACATCCCATCCCAGATTTAGCTGCATTTTCTTGTTTGAGTTGTGTTTTGAGAGCATACTCACATATAGTCCGATCCGTATCATCCCTACCGTCTGGATCGTCAAGAGCAACTGCCCCTTCTTCCGTTTTCAGAACCTTTGCAATGTGCTCCACTGCCAAATCTATTAACCTCGTAGCTTATTCTCTTTTCTTATTTGCAGACATATGGGCGAAATGCGAAGCCTTCAGCATAAACTCATGTGGCCTTGAACCAGAAACTTTCAGATGTAAAGTCTCTGTCACAATTTTACACACCCAAAAGTCTAATTCTTTGATTCCTTTATATTCATTGAAGATTCATTCTTGTCACCTCCGTTTCTTGCAACTCTCACTCATCAGAAATAAAGAGACATGGAGAGAGAGAGAGAGAGAGAGTCGAGAAGAAGATGGGCTCTGAACAAGCTCTCTCCTTCTCAAAGAAGTCTCTAATTGTGGCAACCACGGCGACTCTACATCTTTCAGTGATTCTTCTCTCACGGCTCTTCTCGTTTTTAGCACCTGGCTGCGCAGTGAGCATTGGTGCCGCAGCATTGGCGCAATGATTTCCGAAGCGATTTATGAGCCATCACCTGTCTCTATGAAGCCTTTGTTTTTCTCTGTAATGTTTCTTCTGCTCATCATCACCAAGATGCTTTCTGTTGGACTACAGTACAGGACAGGTCATGCTCACAGTTCTTTCCAATTCATGAATATCTAGTCTCGAGAAGATGCAAATAACTTGGTTAGCAGGTTCTGCATCAAGTGAACTATCCCTGAAAAAATAGCATCCGCATGAATTATTAATTGCAATTTTGTGCTCTTGTAATAACCCGTTCGCATGGGATTGGGACTGTTACGACCACTAGGGAAGTAATCGAGCGTTCGAGCTCCATCGCATTATCAGGAGGAAAGGAGAAAAGGAAAAGAAAAAAAGCATGAAATTAGGAGCCAGCGTTTGGGCAGCCTTTCAAATGGACTCCACAATCTAACTTTCTGA